>NC_143568.1:35567692-36205769 GCF_054136105.1 Typopeltis vanoorti
TATAAATTATTAAAGGGATTTTACAGGATTGATACTGATGACATTTTTAAAACCAGTGCAGGAAGGGAGAGAACGAGGGGCCATCCCTGGAGATTATGTAAGAGTGTGGTTAACAAGGGTGTTAGGACTAGATTTTTTACTTGGAGGGTTATGAAGGGGTGGAACGTGTTGGCAGAGGTGGTTGTGAATGCTTCGTCTGTGAATGAATTTAAGAAGAAGTATGATAGGTATTATGTAAATAATGGTTAGTGTGTCAATGTGGGATCTCCCGCGATGAGTCTTTTGACTCCATGGAGACACCGTTCTAATAATAATAATAATAATGGAACATTGGAAAGTTGGGAGGAAGAGCGTTTTCAATGTTATGCGTTTGAGGCTTGCATTCATCTTCTTTATGATTCTAGTACCTTATTTTTATGTCGATTACCACCTACCACAATCAGTAGACAAAGTGATTACATAAACGAGAAACTTTTCGATGGAGATATAAAGATGAATTTTAATGCCACCTCGAAGCCTTCATGAAGTAAGGCAATGAAAGTATAAAAAAAAAATACGTGGTAATGAAAGTTGCCATGTTTTTATTTAATAGAAATATAAAAGTTCATGTTTGGATTAAATCTCCTTAAAAGTCGAGTATTATAAAATTCTGTCATGTTAATCATTGTTCTCCCTCATCTTTTCTTCCAGAAAGTTTACTCACTCTCGCTTAAAGATATTCAGGATATTAATATTATGTTTTTAAATTTATTTACTCAATTATTACATTATATGGGACGAAACAACCAAAATGTGCCCACTGACTAATAAAACAATTAATAGAAGCCTCAAGATATTAGAATAACAGGTCGTGGCCAATATGGAACTTTAGGGTAGCAGATACTATTTTTCGGGACGCTTTTCTCATTTCCAAATATAAGATATTTAAGCATAGTATTTCAGTAAAAGCCTTATTTCAATTTTTATAAATATATTTGTATTCGCATTGTCATTATGCGACTTCGGATTTCTGTTTACTTCTGAAAACATGGTACAGAAACCATTTGACAGTAAAGATTAGACGAACAGTCAGAATATCATCAAAAAAATTAACAAGACAAAATTAAACATTTTATATTACTATCATTGCGTGACACCTCCATGGACTCATTGCGGCTGGCCACTCCACTGCACACAAATTTTCGTTAACTTTTTTTACTTCTTTTCTGAATATTATTATTATTATTATTATTATTATTATTATTACGGGCAACTCCAGGGAGTCATTAGACTCATCGAGGGAGGCCCCAAATCATTTTCATCACAACTATTCGACATTCATACAGTATCTATCATACCTCGCCTTAAACTCATTCACTGTCACAGCATCCACCACAGACTCAGGGAGCGCATTCCACTCATTCACTACTCTAAAAGTAAAGAACCCAGCTCTAACACTTTTACTAACCACACTTTTGCCCAGTTTCCATGGATGTCCCCTAGTCCTCCCACAACCAGCCCTGTTCTCAAAAATATCTTCTGAATTAATTTTATAGAAACCCTTCAGTAATTTGAATGTCTCAATCATATCTCCCCTCCTCCGCCTATCAACCAATTTTTGCAACCCACAAATCCTCAACCTGTTCTCATACGGTTCATTCCACAGACCTGCTATCATCTTGGTCACTCGCCTCTGGATCCTCTCCACCTCCTCCCCATCAAGAAGAAACCTAGGTGACCAAATCTGAGCACAGTAGTCGAGATGAGGTCTTATCAAGGCTCGATACAGAGGAACAATAACCTGCTTGTCTCTGCTTGTCAACGTATTCTTCAGCAACCAAGTGATTTGATGAGCTGATTTGGCCAATTCACATATTAAGCACATGTTGCTCGTTTTTCAGTCATATGATGTAGTGAAAAAGTGAACGAAGAAATATTTTAAAAAAAGGAAAGTTCTAGCCACTCAGTTAAATTGCGATAATCAAGGCTGGCGCTAGACATTTTCTTACATGAGGTGATAATTCACCTCAGGGAGATCCTTACCATGGAGCAGTCACCTCTGACTAACCCGGTATCCCAAGTCATGCTACTTATCAACGATGGCCCCACAAGAACGAGAAGAAATAGGGAGATATACCAAATACTGTTCAGATATTTGATTTCACGTTTCAAGGTGACTGTCACACGATGTGACTATCATAAAAATAAACACTTGAGACAAAACTTAATGCATTCAGAAACAACTCCCCACTCAGTATGAAAGAGGCTATCTATAAATGATATCTTTTTTTTTTTGTTTTCGATTTTCGAACCTTCTATCAAAGAGCTTCAAAATTTTCCCCCTTCTCCCAGTCAATCAAAACTGAAATAACAATATTATTATTACATCCTGCACACCAACAACGCATGGGCTAAGGAAAACCGGAAAACCAAATGGTATTTTCTTCAAGTCAGTTTGTCTCCAGTAAATAGGATGTCTGTCTCACAGTGGGTGACAATCATCTAACACAGTGGGATAGATGATTTACTGTTCAATAAATTTAAAGCTTAGTTCCAAATAAGATATCTGGAGCACATTTTAAATCGAGAAAAACATTTTCAAAAAAGCTTCGTTTTCTCCTCCGCAAGAACACTACCTCACACAGTTCAACGATTCTACCAAATTTAAATTTCGTTGTTTCTTACAACACTACAGAGCCATTCCGTTCCTTTTAATTCAGTTAAGCCGATTTCTTAAAATTCAGCCTAACTGGACTAAAATAAAACGGATGGAGCGCTTCCCCTCAAGACACCTGTGTAGGTCACAAAAAACAATAAGCAGCTATTTCCTGCTCGTTGCTTTTTGATTCTCTCCTGACAGTTTCTGCCTACTGGACCAAAATGGAAGGGAGCTGTAAAGAAGACAATAGAAAAGTAAATGCTGCAGAAGACACCACTACAGATTCCGTCGTTCACCAATTTCGATCAGTTATTTGTTGAATGTTTCACATCATCTAAAAAGCGAGTGACATCATAAGAAGTATCCCACATGTTTAAAAAAAAAAAAAAAAAGCCGATTTGCTAAGTAGAAGGTTGGCTGCAAATTAAAAGTGACTACTGTTTGACAAGGTTTTGTTCACTTGATGTGAATGTGAAGCCAGCTCTGAAATCCGATCATAGTACCATAACAGCAACAAAATACCCATCAGTAATTAAGAAAAATGTCGACAACATTCTGTTCTTTTTTACGTTTATGTATAGATTGACAATGTACAATGTAAACTTTAAGCCAGCTTAGGCGAAATAGGGTGGTTAATCCTTATTCTCCTAGTCTCCCATGTCTGTAATGTTTTCTTCTGTCCTGTTTGCGGAATGAAAAACTCTGCCACCTCCATATGAGACCGGCTAACTCACTTTCAGATAAAAAGCCCTGGTAAAGGTTCTTCGCATCTTAGCAAAATTCGAACCCAAGTCTTTTCAACCAAAGGGTATCGTCGAAACCGATTGAGCTACGGAGGTTCGTGTCAGCTCCATAGACACTTCTAAATTGCCATTTTTCATCTGCTTCCTCAGCACTTTTGCTCAACTCTTATATATGATATATATATATGATTAATACATAAAATAATACAATGCTTTGAATTACATAATATTACAATCAAAAGAAATCAGTTGTAAAGTTTTAATTTATGAATTTAGAATATATTAAATTAACAATATTAACTAGTCGGATTCTTAATTCGTCTTTTAAATTAGGTTTTCAAAAATGTTTTTCTCCCCTCATTTCGATTCTCAGAGCTGAGGTTCATACACTGCTTATGGTCTTTTCAAAGGAAAATTGGAGAACAAACAGAATTTCGAGGGGAGGGGGAAGAGATTTCAAACGGTAAATACAGACATTATGCAAATTAAAATTACTAATTTTCCTGAAACCTTCTTTTAACACTTTCATTGCCAAGCTGAAAATTGGAATTTCGTGTGGTGGCCATTTTTTTTATTTAGTTAGCGACGTCCACGCGATAACGCGTGATCGGTCGTTTGGTGAGAACTCGCATCACGTGATATCGCTTGCTTGGCAATGAATATGTTAAAAAATAAGTAAATTATTTAGACTGCAGACACTAGCAAACAAAAGAAAGAGGAGGTGATATGATTGATGCTTACAAACTTCTGAAAGGGTCATACAGGATTTCAGTTGATGGAATTTTTCAATTGATGGAGGGTGGGGGAAAGAACAGGAGGGCATCCTTGGAAGCTGAGAATGAAGGCCGCTAAAAAGGAGGTAAGCGCTACATTTTTCTCTCAGAGAGTAGTGCGTGATTGGAATGGATTGTCATTGGATGTTGTGAGTGCAAGCAGTGTGAATGAATTCAAGAATAAGTATGATAGCTGGTGTGTGTAGTATGTGGCTTCCCTCGACGAGTCTCTGACTCCCTGGAGGTTTCCCTTAATAATAATAATAAAATCATGGGAGGTGGAGATTTACACCAAACAAGTTTCTAAGTTTTAGCGGAAATAATCTCAGGTGGTATGGTCACTTAAACAAAATGAGAGAAGAAGAATGAGCGAAACAAGTGTTCTCTGCCAGGTTGGCAGTAAAAAGACTAAGATATACTGTAGGTGAATTGATACGGTAAAAAGTGCCTTAGAATATATAAATGTAAGATCTGACAATGTTGGAGTCTTGACAGGTAACAGATTGATTTCGAGGAAAACTGTAGATAGGAAGTCAGTAATGATGTAAATTTTTCATTTAGCACTATCATATCCTGTACACCCCTTGAGGATCCAGGGTCCATGTGAGGAGTTTGATGTCTGTACTGACACAAATTAACAACCTATAAATTATTCCGCCGTTGGTAGGAATAATTTTCTAGTCATTTTTGGTGGAAAGTTGATATCATTTTGCTCTACTCGTACTCCTTTAAAGAATAGTAAAATTCTAGTAATTTTATTTTTGTTAATATTATTGTACCAGCACCTCCATGGAGTCCGAAGACCCATCACGGGAGACCCACACTATCCACACAATCTATCATACCTCTCCCTGAATCCATTATCTGACAAAGTTCTAGCAACTGACTGGCAATCCATTCTATTCAGTTACAACTCTCCAAGTGAAAAATCTAGTCCTCACGCCCCTACTGACCACACTTTTATTCAACTTTCAGAGATGACTTCTTGTTCTGTCCCCCCCCCCTAGCTAAGTGCTGAAACATTTCGCCTGCATCAATCCTATAAAACCCTTTAAGTAAATTATGTTTTTATTATATCCCCTCTTTTTCGCCTATCAACCGACTTCTGCAGTCCACACACCTTCAATCTATCCTCATGGGAAACGTCCAAAGACCACACACCATTGTGATTGCTCGCCCCTGAATCCTCTCCACCACTTTATCCGTAAGACCTGAGTACTGTAATCCACATGTGGACGCATCAAGGCCTTATAAAAAAGTGATAACAACTTTCTTATCCTGTCAGTGTGTTTTTCAATAGCCAAATAATCTTATGTACTACCTTAGTAATCTTTGCAATATATCATCTAAATTTCAACTCTCTGTCTGTCACCACCACTAAATCTCTGGTTTCATCTATTTCCTGGAGTACAGTTCCATCAATATGATATACGGTTTGTAATCTGTTTATCCAAAAATGCATAACTTTACATTTCTACACATTAAACTGATATCCATTAAATTTCGTCCATACTGACAGCCTATTTTAATCATCCTGCAAGCTCTCCACATCGCCTTGATTCACGTCATCAGCAAACAACTGAATATTTCCTTTCAGGTTATTTATTTCCTACATCCCTTATGTAAAAAATAAGCAGTAATAGTCCAGCACTGAACCTTATGGCACACTACTGGTCACCAAGCTTTCATCTGGATTCTGCTCCTCCGTATACCACTTTTTGATATCTGTCCAGCATCTAAGAATCCACATAACCAGTGTCATATCCATCCCCATTTGTTCTAATTCGCGTAACAGAGTTCCATGTGGTATTCAGTTAAATATTTTTGAAAAATACAGCAGAATCATTGTGTATCCATTTCCCTTATCCAAGTCAGCTGTCACTCCATTATAAAAAAGTTAGTAACCTTCACAAAGCCATGTTGACCCTCATACAGTATCATATTTTTATCTACCCATTATTGAATTCTCTTTTTGATCAATTTTTCCAGTACTTTTACCAAAACTTCTGAAATACTGATTGGTCTATAATGTGTCTACCGAAGAAGGCTACGTCGGAATTTCGAGCTCCATTGCTTCTAACAGATGTTCCATTGGATTCAGGTCGGAGCTTTATGCTGAGTACCAGGGGCGAATGATGGTCTTGAAATTCACGTTTGCTCTTGTTATCATTCAGTGAATGAGAGGTGTGATTGAAGTCTGATTAGCGGAATAATGAATTACTGACCATTCAAAACTATGTACAGGTAACCCTCGTATAACGCGGATGTTAGGTTCCTCAGAAATGCCGCGTTATATAAATAGCGTTATGCAAGTCTCAGATCACATAGAAAAAGTCGGGTTATGTTCCGAAATCGTTTTTTTTTTAATTATATAAACAACAATGACATATCCAACAAAAAAAATATTTTTATTTAATTCAGGTAATTCATGTAAGTTAAGAAACATAAACTATGAAACAAATACATAGTATAAAAATTACAAATTGTACTTAAACTTTATTGCACATAATGCATAAATGTTTTAAGCAAAATAAAATAGTGCATATTTTAATCTTTCATAGCACGAGGATTTGAGGATTGGTTAATAAACACTGGTTTTGTCATGTAATCACCTGATTCATTACTACAAAACAGTAGAGTAATTCTATCTATGGAAACTTTGAATCCAGGAGCTGATCCTTCATTTTTCGAAATATATGTGCATTTTTGCACTCTTTTCTAATATAACCCGAATTCATCCCCATTGAACACCTGGTCTGCACTATATGTGTTTATAAACTTTGAGAGTTTTTTTTTTTTTTTTTTTGTTTAATAAGATTTCCATCCATAGGAATTTTCTTTTGAGGTGCAATCTTCTATCGAAATCGTTAGAGATTTCTCCATTAGAATATCGCGTACATGAGCAACGCGCTTTGCACTTATCGTTGACCCAGCAATAAACACTTTCTAGGATTTTATGTTCATTTTGGTTGATTGTTCGAGTTGCTGATTCATTTAAATTCAAAGTCCCTGCAAAAACTCCTGGTTTTTCTCCTTTTTCGATCGATCCAAGATTTTGAATATTTTTCTTCGAGAGAAATTAATTTTGTTTTCAATGTTCGTTTTTTCCCTTTCGTTGCAGTTTGTGGCCATTACTATAAAAACAATTTTTTACACACAAAAGCAAGCATTACATATTCTATGTAACTCACCAGAAAATAAAGTCCTCAGCTTGAGATGAACACACTTATGATTTTTAATGCATTTTCCTGCAGAAACGAGGACAATTTTCAACAATAAACGTTTTATACAGTAAACAATTGAGGTACATGCGTGCTAAAGGGTATTTCCCCTAATATAAATTCGCTACTTAGAATTACAGGCGGGATATAGGCAGACACAAATTTAACGAAGATAAAATTTGATTTTTAAGTCGCGCGGTGAAAAACATATGAAAAGATAAAGGGTTACTACAATTTGTAGACCGTGTTTTTATCGGAACCGTGTTGTATAAGTACCGCATTCAACAACGGTTAGTACAATTTTACACCGCGTTGTAGAAGTACCGCGTTATACGAGGGTTACCTGTATTTCGAAATTTATGTACATTTACTCATACAAATACAACATTTATTTTACAAATGATATTCTATCTTTTTCAATTTAGCTACTTGAATACAAATTCTACCCTACAGTTCTTCTTTATGAACTGGTCAATAACATCGTCATAAAAAGTTGATTGTAACTTAATTTTCCGAAGCAACACGCACACTTGTAAAGGCTGGCTGAAGCTTACTGGCTAGAGCTATTTTGACTGCGTATGGCCCGTGTTTAAGCAACAGGGTGACATGACGTGGAGGGAGCGGAAATGGCTATGCGCACGCATGAAATCACAGTGCTGAAGCGAGTACCTGGATGCTCCCACAACCGAGCAAGCCAAGGTAGCTTGACTAGCGTCGGCCTTCGATACACAACGCAAAGCTCAATTATTGCCGCACAAACTTAAAACGTCTTATATCTACAAAAATAATGTCCATGCTTATAAATGCATGCATTTATTAACAAATAAATATTACTTCTTTCTCAATTAATGAGCTTGCGCAGCAAGCATGGAGAATTCGCCACTGCTGACTACTACGATGTTTTCTTCAAACTGTATTTATAATCATTACTTGTGACATACGAGCAACTGGTTACAATAATAACAAAAAATGCACGATATGTATAATAGGGCACAAAATGTGCATATTGCTTGGTTGCATCCATTTCCGTACGATCGGAAAGGTCATTCATTACTTTTAGTAGTACACTGGCAATTTTGTATCTGCGCAACTGAGGACTCTTTGGGCTGCAAATGAAACATCTTTTTAAACAGTTTATCTCTGACTTCCCATTCACCTGAAACTCGAATAATCCCTTCTATTGTCATTTGTTAACTTCGTTTTTTATAGTAATATGAATGTATTATACACATTAATATATACGCATATAGCATTAGGAGAGAGAGAGAGAGAGACTGTCCGTCCAAATAAAAGATGGATTGATTAGATGAAGGAACCACAACAGGTCTGAGAGTATAGTTTGAAATAAGTATTAGATAACATAGGAACCTGTTTATTTATTAAATATGTAAGACATTGAAAAAAAAACTTATATATTTAATAACTAGTACAAGGTGTCCGGAAATTATGTTGCAACTGTAAATACACACTCAAATCTTTGAAACGATCATAATTAGACATATGAAACAAATTACTGTGTATGGACGGGTTAAGAAAGTTTTCTGCTTTGTGAGGCGAGTTCTCATATTGGTCGTTTGTAATGCTGACAATACTCACGCAGACCAAGAGAAGGTATCAGACATAGCGAACGTGTTGCATGTGCTATGTTTTATCTTGCCTTTTCGTTCTCCGAAGTTATCCCGGTAGATTTTAAAGGAGCTCCATCCTGAGCAAAGTATATCTGTTTTCCCTACCATGAACTCTGAAAAATATTTAACTTTACTGTGACCGATGATACAGTCGTTCGTACCAGGTTGGAGGAACTTGCTGCACGGATGGCGATATTCTCTCCTTAACTTATTAAAAGACTATTAAAAGAGAATATACTGTGTACACTGGTAGCATGCAATTTTTTCAGCGCCACTTAATGACACCGCGAATTTGTCCATCTATTAATGGAAAATATATTGCAGAAAATAAACGAGATTCATCGATGATTTGTGTATCTGTTTCACTATGCCTGTAACATGTTTTGTTACAATGTGTGGAAAGTATACGCATGAAAGTCACGAATCTCAACGTGAAACTTTTTCCTCCAAGTCTCAAAGTTTTTGCATTCCGCAAATCAGAAAAAACAGCCAGAACAGCAAAATTAAGATATGATACACTGGCCTCCTAACTTCAGATTCTTCGGCTGTAATTCATACAGTTTTAATGGTCAAAAGGCGAACGTAATCAAGATGCGCGACCGAGCGCCTGCTAAGACGTCTATGCGCGTGCGCATACACACACAAAAGTGGTTTAAATATGATTAATTGAATAGCTAGTGACAGCACTACCTAAGTTACAAAGCGAACTATGATTTATGTTACTTTTAAATTTTATCGGCATTTATGTATGAACAAAAACAAATGATACACATGGAGATATTTGGTAAAATTTCAGAAACTCTATTTATTGTCGTATCAAGTATAATTGCTTTAGTTAGAGATGTAAAAACACGTAATTGAAGTAAAGCACTTCCCCGTGTGTGTGTATATATTAGAAGGAGGAAAAACATGACAAATGTTCCCGGAATGAATAGGCGACTGACTATAACAAATAACAGTAGCCTGTGTGAAGGAGTAACCACTCGAAACGATAGGTAACTCAAAAGATACCAGCTCTATTCGTGGGTTTCTACAAGTATCGGTCTTGGAATCAAGTTGGTTCTTCAGAATTACGGCTGAATCAGCTAGGCCGGGATATTATGTCTTAATTTCGTGAGTTTTATGCCGGTTTGTCTATTTTGCGGGAGAAAACCGCATTTCCTGGATGAAATCAGTACTACTTCCATAATGAGACCTTGGGGATCAGGTAACAGACGCAGTCACCCGAGGGGCTGGAGAACGCTGGGCTCAAAATACCCTGATAGACTACCATTTAAAAATACATCCAACTGACTGTTAATTATGGAAACAAATTTGGTCACCAATGAGAAGGAGAAGAGAAAAATATGGGAGTAAAATCATCTTGAGAAAAACAATGCTTTCGAGATACTTCTCATCAGTAGTAAAATTTGTTCTTAGACCAGTTTTAGGAACAGCATTAGTTCAATGTAAGGTAAGTTTATTCGAGTATTTTGAGATTAAAAACTGATCGATTCACTGCACATCTCAGATTTTATTAATGGATTTAATGAGAAGATTAGAATGGTAGTAATTGAAATGTAGATATTTTGAATTGTAAGAAACTGAATTTTTATTATTATTATTTGCGGAACAATTTCAATTGCGCTCATGTGCACAAGGAGTTGGACATATATTCAACCTTTAACTCGGTTACTGCCAAGTGCATTCCATTTCTGTATGTGTATACGGTTATCCGGTTATCTTCTACATTATATATACTAGTAAAAAGCAGGAAGTTGCAAGGTTGGGACTATGAAGTGGCAAGGATAATCTTTGTCCTAGTCGACCAAAAATATTCTTCAAAAATTATCTAAAGTTTGTTGCATAATGTTTTTATAATGCAAGTCAATCACTTCTCTGACCTGGAAAATGATATCAGTACAGTGCAAGTTGTTTCTCAAGACACATACGCACGCACGCACGCACACACAAACTGCTGACATCTCGACTACTAACTATTTAGAATGGGATGGTCGATCATGCGTTCAGAACTATCAACAATTAGATTTGAGAAAGATATGCCTTTAAAAATTACTAACTTTTTGACATTACGCTAAAAACTTGTTAATTTATCAACTCAATGCATTATCATTTAAAAAATGAAATATTTACGTCAAGGGGGATAAAAATCCCTTATTGTTTTTTAGCCAGTAAGCGAAACTAAGATCGAAAACTACGATCTGAACGTTTCATGCAGTGACACACCTTTCGGGCAATCGTATAGCAAAAGTATGTAAGTTCTTTTCACTTAAACTCTGATATTTTAGGTCTAGCTACTCACTGATGAAGCCTCAAAAAAAGCTGAAACCGGTGGGGGCTATTATGAGTTCGCTCTCTTAAGGTTTTTGCCTTAAGGGAGCAATTTGAGTCTCCGGGGAAAGTGTTCTCCGGCACGGCCCGCTGAGGGGTTTTGTCGGTGAATGCTTTTCTTCGGAATTTGAGCGGTTCTGTTCGGTGGTGGCGTGTGGGTGGAAGGCCATCACTGAGTGGAGCCAACGCTGAGATGGACGGTCTTTCGCCCACAATTGAGTGGCCTAGGGATCGTCCGAATTTTTAGAGACGGCTTTACTTATTCATAAGGTTGAAACCGGTCTGGGTAGTGACCTCTCCTCATAATGTAAAACAGTACTACATCTCCTAGGAGCTGTGTGTTTTTACATTATGAGAAAATATCAAGAATAGTGAGGGAACTTGCTCCACCTTTGCAACGAGTTGTCGTGGTGTGGCACTACCAAGTGGTCACTTACGCTTGGATCCGCCGACAGTTCGTCGGCATGAAACGTTCAGATCGTAGTTTTCGATCTTAGTTTCGCTTACTGGCTGAAAAACAATAAGGGATTTTTATCCCCTTAACTTATCAACCTCACCAGAAAAAATAGCCGTTTTGGCGTTTCTTCTTAGAAATAGAAATATTACGTCACTAAACTCTTTTATCTTCATTGTACACTGAGCAGTTCACTTGACTTTGATATCTTCATTGTACACTGAGCAGTTCACTTGACTTTGATAACACTATCACACACGCACAGTATTTGAATATAATAGAACATTTCCGCTGTTTATTTCTAAGCAAAAGTCGTTTAACACCCTTTAAATTTCATTATTTTTAACGACCACTTACACTTAGACAGTTAAAGTAATAAAAAACATGGGTCATTCAAATAAACTGAGAGCAGTCTCTCAGTTTATTTCATTGACCCATTTATTTATTTATTTATTTAAGAGGTAGTCTAGCCTTTAAAAGGTAGTCAAACGGGAAGGAAAAAAAAGATAACTATACATCAGAAGACCACCGATTGAGAAAAGACAAACCAAAAAAGACAAGAAAGCTTGGAAAAATTCTTGGCATGTTTTAGAAAGCGATATCAACTCTACAGAAATATTAAATCATGTGAATACTGAAATTTATTCATATGGAGTTTCCTCCCTTTTCTCCCCCGTCCCTATTGTAGTTGTGTGCAGATAGTGTGAATGAATTCAAAACAGGGGTATGACATGTGGCATGAGTGATACGTGATTCCATCGGTGATTTCTTGACTCCCAGGAGATTGCTTGCAATAATAATAATTACCTGAGATGTGAAATATCACGTAAGGTTTAAGAAATTAAAGCTTTATAATTTATGTATTAAGTATAAACTTAATAAACACAGTATAAACACACACATTATTAGTATTAATATAGCATTTTCGGTATTACAGTGTAATAGTGAAATAAAAGCACAATAAGATAAATCATAAAAACAAGCGAAATGAAATGACATACATACAAGACTATGAAATATATATTATTTGATCACAAAAGCATGAGGAAATAGTCAAATAATTAAATCAATACAAGAAAAAATAATAATAAAAGTGGACAGAAGTGAACATTAAATACAAACCGAATGACAAATATCCGATATTTTAAACAAGTATTAGATTACTACTCCAAATGAAAGAGAAGGTCGGACAGACTCTAAACAATGGTTTATTAGATAACCAAAATATATCAAAGATCGATTACAGTTGGTTTATTTATTTATTTTTTAAAGCATTAAGTATATTAAATCAGATATTAAAACAGTCATATTTCAAAATTAATAGTAAGAAATGCATTATATAAAAGTTTTATAAACAGGTTACGGTCAGAGTTGCCAAGAGGAGAGCAAAAATACTGCACTCCAAATCTTTAAGAATCCCTTGACATTAACAACAACAACAAAAAAAAAAAAACTGGTATTAAGCAATTTTTTTTTCTATGAGAAGTGAAAATCACACACACAAACCCTTCCTAATTGCTTCTAATCAGAGCAGCACAAGACACTGCCATTCACATAATTCAAATTTACCAACTGACATGAAAGAATACAATCAGTAATGGACAACTGCTATTCATATAAGACATCTATGCAAAACAATAGTTAAGATTGCTTATCTATACCAAAACTGGATCCCGAATTTTTATTTTAGTGGGTCCCTATTCCAAAATTCACCGAAAGAGTTCACATGAGGAAGTTCGCAAGAAATTTTGAATTTTAAGACACGACAGAAGACTAACTACACGATAATGACTCATATTACTAGCAAAGAACTCGTACAATGGAAGCTTGTGCACTACAGATACAGATAACCTTTTTTAAGAGAAAAAAGGGTTTAACAATTTTTGGATTCTCTTGCCCCTTGAACAAGAATACACATTTACATTTTTCGCCTATATATATATATATATATATATATATATATATATATATATATATATATATATATATATATATATATATATATATATATATATATATATATATATATATATATATGACAGACCGATCATTGACTCGGTTAACATACATAGTTTTATGAAAAAATTGAATGACTAGAACCAAGATTTAAGTAAAAAGGTTTTAATATAAACACACTACTAGTTTCGGCCTGTAACAGCCTTCTTCAGGTGACATTATAAAAGAAAAAACACTAAACATTGAGGGTTAAAAGACTATGAACAACATAGACAGTCTTTATACATAATTAGCATGAAAACGTTGTAGTTGTATTTGAAGCTGTTCTTTCCCTGCGGATAAAGGAAATGCAACAGTCATCCTGAACTCTGAAGATTACAAGAATAAAATGATTGAATTATTACATAATAATACCTACTCAATATTTGAGAGAGATCCAACTCGTGAACTTCAAAATCGTACAAACAACTTATTAAAAACAACAACTGAATCATCCCGAAACGTCCGTTTATCTCTACGCTCTCTCCATCCGTTAATTCCTCGCATATATGGTGTTCCTAAAATCCATAAAGAGACCACCCCATTACGCCCAATTGTAGAAGGTATCGATTCTCCTACATACAATCTTTCAAAATATCTTGCCAAATACCTCAAAAGTTTTTCAGGGAAATCACCATCCTTTATCAAGAACACTACAGAATTTGTTACATACATCAAGGATATTACAGTTGATGAAAATGACATCATGGCTAGCTTGGACATAACTTCTTTGTCCACTAATGTCCCAACAGATGAAGTCCTAACATTACTCAAGGACAAGTTATCCAAAAAAATGTTAGCCTTGCTTACACATTGCATCAGGTCCGGTTACTTCAAATTTCGAGATAATATATACAAACAAAATCATGGACTGGCTATGGGTAATCCTTTATCTTCTGTTCTTGCAAATATTTACTTAGAAGATTTTGAAACCAAGCTATCTCTTCCTTTATTTTAACACCTAAAGTTTGGAAACGTTATGTGGATGATGTCTTCATTGTTTGGAGCCATGGACATGAATCCCTTATGATTTTCCTCGAACATCTCACTAGCCGAAATCAAAATATTAAGTTTACTGCTGAGCTTGAAACGGATAATTCCTTGCCTTTTCTTGATGTCAAACTGACTCGCTCTTCTGGTAAACTAAAAATATCGATATATAGAAAGCCCACACATACCAACAGATATCTGCACAGTCAGTCCCATCATTTCCCTCCTCATAAGCTTGGAATAATTTCCACCTTGGGATATAGAGCCCGTTCTCTTCTTGATGACCCAAATGAACTGCTTACAGAAATAAACCATCTGAAAACTTCTTTCGAAGTTAATGAATATTCCAAGAAAATCATTGACAAATTCCTTCTTAATCCTCCTAGACATCACTCAGAAGAAACAAATAGATTCAAAAGCAATATATCTATTCCTTACGTAAGTACTGTTTCACATAAATTAGCAAAAGTTGTAAGAAAATACAATATCAGAACCTTGTTCACTCACTTCACCTCCACTTCCAAAGATCCGTTCCTTAATTAGCCACCCAAAACCTTGTCATCATCAACTCAAATACCCTGGTGTATATAAAATATTATGTGACTGCGATATTCCTTATTTCGGGCAGACAGACAAATCTGTCGAAATGCGTATGGAAGAACACATGAGAGACATTACTTACAAGAGACAGCGAGTGAGTGCATTATCAAGTCATATCCTTTTCTCGGCTAATCTTAATGATGAAAACCAAAGTCACAGTCTGCTGGGAAAAATCTACTAACATCTTCCGTTGCAGTGACGAAATAGAGAAAAAAACTGTGGAATCTAGAGAAATCATCTTCAATCCTGTTCATCTAAATAACAACTTAAGCTACAACCTCCCAGATAGTCATTCAGCTGTAATCATGTACTGGCGTTCACGTGATGCAGCAAGCACGCACTCTCCCAACAATGCAACAAATGAAAGAACAGCTTCAAATACAACTACAACGTTTTCATGCTAATTATGTATAAAGACTGTCTATGTTGTTCATAGTCTTTTAACCCTCAATGTTTAGTGTTTTTTCTTTTATAATGTCACCTGAAGAAGGCTGTTACAGGCCGAAACTAGTAGTGTGTTTATATTAAAACCTTTTTTACTTAAATCTCGGTTCTAGTCATTCAATTTTTTCATTAAAAAATATATATATATATATATATTGTAAAATACTTTCGGAAAACTTTTCAAGATGTCCAAGTGTCTCCGTGTTTTTATTTTTATTGTGTGGGTGGGTGGGTGGGCAGAGATTCTCATTTTGTAAAATTGTTCATTCCCAAAATGAAAAATTGTGCAAGCGCGGTCACGATATTAAGATGTTACTTCACAAGTGCTGCTTAGTAAGCAAAAAACATGATGATTGATGTGACGCTACGTTCACAGGTATATTAATATCTAGAATAAGCGATTAAAACCAAGGCTAACGCTACTGTATTTGTGACGTAATAGAGTTACCCTTGGGCAGTGAAAAAAAATTGTATTCACTAAACTGATAATTTTTGTCCGATTTAATCACCACTAGTACTTGCAGGCCTCGACAGCCTAAGACTAATCAAGACAGTATTTGTCCTTGGATTCCCTAATCTTGATTAATTAGGATAAGATGGCTAGTCTTATATCTATTGAATATACTGTATTTTGTATGCAAATTGCCTGTTGTCATGGCCAATTTGTCTGTCTTTGGATGAAAAACCAGAGTTTCTGAGAAAGAGAGAGAGAGAGAGAGAGAGAGAGAGCAATTGCCACCAACCGTAATGAACCTTGCTATGAACCACTTTCAGTTAAAATACCTTTATAATACCTGTGTCCTAGACGAAATTTTAACTCACGTCTTTTCAAGCCAAAAAGGGCATCGTTGATATGCCAATTGAGCTACGAATGCCTATTGATTGCTCAGCAATCTTTCCCTAAAAATCTTGAATATTAAACTTCTTAAAAATAATTTCATCCGTTTTTGACTTGCTTCAAAGGTACAGACAAACAGACATGAAGCTAGTGTATGGGTGCTGTTCCCTAAAGGACTCATCTACGACAGGAAAATTTTTCCCTCGTTTTTTTAACTCTGGTCATCCTACATCCATGAAATATTTAAACCCATAGTACAACACCATATACCGGGGGAAGGAGTGTCCTAGGTTCGATTCCCGTCGACGACGTGAGGATCTTAAGGATCTTCCTCGGCCATAGCCAAGTTAGCCGGTTTTGGGCGTAGACAGCAGGGTTTTTCCTGACAGTTTATCTGGGGGTTTTCATCCCGCAAGCAGGCAAACCGCCCTGTGAACACACACGGATTACAGTCATGAACACTATTCTTAGGGGGATGCAGCAAGGAGTGACGAATCGGCCGCATTAATTTCGTCGTGAACCCCAAAGGGGTTCACGACAAAATTAATGCGGCCGGTTCGTCTCCAAACTTTTTAGGGAACTCTAGCTGTCCTAAAGGGATGGATGAGATCAATCAATCATAGTGCAACAGTACTAACAGTTTAAAATGTCGGTGAAAACCTAAGATCAGATCAAAAGGTCATGGCTTATGACAATTCATTTACAATAATTTACTTTCGTAGGATAGTCAAATAAAGTGCCAGAAAGAATGGATTTTTATTTATTTTTAAAAAATTAAAACATTTTCCTTTCTCGGAATAGATGTTGACATACTTCACATGTGTTTACATCCCTGATTGTGGTTGGCTTGTATATTGTGAACTTGGTTAGTGCACCAGTGTAGATGCTAACGTAATTTTTCGTGGAAGAAATAATTTCCTTATTCGCTATGCAATGCTATAAAAATGTGCTGTATTGAAGTAGAAGTTTGGGTCATGAACTTCTTCCAGACTCATCAGTGACGAATATGTTGACCAATCCAATTCTGAGAGATGGGATAACAGAAAGCTCTATCACGCAGGACTGTAATTAGTGCAAATTACTTCATATTTTACATATTTGCTGTAGGAGGTAAAGGAGGAAAGGAATTATGAAATGTGGTACAGGGAGTTGAAGTTTAATGAACATATTGATTAAGTGGTGAAAAAACAACACAAATAATTGCTGCTAATTGGTGGGAACACTGATAAGGAAGATGGGAAAACGATCATTCCATGTAAAGCTTGGAGAAGGCACACATAGATTGTTGCTTGAGTTTCGATATAAGGAAACATTTGAAAGGGTTCAGAGGCGAGTTTGGTTGGGACTGAGGACAAAGCAACTTAGGTTATGATGTCAGTATATTATATCTGTGGCGATATTGGATTTTGAGGGATGTTGACGATACTGATTGTTTGAGAAATGCAAATTTGTAAAGCTTAGTGGATAACAGAAATGGTTATGATTGAATCGCATTGTTAAGAAAAACTTACCAGATAGCTGGGGTCCCCCCCCCCAGCCTTTTTTTTTCCCGCTCAAAAAGGTTGAAGAAAATGGGATAAGGACAAGTACTATCACTGGAAAGTATAAGAGCGAAGAGGGAATACATTTTTTCGAATGAAAAGTTGTGCGAAATGCATCGTTCAATAAGATGAGGGAGTAGACAGTGAACTAGTCTAGTCTAGTATAAGTTAGGATAATAAATTAAAGATACCAACAAATTATATTATTGGTTTAATCCTTTATCCAATTATGAACAAACAAAGTTTGCGCGTGAAGTTTCTTTATAGTCTTTTTTGTTAATTATAATTTATAGTCTAACCATTGGAAAAAACTTTCAAACTCAGGATAATCTTGCTTAAACGTTGAAGATAAGGCATTCACATAAAACCAAAAGTTTTATTGGTAGAAGGCGAGAGCATGACTGCTATGTTTTTAATGTTATCTGTAAAGATGTTGTGTAAACTATTTCTCAGTTTCTATTTATATTTTTGTGACCATATTAATAATTAAAAATTACACAATGTTGAAATATTTACCTCGCTACACACTACTTGGTCAAATTCACCTATTAATCTCAAAGTACAGTATCAAAGTTACTAGAAAGGATTCTAGTCATTGACAAGATTCAAGCCCATACAATGAATCACTCGTAAGATGTAAGTCATTACTGATTACTCTCCTGAAGTAGATTTTTCTCATTCAGCATTTTTGGGAATCGCTTCAGATATGTCATATACTTCAGAAATTTTGTACTTTTACAGAAATCATGTGCGGATTAATAAATGATAAGCACAAAAGAAACAAATACCGTACCCTAGACTGGTTTTAAACATTGTGGTGACAGCATTGCACAAATGCTAAAATGAGCAAAAGTTGTTTCCGAAGTTGAAGAGTATGAAATTTCTTTTATGGGGTAAATTTTATTCGACAAAGCTACTAAAACTGCAGTAGAATGGTAGAGTTCATTATATGACGTATTATACATAGCAGTAAATGAGCGGACAAAAATATTATAAATATCCATAAAAAATCGAGACCTGATTACAGACACTACAGATTTTTTTTTTTTCATACAAATTTGCTTTTTATCGCAACGCATTTTAAATTTCTATTCGTTATATTTCATTTAAATGAAAGTAGTTAACAAACGCCATGAATATTTCGATCACTGACAAAAAAAAAAAAAAAAAAAAAGGGCGTCGAGAAAGGGAGGGATAAGAAGTAGGTTACTTGGACAAAAAATGCTCTAAATAGCTCCAAACTCTCCTACCGAATAGCAATATCCCCCCCCCCCTCGCCATTCATCCATTGAGATCAGGTGAAATTGTATTTCGCATGATCTCTATTATGTCCAATAAAAGGTTTTTCGTACACTAAAGAATAAAGTCACCGTGACACTCAAAATCAGCGGACATAATCGAGATATACATAAACCGGTATTCAATACAAAATCGTGATGTCAGTGAATTGCACTTTTGACTATGAAGCATTTATTTTTATCGATGCCAAGATGAAGCCTTTTCAGAATCTTTTTCACAGAATCCATAAATTATACTTTGAGATAGAAATATAACGATGGAGGTATGGATGCAGTTCTTTCCTTATTTCCTTAAGGTAATACCTGTCTCACAAATCGTGAAAATATGAATGATTCATATCTTATTCCTCTCAATTTCTATGAGGGAACGTTTCTCTGTAATGAACAAACAGGAAAAGAAAACGTACGCATTGTTTTCGTCTTCTGCACTTTTTTATGTTCAGGAAGTATCAGCAAATGAAACGGAAGAATATTTTTTTATCTAATTTTGATAAATGGTACAAGGACATATTACAACCCTATTTAGGTTTTCTTCCCAAACGATTTTTTTTTTTTCCCAGTGCGAACAAATCAAGAACTTCACAAAACGCAATACAAGGCTGGGCTGTCTACACCCCTCACGATATATCCAATAGCAGAATAACATTCTCGTCCTAAGGTTTCCCAAATGAAATATAACATAAACATATACATGATCGCATTGATACTACTTAGAATATGAGCATAGCAATTTCTGCTTCGCATCGCTTTTTTTACTTTCATATTTATTTTCAGGAGATGCAATTTGCGTATACAATTAGCCTTATTCATATGTTATTATGCAATAGCAGAATGTAATTTTATATTATTAAAAACTTAAGGCACAAAACACCTTTATTGCGTAAATATATTATTAACAGGTCTTGCACAGAATTCACTGCATCGAAATAACCACAAATTAATACAGTATTTCAAATTTAAATAGCTACATTATAAGTAATTGCGTTAAGCATGAACTGTTGTAAACTATATTTTTACACAGTACTTTAATTAACATTTATGAAGATTTATCAAGCGAAAACAGTTATGTTCAATCACCTGTACGCTTGGTAAACGTCGTCGTCTGCTTGGAAGACTGAGACTTAGGTGCACGCTCCACATGTTACATGTGCTTGTAGACTGAGTCGGCGTAGGAGGGTACTCTAAATGCGTCTCTGACGATCTTGGAAATAAGAAATCCACAGCTTCCTTTCACAACTGCCAGGGTTGTATCGGTTGCATGCACAATATCAAGTTTAGTTTATTAGGTTCAAGTTGCAGCAGTAAGCGTTTTGTTCCAATAAACTTGTGTAAGTCCCAGAGTAACTCATAGTCTGTAAAGTGTAGTACAAATATTAATCACACATTAGGTCCACTAATGCTCAGAACGAGAATGCGGAAACTGGTATAATAGAGAAATAGCTTGAAATTGTGCTTAATTTATCACTCCGGCGTATGTTTTTACTCGTCGGTTGTTACTGAACGCGGAATGAAATGAACTATTTTAGGCAATCCGCATAAAATTTAAGTGAATAACAACGGTGGATTAATTATCCTTCACATTCGTAAAGATGAGTTTTTTTCTTACATCCCTCTGTAATACATCAAATTCCATTTAGCTACATGCTGTTTCATGCAGTCGGACAACTTTTTGTTTGTTTATTTAAGATTTTTTTTTTTTTTAAAGCATTAGATCTATTCCAAAAAAAAAAAAAAAAGTGGAACCCAGGTACGGACAAAAATGTAGCACCTTCATCTCTTTCAATGATAAAGTTGTTAATGCTGTCTGACATGTGTTTGATATAGTATTTCCATATGCCTTTTATATGCCGATCTGTGATTGATATGCTGAAATAAGCCTTGTGTAGGTCTGCAGGTAAAACATGCCAGTCATTATTGCATTATTTTACATATAATTATAAATTATGAAAGAATTTTTATAATATTAAAGAGTGAAACTACAGGTGATCGTTGATTATGGCATTTTTTTTTTCTTTACGCGCTAGAGCATTAACAATATTAAAATCGAAATGAGTTCAAAAGTACATGCCAGGAATATGTGAATACCTTTTCGTAGGGCGACCAGACATTAAGGAAATTCCAAGAAGTTATGTCTAGAAAAACTTTCGGAATGCTTTTTTCATTCCATGAGTTACAAATCAGATCCTCAATTTACCTTAAGAGTTTTTTTTTTTTTTTTTATTAAGGTAAGAACAGTTTTTAACTGTGCCATAGCATATCATAAAGGCTAATAATGATTATAATGTCGCATTTGCTATACAATTTGAAAAGCATGTGAAAGAAGTATGAGACAAATGCTCTCTTTATAATGAACCGTTTCCATTACTATATAATTTTTTTCGTTCTTCGAAAGAAAACGAATGGTACTTCACAAATAAAGGAATAATAGGAATTATGTATTGCTTCTTGCACTTAGAGCTTTAAATTTCTCTAATCCCATGGTTTTCATTGAATTCTAAATATTCCAAACTAAAAATTAATCTAAGTCCTTCTTCAGTTCAGGGTTAAGAATATTAGTAAATAAAGTCATCCTGAAACAAAAATGATTTTAAATTAAAAACTTCTTATTAGTTACAGTTATTATTATCTCCATGAAGTCCCAGCACTTTCGTTCCAGGAGGTCGCGCTACACTACACAATCGGCCCACTCCACTCCACTCCCCCACTCAAACATTTTTGTCCGTTAATTGCTCGTCTTCCGGCTTGTTGGAGATTAAAGCATATTTCCGGGATTAAAAAATAAATAAATAGATCTGCTACTGCTGTATGAGATCGATTAACTTCTCTTTATCTGAAATGAGCTTGTAAAGATTCATCGCATTATGACTAGAATACTAATCCTTCTGTATCGATATCTCGGAAGGAAGCCCGTCATTAATCGCGGGAGGGTTTCGATGTTTTCATTAATCTATTAGTTTTATGGTTGAAAAGTAAAGACGCATGGCTATCCTATATATCGTAATGTTAATAATTTTCTAATCTATTTAAAGTTGTTTTATCTTTGATATCTATTTCATAGCAATAGCAATGTTCATTATTAATAACTACATTTAAAAAAATATTATTACCATAATTTAAAAAAAAATAATCTGAAGCAAAAAAAAAAGAATTCATATAGGACTAAAACGCCTTCGCCTACTCTCTTTGGGAAATAGAAGACATTAGTGGATTTATTTATTAAAAATAATTCATGTACAATATATGATAAAATACAATAGAAGAATAAAGGGAAAAAATAATCCATGTACAATATATAGAAGAATAAAGGGAAGAGATGAAGTTCCAAGGTATGAGGACAGTGAGCAAAGGATTTGGAATTACTGAAGTGAACAGATTAAAGGCAAATGGAAAAGTTAGAAATGTGGTGAAATAAAGGAAAATAAAGTAGAGAAAAGAGTGGAGGAAGAAATGAAAAATGGAAAAGGTGGGCTCTTTCTTGGGAATTTTAAAAAGGTGACTGTTGGAATTATGGCCGAAGCAATTAAATCTCCGAGGCTAGTATTTTATGTCTGTAAATTTATGCGCGGTCTTTGGTTTGCCTGCTCTGCGTGAGAAAAGCTGGAGTTGAGACCGGCTAACTCACCTTAAGTTGAAAAAAAATATTATAAAGGTTCTTCCCGTCTTAGACGGGATTCGAAGACGGTGTCATAAGTGTTTTAAGTACAAAAAATAAGAAAAGAAATAAGAAAATTAAGTCGTGAAGGGGAAAATAATTCTTTAAGGAAATTTACGAATAATAACTCTTTACCATTTACTTTAAGAGATATAAATACACTTGCGACGTGGTGTAGTGTGAAATGACCAAAAGTGGTCAATGAATATAGAATGGGTTTCAAGTCACACATCCTCTAAAGTTTAGTCTAAACTTTGTAACATTATTCATATGCTAAAAAAAAAAAAGTGACCGACATTCAACGCCTAGGACAAAAATAATTTGGTAGTTTTCTGTAATTTCTATTTCATAAAATTTTAATTTGGTACCAGGGCTAGCTGGTCCATTTTTTTCAGTTCATGTTTTACCTCCCTGAAAATGAAAATTCGCTATATGCTGAAATTTTCAGTAATTCTCGAGAAACTATGGTAAGTTATTATCGCACTTCTTTTATAAAACAGTTTGCTCAATTCTTAACCACAAGATAAATATAAGTTTCATGTCATAAATACTCCTCTGCTCTATGGTGACCAGTTTATCCAAGGACCAATGCTGGACACGTTCCACTGGTTGCATAACTTTTGTTTCCTGCGTTGCAGGTTTGCCTTCCCTCCAGGCGTACAGTGGCGGATTACCCATTAAGGCAATGAGGCACGTGCTTAGGAGTCTCAAGCTTTGGGAGGCCCCCAAGCCAAGACATTTTCCTATAGTGTTTTAAAATAAATTAATGTTTTCAGTAAACATCATAAAAATCTTGATTATTTTAAGCGAAAATTTTTTTCAAAACAATTATTACGTTTTAATACGTATTTTGAACAGAGTGCACTATCTACGCTTTAAATAATGCTGCAATACCAATGTCGGCATTAGTTGACAAGCTTCGTATTTTGTATTTTGAACAGCGTGCGCTATCTACGCTTTAAATTAAACCGCATTACCAATGTCG
Source organism: Typopeltis vanoorti (assembly GCF_054136105.1). NCBI lineage: Eukaryota > Metazoa > Arthropoda > Arachnida > Uropygi > Thelyphonidae > Typopeltis > Typopeltis vanoorti. The sequence goes on from NC_143568.1 coordinate 35,591,824, forward strand.
GCGCACGGCGCTGTTGAGAGCTTCGAGGTCACGAAAACTGATTGCATTGTCGAGATAGGAAGTTTCGCCTGGTTGCTCCTTAACTTCATTTATTATTGAATCGTGTAAGAGTGAGGTGTTTGTTTCAAAAATAACTTTTTAATGTGACTTTTCGTGTTTTCATTATTTGAGTGTAGTGCAAGTAAAAAAAAAACTTTGTAAAATTGTAAAAAAAATTGATAAAAAATAATAAAATAAAAAAAATAAATAAAAAGTTTTATTATTTATCATCCTTTAACCCTTTAACAGGCAGAAAAATCTAGAAGTTCAAAAAATTCAAAAGTACAAAATTTCATTTATTTGCCATCTAACTTTTATTTTATTTTTATTTTTTTTTTTATTATTATTTTTTGGGTCCCCCAAATATAATTTGCCTAGAGGCCCCAACTATCCTTAATCCGCCAATGCAGGCGTATATTCTAAAATTGCTGTATTTCTTCTTATCCCAACAGAAGCATAATCATATCTTGTCAATAAAATATTCTGCTTTCATTCTTGTTATTATTACTAATTAATAATATTGTTACTGCTAAATTATCAAGAAATTTTTATTTAAATTCCCAACAATGGATGCAAAAGTAAATATCCCCCCAAAAAACTTATTTTATTTATACAATGAATAGATATTTATTAAAAGCAACTTTTATTTAAATTCTTAATAATATATGCAAAAGTAAATATCACTCAAAACTTATTTATCTTATACAATGGACATATATTAAAACTCTCTATGTGAACAATTTAAACATATTTTTCGGAAGAATGAATTCTTTTCAATAATTCATCATCCTCTGATATTTCACCCATAAAATCTTCACAGGAATCAACCATATTATATTTCGCAATAAGAATGGCCTTTATTGTCTCAAGTTTTAATTGTGTTTTCTCTGCAGTCCATAATTTATTCACAACTGAAAATACTCTTTCTGTAACAGCATTTGTCCCAGGTAAGCAAAGGAAAAATTCCAATGTTTTTTTATATTACCATAACGCACTTTTTGTTTCTCAAAAAACGCAAATATCTCAACCCATCTATCTCCTGTAGGAGTTTTTTTTCTCCTTCCATTCTTCAATTTTTGAATCAGTTATATAGTTCTTTAAACAAGAAACCTCATCAAAAAGGTTATTTTCATATATTCCATGATTTTTTCCAAAATTAGAATCTAAATACTCCAACGATGCCTCAAAATCATGCCATGATATCCTACTTTAAGGTTCACCCATTTAAATGTCTTAATTTCCAGGAACTGGGATGACCACATGTCTAAATATTCCAAACAGTTACTGTAAAAAGTTTTAAAATGAGAAATAAACAATTTATTTTTTTATGCTTCCCTCATTTTCTAAAATTTTTAAATCTCTTCTTATGCCAATAGGAACGTAGTTTGATCCGAGACATTCTCTGTATTTTGCTTTTAGTATATCAAGTTCCTCTGAGACTTCTGTTGTTGTACAATCATTTCCTTCAATGTTTTTTTTCGAATACTGCCTCATAGACTGATGCCTGACTATGAAGAAATGTTAACCACAACTGTGAGGTATTATCATTGAAAAAGAGTTCAATTATTCTTGGACACTTATCAAGGGACAAGAACTATGACTTCAATAGACCATATAATTTCAGAATCCTCTCAATCACAGGCATTAAAGCCATCTAGTTTTACTGTAGCCTAGTATTTTGTGATATTCAACTTCTGCTTCTTCACAGAGTTCTTTCAATGATTCTACTCCTCTGGCAGTGTAAATGTAAAAATGGCTATAAATTTTTGTTACAATAGACTATGTCTAGTGGTAAAAGATCAACTGCTGCTGATCTTTTACCATGGCATTCTGAACTGTATGAGCTGCACAACCTACTCCAATAATACTTTGCTCTAAACTTCTGTTCAATATAGCGAAGACATTGTTAATATCCTTTCTAGCTACGCCACCAAAATTGGTATTTGCATTATCAGCACAATATGCAACAATCTTCTTAGATAAATTGTTTTTTCAATAACAGTTAAGATAGAATTGCTAATAAGCTATGCAGTTTCCCCAGGTAGGGACACAAAATGAATAATCTTATTCTTCACACCACTTTTTGAATCAAAATAACGAATGATAGTAGGAAAACGTTTTACATCTTTATGGTTTGATGCATCAGAAAACACAGATATAAAGTTTATATTTTGTAATTCCTTACCAAGCTCTTTCAATTCATGTCGTGCTAATATATTCTTGATGATAGCTTCTGCTTTTGTCCTTGTACGTGTGAATTTGCTGTCGAATAATTTGCAGATCAGGTTGGATGTACAGTCCATGGATCTAAAAGTTTGATTGTGATATATGGTATGGAAAGAAAATACAGCCTCTGCAATCGCTAATTCTCTTTTTTCATCCCAAATTCAGTTTGACGGAGAAAATTGGTCATCTCTACAGATGAAGAAGCTGTGTGTAGAGCTTTCTTATGTTTATTAGAAGCTAAATGCCTTGTGATATCTCGCTTTCCTTTAGAAGTCACAGAAAATTTTCCCAAACAGATTGTACATGAAACATATCCCTCCTGTTCATACTCCTTAATAAACGGATACTCGTTTTTCAAATTATCTGTCAGTTTGCAATCCCTTCGTTTTCTTTTTACTGACATGGTTTAAACCTGATTATTAAAAAATAATTAAATATTTTAAAATAATTATAAACTTTCCAATTTTTAAACATATAAAAAAAGATATAGCAAAGTATCACTTCTACGAATACCTGGGATCTATGATATCAAAAACAACAATTGTAATACTATGTCTACAGGTAAAACTTTGATTTTGAAACATACAACAAGATATCATTCTTTAAATTACCATTACTATAACCATGGTCAATATATCGTTTCGTGGTTTCCTTTGCTCCACAATCGATACAAAATCGATTGTGGAGCAAAATAATTAAAATATCATTCAAATCAATCAAAGTAATTAAATTTCAGTACCTCAAACTAATTATTGTTAGTTTGAGGTACTGAAAGACCTCAAACTAATTCTTCTTCTTCTGCAGCTTCTCCCACTTAAGTGTGGTCACTGTTGATGATGAGTCTCCTCCACATCCTCCTGTCTTGGGCTGTCACCACATCCAAGTTCTTCATCCTCAAGTCCTCTTCTATCAGCTCCCTCCATCTCTTCTTTGGCCGCTCATGCTTCCTCCTTCCATGCAAATCCATCTTCATGACCCCGCTTCCCACATATTCGTCCTCCCTCCTCATCACATGACCAAACCATCTCGACCTTGCCTCCTGTATCTTCGCTCCTAAGTTCGTAACTTTCACTGTTACCCTCACATAGTCATTTCTCAGACGATCCTTTCTGGTCACACCGCACATCCACCTAAGCATTCTCATCTCTGCTACTTCCATCCTGCTGATGTTCTTTTTCCTCAGGACCACAGTTTCTATAGCATACGTCATAGCTGGGCTCACTACTGTCCTATAGATTTTGCCTTTCAGATTGATTGGCACCCTCTTATCGCATAACACTCCAACCACCTCCCTCCAGTTCCTCCAACCTGCTTGTATCCTGCATCCCACTTCCTTCTCAGCTCCTCCATCTTCTTCCACTGTTGAACCTAAATATCTAAAGTCTCTCACCTTCCTGATGACATTTCCTTCCAGCTCCAAATCTGTCTCCTGGCCGCCGCCCACTGTGCAGCACATACTCTGTCTTACTTCTGCTCAGTCTCATACCTCTCTCTTCCAGTACTTTTCTCCATCTTTCCACTTTAGTTCCCGCTTCTTCTCTTGAATCTGCACGCAGCAAGATGTCATCTGCATACAACATTGTCCAAGGCGCATCTTTTCTCACCTCCTCCGTCACCACCTCCATCACAATGTTAAACAGAAACGGACTTAATGCTGACCCTTGATGCAAGCCAACTGTTACTTGAAAAAAACTGCTTCTTAAACTAATAATAACTTAAATTATCTTTATTATTAAAAAAAGGGAAAATACAGCTTTTGCAGTCACGCGTAATTGTTTATTTTATGAATGAAATTTAAAAGCAAGATATCATATCTAAACTCTGTTTATGATGATAATAATAATAATAATAATAACGTTTATTACGGGCATTAGCGAAATTACAAGTTGTTACAGATGATTGTGAATTGCACAGTAAAAATAGGTAATATTTTTACAAAACAGAATACAAATTACATGCATTAAACATACACTATGTAAATTATAGTAGTAAAAACAAAACATAAAACGTTCGTATTACATAAATTTAGATTATATTGATTGACGATGATAATTTTGTTGTTATTACCAACTGAGCTCATGGATACCATTATAAAGAGTATGACACATCAGTGGGAGTGATGTATTGCTGTGAGGGATGACCACATTCTTTATTAAGGGACTTTGGCAATTGCATTTCGAACTTTAAAATAAAATTTGGCATATAATCAAAAATAATTTTACATGAAAAAGTTCAGCAGAATAAACGACTAATGTAAGTATGTTCGTAGTTTACTCTTTCTCTTAAGGTGAATAAAATATTTTAAATGCTGTACGTTTTATTGTACACATACTACTGCTGTATACATCTGGTCACATAACCCTACTCTTTATGTGTATTTATTCTATCACTGCAGTGAAGTCCCGTGCATATCATTATCTAATGGGATTGAAGGAAAGAACGAAAATGTGATTTTGCCGATGTAGTATGTTTATTTGGTTGGCGTTTCTTTCTCTTCGACTAGACTAGCACTCGCGATATTTTTATAGCTGCCACAACTCAACTGACGTTTTTTAACGCCAGGAAGTCATGGCGAATCTCAAAAGTCTTGATTTAGTGCCAGCATATTTATGACATAGGATCGAGTTGACTTCCCTCTTTTTTCTTTTTCTTCGTGGAAAAAAAAAAAAAAAATTAAATAAAATTATCTTCATGACAGTTACCTTTATAAAATTGCGTTCTCCTTTATATTTCGATTTTTAAAAAATTTTATTTTAAAGATAGATTGCAGTACATTTTCATTTTTAAATATGCTGCACAATATCAACTAACTGCATATACATAGTGATCTGGGAATGGTTTCATCGGAAAAAGAGAAACTCGCAGTGCAGAGAGTTTGAGAGTTTGCAAGTTTTTCTTTTCATTCTGTGAATATTATAATGACTTCATTATTATTACGATTTTTAAGAACGTAATTTAATCCGTTTTAGTTTGCCTTGGAGCAAAAACGCTTGTTTTAAGATGAATTTTTGCTCAGATTGTGAACAACAATTTACCCACTTTTACTGATTTTTTAAAGCAGAATTTCATCTTCAACAAACAAAGTAAATAATATAATAAACTAATTTATCTAACTAATTAAAAAATAATTATTTAAAATAATTATTTTAAATGGAAATCGAATTCCATTCACCGAATTTAAGCTGCAACAGTTAATCAGCTGAAATGTTTGCCGGACCACACTCCACCAACTGCAATTGATGTTCTTACCGCTCTTCAAATCAAGGCAGGTAAGTAGGGCAGCTGGCTCACCATCATTTATACCGTTTCTTCCTTGTCATCGCTCACTACGCAACGACGCTACAGCATTTCATCGGGATGTTTTCCCATGGTCCTTAGCGCTAATGAAACTTGCCAAGCAACCACTGGTAGAACAAGAGCGTTTATATTTGTTTAAATGTCTATCGTATTTACTAGGCAGAACCATCGCGTCATGGCCGTTTCCCAACACTGAAGGCGATTCTTGATGTCAGTCATTCTAACAGGACGTGGGGATCTGGCAGCATTGTGAAGGTCGGTTGTCAACGCGTCGCTGAACAGCTGTGTTGCTGTTGTCTGTGCTATCACATGACTTCGAAGCGTTCCCAGATCATTTCGTCTGCTTTCTTGACTTGTTTTTTGTGGACAAAGTTTCATGTACTTTTTCATGTACAACAAAGTTTCATGGCCTAATTCTTAATATTTCAAATTAATGCTTCATTGTTAATATGTTAATATTTTCATGCCAGAACAGTAAATATGGATAAATTAATTATATCTGTCATTTCTTAGCATTTGTTCTCCCACCCATCTCCTTATATAGATCATTAGACAATGGGAAAGTAACTTATGATGATAATATAAGTATCAGTAAGACTGCTACTTTTTTTTTTATTATTAACAGTTATTTTAGGGGAATTAAAGAAAACCCTTTTTAAGTTTAAATTATGACGCTGTGTCGTTCTGTGGGCAATGCAAGATGCCATGCTTCTTGCTCTGCCATCACATTTTTTCGAATCCTCTTTTATCCCATACTTCCTACGTGGAATATTTTTTATTTTTTTATTTTTTTTAAAGCATTGGATTCTCATTTCAGTTACCACAAAATGTGAGTTGGCATTTTGGTGGCCATAAACATCACAAATTATTCTCTTAACAGAAAGTAATTTTACTAAAACATTATTGCTTTTTTGTTTGGTGTTGTTTGCTGCTAAATTAGGTGACCGTAAACGTGAACTTTATACGGACGTTGAGAAATTGCCAGTGGCTAAATTCGAAGTTATGTATGCCAGTACATAATTACTGGTAATAATCTATATGGCTCTACAAGCAATGTAAATTTTAAAACATGAAAATAAATCCGCTAACGCCTTTTATTTCCATAAGGAGTAGGCGAGACCGTTTTATCCCTGTGTAACTTTTAGAATCTGAGGGCCATGTAAATTATTACAAATAAATTTTTAAAGGTACTTTGATTTAGAAAAGTACAGAATTCTGGATCCGACAGTTCCTAAAATTATCGCATTATCAAGAGATATTTTTAAAGATTCTTATATTTAAATAGTAGTTCTGACTAGTTTTTAAATCATTTTCATTATTTTTCCAGTGACAACAGAAATAACCAGAATACGGCAGTTGCAAACTTCAAGTTCGTTTTGTTCCGTTCTATAGATGAATGACTGTACACCAAGGGAATAAAATGAACTTTAGCTCTTTGAGAAGGCAGCGGAAATAGTAGGTTATTTTATTTTATTTTTATCGGTGACATCATCGCAGTTTTTAATCCAAATGCAGGCATTCATTTGTGAGACTAGCCAATCGCCTTCATTTCAGCAACCTTTATACTTTCGACCGAAGGTAAGATAGGCTCATACAGTGGTGAAAATCGTTTTCCCTCACCGAAACTCGATTTTTCACTCTCAAACTATAATTCCAAATATCACTTCTTAACTAGGCTTCTAGAATTTAACAGCAAAAGTATGCTTTCATTTTTGGATCTCTTCATTCTTCACCAGTCAGACAGAAGTTTGCAGTTCTTAGTTTTTCCGAAAAAAAAAAAAAAATAAATAAAATAAATAAACACTTTAATTTGAGCAACCTTTATATATAAGTTTTTCAATCGAAGTGAGTTATTCGGGTTCATACAGTTGTGGAGAGTTTTTCCATCCCAGAAACTCGGTTTTTTTATCCTGCAAACTATAATTCCAAATAGCACTTCCTAATCAGGTGCCTATAATTTATCAGTGAACGTGAATACAAGAAAAGATCACAGCTAAATATGTGCAAGGCTGTTAATGGGAGATATCATACAGGAATTTCCATTTTTTTTAAATTTTTTTAAAATTTTATATACTTACATAACTGTATAAGAGATCATTCACAGAATCAGCACCGCCGCTGACATGTAAGGCGCTTTTGTGCAAAAAACGTTTTTGCTGCCCCCTTGATATAATAATAATAATTATTATTGTAAAAAAGTTACATAAAGTCAAAGACTCATCGTGGGAGGTCCCACTGTTACACACACACACAATTTATCATACCGCGCTTTAAATATCTTTATTGTCTATGTGCTCCAGACTCTTGGGCAATGTATTCCAATCACTCCCCACTCTCCATGCAGAAAACCTGCTCCTCTTCCCCTTACTCACAATCTCCTTATATAGCTTCCAGAGATGACCTCTTGTTCTCTCCCTATCTTCACTCATTCTGTGCAAAATCTCCCTGACATTAATCTGGTAATAACCTCTTAACAGTTTATATGTCTCAATCATATCTCTCTTCTCCTTCTATCCACCAATTTCTGCAAATTGCATTTTCTCAATCTGTCTTCATACTCAACATTCCAGATCAGAAACCATCTTAGTCAATCGTCTCTGGACCTTTTCCAGTACATCTACATCTTTTTGAAAAACCAGGTGACCAAATCTGTGCACAATAATCCATATGTGGCCTAATCAAAGCCTTATACAAGGGAACTATAACATCCTTACTTCTACAAGTCCGTGCCATCTGCATCATTCCAATTATTTGCTGTGCTTTCCTCACAATTTTAGTAACATGTCCCCGAAATTTTAGGTCCTTGTTCACAATTAAAATAGATTTATCAAAAAGAAAAAAAAATCTTTTTTTTTTTTTTTTTTTACTAACCGTTCTTGAAAATCGGACTATAATTTCACAAATACTGCAACAGTTACACTGTTGCGGTATTCGGTATTTGTCCAACTCCGATCACGATCAACACATGTGCAGTAATGAAATCCTCCACACAGCCATTGCGGACGTTATCGTGAACGTTCCAGTATTTCAATAATCGAATATCGTGTTCAGATGACTACCAAGCTTTAACTTAGAAAGCCAATAGAAAGACAGAAAGGTGTTGATTTGTATCTGCATAGAAGAAGGCGGCTTAGTACTTATTAGACTGAGCTTCCCGGAACTGAAACAAAATGCTCACCAGACGATGTCAGCAGTGCTGATAGTTCCAGATTACGCAGTACGTAGGGTTTCTCTGAATTGATATACAGCACTTGTTTTGAAATCTGATGTAAGCGATCAACGTGGATGGTGTACAGAATGGAGAATTGATTTTTGCACCCCATTTCATGGTGCCTTTGTGCGGCACACAACTTACACACCTGCTTGTGGCTGCCCTGAACAGAATACCTGATGAAGAGAATAGTAACTTGACTTCAAATATGATGAAAAACTGAAACAGAGTCGAGAGAGTTGGCACTCGAACTTCTCGGAACACTGAGAGCCAGCTAAGGTTTCAGGAAGATAGGAATTTTTTAGGTCCTACGAGTATCTTAATAAGAATAATTGGAAAGTAAAACACTACTAAATCCCTAACTTAAAGTCACAGAATAGTTATTTCAGTACACAGCAGGGGCGCATTTTGAACGAAATATGCTATTGCACTGGAAGTCGTGAGTGAACATTAGGCATTATCAAATTTAATGGCAATGGGATTTAATATAATAAATTAATTTAAGAAATGGTGGGGGGTGATTAGTGTTGATTTCTAATGATATGGCAGTGGACCCCATTGCAATAAAAGCGATGTTCAGTGCCAGGATGTCATAAAATTTTCCTCTAATAGCATTCTATTTGAGACATAGTAATGAAATGGTGGAGTGATAAGATGATACTTTACATATATAAATAATTCCATCTTATAGTGTTGATTGATGTTTTATAACGTAATTCGCCTGCCTGCCTAGTCGAGTGGATAACGCTTCCAAGCGATAAGTTTGGAATTCGAATCCCACTACTTGCATGAATGTTTGTAAATGTCTTTTGTGGTATGCCATTTGCATTACCAGTGCGACCATTATGCTTATTTAGAAGCCTGAGGTGACTTGAAAAGGTCCATGTTTAGTTCTAGAGCAAAATATCCAGATTATTCAATCCTTGGTCAACCCATAGCATTATTTAAGTACGATTGTTGGAACATTTCGTGGCCTGGATTCCCTTTAATTTTTTTTTCTTTTGTTTCTGCTCTTATTATCTATCTTCCGAGAATATTGAGAATTTTAATATACAGGTAGTCCCCGGGTTACGAACGAGATACCTTCCTGAGAACGTCCGTAAGTCGAATTTGTATGTAACTCGGATCCGTGTTACATACAAAAAAAAAAAAAACTGAGAGGAGATCTCCACATAGCCTTTAAAGGAATGCGGAGAACCGACCAGGGCTTCTGACCTAATGTCCAATCCTCACTTTCTCGTGATGCACCCTGTTGGGTATCTACTTTGATACTGAACGAACGAGGATGGGCTGGCAGTTTGGGATTTAGCCGACCAAATTGTATTCTTATTGGTTAAACCAAAATAAAAAATGATGGTACAACATGACAAAATTTCATGCGGGCTGGGGCGTCGCCCGGTTAAACAAGGCCCCCGTTGTTTTCGCCAGGGAACCAGGGCGAACAGCGAAAAGTCAGCTACTGGAACAAATCTGAAAACAAACCCCAACTCAACATCACCAGAGTTAAAGATCGGTACTATCAACGTAAGAAGCCTGAATGGCAAAGAAATGGAGCTAGCTGAGGAATTAGATAAGTACCAGATCGACATAATAGGGGTGACTGAAACAAAAAAGACCAAAACTGGTGAGATCTTTCTGAGCAATAAATACAAAATGTTATATTCAGGCAATGACAATCAAGGAAAAGAAGGAGTAGCCATAGTATTCAATACAAATTACGAGGCTAACCTTCTTGAATGGCAGTCAGTCTCAAGTAGAGTAATGTGGACAAATATGAGAATAGGGAACTGGACAATGAGACTTATTTCTGCCTATGGTCCCACAGAAGGTTCTACTAAGGTAGACGTGGAGGAATTTTTTGAGTCTTTAGAAAAAGCAACTGACACAATGAAAAAGGAAAAGTTGGTCCTTGTTGGGGATCTAAATAGCAGAGTAGGAAATGATTGTGAGACATACAAAAATATTTTGGGAAAATTTGGAGAAAAGAGCAAAGCTAATAATAATGGCAAATATCTGTTGGATTTCTGCTCAGGACATGGACTGGTTATTACTAATACCATGTTCCAACATAAAAATGTGCACAAATTCACATGGAGAGAAGAGGCTAGGAATAAGAAAAGTCTCATTGACTATGTCATTGTTGATAGTGATGTTTTCTCCCTGGTGCAGGACAACAGAATGTACAGAGGATTTGGAATTGGAAGTGATCACTATTTAGTCTTGAGCAGAATAAAATTGAATTTCATATTGAAAAGAATGACATGTAAGAAAGTTTTAAGGCGAATAAAAGTTGAGCAGCTCTCAGATGTGAACTGTAGACTAAAATACAGAAAGATTACTGAAAAGAAAATGAAAGAGTCTGAGAACAGGAATCAAACCTTGGAGATTCAGTGGCAAACTCTGAAGAAAACATTGATTGATTCTGCCAGAGAGGCATGTGGTGAGGTTGTGTGCAAGGATAAAAAAAATCAGAACTCCCTGGTGGACACAGGAAGTTAAAGAGGCAGTGAAGGAAAAGAAGAAAGCATATCAAAAGTTCCTGGCAAATAAGTCATCTTTTACTCTTACAGAATACAGAGACAAATGTAAGAAAGCTAAACAGTGTGTAAAACTAGCTAAACAAAAGTCATGGGAGGACTTTGGCAAGAATATAGAAAATAAATATCAAGAAGGTGGCAAAATATTCTGGAGGTTGTCGAAGAAGCTTAGGAATGGAGGAAAGAGTGCTGTAAAAGGAATTAGAGATGATAAAGGTGACATGAAAACAGGAGAAAAAGATATCCTTGAAGTATGGAGTAATTACTTTAAAAAACTGCTAAATGAAACAAGCAGTGATGACAGCACAGTGATAAAAAACACTTACCAGGCATGCAGTCAGGATTACTTATCCGTACTTGAAGTAGAAAAAGCCATCAAAGGCTTGAAATGTGGAAAGGCAGCGGGAGTAGATGATATTCGACCAGAAATGCTGAAGTATGGTGGTATAAGAGTCTTACAGTGGTTGCACTTCATACTTCAGAAAGCCTGGACAGAGGGACGAATTCCCTATGATTGGAGTAGAGCTCTCATAGTACCCATATATAAAAAGGGAAATAAAACTGAATGTGAGAATTACAGAGGTATTTCCCTACTGAGTGTTCCTGGCAAGATCTATGCAAGTATACTTGAGAAACGGTTGAGAAGAATTGTTGAAGAAAAGCTTGGTGAAGAACAAGCTGGATTCAGGCCAAATAGAGGCTATCAGGATCAGATCTTCACTTTACGACAAATAGTCGAGAAAGCATGGGAATATAACAAAGATCTGTATTTAAGTTTTGTCGATTTGGTAAAGGCATATGACAAGGTGCCAAGAGAGAAGCTATTCAATACGCTGCAGTTATATGGTGTCAATGGGGCATTATATCAAGCAATACTTAGTCTTTATTTGAGTTGTAAGTCAGCAGTTAGAATTGAAGGAAATACAGGAAGATGGTTTAATGTTAAATCTGGTATGAGACAAGGATGTACATTATCACCTCTGTTATTCATTATCTATATGGATCACATTATGAAGGAATGTGGTATTAAACCTGATATCAAAATTGGAGATGTTAATGTCAGCTCTTTGCTTTATGCGGATGATGTTATACTTCTAAATAAATCCGCTACAAGTCTGCAAGATTCTCTGACTAAATTGAATAGCTGTTGTAATAGATATGGTATGAAGGTCAGCAATAAAAAGACAAAGACAATGAAAATAGGCAGAATCACTGAAAATGTCAACTGTGTTGTGAATGGAGAACCTGTGGAACAAGTAAAACATTTCAGCTACTTAGGCACGATTTTTACTGAAGATGGTAAATTAAATATAGAAATATACAATAGAATCAGCAAAGCTGGTATGGTGGGAAGTCAATTGAATAAATTCATATGGAATAAGAAAGAAATTAGTCGGAACACTAAATTAGCTGTATACAAGACAGTGTTCAAACCAGTTTTAACTTATGGATCTGAGAGCTGGGTCAGAAGGAAAACACTTGACCAAAGACTAGAGACCACAGATATGAGAGTCCTGAGAAAAATTAGAGGCATGAACAGATGGCATTATCATATTAAAAATGAGGATATTAGGAAAGAACTTGACATTGTCAGCATCCAGGAATGCGTTAGCAGAGCTAATCTCAGGTGGTATGGTCACTTAAATAGAATGGGAGCGGAATGATTAGCAAAACAAGTGTTCTCTGCCAGGTTGGCAGGAAAACGACCCAGAGGAAGACCAAGATATAGGTGGATTGATACGGTACAAAGTGCCTTAGATGATAGAAATATAAAATCTGATAATGTTGGAGTCTTGACAAGTAACAGACTGATTTGGAGGAAAATTGTAGATAGGAAGTTAGTAATGATGTAGTTTTTTCATGTAGTACTGTCATATCCTTTACACCCCTTGAGGGTACATGGCAGGAATCTGGTGATGATGATGATGATGATGATAATAACAATAATAATACTATAATGGCTCATATATGACAATCATAATACAGTGTAATACTGTAATAATAATAATACCCTTTACTGTAATAAGTTACATAAACTATTGTGCTCTTTCTTTTAATTCTAACAAATAGAACATAAAACAAACTCATACAAAAAGTTAAGATAGGAGATAGGAAAATTTTCAAAAAAGAATATTAACGGTTGCATCAATCTCTTGCTTGCTGGAAGGGGCATTTCTGAGGCAAGGAGGTAGGCTAACATTAATCGGAAGATGATGATGGAGATGGTGCTAGAGAAGATGGATCTGGTGCTGGAGAATCAGGATTTGATTCTGTTGCTGGAGAAGGGGAGCTCATCACTGAAGTCGGTTTCTTGAAAAAGGTATCTAGGGTTGTTTGCTCAGCCCTTTTCTTTCTTTTTTTTCTTTTTTTTTCACCATAAATGGCCTTGTAGCAGCTGATGTTTTCACTAACTGCACGGTAAACCTTTGTAAACTGAAGAATGTAGGATCCCATCCCTCAAGCTAAGCAAATCCTGCTTCAATGTGACGAAAGGCTTCAGCTAATTCTTTTGTCATAAACTTTCATGGCTCTGGTTCTTCTGATTCTTCGTGTTCTTGTGTTTCTAACAGCTGCTCCATAAGGTCTTTATTGGTTATATCTTGTGAATGTTACGCTAGTAAGTCAATGACATTATTTTCATTGATGTCCAATTGCAGTGCATTGCCAATATCCACCACAGCTTTTCTGGCTTCGGCGATGTCTTTTGTGAAGCAACGAAAATCATCACAGTTTGTTCCACATCCTTTTAAAGAATTATAGCGTTATGGATGTTATAATTCTTTCAGAACTCTCTCAAGGTCATCACATCATCTTCCGTAGTCCTATCTACTTGCGGGGATGTACGCTGTAAGCAGTGGTGAGCTATAAGGGGCTCGCCTGAGCCCTTTGTTAAATTTTTCTTAAATTTGCAAGCCCCTTGTTCTTCTTGTTTGCTTTTTTATTTTTCAAAAAAAGAAAACATAATTTTTTGACATATATTAAGCGACAAACTCATACAGCAACCTAACAAAGTGATTTTATTAAATAAAATATTATAGTTAGTGTTACTACCATTTTACAAATAAGAATTCACTTTTGGTAATCGCATATAAATAAATAGGACTATAAAATAATGCCCCTTGATTGGTACCGTTGATTATCATTTGAAGTATAAAAACGAAAAGAAATATAACGTACTTCAATATTATTGTTTTTAGATAATCTTTATTTATTATTTATAGATTGTTTGTCATGAAAACTTCTATCGCAAACAAAAGATATTTATTTTGTTTATAAAAAAATGCAGACTATTTCATATGTGCGATTATAAAAGATTTTATTCTTATTATATTTTGATAGTAAAAAAAAAATGTTTTTCTTATGTAAGATAAATTAACACAGATTATTGCGCAAATATTTCATGTTTAGATCATGAAATATTGGTTTTAAAATGATAGCATTTACAGGTTGATTGTCCCCTCATATTTTTTGATTGGCATTTGTACACAAGCTGTATTAATAAAAGTTTTTGTGTGAAATACGGCCTTTTTTTTTGCTCGACGATGCGAGCTCTTTGTTAAAATTTCCATAGCTCACCACTGACTGTAAGTAAAGCCTTAAATGCAGAAATGACTCCCTGGTCCATTGGCTGTAGTAACGATGTAGTGTTGGATAGTGAAAACACGACCAATACATTAGGGTGAAGGTCATCTAAAGATGTTGGATATCCAGGAGCATTGTCCAGCACAAGCGGAATTTTAAAGAGGATATTTTTTTACGAACAATAACGTTCCACACCAGGAATAAAACAGTTCAAGAACCAATCTTCAAACTTGACAAGTGTGACCCAATCCGTTAAATTTGACTTCCAAATAACGGGAAGAGCTGCTTTAATAATGCGGCGAAGTGCGGGTTTGTTTACATGCGCGAAAGAAACTACTATCCGAATAATTCATTCATTATTTATTAATTAATTATCCTTATGGGGAGCCCGTTCGTAAGTACGGAACATCGTAAGTCGGGTCGTCCGTAACCCTGGGGACCGCCTGTATTTTGATGCTGTGTCTAAGAAGCTGATGAACGATATAATGTTCTGTACTGGATATTTTAAAATGCACGTAAGCACAGTCTTTAGCATATGCAGCGCAGATACAATTTATTGATTCATTCACTCTCTTCCCCTTTACACCTCTGTCATTTATTTTATTTTATTTTTATTTTTTTTGTCTGCTAAGAAAAAGCATTGCCGTGCTTTACTCAATATCCGCATTCTCGAACTTCCTTCCCCTTTCTTAATTAGGGCTATGCACGACATTTCTGCACAGTTCGCATCTACTGATGAATGTTCACTTGGACTACGCAGTTTTGTTTCGATTACATGGAAAGTTTTCAAGATGCATCCTAAATTAAATTATGAATTATCAAAATAGTTAAAAATAGTGCTGGACACGCTACTCAAATAAGACTAGAAACAAAAGTTTCTTATGGGCCAACGTTCTTAATGATGCAGAAGTGAAATATAAATATATCCCCAATTTTAGAAGGAAATCCGGTCCTTTTAATTTCAGTATATGCGAATGAATATTTATTGACTTTCTAGGAAACAGCAGATAGCGAACTAGCCGCTTTTTTTTTTTTTTTTTAAACAACATACGAGTAACATTGCGTGTGAGTCGTGTGAGTCTCATGTAAGGGTACGTGCTTGAAATTCTGAAATAGAGTAAAGGGGGTAGGGAGTAATTTTAATGCGCTATCTTTTTTTTTTTTTTTTTTAAAATCAGTACTTCCGTCATCGGCTGGTGCGTGCACCATGGTGAAATCGCCGTTCACAAATTGCTGCAGTTCATAACCAACATTTTGATGTATTCTTGTCAAATGGATAAATCGTTGAATGAAATATTTTTCTGCTCTAATCTGAGCATGACAAGCAAATAGGACATCGACATCCATTATGATATAATCCAACAATAAACTACAGCAGTTTTTTTAATATACTACAAATTTATTTTGCAGTAGACTAGAATTTCGATATCGGCATCCACTTTCTCCTTTATTTTATTTTTTATTTTTTAATATAAAATAAAATTATTAACCGTCTCCGCTACTACCGAATAATAATAACAACAAATATAAACTACTCTTTGGCATGACAAGTTTATTAACCTGTCGCAACCAAGAGTAACCTGGCGTTATATAAACCTATCTACTCAGTCTGTTATCTGTCTATCGATTTTGTATGTATTCTGTGATCGGTTTGTCTATATTGTGGGATTAAAAACCGAATTACGGACAGAAAACCTTTTCATCGCTTGTATGAGCCTGGTTAACTCACCTTCAGTTGAAAAGCACTTGTAACAGATATTTGCGTTCTAGCCAGATTCGAACCCAGATCGGCTGACCAAATATTCTTTCTCCCTTCCCTTCCTTCCTTCCCATTAACATTTTCGATAACAAATTCCTTTTCTTTATAAATTCATTTAAATCAATCAATAGAAGACCAAAAAAAGTTTGAAAGGCAACTAGTATTTTCCACACGCACAATCGAAAATAGTCGGATAAACGGCGTTTTTTTTTCTTTCCCAACTTTCGAATTCCACGAAAAAGCATAATAGTTGAAAACAATCGATTTTTGGCCCTCTCATTCTTTGCTTCATTAATTTCAAATAATGTACGGTTTACAAAGATGCAAATAAGTTATCAAGCGTTAGTAAAATTTTAAGAGAAATTAAGGATTAATCCACTGCATATTTATTATATTTGTGCAAGAATCTTACTGCTATCACTAAGTATTTTAGATGTAGCTTAATCACCTGTTAGTTCCTAAACAGTACTTTGTAATTTAATAATTATTGAATGTTTAACTCCCCATTGTTAACTTTCTCTTCATTAGAGTATTTTAAAATGTGTTATTCTTTTTCCTCTTGTATTTTCCCATCTAATTGAGATCGGCCTTCTTACATGATGCGACCTTTTCAGGAAGTTTTGAAGCATAAATACGGTTGCATAAAAATACTCAGACACTCCAACAGAATTCTTGAACACTTATTATTCATCAAAGCATGTTAAGTTATGTGATGAGGGCAGCAGCACACAGAATACGAGCGAGGAATGTTTCAGACATAACTGGGAAATAACAAGTCTTCCGATTTTCCGAACGATGTAGTTGGCGCATTATGCTTTATTATTATTACGCGACATGTCCAAGGCCACATCACTGGAGGACACTCTACTCCACTCCGCTACACACATCTAACCGTCTACGCTACTACTTTGAAGTAGTGTTACCAATTTAGCTCTTTTGGAGCTAGATCTAGCTCTTTTTTTTTTCTTTCTTAGCTCCAAAAGTTTCAATCTAGCACCTAGCTCCTTCAAAACTAGTTTCAGCTCTTTTTAGTTGTTTTTATAACTTACTGTTAAAGAAATTCTTTTAAAAGATTTCCAGATGCTCGCATTTGATATGGAACTGTATTGTACGTTTGGCACGAGCATCATACATGTTTTAAACGCATGATGACGTGCCCCAACATTCTGCCATTTTGTCGCTACATTAAAAAAGTTTTAACCTAGCACCTAGCTCTTTCAGAACTAGTTTCAGCTCTTTTTAGTTGTTTTTATAACTTACTATTAAAGAAATTGTTTTAAAAGTTTTCCAGGCGTTCGCATTTGATAAGGAACTGTATTGTACATTTGGTACGAGCATCGTACGTTTCAAACGCATGATGACGTGGCCCAACATTCTGCCATTTTGCCGCCTTAAAGTTGATAACACCGCTACAAGTTAGTCTTTGCACAGTGTTCTGGTTGGTAGTTACGATAGCAAGTGGGAAGTTTTCAAAGACTGATCGTAATTTGTGGCAATAAAGAGTTGTATACCCTTCTTCAAAAATGAGCAGAGAGAAAAATAAAGCTCACAAGCAAAAATTTAGGAGGGAGTGGTTGCAAATGGGAATGTTTAGTAAATGGTTGTGTGAAGTTCCTGGTGACGCTACAAAAGGCGATTGTAAGTTTTGCAGATGTGATATAGCTGCTAAATATTGTCAGCTTGTAAAGCATAGCGACTCTAAGAAACATCTTGCTGCAGTTCCATATAAGGCTGTTCCTATTACAAATATGCTTGTGTAAAAGTCTGATGAGACCGCGAACTTTGAAGGTAGGTTAGCATTATTTCTTTGTTGTCACTCATCAGTCAACAGTTGTGATCATCTAGTAGATCTTTGTAAAAATATCATCCCGGACAGTCAAATTATGCCAAAGGAAACGCACCGAACTAAGTACTCTACAATTGTGAAGACTATTCTAAGTGAACATTTTGAAGAAGATCTAATTGTGGACATTGGAGATGAAAATTTTAGCTTCCTAATAGACGAATCGAATGATATCACAGTGAATAAGATTTTAGAAATGGAATCATTTATTATAGCATGAAATTCAACAAAATATGCAAACATTTCTGAGCATGGTAGTTTCAGAAAAGTGTGACGCTAGTGGTATTGTGGCTACACTGAAAAACGAGCTCTTGACCAAGAAACTGGACATGAAGAATCTCATTGCAATTGTCTGTACCAATTGCAACGCGATTGCAATTGCAATCTCATTGCAATTGGTACAGACAACGCCAGTGTTATGGTTGGTGTCAATAATGGCGTTTATGAACAACTGAAGGCATATATTCCTTCCTTGATTTTAATTAGATGTGTATGCCATTCATTACAACTGGCAATGTCTCACATTTGTGCAGAATCTCTCCCAAGAAAATTAGAATTTTTAGATGCTGAAATAGTATAAATGGTTTTCACATTCTTCTTCAAGACAAGCAACATACAAAGAGCTGTATCAAACTATCAACGAAAATGATGCTCCTCTGAAAATTGTAAGCAATTGTGCAACAAGGTGGCTCTCCATTGAACCTACAGTAGACAGAATTCTCAGCCAGTAGTTGGAATTAAAAACTCACTTCGAAGTCGTGAGTGTGACTGGGAAATGTTACAAAGCTCAAATTTTGTGGGAGATGCACAAAGATGAAAGGAATCTGTTGTGCCTTTAATTTTTGCATCCTGTTCTAGCTCAAGTTCAGCAAGTTAACAAAATTATCGAATCTAACAGTGCGGATAAGATGAGATTATTTGAAGGTCTTTCTCGTTTGATTCGCTCTATTGCTAATATGTTAGTTCTACCATCATCCACAATCGACCCTCTAGAATCAAAGATTGATGACTATTTGGATCCCAATCCAAATCTTGGTTACAGATTTGAAAGAAAAATTTCAGAGTTGATGATACAGAAGAAAATAACGCAAAACGATGAGCGAAATCTTAGAAGTAGAGCAAGACAGTTTCTTCTGGGTCTCTTCAAACAGTTTAAGCAAAGGTTGCCTGAAAACTTGAATATTTTGAACAAAAAGACAAACAAAGATTAATAACAGCAGAAATGAAGTTTATGAGAAAAACTGCAAAGTATACCCTATTTGATCACAAAAGAAATGAAGAAATTATGAAAGAATTAAACCAAGAACCAGTAATAGAAAAAATTAAAAAATATAAACATAAATGGATGGAACACGTTCAAAGAATGAAAACAGGAAGATTGCCAAAACAAGCATTAAAGTACAAGCCATTAGGAAAAAGAAAACCAGGACGTCCTCTTAAACGATGACTTCTAAATCCAGAACAGGCCATTTTAGGCCTAAATCCTTGATATGCATGATGATGATGATGATGAGTATTAGTTGTTTTTATTGACCTAACAAAAGCGTTTGACACGCTAACACACAAAACCTTGTTGAATAAACTGACACATATCTGAATCTGTGGTTCTCTACTAATCGGTGGTTCAAAGCATACATGAAAAACAGAAAAAAGTGCAAAAAGGAGCTGTTTTTTCCTCCCATTCTGTTTAACATATTCACATGCGATAGTAGCCATCTTCCCCTAAAAAGTAATATCTTCCAATCCACAAAGTCTGTCATATCTCTCCTTAAACCCATTAACAGACAAAACGCTAACAACTGACTCCAGAAATCCATTCCATTTATTCTCAATTTTCTAAGTAAAAAATCTAGTCCTCAATCCTTATAAACTACATTTTAACTCAAATTCCAGGGATAGCCTCTTTTTCTCCCCTCTTTAGCTAAGTGAAACATTTCCCTTGCATCAATCCTATAAAACCCTTTAAGTAACACATGTTTCTTATCATATCTCCTGTATTTCGCCTATCAACTGATTTTGCAGTTCACACCCTCAATCTATATCCTCAATCCTCATAGGGAACGTTCCGAAGACCACTCCCCATCGCGATTGCTCGTCTGGTAATGCTCTCCACTACTTTCTCATCCCTAAGAATCACAGACCTGAGTACCGAAACCCAGATGTACACGTATCAAGGCCTTATAAAAAGTAATATGGACTTTCTTATCTCTACTTGTCAGTGTGTTTTTCAATAACCAAGTAATCTTATTAACTATCTAAGTAACCTTTGCAATATGTCATCTAAACTTCAACTCTCTGTCTGTAACCACCAGTAAATCCCTATCTTCATTAGTTCATTAGTCTATAATTTGTTACCACAATCTTAGAATCTGCCTTACGCAAGGGAATTATTTTATCTTTTTTCCACTCCTTTGGAACTCTACCACAGCTGAGACTTAAAGAACTTAGTCAGATGCATTGCCAGTTCCCTTGCACATTCCCTCAAAACGCGAGCTGATATCCCGTCTAATCACACAGATGTGTCATCCACATTGAGATTCTGCAATATCCTGAGCACCTCCATTGATGTAAATTGATGCGAAGTCAAGAACCTCTACATACAAGTAGTTTATTCGTGAAGATACTTCGCTCGCAAACAATTTTCTGATAGCTACATTTCCGACACTTTCCTTCCAAGACAACCTTATTTGCTTAGATCCGAATTTCTGGATGTTCTCCCTTTTTCTTTTATGTGTCTCATCTTTAATGATACACGTTGAGAAAAGTAGTAATTTTCTAATTCGAGTAATGTATCTGCAGTTCTGTACATGCTCCTTTCTCTACTATCAAAGCTATTAGTTCATGGTCAGTTTTACTTTTAATTGCTACAGATTAGGAAAGAATTTGTTTCTACCCAGTATTCCATTTGGAATGATATGGTCTTTCTTATTCAGTTATCTGCTTATTACGTAATATATACGCGTGCATCTTTAATCTTCATATTCTATTGGTCGTATTTATTTTCGTCAAAAAAAAAAAAAAAAAAAAAAAATCAGCTAGCGTCTTTTTAGGCCGTTTTCTTATCTAACTTTTGGAGACTGATTGAGCAGTTCAGTCTACGCTGGCACCCAGTCAGAGATAGCCCGCCAAAGGCTATGACTAATTTAAGGGGTGAAGAGATGGCTAATAAGTGCCACCATCTCTTGGTGCCTATTGCTAACATTATTTTATTGTCTGAAATAGAGTAAGTTCTACGGTCGATTTTCTTGACTTTACGGGACGAAAACTCCGAGTTTCTGGGAGAACCCCACAACCCCCCAAGCTTGACTAATTCGGGAACTAGTTGAAAAAAAAGTCTTAGGAAAAACTTCTGCTCGGCGAACTCATGAAGCTTTTAATTCAGGAAGTTAGCGTTAAGTGCAATCGCCACTTCGACTCAGCTACACGGATTGTTATTTATTTTCCTTTGCTTTCTTATATCTGACTGACCTACAATGCCTCGGTTTTATCTCTTGCAGAAGAATATTGTTCATCGTATTTATTTATTTATTTTTACATTTAACAACATTTATAACTGAGTGGACTAAAAATTATGTAACGTTTGCAATCCTTACAACTCACCGAACTCCTTCTACCGATTAAATAAAGTCTTTCCGTTTCTAAATTAAACGCTCTCCCATTAGTTCCCAGTGTCATAAGGAAAAGTAAAAAAAAAAAAAAATTGTGTTGTAGTATTTTTTTGAATAACGGCTTCATTCATGTAAGAGAAAACTAAATACGATTCATTACTCTCCTAGTTATTTAGCAAAATATGTCGCAGCTGTCCAATAGGAGGAAACACTATTAGAATTAGGAATCTTTATCTGGTCGATCTCAATCGATGGTGAGTTAGCCGATCTCATACGGAGGTAGCAGGGTTTTTCTCCCGGAAAATCGGGTTTTTCATCCCGCATACATACAAATCAGCCCTTCAGAACACACGCAATTTACAGACAAAAATTACTAGTTGTGGTGGTGTTGGAGGCGGGCGGTAGATGGCGTTGATTCGTAGTAGAGGTAAGGTGTAGAGACAGTTGAAGATGTCCTCCCGCGATGAGTCTTCGGACTCCTTGGAGGTATCAGGAATAATAATAATAATAATAATAATAATAATAATAATAATAATAATTCAGAGACTTAGGAATAGATGTATAATTTATTAATTAATTAATTTAAAAATAGCTCATAAATAAAAATATAAAAATTAGAAATAATAAAGCCATTTACTTCCCAAAACTTAGAAATAGGCATACAGTCCATCCTATTAAGATTAAGACGATGGTGTAGAGCTTTACAAGATTCAAAAATAGACGATCAAGTTTGAACCTACTGTAGTGTGTCATCTTGGTACAGTTGCAGTGAACTTTTTGTCTAGTGTCAGTGACACCAGCAGCAAGGCCTAAACCTTCAGAATCCAAAATTATTATATAATATTGATGTTCTTCAATTCTAATATTAGCAGAACGGCCAGGTTGCTTAAAGTAGTGAAGATGACAAGAACAGGGTATTTGATAAACACCAAGCAAGGATAAAGGAGATAATGGGACTTTCATATTTTGAGATAATGTATCTAGTAAGAATGATGACAACTTCCGGTCTGGTTTGTAGGTTGTGTACAAATTATAGCTGAGAATGCTCCTTACTATTTGTTCAGATGTTCCTTTAAGGTAGGGTATGCTGTTGTTTTAACATCAGATTGTAATATGGAAGAGAGATAATTACTTAAGTTAAAATTCAAATTCGGATTGGGACTTATGGACAAAGGAACTTAGACAAGAGACCAGTGTATTGCCTGTAAATTGCGTGTATTCTTCTGGCCTCTTTGCCTGTTATTAAGGTTGAAAAACTCTAATTTCTGGAAGGAAAACTATGGTACCTCTCCATCAAAATGAGGTTTATGACCATATTAGTGCCGCTTCCCATAATGTTTTGCATTTTGGAATAACTGAAGCAGTTGATATGAAATCAACTATATACAAGTGGCTTAGTCGTGATAATATTCAAGTACAAAATTTTTGCTTACGCTTGGTAGAGGATTAAAACAAAAATATAACCTTTTAAGTGTAATGTGTTTTGTAACCCACTAGTAAATCTTTCTACATGTTCATATTCGACTTCGAAGAAGACACAGGGCCGGCCATCTCAGGGGTGTAGTGAGTGCAATGCACCCGGGCCCCACGATCGAGTGGGAACTGTCGGTACACATTTGCGGAAACGTATTATATTTCGAATGTGTTTTTTTTTTTGTTTGTTTTCCTGTACCAAAATCATTTGTGGGTAAGAGGTTTTACAATATGCTTATTTTGAATCCTTTAATTTTTACCTTTGAAAATATTTTAGGGTCCAAAAAAGGTTTCTTACACCTGGGCCCCTTTATAGAGAAGGTCGGTCCTGAGAAGACAGTAATTTATTTCTTCAGTAGAACAAAAAATTTCTACGTAGCAAGTTTTTATTCTTTGGTTAGAATGTAAATTACGTTAATAAGAAAATAAATTCTTGTTTTGCGTGTAAAGTATCATCACGCCTAGGCTCACCGAATGAAGAGGTGCTGACTTTACAAAAATTTCCACAGTTTCCTATAGTGCACAGCATATAATTCCTTTCAGACTCCATATTGTCATTCATAATGGAAAGGTCACTACTCAGTATCAGTCACTACTGGTTTCGAAATTTATTGGGGTCTCATCAGCAGAAGCTAGACACTTGAGATGGTGAGAACTAAATGAATGCAGGAGTTCTATTTTCCATATAGGAATAGCAAACTGGTGTATGCTATATTATCTAAATATATTTGATGAGAGATGTATTTGCCATTTTTTTTTCGCTTGGTTAAAATATAAATCAAGAGAAACTTATACCTAATAAGAAATTATCTTCTTGTATATTGTGCATTCAGAAGAGGAGATTGGCACCATCTATCTTAATTTACTGCCTATTAGACATTCATGGCAAATGATTTAACACAGCACACCATGCCGGCTCGGACGTCGCCCGGTTCAACAAGGTCCGCGTTGCCATTTGGTAGCAGCTCCAGGGATGGCAATGAGAAGTTAGCGACTGGTGCTACCACTATCACTGACAGAAATAATGGAAAAACTGCATCCAGATTCAGACTCCGCAACCATTTAATGATCGGAACTTGGAATATTAGGACTCTGCTACAACCAGGTCAACTCAAATTACTACAGCACGAACTAAAAAGATATGAATGGACTGTTATGGGACTTTGTGATATTCGATGGCCCAAAACAGGAGAGCTAACAGTAGATGAAGGACATTTGCTTTTTACTCTGGATGTGACTGCAGCGGAAAAGAAGGTATCGGGTTTTTGATACACAAATCATCACGAAATTCTGTCATGGAATTCAACCCTATCAATAGCAGAATTGCTCTAGTCCACCTGAGAGGAAAACCACTCAATATCACCATCATACTGGTCTATGCCCCAACCACATCACGAGGACTCCGAAGTAGAGAAGTTTTATGGTCAACTTAATGCAACAATCACCAGAGCGAATAGAAAAGACCTTTTGATTGTACAGGACGATTGTAATGCCAAAATTGGAACAGACATCGGCAAGGATTATCTCCCTTTTGTCGGTACGTATGGCTATGGGGGAGACAAACAAAAGAGGTTTTGAATTGAACAATTTTGCCTCACAAAATGAACTTACCATTACTAACACTCTATTTCCCCATAAACCTTCCAGAAGATGGACTTCCCCTGATGGTAAAACACACAATCAAATTGACTTTATCCTTGTAAGCACAAGATTTTAAAACTCCATCAACCTCACAAGAACCAGACCATTTCCTGGAGCTGACATTGGCAGTGACCACAACATGGTCATCGCAACTATGAATATGAAAATGAGGGAAAGATTATCTACAAAATCAACTCGTAAAAGATATAATATAGAGAAATTAAAAGATTCCCAAATAAATACACTATACTAAAACAAATTTTTGACACAAGCTTCAAGAAATATAATAGTTTCGAATCTAAAACCAAATACTTCTCACAAAAGATAACTGAGACAACTGAAGAAATCCTTGGATACAAAAGGAAAATAAATAAACCATGGATAACCAAAAATATTTTGGACCTATGCGACGAAAGAAGATATTTGAAATCTCATATTAATAGTCGTGATAATAGAGAATATAAAATATTACTAAGATTATTAAAAAAGAAATCAAACATGCTAGAAACTTATGGATATTGGATGAATGCAAAAATATAGAGGAGGACTTAAAACTACAGTAATTCTAAAAGTGCTTTTCAAATTATCAATAAGTTAACCAAACCTTTAACCGCAATTAATTGGAGCATAGAAGATGAAGATGGAACTCCTATCACGGTTAACCAGAAAATAGTTGATAGATGGAAATGTTACGCAACCAAACTTTTTCAAAAAGACCTCAACTGACTGATGATATTTTGGACGGAATTTTGCATGAAGTTCGGAGGAAGGAGAATACCTGATATTAAAAGAAGTTATTGCAGCAGTTAGCTCCTCAAAAATAGGAAAATCACTGGGAAGTGATGGTGTCACAGTGGAACTGATATGCGAAGAAGGTGACATCATCATAGACACCTTGCTAAATTTATTCCAGGACGTATGGAACACACAGAGACTTGGCCTTCTGATTGGCGGACTTCTGTCATTGCACCTATTCATAAAAAGGGAAACAGCAATTAATGTAGTAACTATAGAACAATAAGCCTTATTAGTCATCCAAGCAAAATCTCGTTAAAAATACTATTGTCAAGAATCGAAAAGAAAATAGAAAGCAGACTATCAGATGAACAAGCAGGTTTCCGGAAGTCCAGAAGTACAATTGACTATATTTTTACAATGCACATACTAGGCGAAAAATACATAGAACATAACAAAATAATCTGTCACAACTTTTTAGACCTTCAAAAAGCTTTTGACTCAACATGGCACGAGGCATTATGGAAAATTTTAGAACATTATGGTATTGACAACAAAATCATTAGGATTATTAAATCTCTTTATTCCTCATCTGATGAGAATTGAAATTAAAAATTACAGCATTGAACCGTTCCCGGCAGAACGGGGTGCAAGACAGGAATGCATCTTGTCCCCTCTTCTTTTTAATTGTTTTCTGGAATATGTCATAGATGAAGCTCTTTATGAATATGACACTGGAATAGCAGTTGGCGGACTAAGAATAAATAACGTTTTGCTGATGATATCGATCTTCTGGCAGAAAGTGAAGAAGAATTACAAGAAATAACCAGCCGTGTTTTCGGAACATTAAAAAAATATGGATTATACATAAACCTACAAAAAACTAAAACAATGATAACCTCAAAATCAGACACTGAATTCTTAAAGATACAACTTCTTAAAGATGGCAATAAGCAAATTGAGAATGTAAAGAAGTTCACTTATCTAGGTAGCACGTTGAGTCAAGATGGTCGTTCAGACATTAAATATCGAATTGCTAAGGCAACCGTGGCCCTACAGAGGTTAAAACCATTGTGGGGAGACAGAAAAGCAATCACAACCAGACTAAGACTAATTGACACCTTGGTGAATTCTGTCCTCTTGTATGGTTGTGAGGCCTGGACTTTATTGATGGAAGATGAGAGGAGAATCCTGTCTTTCGAAATGAAAACTTACAGAAAACTTTTGAGAATTCCCTATACTGCTCACGAAACCAATGAAAATGTCGGAAAACTGATTGATTCAATAGATGGGAGAAGAAGGGAAAATATTCTGGCAGTCCTCAGAAGAAGACAGATGAAATGGTTCGGACATGTGGAGAGGGCTAATGGCATTCCAAAGCAAGCACTGGAAGGAATCATTCCAGGATCAAGGGTTAGCGGCTGACCTCGATTAAAATGGACTGATAACATCAAAAATGGACAAATTCTTCCCTTTCTCAACTGACATCAAGAACAAGAGACCAAGACGACTGGAGGAGGCTAGCAAAGAGTATCACCTACCAGCCATGAATGACCCAACGGTTCATTTAGGACTACGGAAGAAGAAGAAGATATTGTGCATTATGGAACACCAGGGAAATTTTATATAAAGTCAACAGCCTCGGTATACAGCCTAGTTGGCCGTCTTATCACGCCAGCCTGGATGTTTGTGATTGTCTGTGTACTATTGGTCGTAGGCTGCGGTAGATGGCGTTGGTGTTAGATGATGAAGATTGGTGGAGTAGTGAGACGAGGAGTTGTAGAGTAGATGCCCTTCCTCGGTGAGTCTTTGGACTTCCTGGAGGTGTGATGGAATAATATGAGTAATAATATAACAATAATATTTCACGCTTAAACATTAAACAATGCTTCAGATAAATGTTTGCAAAATCAAATTAAAGAATGTTCACGAAGCAAATGTTTTCGCCTAGTTTAAGTATTAAAACAACATGGTAAATAGATATTTTAACCTTTCGCCGTTTGAAAAGGTGGGGATGAAATTCCTGCAGGTAGGATTTTTTTCCCTTCCCAATGACATTTTACAGATTTGAAAGCATATCCAATATTGACATTATGACTCCCAGAGATCTCGTATCCTTAAGTTTATCCAACTAACTTCGTGAATGTACAACGTAGTGTGTCGGTCAGTCAGTGGCGTAGCTAGGGGTGGGTAGAAGGGGCGGTCCTCCCCGCGCGGCACTTTGAGCCTTACCCTATACGTCGTTTTGACTTTTTGTAGTATTTTTGGTGTGTATTGAGATGGGCTGCAAACTCAGGGACCGCTCCGGGTCAGAAGCTACAGCAACGCCGCTGCGGTTAGTTATGAACGTCAACAACCATAACTTCGCATCCACTTGCTGCTAATCAGTTTCATTTCTACGTCTCTTTTAGGTTTAGGTTCGAGAGTATTATGTTGTTTCTGGCAAGCTATGTGATTTTGTAAACATGAAAGGCGTTTCTATTTAGTAGTGTTGTGAATTCTTCGGTGTGAATAACAATAACTATTAAGGAATTTTATTACGGTATGGTACATTTGTACAATATTACACTTTTTATATACATTAGACTATTGTAATTAATTAACTTTAACAGTATTGAACTTGCGTATGTTTTAATTTCTTAACTTCCGCAACAATTTAAAGACACTATTTAACATAATTTTTAGATTAAGCACATAGGGTTGGCGATTACTCATTTTGGCCTGAAAACATGTTATCATCGGATTGTGTAAAAATAATATTTTGCAAAGCATGAAGACGATCACCCCGTAATCTTCCATGGTATAGTCAGAAAACGTCCAAGCAATCTGATAATGCGAGTATTGATGAATGAGAGAATAATTTCAAGGGGCGGATAAAATTAAATGGCAGGAATGAATATGCTCACTGTTCGCAACATAACAGTGCATTTTTTGTCAGGAAATTCAGATATTTCATGATTACCTGATGTGGTTTCCACTGAAATTATTTGAATGTTTCCGACATTACAGTGCTGCTAATACCAACAAAATTTTTACGTATTTGAGTTTTTTCTCTTGAAATATTAGAATGCAGTGTTAGTTCTTGGTGGTGTTGCTTTGGAATTTGGTCGACATAACTAGTTACAACTGCATGTAATGTTTTCGATAGGTTGACATTATTCCATGGCTGTTTTATCTTTTTTTAGTTTTTGCTTGAAATAAAGAAGACATCAAAGGTTAAGTTAAATTAGTTAATGTGATAAGATTAGTGTATGTGAATGATATTACTTTCAAGTTTCCATGAATTCTCCAAGACTCATCTCAGAGCTTGAACACTCACTGACCACAATGACAATTCTCTCACCAACCAGTACACTGCTTGGAAAGGAGTCAGTGGACACTCCACAGGCAAGGAGCATCATGCCATGTAACGAGTCACATATTTGTAACCAGTATAAATTGGAGGAATGTGAAGCTCCCTAGTCATTCAACTGTGTTCAGGTGAAATGTCCTCAAAGAGAATTTATGGAGTTTGAAAGAGACATTGTGATAGATGTCATGTTGCAGGCCTAACTGTTCATCAAATTGTTGACAAATTGGGCCATCCCAGGTCAGCAATCATTGATACCTTACTGAGATGGAAGCACAGGGAGCCAAATGCAAGTGCTACCTGCAGTGAATGACCTACCACACTCCCCAAACCTGGCTTTAGGATATTATGAAGGATAACATCTCTACCGGCTGAGGTGAATGGAATAGTGAGACCAAATTGCACATCTTATCCATGTTATTCTACGGGTGTTACAGAATCGTATCCAGATTTAGTTGGACTTTCTATAGATGTCGTGGCCAGTTGAGGTGATTACTAAAATAAATTGCTGAAAGGCTTCACTTCGGCAATGCAAAATTATATAAATTTGGATATTAAGAAAAGTGGATATTAAATCCAACATTATTTCAAAACCGAATACAGAAACTATAAAAGTTTCGTGCTGAATATAGTTAGAAACTATAAAAGTTTCGTGCTGAATATAGTTAGAAACTATAAAAGTTTTGTGCCGAATATAGTCCGAAACTATAAAAGTTTTGGCGAAGTTTGATCAGATTAATGGGAATACACTTGCTGCCATACCCAGAGTAGCCCCAGCCAAATGATAGGAAGCACAATCGCTAGTAAGTGTCCGTATGTTTGCCTCCTATTGTTTGTTTGATAAGGTTTCACTAGCCCTGACAGCTGTTTCAAACTCATTGGTTTTCGTCAGAAACTAGGCAGAAACCTAAGAGAGCAAAAACTCTTAGTACTAAGGAACTCAAAGTGTGGGAGAGATGTGTTTTCAGTAAGCGAACTATCGGTCGGCACGTAACCTATTCATTGAAGTATTTACTAAAATAAAGAGCCAAAAGGCTTCACTTAGCAATGCAAAATTATATAAATTAAGTGGATATTAAATCCAACATTATTTCAAAGCCGAATACAGAAATTATAAAAGTTTCATGCCAAATATAGTTAGAAACTATAATATGTAAAAAAAAAAAAACTGCCATTCGTCAGGTCGACACGTTTAATGAGGAGTTCCAGCCATTGATAGGAACCTGAATCTGCACAAAAAACATTCAGAACCAAGCCTCACAACATGGGCTTCCATAGTAGGACTGCAATATGCAAGCCCTATGTTACCTGAACCAATATGCAGTATTGTCTTCAGTGGTGCAGAAAGCATGTACAATGGGATGTTGAAGCTTGGAAAGCTGTGTTATGGAGTGACGATTCATGCTACACCCTCTTCTGAGCAGATGGCCTGTTTGGACGTTGCGGATGCCATGTGAACATCTTGTACTAGAGTGAATAACCCTAACTATAAAATTCAGGTGTGGTTGGTGTGATGGTATGATCCTGTTTTTCCTGGTTTGCCTTGGACCTCTGTGGTGTCATGAAATTAAAACTCTGAGAGTTATCTGAATATTCTGGATAATGCAATGCTTTCTACTTTGTGGCATTTCCATGCAACTGACCATTGTCTCTTTCAGCAAGACAATGCACTTTGTCATAAGGCTGCTGCAGTAACTGCATGTTTTGGTGACACAAATGTCACCACACTTGACTGGCCTCCACAGAACCCTGATCTCAACCATATTGAACAGCTGTGGGATGAATTGGAGTGTTAGGTGTGAGCAAAGGATTTCCACCCGACAACAGTCCAGGACCTCATTACATGCCTACAGGAAGATTTGTCCAGAATTCCCATTGATCTATGGTATGCCTGGTAGGATTGTTGCAGTCATCAGTGAAAGGGGGCCAGCCATGGCTGTTTGTTCCTCACATTATGGTGTCTGTTGACGGTTTTCCAAGCAGTGTATATATCTCAATCATATTGCTTCCCTTTTTCCAATTTGCCATGCTCTGCATCTTGCATTCCATGATTCTGTTCCAATACTCAACATTCCCAAGTCCTAAGACAGTTGCAGTTATTTGTTTCTCTATCACTGGTATGACTAGATCTGTGTCATGTCAGAAATCCAGATATGGTGTTATTAGTGCTTTATACAGTGGAACTATCACCTCTTTATCCATGCTTGCCATGATACTCCAAATTATGGCAGCAGTTTTTTTTTTTTAACAGTCAACATAAGTCTTATAAACTCAGAACTAACATGCTTACAACAGTGTTAACGTTCAGGTTTAGTTGGTTAGGTATATGTAGGTTAAGTTAACTGTACACAGTGACAACATTGTGTATGAGATGAACTGACTTTTATAAAGAAGATATTTGAATTTAAATTCACATATTTTTTTATTGCTAATTAAGGTGATTCAAACTGTTGACATCATTAGGTTCATTGTTACTAATGAACATTAAACTAAGGTTTGTTGTTTGTTACCGTTTTGTAAGAGTTGTATTTTTAGTTGAATGCATGGTTTGCTGTGGTAATTTATTCTTCAGAACTGGGTTGATAGCAGCATGGTTCTTTTTAGTCGACAGCATGGGTTTGCTAAACGAAGATGGTGTTTTAGCAATCTGCTTACTTATTAGAACAAAGTGATGAATACATTGGACAAGGGCTATGCATATATAGTAGAATATTTAGCTTTTACAAAGGCTTTGATAAATTGCCACGTGACACGGTAGTAGTTAAATTGTAAATTAGTGCATTGGCTGTCTGATAGGTATCAGTGGGTTGTGTATGATATCCCAGAAGAGGAAAGTCACTAGTGGTATGCCCCAGGCATCTGTTAGTGTTTAATTTGTATGTAAATGGCATTTGAAGAAGTTTAAATGGTGGTATACAGTTGTTTGCAAATGAAGCAAAGTTGGGGAGAGTTATGAGAAGTAGAGCAGATGCTGTAGCCTTGCAAGCAGACTTGAATAGACTATCTTAAATGGCGAGTATATGTGTCTGTGTGGGTTTAATGTAGTAAAGTGTAAGGTTTTCAAATTTGGGAAGCAAAGATGGCATGCAGAGTGTAGGATTGATGGAGATATCTTAGGAGATTGAGGAGATGAAAGATCTAAGGATGATGGTGGATAGGGGCTTGAAATTTTGTGGATATTTTGCTAAAATTGTGAAGACAACACAGCAGATTATGGGAATGATGCAGAGAATGCTGACATATAGAAATAAGTATGTTATGATTCCATTGTACCAAGCTTTGATCAGATTGCATATGGATTACTGTGCACAGATTTGGTTGCCTAGTTTTTAAAAGGATGATGAGTTGTTGGAGAGGGTTCTGAGACAATGGACCAAGTCGATTTCTGGATGCCTACTCCCCCCCCCCCCTCCTTCTAGTTGATAGAAGGAAAGGAAAGGGGGCATGATCCCCAGAAGTTGGTAAGGAGTAATTACCAGATTATAATGTGGATGAGATTTTTCGAAGAATGCCTGGAGACAAGGGGGAGAACAAGAGGCTATCCCTTGAAGCTGTATATGAAAGATCTAAGAGTCGATTTTTTTGCATGGAGAGTGGTGGGTGATTGGAGTGGTGAGTGCAGAGACAGCGAATGTAATTAAGTCAAGGTATGATAAGCTGTATATGTGACCTCCTGTGATGCATCTCTTGACTCCATGGAGGGCTGATTATGATGATAATGTAGTAAAATTTTACTGTTTTTTAGTACATTTAATGCAACAATGTAGTACATACTTCTCAAATGTTTAATTTTGATTTACTGTTGAGAACATTTCCATAGTTGATAATGAACAAAGCAGTTTGAAACTTGTTTTTAAAGGAAGATGCGGTATGACATTTCCAATTCGGATGTCACATACCTTTTCTGCTTGTTTGTACTTTATTGAACTTTTACATGTGCATTCATAAATTCTGATATTACAGTTTTTCTCCTGTAATAGCAATTTTTTTTTCCTCTTCAGTCTTAATGATTTACAAAAACTGTATAGAATTCATTTCCTTTCTTCTCTGCCATCTCATTAGTTCATCTGTTGATAATCATCTATTTTTGTACCAAGTCTTAGCTATTATTATTATTACAGGCTACTCCATGGAGTCTTTAGACTCATCAAGCGAAGCACTAAATGTAATGCCAAACACTATCCAACATTTGTGCAGTATCTATCATACTTTGCTTTGACCTCATTCACAGTTGCAGCATCCACAACAGACTGGCAACCTATTCCACTAATTCACTGCTTTCCAAGTAAAAAATCTAGTTCTGTAGCCTTTATTGGCTACACTCTTGCTCGGTTTCTATGGATGGTTCCCTAGTTCTGCCTCCACCAGACCTGTTCTGAAAAATTTTATATTAATCTTGTAAAAACCCTTCAGTAATTTGTATGTCTCAATCATATCACCCTTTTTCCACCTGTCAACCAATTTCTGTAATCCACAAATCTTCAATCTGTTCTTGTAAGGTTCATTCCATAGACTTTCAGCCATCTTGGTTACTTACCTCTGGATTCTCTCCACCTTTTCCTCATTGCCAAGAAACCCAGGTGACCATATCTGCATACAGCAGTTTTAAGATGAGGTCTCTTCAAGGCTGAATAAAGAGGAATAATAACCTGCTTATCTCTGCTCATCAAAGTATTCTTCAGTAACCAAGTAATCTGATGAGCTGCTTTAGCCATTTTTGCTATGTGCCCTCTAAACTTTTAACACTCTCCACTAACACTCCCAAATCTGTGGCTTTGTCAATTTCCTGGAATAGAGTTCTATCAGTGTTGTATACAGCTGGTAATCTTTTCACCCCAAAATGCGTACATAACCTTACACTTTGCCACGTTATTCGGATGTATTGGATGCCTATATATCCAAATCATCCTGTAAAATTTTCATCTTTATTAACTAAAGGTCTGTGTAGCTCAGTAGAAGTGGTGTCTGCATCCTCTGCACTCGGCTGCATAAAGATAGATAGACTTATATTTTGAGTCTACTTGCCTACCGGAGAAACTTTTCTAAGCCTTTCTTTGACCAGTTCCCAAGTTAGTCAGTCTCTGACATTGGTAAGTGTGTTTTTTCTCCCAGAAACTTGAGTTTTTCATCTTGCTAAGCCCCAAACCAGTTATTAGTTTTTCAAGACTATTGATACCAAACACATTCAAGTTTAGGCCATCTCTGTTATACAAATCCAATATTCCTTCAAACTCTCCACACATCCAGAAACTATTATAGGCACTATACCATTCCTTTTATGCAGCCTGTGCATCAAATGATTTGCCATCATAGCACTTGTTCTTAATTCATTTTTGTCATATTGAGGTAATATGCTTACAATTTTCTTTCTTACTCTTCACTCTCGCTTCTTTCACCAACCCTTTTCATGTCCTCTCATACTGAACTAATTGGTAGTTAAGTCATTAGTACCCACTACAATTACAATCTTGATTACTTTTCTTTTCTGTTTTTCAGTTGCATTTGGTATATTTTTAATTTTTGTTCCGGAAAAAATTGAAGTTATAAACCATCATCAATAGCATGTTTTTTTATAGTCACTATACCAAATAATATTCTACTTTTTTACAATCAATGTTAATTACTTGATTTCATGCTTGTTGTTTCTTATTCTGCTGCATAATTTTCTTTTCCTCCCTATGTTCATTCAAATGCCACTTGACTTTCTGTAATTCCTGTATGATCTCTCTAATAATCTGGTTTTAACTTTGCTATTTTGGAGGTTAATTCATTTTCAATAACCTCCTCAATATTTTCAATATCCTCTTTAGTGAGGCAAGCCTTCTTATTCTCTACTTTGCAGCTCTTCTTGTTGGTACACTTCTTGTACATTTTTTTGGCTCCATTTAAAACTATATTTAATATTGGAATATCTTAACAAATATATGTTATAAAACACCAAATACACTTAAAACATTAATATGTACACTAATATACTATAAAACACAAATTTTCTAAGGGAAAATCATAATAAAACAGATAAAAATCTCCGATTTACCAGAGCACTAAATTCACCATCCAATCATAGTGTATCCTTGAGCCTAAAATTCAAAAAAAAAAAAAAATATTTTGATGGATTTCAAACAGCATCTTCAGAGCACATTTCATTATTATTATTCAGGCCTCCATGGAGTCAAGACATCGTGGGAGGTCCCTCCTAGAAAATACAAAGTCTATCGTACCACTCCTTGAACTCATTGACCGTTCTCGCTCTCACCACTCCATCAGGCAATGCATTCCATTGTTCAACCACTCCTCACCCTCTTGCTCAGTTTCCTTTCATAACTTCCAGGGATGGCCCCTTGTCATCACTCCTTCCCGCTGTTCAACCAAGCGAAAGAACTCCCGAGTGTCAACCCGGTAACCACCTCTCAACAGTTTAAAAGTCTCAATCATATCACTTCTCCTTCTATCCACCAAACTGTGCAGTCCACATTCCCTCAGCTGATCCTCATAACTAACATTGTACAGTCCTGAAACAATCTTTGTTATCCACCTTTGTACCCTTTCCACAGTTAATTTATCTCCTTCAAATCCTGGGGACCAAATTGGAGAACAATAGTCTAAGTGTGGTCCGATCAGGGTCTTATACAATGGAATGATAACGCTTTTATCTCTGCAGGTCAGTGTCCTTCTCATTATTGCAGAATCCTCTGTTACATTCACCACCTTTGCAATATGTCCCTTAAATTTCAGGTTTTTATCAACCATCAACCCCAGATCTCGTCTCCCATACTTCCTCCAATAGAGTATGCAGCTTCCCATCAATGTGTCCCAAACCTCAAGACCTTATATTTTGCTGCATTAAACTGACACCCCATTAATTTGCCCATCTGTCTAGCTTATTCAAATCCTCTTGCAGGGCTACCACATCTGTACTATTACTAATAAAGCTTCCCAGCTTCAAGTCATCCACAAACAACTGAATATCCCCCTGCAATCCATTGACAATGTCATTGATATAAAGGTTAAACAATATAGGTCCCAGTACTGAGCCCACAGGGCTCAGTACTGGGACCTATATTGTTTAACTGTACTGACCCCACTTGTAACCCTCTGCCTCCTTGAAACTGGTCCACCATACACAACTCTCTGATACCTATCGGACAGCCAATCCTGAATCCAGTTGACCAACCTGACATCCAAACCCATGTGCTGCAACTTAAATATCAGCTTATCATGTGGTACCCTGTCAAATGCCTTTGCTAAATTTAAGAAAATGTCAGTATATGCCTTTCTCTCATCTACTGCTCTTGTAACTTTATTATAAAAGGCTAGCATATTGCTAAAACAAGAGCACCCCTTCACAAATCCATGTTGACTCTCACAGATAACATTTCCCTCATCCCTAATGCTGTGTACGATCTCTCACTAATTTCTCCAAGATCTTAACAACTACTGACGACACACAAACTGGCTTATAATTAGACACTTCCAGTCTGCTTCCACCTTTATGCAATGGCACTATCTTACTTTCCTTCCATTCCCTGGGCACTTTTCCCATAGCCAGACTTTCATTGAAAGGCCAGTTCAGAGGAACTGTCAGTTCTTTAGCACATTCTCTCACAACCTATGGTGAAATACCATCCAGTACCACAGCTTTACTGACATCCAGAGTACTCAGTATTTGGAACACACTCTTCTCCTGCACCTCTAAACCTCGAACCTGCCCTATCCTTCTAGTATTTGCTCCTCCAGGATGAAATACTCCAATAAAGCGTTTATTGAGCAATTCTACTATGTCCTCTGCATCAGTCACTCTATTCCCATTTTTATCCCACAATGTCATTCTTCAAAAATCATTTCTCCTCCTACTGGCCACATAGCTAAAAAATTCCTTAGGATTTTCTTTGGATTTTAGAACCAGTCTCTTCTCATATTCCCAGCTTCACCAGCTTTAACAGTTTTGCTTTCCTTACCATACTAGTCACTCTCCTGTCCTGTGTCTTATATTCTTCATGCATCTGCTCTTCACCTGTCTCCTTATATCTCTTCCATAGCCTCTTTTTTCACATACAGTTCCTGTTTAATATTGTTTGCCATCCACTTTACTCCAAATTGTGTCCTCTTCTTCACTTGTGGAATACAGCTTACAAATATTCCTTCACAATTTCCCAAGCACTAATGATATCCTGGCTTTCCAATTCCTCCCTTCATGAAACTTACCCAAATTGACTTCTAAGACTATTACAATCACCTGCCTTATAATTCTACATACATTCCCATCTCTTTGATACTTCTGCATGTCATTCATCTTCTAAGTCAAAACCACATGGTCAATCTCTCCAACTGGTGGGAGAGATGTCATCTCAGTTGTTATCAACTCTTCTGATGCTATGACCAAATCCAAAACTTGTGAACTTTTTGTTCTCTCTATTACATGTTGCCTTAGACATTTGTCCCTCAAGAATTCTAGAAATTCTATTCCCTTATTGCTACATGCATCTTCTTCTCTCCAATTTATACTGCTGTAGTTAAAGTCTCCCATAATAATCATTCTTCTTGCACTTGCCAAGTTCAACTGTTTCAACATCTCCTGGTCCCCACCATCTGTGCTCCTTGGTTCGTAGCAACACCACACTAAATATCCTGTCTTGCCCACCTCTGCCTCACACCATATGCTTTCAAAATCATTAGTGTCACTGCCTTCCAAAGCCTCCACTCTTAGAGGACATAAGTCGTCACTTATCATAAGCAGTACTCCACCACCACCACGCTTTCCCTTCCTATCCTGTTGAAAAATGCTGTACTCTGCTACTTCTGTTTCTGTTATTATATCCTCTTCTGTCAACCATGTCTCAGTGATCCCAATAATCTTTGACTATTACATGTTACAGTTAACATGTAACAATGAGTAAGTGAAGCATTCAAATTGTGATGGACAAAAGATCTAAAGTCAACACCCCAAAATTCGCTTCACAGTAGAAAAATGATCAAATAACTGTTTGCCTTTTATTGACACATTAGTCACCCAGCTTTCAGATTGTTCACTATATTTTTCCATGTATAGAAAACCAACGCACGCACACACACACAAAGAAGATATCTATATAATCACATCATGTATGGTATTCTTAATACTACATGGCCCTTTTATTTCCTTATTCTCAAACAGACAAGGACAAATCACCACTATTCCTATTCCCTATGTACATCTGAAAAGATAACCAGAGCAGTAATAAAATATAACCTCTGTACTGCATTCAAACCACATGTTAAACTATCTACTCTGATCCATTCTCCTAAGGATAAACTCCATCCACTGGCAAATCCTGAAGTGTATGAAGTTCCTTGTGACTGTCACTTGACCTACTATGGACAGACAGGAAGAGCTCTTAACATCCACCTTGGAGAACATAAAAAATACATTCACTACCATCATTATGGCAGATCACACTTTGGACACCTCTTTACACATGTTGGAAGAAAACTAGTGTCCTATTTAGAAGTCATTACAGGTTAGTGATTATTTTTAGTGTCAGCCATGGCTATGAAGCATTCTCCTAGCCTGAACAAGTATGGTTACATTAATTTGCATGAGTCTCCCAAAAATTTGGAAGACTTATCTTAAGATCGACTCCTACATAGCTGTGATACTTTTTTTTACAACATTAGAAGATACTAAATTAGGACTTTAGATAGATCTTTTGTCCAATACAATTTGAATGTTTCATTTACTCGTTGTGTGTTTACTGTAACATGTAATGTGCTCTGAAGATGCTGATTTGAAATTCAGTGAAATATAAGCCAGTTAATAAATCTCTTTATATATCATCATCATCAGCCATTGTCAATCTACAGCTGGACGAAGGCTTTTCCAAGATTGCTCCAAAACTGTCTTCCATGGCTTTCCTTTCCCACGTCACTCCTGCGTATCTGATGATTATCATCAATCCACCGTGCTTTAGGTCAGCATCGTGGTCATTTTCCTCTTGTGGAATCCAATCCAGTACTTCTTCTTTTGTCCCTTGTTGATCTTGTCTTCGAGCAATATGCCCCGCCCATTGCCACTTCAAATGTTTCACTCTTCCTATGAAGTCAAAGATTTTGGTTTGATTTCTTA
This sequence comes from Typopeltis vanoorti, assembly GCF_054136105.1. Lineage (NCBI taxonomy): Eukaryota > Metazoa > Arthropoda > Arachnida > Uropygi > Thelyphonidae > Typopeltis > Typopeltis vanoorti. The sequence continues at coordinate 35,631,226 of NC_143568.1, forward strand.
TTCACGTATTCCTTTTGTGATCCAGTCTGGTGATACCAAGCATACTTCTTTCCATACTAAATTGTGTTGTTCTTAATTTTCTTTGCCTTTAGTGTCCATGTTTCACAGCCATATGTCAATATAGGAAGAAGACATTGGTGAAAACTTCTTCTCTTTAGACATAATGGTAGTGGCTTTTGAATATTGAATGTAAATTTTCAAAATACTTTCCATCCAAGCATTGTGTGTCTTTTAATTGTCCATGATATTTTGTTCCATTTGACATCTGTTGTCCTAAGTATATGTAATGATCTACTTGTTTAATTTCATCATTATTGATTTTTGTTATGTCTGGTTGGACATAGCTATTGAACATAACTTGGGTCTTCTTTAGGTTGGCTGTTTTGCTAGCAATTTGGAGCCCATGCATACAAGTGTATAATTCATGCACAGTTGAAGTAAAGATAACTGTGTCATCTGCAAAGTGTAAATGGCTTCAATAGTTTCCATTTATCTTCAGATCTTTCCCTTCCTAATCAAGAAGTTCGAATATTTCTTCTAGGCATGCTCTGAATAATTTTGGAGATATTATGTCACCTTGTCTTATACCTCTCTATATTTAGACAGTCGAGATGTTTCCATTGAAATGAATTGCTGCTGTGGCATTGGTATATGCTGATTTCAGGGTAATGACAAATGGCTCATCACAAAACCTCCATTTGTTGGTTTTGTAATGCTTTATTGGACAAGTTTTTACTGAATTAAAGGCTTTCTCATAATCAATAAAACCAAGACAACGGTAACTGATATTCATTACGCTGTTTGATAATCTGTTGTACAACTTGAATATGGTCTCCATTGTACTATAGCCACTTCAAAAGCCTGCCTATTCTTTTGGTTGCACTAGGTCTAGAGTCATACAAAGCCTATGAGCCAGGACTTGTAAATACTTTGTAAACCACTGATAGTAGATTGTTGGTTTGGTAGTTTGTAAAGTCTTCTACTTCACTTTTTTTTATGTATTAGAATTAGGGTAGCCTTCTTCATGTTCTTGGTGCATCATTTTTCATTACGCATAAGGTTAATCACATACCATAAGCAATACTCCACCACTGCATTTCTTTCTATCCTACCCCTTGCTTCTATTCCTGCCAGTATATCATCTTCCATCAACATGTCGTACTGATCCCCATAATTTTTGGATGGGTTGAGGCTATCAGTGCTACCAGTTCATCTCCTTTATTCCAGATACTCTTGGCATTAGTATAAAGAAACATCAGTGCATTGTCAGTATTTGTATACCTATCATTATTCCCTCCAAACTCCATTTGCTGCATTACACTGTTTCTCCTTCTCCCAAATGACTGTTCTCACAAGAAGCTATCCTTGCTACCATCCACCCTGATCAGGGCCAGCCCTAGGAATTTACTTGTTAAATGCAGAGTAAATGCATCCCTGTAAATTTTAATTAAATGATAACAAAGTGGCAATTAAAAGTTAGTTTATTTGAAAAATCAAAAATTTTATCGCTCCAAAATTCATTAATATCACATACTATCAACACAACTTTAAAATATTGATTTTTAAAAAAACATGAAAAATCCATGAACATCAAAAAAAAAAAAATAGCAATTTGTGGTACGATTATATTTTATCAAAAATCAGATTCAACTTGCTAAAAAATACTACAAATTTAGGAGTGCATTGCATGATCTTTTTTAAAAGTTTTTCGTAGTTTTCATTATTTTCTGGGGAAAATTAGACACCATTTGCACAGTTATTACAAGAAATTATTTGAATTGCGTGCAGTGGTATTTTATTTGCTTTGCATACAACATTATTTTCATTAAAAAAAAAATTCAAAATATCATTGATCATTAGAATCCTTTATAATAATAACTTGTCGAACACCGTTAAAGGGTTAAAAGAAAGAAAATGAGGTATTACTATTAACGTACAGATAAGTAATGTTCATCATGTCATGTAGAATGAAGAACTGCTAAATCACAAACATGTAACTACGGTAAATATAATTTTTTTAGATTTCAGAACAGGTGTGATGTTTTAACTTATGCTTATTTACATTTTCACTGTTAAGATGTTAACCTACTGTTTATAACAAAACTTTTCTTGTTTTCGTATTTGCAAAATCACAAATAAGGCCTAGGTAGTCTAATTTCCGATCAATTTCATGTTCAATTGAAATCATGGCAAGATCTTCCAATCGAGTTTCGGCCATTGTAGAGCGCAAATAAGTTTTAATAAGCTTTAGTTTTGAAAGACTACACTTGCCACTTGGGAAAAGACGGTGTCTGCATTAAAAGTATCGTTGAAGATTACTTCAGGACTGGCTGCATTTCCTTGGGTTCACTCTAACATGAAAAGAAACAGTCATCACATCAGTATTAACACTGCACTATGGACTAGTCAGATTCTCGCACACAAATAAGAAACAAAGGAAATCTCAAATGGAAGATAGGATAACGACAATTGTCATGTCATTAAAAATTTCAAATTAATTCAATCATTCTGAAATTTTATATACTATCCAATCTTGTAATTCTATATTCATTAAGAATATGTTACTGTACTTTATTTTGATAAATATGCATGTATTTTTACCTCAGGTCAAGATCAACTCACGGCCAACAGTGAAAAATCACAAATAAGGAAATAAATGCAAGATAGTGACAATACAAGTTCTGTATTGTCATATTGTCTGATATTAACACTGAGATATTAAACGTAACATAATACATTATTTTAAATGATTCTATTCTATTCAATTAGTGGTCCCAACAGGCACTTAAGCACCTACAACATTTCCAAGTATTTTTGCACTTGGTGCACTATTAGAGTTAAAAGGAACAAATTGGATAGCTTCTGTAACTAAAAACTGAATACTCTAATGAATATTAATATATATATATATATATATATATATATATATGAATAGTTATTAGCAATCACTTCTTACAACTTTTGAGATTGGGCATACAGTCATAGTGGTTCAAGTTTGGCCAATGTAAGGTTTGACAAGTTTTGAGGAATAGATGATCAACTTTAAATCTGTTGGAATGAAGAATCTTGTTTTGGATCCCAGGAACTGTGTCTAGAGTCAGCTGCATGGAAAGCAAGTCCAAACTTGTCAGATTCTATAAATTTAATGTCCTGATGTTCTTGGATTCTAGAGATTAACCTTAGAGATTTTCTTTTTTTTTTTAGTACACCAAACAAGAGTTCACTCATTAAAATGTAATTTTCAAACATGAAGCACCATGGTATGCCAGATTTATGCCTAATCTCTGATGACTTATTGTAAAGGCATCTCCATGGAGTCCAAATACTCATCACAGGAGGCCAAAACTAACCACACAGTCTATCATACCTCTCTTTGAACCCATTAACAGACAAAGCACTCACAACTGACTCTGGCAACCCATTTCACTACTTTTCACAACTCTCAAAGCAAAACATCTAGTCCTTACACAGTTACTAACCACAGTTTTATCAATACCAAGATTACTTGGCTATTGAATACACACTTAAAAGTAGAGATAAGGAAGTTATCTTTAAAAGGCCTTGGATCCACATCTGGATTACTGTGCTCAAGTTTGGTCTCCTGGGTTTCTTGGGAATGAAGCAGTGGAGAAGATTCAGATGCAAGCAACCAAGATGGTTGAGTGGTCTGTGGAGTTCTTTATGAGGATAGATTGAGGATGTGTTGATTGCAAAAGTTGGTTTATAGGAGAAAAAGAGGGAATGTGATAAACATTTAATTTGTTTAATGGGTTTTATAGGATTGATGCAGGAGAAATGCTTCAGCACTCTGCTAGAGGGGCTGGACCAAGCCTGAGCACAGTAATCCAGATGTGGATCCAAGGCCTTTTAAAGATGAATAACTTCTTTATCTCTACTTTTAAATGTGTATTCGATAGCCAAGTAATCTTGGTATTGAATAAAACTGTGGTTAGTAAGTGTGTAAGGACTAGATGTTTTGCTTTGAGAGTTGTGAAAAGTAGTGGAATGGGTTGCCGGAGTCAGTTGTGAGTGCTTTGTCTGTTAATGGGTTCAAGGAGAAGTATGATAGATTATGTGGATAGTTTTGGAGTATTTGGACTCCATGGAGATGCCTTTACAATAAGTCATCAGAGATGAGGCAGAAATCTGGTATACCATGGTGCTTCATGTTTGAAAGTTACATTTTAATGAGGGAACTCTTGTTTGGTGTACTAAAAAAAAAGAAAATCTCTAAGATTTCAGCTTTGAAGTAAACTCACTATTAAAAGGAGTGTAATACTCATCTGTAATTATTTTATACAAAGTAGGTAAACCCATGAAACTTCTATTATTATTGTTAGGTTTGTGTATAGCTAATCTGAAGCCTCTTAGTGAACTTTTATCCACTGATTTTATACACATCATTTGAGAGCTTGCATATGAAAAAATGCTTATTAATCATTTTCATATCATATTTTTGTGTTTATATTGGTGAAACTGCTTAACTGTTTATGAAAACATGCCATAGGTTTTTATTTTTGTGAATTCAAGACTGCTTTTTGTTATCTAGTTTCAGACACATTGTTTTATTTCTTCATGCAAAATTTATTGTTACTTTATTACTTATGAAATATCTAAAAACTGTGAAGTAATTTCATAATATGAATTTGTGATATGAAAATTGAAGTTTTTTTGTTTTTTTTTTAAATCTCTTTGCAGGTGCTTCATTTTTTTAAAAAATACTGTAAGTGATTAAGTAATCATGTCAGGCTCATATTCCAATGGTTATCAGTATTCCTCTTATTACAGCTCTGATACTTCAGGATCTGGTAAGCATTGCTATGAAGAAAATTCTTTTAAAAAAGCATAATTTTCTGTAGGAAATGAAATTAAAAATGTATTATTTTAAGATATAGATATGTGGTATAAGTTCAACACGCACATGCACGCTGTATTGCAATTCATGCCATGGATGTTAAAAAAAATCATGTTGATTGTTTGACAGTAATGATCTAATAAGACAGTGTGAACAACAGACTTGAATAATTATTATAGAGACTTATAGGTTGCATTTTTGGCCTGTTTTGTGATGATACGGAGCATAAATGGTTATTCTTATCTATGGATGAGTAGCTTATTAAGATTTGATATAAACAACTGTCATATGGAATTGTGGAGGGAAAATGAGTTTTAATTATTATAACTTAATGCTACCAAATGAAGTTCCACTTTTTTCAAAAGTCATTTCATCCTCCCTTACCTTTGATAAAATCCAGATTGCCAAACCAAATTAGATCTTCTTGCTAACATTTAGTTCTAATCTTTTGTAATACAAACACATCATTCATAACTTCTACTTCCAAAAAAAAAACTGTCTTTTTGTGTTTTTTTTCCCATCTAAAACATAATGGTTATCAAATTTACTGGTGTTTACTAATAGTGAGTTTTGAATTTGTGAATCTTAGTAATGCATGTTAGTATTTTAGACATCTAAGTGTCTCAAGCACTGATAAAGTTCAAGTGAATCTCAAAAACTACAATGCCTATTCTAGTGACATTCAGAGAATTTTAATTCTTGAATATCTTTATTTATTTAAACATTAAATTAAATATAATTATACTATCAAGTTATCAAACGGCTTTAATGTTTCTGGTTTTGAACAATCGATAACATCCTCAATTTGTTGACAGGTTTGTATCATACTTCCATTATACTTTAACTAAATTATCAGACCTACTTAACCTGTTCTGTTGGAAACCCAATGAAGAGCATTTGTCATTTTGTTTACTGCAAAGTTAGCCAAGAACCTTCATCAGATTCTTTGTTACCTGCCACCACATCCACACATGGGAACTGGTCTTCAGGCCAGTTCCTGTTTGGGATATGGCAAGGAGTATGTAATAGTTGCTATTTATAGTTCAGTAAATGTTGCAATAATTACCTGAAAAAAAAAAAAGTCTCGCATCCATTTCACCAATATTCATGGCCTTATGCTGGTGACCGTATAATTTATTATCTAAACTGGGACATTTTTGAGAGTGGGTGTGGGGTGAAGAGGGGCTAAAATTATATAATAATTTGAAATATTTATTTATTGATCAACACTTCAGTTTTATTATTGGTGGATCTATTAAATAATTCTATTAAAAACTTTTCTTAAATGAAATTTTTCTAAAGAAAATAAAAACAACGTACTCCCATGTTCATTAAAGCAAAATCAAAAACCTCATTATATTGATTATCTACACATTAAAAAATACATAAGCAGAATAACTGTTCTTGGTAAATATGCACTTTAATCAGTTCATTGGGCGTATCTGTCTCTAAACTATGTCACTAGTATTTTTGCAAAGATTGCATTTTTTCAGTATATTATTTTCAAGTTTTTCATAAAATTGCTTGAAGTCTTCAAAGTTGCATTTTATGTTTAATGAATTAGAAATTATTAACACTTCTTTGTAGGCCATGGTATTTTTAATTGAGAATATACTCTCTCTCTCTGCAGATGCTGAGGTACTTGATAAGCTCAGAGGAAATTTTACTAAATGGAGAATATTCTCAATTCTAATTTTTATTTGTATTGAAATGTGTAAATATTTCAACCCAAATATTTCCACAGGCACTATCTTTTTATCTCCATTCAGAGTACCTTTCTTCAACAAATATTTTTACAAGATAAAACTTGTCAAATAAGTTGTCTCAATTTATGATTCTTTGGAATGTTTCATCTTAGATGCTGCCAAATCATATGCCTGATCAGTATCATTCCAGTACAAAATATAAATTTAATTCTTGTACACCATTTCAGCTCTTATAATTTAATTTGTCCAGTTCTTGCCTTGCTTTTAAAGGAACAAATTTTAATGTCTTCCTATTCACAATCTTTATTTTCAAGAATTGCAATTTGCTAAAAGCTTAAAGCTGAAGTTCTTTGGTGCTCCATTCATTAAATACTTTGATTAAAGATTTCCAACTGGAGGTCTCATTTTTTAAAAAAAAAATCAGTATTACTATACTTATTGTACAGCAACTGGGTGGTACACCAAGTGGCAGGCAGTGCAGCAATGTTGAATACTTCTCCCACCACCCTTACTTCAAGGAGTTGGCTGTCCCTCACCGCTTGTATCTGGGTGTGCTTCATTTTTATCAACTAGGACTTTCTATGTTATCATTGAAAAATAAGCGTTAGTTACATTGCACCGTGAAAAGTAAGTAAAAAAAAAAAAAAGAAGATAGTGATAAAAAAAATAAAATACTAAGACAAATACTAAACTGGATGGGATGCTGGGACAACAGACTTAAACCAGGGCATTCCTAGCCAAACTGGGGCATGCAATCATCCTACTGAAATACAAACATAAATGATGTGCTCTACCACTAAATTAAAACTAGATAGGAGACTAGATCTAGATGTCTGAAAGATCTAGTCTCCTATCACTAAATGAGCTGCAACTTGCACTATGACATCTTGCCATTTCAAACTACCTGCTACACTCCTTTCACTATAAGGATGATGCATGTATATTGATTTTAAATTAAAGATGCCAAGCAATTATATTCTGGTGTCATCCTTTATCCAAGTGTAAGCAAACAAAGTTTGCATGGGAAGTATCTTCATGACTTTGCGTTTAGTCATTAACCTCTATATACAAGTAGCAAAGCACACATCCTTTGTGGGGGGGGTTGTATAATGCTGTGCATTGAGGGAAGGGTCATTACCAAGACCGGGTCGACCTTTATTGAATTATGTTAAAGTGCAGGGAAAGCTCTCCAAAAATTCTGAGTGATCTATGACTCTAAATCTCACTGAATGACCCTAAAAGAATCACTATAAATCTCACTGAATGACCCTAAAAGAGGTTGACTTTTATTGATGTCTCATCAGTGGGAGCCAGATGCAGAAGGGATACCAAGGTTGAAGTCATATATTTCCAACATACAAATATATAAAAGGTGTATCACCTTATTTTTAAGTTATTCTGGATCCGAGATAGATGTTGAAACTTTTTTCACTTGGTTATACTATAAATTAAAGATTTGGAGAAATTATATTCTTGGTGTAATCCTTTATGCAAGTATAAGCAAACAAGGTGTATGAAGGATTAAACCAAGAATATAGCCATATTAAAGAAACTTCACTTGAACACTTCGTTTGCTTACACTTAGATAAAGAATTAAATCAAGAACATAATTTCTTGGCATCATTAATTTACAGTGAAATATTAGTAAGTTCAATAAATTAATTTATTTATATTTAAGTTATTAAAAATTAAATTATTTTTAATTTAATATTCTTCTTCTGGTGTTGTTTATACTATGAAGTGCAATTATGAATAATCAACAACATCTAAGTATTTCTATGTCTGTTAATTTAAATTATATCTGATATGTTGTGTTCTTGTTTAAACCTTGATCCAAGACCATAGCATTCCAGCTTATGAAGTATCTTCATGACTATGCTAATTGTATATAGAGGTTGTTAACTTCACGTCGTTTACCTCAGTATCCCATAATAATGCAAAACATTATGGGAATTGCCATTACTTAGACTGGTTTTATTGAGGCCTCATGACCAAGAGCCAGACTCATGAAGATACTAAGATTTCATTAATGTAGAAGTCGTATTTTCCATATACAAATAGTAAAAAGGTGTATCACCTTATTATTATTAAAAGAGACCTCCAGGGAGTCAGGGACTCATCGAGGGAGGCCACATATTACACAGACTAGTTATCATACTTATTCTTGAATTCATTCACACTGCTTGCACTCACAACATCTAATGGCAATCCATTCCAATCACGTGCCACCCTGTGAGAGAGAAATCTATCCCTCACCTCTTCTTAGTGGCATTCATTCTCAGCTTCCAAGGATGCCCTCTTGTCCTTTCCCCACTCTCCATAAATTGAAAATTCCATCAACTAAAATCCTGTCTGAAATAGTGTCTGCAGTCTACAAATTCTCAATCTGTCTTCATAATCAGGATATCATTAAGGCCTTGTAAAGAGGCAAAATGACATCCTTATCTTTACATGATGTTTGTTTCAGCATTGCAAATTATCTTTTGAGTTGTATTTGCAATCTTTGCTACATGGCCACTGAACTTCAACTTCCTATCTACTACACTCCAAGATCCCTAGCTTCAAGTTTCCTAGTTTCTTCCATCATAATCCCACCAATATAATATGACATTGAATATCTGATCATGCAGAAGTGAATGACTTTACATTTACTGACATCCATTTTCCTGTGCCACAATTCCATCTTATTCAAATCATTCTGCAAGTACTGCCTATCAGTAGCATTCCTGATTACCCTACTTATCTTTGCATCATCAGCAAATAAATTGTTTGTCAGTTCCTTCCCAATATTATTAATGTACAAATTGAATAACAGTGAACCAAACAATGATCCTTGTGGTACACCATTGGTTACTTTAAATCTTGCAGACTCACATTTCCCATATACCAATTTTGATATCTGTCAGTCAGCCATCCTCTTATCCATGCTAATATTCTATAAACAAACCCATATTCTCCATTTTATGCAGCAGTCTACCATGCTGTATTCTGTCAAAGTCTTTCCAAAATCCAAAAGTATCATGGTGTATCCATTCCCCTTGTCCAGTTCAATGGGTAACATTGTTATAAAATGTGAGCAAGTTGCTAAAACATGACCTTTCCTTAGTAAACCCATGTTTCTCATTACAAGCACTAACCAATTTTTCCAAATCTTCACCACCACTCCTGGGATACTAATTGGTCGATAGTTGGATACATTGGTCTTTGCACCACTCTTGTGCAATGGAATTACCATACATTCCTGCAGAATCTTCCCTGTTCTTAGACTCATTAAACAGCCTGGTCAAAGGAAATAGCCAGTTCAGCTGAACACTCTTTTAGCACACGTGCTGATATCCAATCAGTCACTATTGCTGAATTCTCATTCAGTTTGTGGAACAGCTCTAATACCTCGTCCTCATACGCCTGAGTTTCTTCATCCAGTGAAGAGGTAGTAGTGAGCTCAATGTTGTGCACACCAAGTTGATAGCTTTTAACAAAATAGGCACTCATTAGTTGATCACTTTTTAACAAAATGGGCACTCAACCTTTTCTACATCTGTAATCCTCACATCATCTGCATTTAGAAGAGTTATTCTTTCATATTCATTCTTTCTTTTACTTGCAACATATCAATATAATTCTTGTGGGTTGTATTTAGCATGCAGAGCTAGTTTCTTTTACTCAGACTTTGTTTTCGTACATTAGTTGTGACTATTCTAGCCTGCTGCCTTATAATTTTTATAATGCATGCAGTATTTCTTCCACATCATCCTTTTCTCATAAATCTCTTGCTTAATAATATTATACATCCATTTGACTCCTACTCTATTTATTCTTCGAACTCTCAGGACACACTCTGATATTACATCGTTTAAGTATTGTTTAAATGCTTCCCATGCACTGTCGATATTTTTCCATCCATCCATCAACCAATCCTATTCCACTGAACTCAGTATACTCCTCAGTTGGTCATAATTTCCTGCTTTGTACTTCAGCATGTAACCTTTTTTGAATGGAACATCCATAAACTTAGTCACTTCCCGAGTGCGTACCACATGATCTGTCACCAACCAGAGGCAGAATAGTTACGTCTTTAACTGAAACGCCCTCTGACCCTATAATCAACTCTAACACTCTTTGACCTCAAGTTCCTTCTGTCACGTGCTGCTTGAGGAAGTTGTCTCACAATAGCTCACTAAATGCATTTTAATTCTCATAAGGTTCTATTGCTACCCAATCAATATTTGGATAATTAATTATTAGAATACTATGGATCAGAGTTTTGATTGGGCAATTGATTATAAGTCAACAGCCTAAGTAGCATATTCAAACATTTGCACATGAAGTAACTTTGCGTTTAAAATTTTGTTCACTTACTTTTGGACAAATGATTGAACAAGAATATTATTTCTTGTAAAATGTAATTTTCTTTGTTGCCAATTGAAAAACTTTCCATTTTTGAAGTTCAGCTATCCTCAGAAGTATTCCTCAACCTGTTTTATTTCCTCTATTGTCCTTGAAAATACATTCTCTTAATATTCTCTCTAAAATACATTCTCTTAACATTCTATCCCTGTAGGTCTATCATCTTCAACCAAGTCTTATGTTGATCATTTTTGGCCAAGTCAAGCTGACCTGTGCCAGAAGGCACAGATCAGAATATGTATACATGCATTTCAACATCCCTTTTGATCCATAGTTACCCTTATGTGATGTAATTTCCAACCTATTCTTATTTGAAAACTGAAACTACACTCTGCATATCACGATCATTTCTACACTCTTGTCTCGAGGGTGGCTGGAATTACATTTGACTGCATTTCCTTAACACCTCTAAGTTTCTCTGATGTTCAGGGAAATTTGCAGTGAAAGTGTTCAGTGAGAGATTGGAAATCCAATCTCTCACTGAACACTTTCTCCAAACATCTAACTCCAAAACCATTCAAATGCAGACCACTAGGCACATACAAGGCTTTTTATTCATCAAATTCACTTTATACATATAAAAACTGCATATTATTCCATCTGCAATCTTCTCAATGACTCATTAGCAATTATGTCCCTTATCAGTCAGTCAGTCCTTTTATATCGTGGTAGCAGACTCGGTCTTTGCTTTCTTACTCTTCTTTTTTTTTGCCTTTTTCAGCTAGTTTTTCATATTCATTGCATATTTCTCACCTTTCAAATCACTGTTGCTTGCCAGAACAATCAGTACTTTCACTTTGTGTAAGCATATAGTAAGCATGGTATATGGAAACAGCACATACAAACTTCATGAAATAGATCGTAAAAAAACCTTGGGCCAAGATTGGAAATTCTTTTATTTATTTATGTTGTAAATTACCTGCTTGTTCAGAACCAGAATGTGAAGGGATTTTTGTGAGTCCTCAGAGGAAAAAATTGGATGAACAGTTTGAAAAAAGCAATGCAAGTTGTAGAAAAAGAAGCATGGATTAGATTTTATGTTACTAACACACTTCATCAGGGACACAAGACTTTTATTAATTGATAATAATAAAAAAAACAAACAGAATAATTAACATAATTTTTTTGCTAACTTAAACATTCTAGTACATAGTACAGTAAAAAAAAAAAAAAAAAAAAAGTTTAATTTTGTTTAAATAATATGCATGCAAAAGAACAAAGTTAGTTATATGCTATCATATTCTGTAGCATAATGCATGTCACATCCTTTCCAGTTTTAGATAGTCTCAAGTCTAAAGTATCTTTCAGCTTGGTAGCTCCACATAGAAAAAAATTGTGCATGAAGTATTGCTTATATTTTCTGGTAGTCTGGTAAGCCAACAGTTATTAAAAAAGCAAAGATTTAACAATATAATCTTCAGACATTCTAGGTAGTTTAGTCAGTTTATTCATCACTGGGCATGACACACATAATTGTTATATAAGAAAATTTAAAGAAGCCTCAGTTTATTAAAAAAACAAACATCTGCAGATATGGTATGTGGCATGCATTATGCCACTTGAATGTGACAGCAATATTTTATTATTATTATTATGGGATCCCTCCAGGGAGCCCAAAGCTCATCGAGGGAGGGCACCTACTCTACAGCTCTCTTCTCTACCACTCAACTAGATATATTATATTTATGTCAATAAATAATAATTGGCATTTTTCACTGTTATATACACTAGACTGTTGAAGACTGTCAAAATCTTTCATGTGCAATTATTCTGTCTAGTTTGTTTATAAATGAATAAAGTCCTTTTTTTTGCCATTTTTTTATTTTATTTAGGTTGTCCTTTAATTCTTTCATTGTTATCATATCATTTAAGGTATTTTGTAAGTTTCTGGTGTAATTATTTTTGATGCCAGTATTATCCATTCAAAAGAAGACAAAAATCAATAATAGACGACTTTATGGCAAATGAAAAAGCAGCAAACCTCTTCCTAGATGTTAAAGTTAGAAGAGGGCTAGAAATTGACACAGATCATTATTTAGTACAGGCAAAACTAAGATTTCCACCAAACTAGCTACAAAAAATGCAAAAAAAAAAAAGAACTCTAGAGAAACAGAATATAATTACAAAGTAAGACTACTAAATGATTCAAGTATAAGAAATTTATACCAACAGAGGATTAATAACTACTTAGAAAAAATACAAGAAATGAAGACATTGAGAAAGAATAGAATAATATAAAAGAAATTATTGCATCAGCAGCATGAAAGTCTAGGAACACACAAAAAATATCATAATAAAAAATTACATATATGGGACAATGAAATAAAAATAATTATAGCAAATAAAAAGCTAGCTTCTAAAAGAATGGTTAAGTAGCAAAAAACAAGATGAAATTGAATATAAAAAAAGACGAGCAATAGCTAAAAGAGAGACAGAGAAAGCTGGGAAAAATTTGTATCATATCTAGAAAATGACATATACAAAATAAGACCCAGTGTGTACAAAATACTAAAACACATGAATGCAGATATAAAAGAAACTGCAAATATAAATTGTGAAATAGATGTAAAAGAATTCTTGGATTACTTTACAGATCTTTGGACGGATAATGCTGGCATCAAAAATAATTACACCAGAAACTTACAAAATACCTTAAATGATATGATAACAATGAAAGAATTAAAGGACACCTAAATAAAATAAAAAATGGCAAATCAGCAGGAGAAGATGGGATAAACTCCGAACTGTATAAATTTGCTTGAAAAAATTTCATCAAAGATTACTAAAATTTTTGTGTGGGAGAGTTAATATAAGGCATCAAGGTAGGGTTGGGGCTAATGGGGGTCTTAAATTCATGTACACTAATACTAGGAGTATTAGGAACAAGAAGGAAGAGTTTTTGGCCATGGTTGGCACTTCCAGACCACAGGTTATAGGTATTAGTGAAACATGGCTGACTGTAGATGATATAACTAGTGGGATTGAATGTGATGGGTATAGTGTGTTCAGGAATGACAGAGAGAATAAAATGGGGGGAGGAGTATTGTTGATGATAGCTGATGAGCTCCAGCCAAGGAGAATAGAAGTTGAATTGCAGGATAGAGAAAAGAGCACATTTGAGGCCATTTGGTGTGAGATTGTGGCTAGCAGAACTAAATACAATTGGGTGCTGCTATAGACCAGGTGATGGAAAAGATGGTGGTGACAGTATGCACAAGCAAATAGAAGAAATGGGTGGAAGGAGGGTGATTATTATGGGAGATTTCAACTATGGTCGCATTGATTGGAGTGAGGAGAGGACACACGGGAGGAAGGAACTGGATTTTATGCGGTTATTAAGGGATAACTATCTGCGACAGCATGTAATGGAAAATACTAGGGGTCAGAGAGTGCTTGACCTAGTAATTACATCTGAGGATTTGGCTGTAACAAATATGACGATGTAAAAATAATCATATTAAAAATTCTGAATATTTTTACGTATTAATTTTGCTTGTTAGTTTTTGTTTTCATACACGCAGTGTCTGCACTTGTGATGTGCTCGTTATGAAAATATTATATTAGAAATAACATGTAAAGAAGTAAAAATATTGAAGTACTTACTAATTGATTATTTGTATTATTTATAAGAAAGTTTGTTGTATTTTAAATGTTGAATTTTGTGTTTATGAAAGACTTTCTTCAGCGCTGGTGGATACAGCGAGTCAGCCATATTTTTACAATGCGTAGTTTCTGACGTTGTTGAAGTGCGCATGCTCCCGGAGTGAACTTGATGTTTGATTGACAGCTGACAAGAAAGCGTTGCGTATCCAAGTTACAGTGGTAAACAAGAGAGCGTTCGGAAAGTTTTTAGAACACTGGCCGAGGGATATTCAAGTTGGGAGGAACTTGATTTTTTGTGTGCGGCAGTTAAAAGGAAATTTTATATTGTATTCCGAAAAAGGAATAGTGGAAATAATATGTTCCAAGAAGGAATAAGTACAGAAGAAAAAGGAAATCTTGAAACTAAGTTTTTATAAACTGGCCGAGGAATATTCAAGTTGGGAGGAACTTGATTTTCTGTGTGCGGCAGTTAAAAGGAAATTTTATATTGTATTCCGAAAAAGGAATAGTGGAAATAATATGTTTCAAGAAGGAATAAGTAAAGAATAAAAAGGAAATCTTGAAACCAAGTTTTTATAAACTGGCCGAGGAATATTCAAGTTGGGAGGAACTTGATTTTTTGTGTGCGGCAGTCAAAAGGAAATTTCATATTGTATTCCGAAAAAGGAATAGTGGAAATAATATGTTTCAAGAAGGAATAAGTACAGAAGAAAAAGGAAATCTTGAAACTAAGTTTTTATAAACTGGCCAAGATATATTCAAGTAGGAAGGAACTTGATTTTGTTTTGTGTGAGGCAGTAAAAAAGAATTTTTAAAGGGATCTTGAAAAGAGCCTTAACAGGAAGAGAATAAGACTATGAACATTTTTTTTGTGATTGTAAAGAAAAAGTGTTTTGTCTTAAGAGTAAGTTTGTATTTTTTTAATAAGGCCTTGGATCCATATAATCTGTATTTGTAGTTATGTATTTTACTAGAAGTGTATATATATTGTTTTAAGTTTTATTAAATGTGTTTATTTTGTACTTGGTGTTGAGTCAATGATTAGCTGGATTCTGAAAAAGTGAGTTAAAGTCATTGCACCAATTGGAGTGAACTCTTTGTGCAAATATAATAACATATAGGGACACTCGGAGTCAAAAATAAAAATAATTGTTAGTAAATGAAATATTATTTATAATACACATTATAAATAACTAATGGCGCAGCCTATACAGGATAAATAAATTCATTAAATATTAACAATGGCGCAGTCGACGACAGGATAATTGGTTATGACTAAACTATTTTAGAATCCAAAAGGCAAATCTTGACTCAAATCAAAAAAAAAAAAAAATGGCTACAGAAAATAGTAATATTAGTAGTAAAGTTCCTTCAGTTAATGATGAAGAATTTTTTAGGTTAATAAATCCAACCTTAGTAATACCTTCTTTCTCAGGTGATAGTAGTGAAAGCATAGAAACATTTTTTAGGTATGCAGAAAAAATTAAAGATTTAGGAAATTGGTCAGATTTTCACTTGTTAATTATACTTCGTAATAAATTGTTGGGAAAAGCCAAAACATTCTTAAATACATCTCCTTTACTAAGAGATACTGACAATTATGCAACCTTTAAAAGTTTGCTAATATCAGAATTTTCAAATGTAAGAGAATTAGGGCCTAACATTTGGAAGATTCAACAGTGTATCCAAAGTAATAAGGAATCTGTTTCTGAATATTATCATAGATTGTGGACCATTGCTCATGGATTTAATATTTCATCTGAAGAGAAATCCTCTTTAGAATGGTTGCTCTTTAATCAATTTAGGCTTGGCCTCAAGGATAATTTAAAAGAAATAGCGTATAAGAAAAAAGTTAGAAACCTTGAACAATATTTTGAGCTTGTTAAAGAAAAGGAAGAAAGATTAAGAGATATTTTTCATTCCTCAAGCAATAAGCAAGTAAATTCTTTTCAGCATAATCAAACTCATTCTTCTAGCATTGTGGGTACTGATAAAATGAGAGAAGAAAAGCATCAAAAGGGTAAAGCTGAAAATAAAAAGAAAAAGTCTAAGGAAACTTCTGTGAATTTTACTAAAGATATTCCAGAATCTGATTCCAGGGTAAAATTACATGATTTGGAAAAATATGAGGAACTGAAAACATTTCTGAGTGAAGAAATAGAAAGACAACAGAGACCCATAGTACAAGGACAGGAACTTCTGTTTAAGATGATGTCGGATTTATCAATATCCAAAAATCTTACAGATAATCAATCTTTTTCTTGTAAATCTGATAGCATTAACAGGAATAAAGCATCTCATAGGAGATACATTCCAAAATGTTTTAGATGTAATAAACAGGGTCATTTTGCTAAAGATTGTTATGTTAGAGATAGATCTTGTTTTCAAAATAAGAAATCGGAGAATAAAGGTAAATCTGGAATTAATTATTATTCCAATATTATACTGGCAAGGACAGAAATGTCAAACTATTCACTAAACATGGGTAAAGCCAAAGACAGCTATAACCATAAAAGAAAGTTTGATGTAGCATTAGCTCCTTATGCTAATGAAAGTAATCCTTTAACAGTATTACAAGGATTTATTGAAGATGTACCTTGTGATATCTTACTTGACACAGGTGCACACATTTCACTCATTTCTTATAGCTTATTTAACAAAATTAAATCTCTAATTCCAAATGATATTTCAGTTTTAAGCAATCCAATTAAGTTAAAAGGAATATTTGAATCTGAAATTTCAGCTTATAAGCAAATCAATGTCTTTATTTCAATTCCTTGTTTTCCATTAAAGGTTTCTCATTCATTAATTGTTCTTCCAGAATCTTCAAATCCAAATGTACAAATAATATTTGGAATTGATTTTCTGAAACGTCATGGGTTTGTGTGTAATTTTATTGATAATACAGTATCATTATGTGGAATAGAATGCTGTTTGGATAGGAATTCAGGTGACAGTGGAAAATTAGAGCAGTCTCCTGAAGTTTTTCTAGATACTAGTGATAGTGATCAAGTATTTAATATTGAAACTCTAAAGAATAAGGATCCTAGTATACAAATTTGGAAAAAGGATAAGATTATCCAAGCTCAAAAGGATGATCCCATACTAAAAACTATTTATGAGGCAGTATTGAAAGAGGAAACTCAACTAGATACATTTTTGAATCTGGAAAACTTGTATTTAGATCAAGATGGGTTACTCTTATCTAGACAAATGGAAGATGGAAAGTTGAAGGTGAAAATATTGGCACCAACTGAAATGATTCCTTGGATTATGTATACTTTCCATGATTCTGACTTAGCAGGACACCAAGGGTTTTCTAGAACTTTGGAAAGAATAAAGGATCGTTACATCTGGAAAGGTATGAAGAGTGATATACTCACGTATGTCAAGTCATGCCATAAGTGCCAAATAAGATCCCCTTTTAGAGGAAAAGCTCCTTTACAACCATTTCCAATTCCAACTAGACCATTTCAAGCTGTTGCTATTGATGTAGTAGGTCCTCTACCAATTACTAAAAAAGGAAATAGGTATATTCTAGTAGTCATAGACATGCTAACTAGATTTCCTGAAGCAGTATCAATGAAAGACCAATCTGCAAAAACTATTGCAAGAAAGTTTTTGAATATGATAGTTTGTAGATATGGAACTCCTCAGACCTTACTTTCAGATCAAGGAGCAAATTTCACATCTGAACTATTATTACAGTTATGTAAATTGCTTAATGTTAAGAAGATTTTTACAACACCTTATCATCCGCAATGTAATGGTATGTGTGAAAGACTAAATAGAAACATAAAGCAAATACTTTCAAAGTTGGCAAACACCAAAATGAATGATTGGGATACACATATCTCTCAAACATTATTTGCATGTAGGTCTGCTTTTCATTCTGCTATCAAGGAAAAACCATCTTTTGCATTATATGGTTTTGACCCAGTTTTTCCTAATGAACTTGTTTCAGTTATTCCAAATACAGGATACAGTGATATAAATGAATATTTAGAATTAGTAATAGATAAGTTTTCCACTACTCATAGACTAGTAGGTGAGATAAGTAAATTAAGTGCTCAGAAAACTAGACAATATATAAATCGCTTTAGAAATTATAAATCATTTGTACCAGGTGATTTAGTATTGTTAGATGATAAATCTAGTATTAAAAGAGTTGGGAAATTAGGAAAGAAAGCCTTAGGTCCATTTAGAATTTTAGACAATTTTTCTCCTGTGAATTTTAGAATTCAAGATGTCAATAATCCTAGTAAAATTTTAAATGTACATTCTGATAGATTAAAAAGGTACTTTTTGGGGAATAAAAATTTAGTTACTTTAGGTGATAATATGAATAAAATATTGAAGGATGAATGTAGTTTTCCTAATACTAATTGTGAATCTTATTCAAAGTTAAATGATAGAAAAGGGAATAGATCTAATATTCATAATTCAAATATGCAGCGAAAGAAAAAATTAAACTTTGGTAAAGTGAACCAAAATACAAGAAATTTTAGAATTCCCAAGACACATGTTTCAGATGATGTACAATGTAGGAATAATGATAATCAAATTGATTCTAATATTGATGAAAGTATAGCGGAATTTCATAGGTTGATAAATATAGGATTAAATAAGAAGAGGGAAGTTAAAGATACCTCAAATTTAGTTAGTAAGGATAAGAAATCCCAGAAACTTTTAGAATCACAAAAACCTGTAGAAACTGATTCTGATAGTGATGATTCTATAGATTTAGGACATCATTCAAGTAGTTTAAATGAAGTGTTTGAAAGGTATAAAAATGAAATATTTAAGTATACTAATCTGGAAGAAGAAAGTTCAGAATTATCTCTAGTGTCAGATGATTCTGAAACTAGTGATTCAGAAGATATACATAATGATTAGATAATTAGATTAGAACTTAAAATATAACGATCTTGAAATAAATATTAAAATTTTGTTTAGACGTAGGTTAAATATAAAAAATTTTTTTTTAAAAAAAAAAATTTTTTTTCACAGAAAAATGAAACTGATGTAAAAATAATCATATTAAAAATTCTGAATATTTTTACGTATTAATTTTGCTTGTTAGTTTTTGTTTTCATACACGCAGTGTCTGCACTTGTGATGTGCTCGTTATGAAAATATTATATTAGAAATAACATGTAAAGAAGTAAAAATATTGAAGTACTTACTAATTGATTATTTGTATTATTTATAAGAAAGTTTGTTGTATTTTAAATGTTGAATTTTGTGTTTATGAAAGACTTTCTTCAGCGCTGGTGGATACAGCGAGTCAGCCATATTTTTACAATGCGTAGTTTCTGACGTTGTTGAAGTGCGCATGCTCCCGGAGTGAACTTGATGTTTGATTGACAGCTGACAAGAAAGCGTTGCGTATCCAAGTTACAGTGGTAAACAAGAGAGCGTTCGGAAAGTTTTTAGAACACTGGCCGAGGGATATTCAAGTTGGGAGGAACTTGATTTTTTGTGTGCGGCAGTTAAAAGGAAATTTTATATTGTATTCCGAAAAAGGAATAGTGGAAATAATATGTTCCAAGAAGGAATAAGTAAAGAATAAAAAGGAAATCTTGAAACCAAGTTTTTATAAACTGGCCGAGGAATATTCAAGTTGGGAGGAACTTGATTTTTTGTGTGCGGCAGTCAAAAGGAAATTTCATATTGTATTCCGAAAAAGGAATAGTGGAAATAATATGTTTCAAGAAGGAATAAGTACAGAAGAAAAAGGAAATCTTGAAACTAAGTTTTTATAAACTGGCCAAGATATATTCAAGTAGGAAGGAACTTGATTTTGTTTTGTGTGAGGCAGTAAAAAAGAATTTTTAAAGGGATCTTGAAAAGAGCCTTAACAGGAAGAGAATAAGACTATGAACATTTTTTTTGTGATTGTAAAGAAAAAGTGTTTTGTCTTAAGAGTAAGTTTGTATTTTTTTAATAAGGCCTTGGATCCATATAATCTGTATTTGTAGTTATGTATTTTACTAGAAGTGTATATATATTGTTTTAAGTTTTATTAAATGTGTTTATTTTGTACTTGGTGTTGAGTCAATGATTAGCTGGATTCTGAAAAAGTGAGTTAAAGTCATTGCACCAATTGGAGTGAACTCTTTGTGCAAATATAATAACATATAGGGACACTCGGAGTCAAAAATAAAAATAATTGTTAGTAAATGAAATATTATTTATAATACACATTATAAATAACTAATGGCGCAGCCTATACAGGATAAATAAATTCATTAAATATTAACAACCACATTGCCACCAATCGGTGAGAGTGATCATAGGGTCTTAACTTGGGAGGTGGCTAAAGGTGTAGAATTTTCAATTAAGACAGGGTACATGTGGAATTATCGGGCGGGATAGTATGACAAGCTTAGGAGTTTGATTGGTTCAGTGCCATAGCATGTACAACTGCAAGGACTAGAAGTTGATAGTGCATGGGAGGTAGTTAAGAAGTGCTTGCATGAAGCAATGGTTGACTGTATACCTAGAGTCCGAATAATAAATCAAGTAGGGGTTAAATGGATAAATAACACCATTAAGCATGAGTTGAAAAAAAAGAAACAACTATGGAGGGAATTTAAGGAGAAGGGTGACCGGCAGGCACATGAACGGTATAAAGCGCAGGCCAGAAGGGTGACGAGTGTGGTAAGAAAAGCAAAAAAGGATTACGAAAGAACATTGGCCATGCAGGCTGAAGAGAATCCTAAACAGTTTTTTAGATATGTAGCAAGTAAAAGGAAAAATGTACATGGCAGATTGATTTTAAAGAATGCCGATGGTAGGGAGGTAACTGAATCAGTTGAGATAGTTGAGTTACTGAGTGAGCACTTTGCAAAAGTATATCATCCAGGTGGTGACATTGCAGAAACGAATAAACCAGTAGATTATACGGGAATTGTGGTTAATGAAGTGGAGGTGAGTAGTCTATTGCATAACCTCAATGTCAATACATCTGTGGGATTGGATGGTATACCAGCTCGTGTTGTACGAGAAGCAGCTAAAGAATTGTCAGTACCCTTGACCATTTTGTTTAATTTGAGTCTCGGGTCTGGGTTAGTCCCGAGCGGGTGGAAAGAGGGGAAAATAGTTCCACTGCATAAAGGTGGTTCCAAGACTGCTGTTGTAAATTACCGACCGATTAGCATATCAGGAATCATTGTCAAGGTCTTAGAGAAAATAGTCAAGAGGAAAATACAAGATTGGATAGAAGAAAATGGGATACTGTATCGGGGACAGCATGGTTTTGTGAAGGGTAGGTCATGCCTCAGTAACTTGCTCATGTATTATAACACAGTGACGGCTGAACTGGATAAGGGTAATGGGTTTACGGTGATTCTACTGGACCTTGCTAAGGCCTTTGACAGGATTCCACATGGAATTCTAATCAGTAAATTGCTGCATATGGGAATGGACATAGGGTTGGTGAGATGGATAGGAGGGTGGTTGACGGAGAGATATCAGAGAGTGGTTTACTCGGGAGTAGAGTCCACAAGACGGCCTGTGACTAGTGGTGTGCCACAAGGATCTGTTCTTGGACCACTGCTGTTTAATTTGTTCATAAATGATATAGGAAATGATCTGAGAGGAACAGTTCATTTGTTTGCGGATGATGCGAAGTTGGGTAGGGCAATAGTGAATGCAGATGACGTCAAAATTTTGCAGGATGATTTGGATAGATTGGAGGTCTGGGCTAAAAAGAATGGATGTCAGTTTAATGTGGCAAAATGTAAGGTTATGCATTTTGGAGTGAAAAGATTGGCGGCAGTTTACTGCATTGGTGGAACCCTGCTCCAGGAAATTGATGAGGCACGAAATTTAGGAGTGTTGGTAGATAAGGAATTGAAATTTAGGGGACACATTGCAAAAGTGACCAAAACAGCTCATCAAATCACTTGGTTGCTGAAGAATACGTTGACAAGCAGAGACAAGCAGGTTATTGTTCCTCTCTATCGAGCCTTGATAAGACCCCATCTAGACTACTGTGCTCAGATTTGGTCACCTAGGTTTCTTCTTGATGGGGAGGAGGTGGAGAGGATCCAGAGGCGAGTGACCAAGATGATAGCAGGTCTGTGGAATGAACCGTATGAGAACAGGTTGAGGATTTGTGGGTTGCAAAAATTGGTTGATAGGCGGAGGAGGGGAGATATGATTGAGACATTCAAATTACTGAAGGGTTTCTATAAAATTAATTCAGAAGATATTTTTGAGAATAGGGCTGGTTGTGGGAGGACTAGGGGACATCCATGGAAACTGGGCAAAAGTGTGGTTAGTAAAGGTGTTAGAGCTGGGTTCTTTACTTTTAGAGTAGTGAATGAGTGGAATGTGCTCCCTGAGTTTGTAGTGAATGCTGTGACAGTGAATGAGTTTAAGGCGAGGTATGATAGATACTGTATGAATGTCAAATAGTTGTGATGAATATGATTTGGGGCCTCCCTCGATGAGTCTAATGACTCCCTGGAGTTGCCATTAATAATAGTAATATACTGTTTGATATATTACAAAGAATAAATATACCTAATATTTTACTACATACAAAATTGAATATATATCATCATCATCATCAAATTCCTGCCATGTACCCTCAAGGGGTGTACAGGATATGACAGTACTACATGAAAAAATTACATCATTACTAACTTCCTATCTACAATTTTCCTCCAAATCAGTCTGTTACTTGTCAAGACTCCAACATTATCAGATCTTATATTTCTATCGTCTAAGGCACTTTGTACCGTATCAATCCACCTATATCTTGGTCTTCCTCTGGGTCGTTTTCCTGCCAACCTGGCATAGAACACTTGTTTTGCTAATCTTTCCTCTCCCATTCTATTTAAGTGACCATACCATCTGAGATTAGCTCTGCTAACGCATTCCTGGATGCTGACAATGTCAAGTTCTTTCCTAATATCCTCATTTTTAATATGATATTGCCATTGATGCCATCTGTTCACGCCTCTAATCTTTCTCAGGACTCTCATATCTGCGGTCTCTAGTCTTTGGTCAAGTGTTTTACTTCTGACCCAGCTCTCAGATCTATAAGTTAAAACTGGTTTGAACACAGTCTTGTATACAGCTAATTTAGTGTTCCGACTAATTTCTTTCTTATTCCATATGAATTTATTCAATTGACTTCCCACGATACCAGCTTTGCTGATTCTGTTGTCTATTTCTATATTTAGTTTACCATCTTCAGTAAAAATTGTGCCTAAGTAGCTGAAATGTTTTACTTGTTCCACAGGTTCTCCATTCACAACACAGTTGACATTTTCAATGATTCTGCCTATTTTCATTGTCTTTGTCTTTTTATTGCTGACCTTCATACCATATCTATTACAACAGCTATTCAATTTAGTCAGAGAATCTTGCAGATTTGTAGCGGATTTATTTAGAAGTATAACATCGTCCGCATAAAGCAAAGAGCTGACATGTTTAATACCACTTTCCTTCATAATGTGATCCATATAGATAATGAATAACAGAGGGGATAATGTACATCCTTGTCTCACACCAGATTTAACATTAAACCATCTTCCTGTACTTCCTTCAGTTCTAACTGCTGACTCACAACTCAAATAAAGACTAAGTATTGCTTGATATAATGCCCCATTGACACCATATAACTGCAGCGTATTGAATAGCTTCTCTCTTGGCACCTTGTCATATGCCTTTTCCAAATCGACAAAACTTAAATACAGATCTTTGTTATATTCCCATGCTTTCTCGACTATTTGTCGTAAAGTGAAGATCTGATCCTGACAGCCTCTATTTGGCCTGAATCCAGCTTGTTCTTCACCAAGCTTTTCTTCCACAATTCTTCTCAACCGTTTCTCAAGTATACTTGCATAGATCTTGCCAGGAACACTCAGTAGGGAAATACCTCTGTAATTCTCACATTCAGTTTTATTTCCCTTTTTATATATGGGTACTATGAGAGCTCTACTCCAATCATCGGGAATTCGTCCCTCTGTCCAGGCTTTCTGAACTATGCAGTGCAGCCACTGTAAGACTCTTATACCACCATACTTCAGCATTTCTGGTCGAATATCATCTACTCCTGCTGCCTTTCCACATTTCAAGCCTTTGATGGGTTTTTCTACTTCAAGTATGGATATGTATTCCTGACTGGATGCCTGGTCAGTGTTTTTTATCACTGTGCTGTCATTACTGCTTGTTTCAATTAGCAGTTTTTCAAAGTAATTACTCCATACTTCAAGGATATCTTTTTCTTCTGTTTTCATTTCACCTTTATCATCTCTAATTCCTTTTACAGCACTCTTTCCTCCATTCCTAAGCTTCTTCAACAACCTCCAGAATATTTTGCCACCTTCTTGATATTTATTTTCTATATTCTTGCCAAAGTCCTCCCATGACTTTTGTTTAGCTAGTTTTACACACTGTTTAGCTTTCTTACATTTGTCTCTGTATTCTCTAAGAGCACAAGCTGACTTATTTGGCAGGAACTTTTGATATGCTTTCTTCTTTTCCTTCACTGCCTCTTTAACTTCCTGTGTCCACCAGGGAGTTCTGATTTTTTTTATCCTTGCACACAACCTCACCACATGCCTCTCTGGCAGAATCAATCAATGTTTCCTTCAGAGTTTGCCATTGAATCTCGAAGGTTTGATTCCTGTTCTCAAACTCTTTCATTTTCTTTTCAATAATATTTCTGTATTTTAGTCTACAGTTCACATCTGAGAGTTGCTCAACTTTTATTCGCTTTAAAACTTTCTTACATGTTATTCTTTTCAATATGAAATTCAATTTTATCCTGCTATCTTGTTTAGCTAGTTTTACACACTGTTTAGCTTTCTTACATTTGTCTCTGTATTCTCTAAGAGCACAAGCTGACTTATTTGGCAGGAACTTTTGATATGCTTTCTTCTTTTCCTTCACTGCCTCTTTAACTTCCTGTGTCCACCAGGGAGTTCTGATTTTTTTTATCCTTGCACACAACCTCACCACATGCCTCTCTGGCAGAATCAATCAATGTTTCCTTCAGAGTTTGCCATTGAATCTCGAAGGTTTGATTCCTGTTCTCAAACTCTTTCATTTTCTTTTCAATAATATTTCTGTATTTTAGTCTACAGTTCACATCTGAGAGTTGCTCAACTTTTATTCGCTTTAAAACTTTCTTACATGTTATTCTTTTCAATATGAAATTCAATTTTATCCTGCTCAAGACTAAATAGTGATCACTTCCAATTTCAAATCCTCTGTACACTCTGGTGTCCTGCACCAGGGAGAAAACATCACTATCAACAATAACATGGTCAATGAGACTTTTCTTATTCCTAGCCTCTTCTCTCCATGTGAATTTGTGCACATTTTTATGTTGGAACATGGTGTTAGTAATAACCAGTCCATGTCCTGAGCAGAAATCCAACAGATATTTGCCATTATTATTAGCTTTGCTCTTTTCTCCAAATTTTCCCAAAATATTTTTGTATGTCTCACAATCATTTCCTACTCTACTATTTAGATCCCCAACAAGGACCAACTTTTCTTTTTTCATTGTGTCAGTTGCTTTTTCTAAAGCCTCAAAAAATTTCTCCACTTCTACCTTAGTAGAACCTTCTGTGGAACCATAGGCACAAATAAGTCTCATTTTCCAGTTCCCCATTCTGATATTTGCCCAAATCACTCTACTTGACACTGCCTGCCATTCAAGAAGATGGGCCTCGTATTTTGTGTTGAATACTATGGCTACTCCTTCTTTTCCTTGATTGTCATTGCCTGAATATAACATTTTGTATTTATTGCTCAGAAAGATCTCACCAGTTTTGGTCTTTTTTGTTTCAGTCACCCCTATTATGTCGATCTGGTACTTATCTAATTCCTCAGCTAGCTCCATTTCTTTGCCATTCAGGCTTCTTACGTTGATAGTACTGATCTTTAACTCTGGTGATGTTGAGTTGGGGTTTGTTTTCAGATTTGTTCCAGTAGCTGACTTTTCGCTGTTCGCCCTGGTTCCCTGGCGAAAACAACGGGGGCCTTGTTTAACCGGGCGACGCCCCAGCCGGCATGAAATTTTGTCATGTTGTACCATCATTTTTTATTTTGGTTTAACCAATAAGAATACAATTTGGTCGGCTAAATCCCAAATTGCCAGCCCATCCTCGTTCGTTCAGTATCAAAGTAGATACCCAACAGGGTGCACCACGAGAAGGTGAGGATTGGACATTAGGTCAGAAGCCCTGGTCGGTTCTCCGCATTCCTTTAAAGGCTTTGTGGAGGTCTCCTCTCAGTTATACAGCTTTGACCCTTAAGCACCCCATATATATATATATATATATATATATAAAGATAATGAAATAAAAATAAATGAAAAGTTGTCTGAAAAACAATCTATAATCCAAGGAGCAAGACAGGATGCCCTCTGTCTCCAATACTTTTCAATATTTACATTAATGAAATATTAATACAGTGATCTTAAACAAACAAGGTATAGAAATTTCCTGGAATAACAAAATAAATATGCTACTATTTGCGGATGATCAGGTGTTATTTGACTTTTAAAAAAAAAATATATGAAAAAATAATAATATCAGATAAGGAAGACAATTTACAAAGAGCAATATATAATTTAAACATTATATTAGAACAGTTTGGAATGAAAATTTCCATAGATAAAATTAAAACAATGGCAATTTGTGGACTAACTCCAGTTAGAAGCAAAATAGTTATTAATAATAAAATAATAGAACAGATAAATACTTTCAGTTATCTTGGATGTGAAATATCATATGAAGAAGAAAAAGACATAAAATTAAAAACTTCAAAATTTTTACTATTTATCAAGCCAAGATTATAGGCTTGATAAATAGAACACTAAACCTAAATATAGTACAAAAAGAAACGCGCTTGAAAATATACAATATTTTAGCAGTGCCCACATTATTATATGGCAGTGAAATTTGGGCAATAAACAAAGAATAAAAACAAGTGAAATGAGTATTATGAGAAGAACAGCAAAATACACATTATTAGATCAAAAAAGGAACGAAGACATTTTAAAAGAACTAAAAACAAAATCAATAGAAGAAAAACTAAACAATTATAAACGAAAATGGATTGAACATGTAAACCGAATGGCCAATACCTGACATCCTAAACAAATACTAAAATATAAGCCAATTGGAAAGAGAAGGCAGGGTAGACCTCAAAAAAGGATATTGGATGGATAACGAGACCGGAACAGACCAATATGGTCCATACTCGTAATTAGTGTTATGATGATAATAAGTCCTTGCCCCTAATGATGTGAGTCTGATGACTGTCAAAAATTGTCAGGTTTTATTGTCTGTCCAGTCTGGTAGCTCCACATGGAAAAAAAAAAATTTTTTTAATGCCACCTTTCTGTTTTAAACAAAGGTGGCATTTAGGTGAGACTTACTGATTTATTGCAACAACATTTCTGAATTAGCTAGAAGCTATAATCTCTGCACTAAGTGCAGAATGTTTACTGATTTCTCCAAAATGAGTCTTCCCTGACTCTTGCTAGATCAGCAGTCCAGTTATAAAACATTTCCATGTTCATGTTTATGAGCAAATAAGATAGCAGAAAATGTCAAAACATTGTTCAAAACTTGTCTTGATGAGACAACTTGTTTCGAACTCTGTATTGCTCTACTTTAGAGCAACACATAGTCTATACGTAAGTTGTAAGGGAGCAGGTAGGAATTAAGGAAATATAGGAAGATGTTTGATGTCAAATAGGGTATAAGACAATTATGTGTGCATATCCCAGCTCTTATTCATCATCTGTATGGATCACATTATGAAAAAAAAAAAGGTGGCATTAAACCTGTATTAGAACTCTTTATTAGAATCAGAGAAATCCTAAACACATCTGCACAAGTCTCCAGGATTCTTTAAAATTAATAACATTTATAACAAATTTGGAATGAAAATTAGCAAGAAAAAGATGAAAATAGGCAAGAACGTATAAAACTTCAACTGCATTTTCAATGAAGAACCTCTGAAACAAGGAAAATATTTAAGCTATTTAGTTCCAATTTTTAGTGAAGATGGAAAATTAAGTATGGAAATTGACAACAGAATAAGTATATAGTGGGAAGCCAGTTGAAAAAAATTTACATGGAATAAGAGAGAAATTAACCAAAACACTAAAATAGCGATATACTGTTCAAACCAATTTTAGAGACCACAGATATGAGAGTTATGAGAAAATATTAGGAAAATGAACAGGGCAGTGACAACAGAACCATATTAAAAAATGAGGATATTGGAAAGTAACTTGACAGTTTTAACATTTATGAATATGTAGGCAGAATGTTATCTAAGTTGACATTGTCATTTAAACAGAATGGGAGAGGAAAGGTTAGTATAACAGGTGTTTGATATTAGGAAAGAGCCTACAGAAAGACCAAGATCTAGATTTGATGAGAAGTGCCCTAGAGGAATGAAAGATATGATAGTGTTGGAGTCCTGACAAGTAGTAGACTAATTTGGAGTAAAATTGTTGATTGGAGATTTAAATTTAATTATGTAGTACTGTCATAGTAGCTTGTTTGTCCCTTGAAGAGTACCTATCAGGAAATTGATGAAAAATAAATAAAAAAACCTTCACCCACCATTGGTACTAATTTACTGTGAATCCCGATCTAAGTTTACAGCTTGTATGAGTGGCAGTCGTAATACACACGCACAGTTGACCCCTGAACAATGTGAGGTTTAGGGGGTGGCGACCCCACCCTCTCGCGTTGTTTGGAAATTTGCGTATAACTTTTGACTCTCCAAAAACTTAACTACTAATACCTACTGTTGACCGGAAGGCTTACTGATAACTTAAACAGTCGATTAACACATATTTTGTATGTTATATATATGTTATATGTATGTATTATATTACTGTATTCTTATAATAAAGTTAACCAGAGAAAAAAAATTCTTATTAAGAAAATAAGGAAGAGAAAATACATTTACAATACTAAGGTATTGATAAATGTACCGTATTTATCAATACCTTAAGTTTACTTCGTATATTTACAGTACCTACATCAATATTGTCTTATATGATACAAAACACTGTAGATGTTATACATATGACTATTACTAGACATCAAAAATGAAAAGATTATGTGAAAAAGAATTTCATATTTATTTACAGGCATAACCATTCATGCCTTGATAACGAAGAAGTGGCGGTACGATTGTTTTATGGTAGACTAGCCTATATACTAATGAATGAATTGTTATAAAATACTTATTTCATGCTAATTAATTAATAACAGTTAATTTTATGCAGTTATGATTTAATATTGCATCTTTGT
This sequence comes from Typopeltis vanoorti, assembly GCF_054136105.1. Lineage (NCBI taxonomy): Eukaryota > Metazoa > Arthropoda > Arachnida > Uropygi > Thelyphonidae > Typopeltis > Typopeltis vanoorti. The sequence continues at coordinate 35,661,108 of NC_143568.1, forward strand.
TTACATTTCTCTCGACTTATGTAGCCATGTATGGTCTGTAAGTGTTTGTCTGCTTTTAATTGTTGATAAATTTTTATTTTTATAATAGATATACTTTAAAGTATATTCTTGTATATACTTTATGAATAGTAAATAATAAAATAGACTAGTATCTACATATATTTTATGCATTCATGACATACCTAACTTTTACTTAATTTTTTTTTTGATATTTCTAGATTGCTCGTTCTTCTGCGAGTTTTTTCAAATTGTCGCAAATCTCAAAAATTTTACAATATATTTATTCAAAAAATTCTATATAAGTGGAGCCATGCAGGTCAAACTCGTGTTCTTCAAGGGGCAAAGTTTCATTGAATGAGTTGTATTAAAGTGTTAATGACATCAGTGAGGATGAATATATATTGTGTGTGAAAGAGTATGTATGTTTACTCTTACACACTCCTAGTGGTTAAAACTCTTAAATTTAAAATAAAAAGAACATATGAAACTAAACTCCAAATCTAGCTTGTACACAGGTTCGTATCCCAGGATATCTTTTATGTAACTTAACCTCTTAAATTAACCTATTTAACTCACTTAAACCCATTAAGAGATTGCGTTTTCATGCTATTGTAACCAAAGTAAAAATCTTTAATTTACAAAAAAAAAAAAACAAGCAAACAGATATCTACAGCATCAAATCATCACAACTTATCTACGCACGCGGCATTGTATTCTTCATATTACAACTTTAAACAACATGAAAAACACTCTTGCTGTGTAGCCTTCCTTCACTTACATAAGCTAACAGTTATTATCTTTTCTGGATAAAACTCCTGGAACGTTAGTCTCTTGCCTCTTAGAGAACTTTTATTCTTTCTTGAGTTCATACAGAAGAAAGGCTAACACAAAACTGCTTTCTGTATGACAACAGCACAAGTATAATCTCTTCTTGCATCTTAAAGTCGCAGAACACCAAACAATTCATCCAAGACCCTTCTGTAACTTCACTTTTTATATGAAAGTAACGGCAAGCTCTATTTGAATAAACTACTAAAACCATACATCACTTCAGAATGAATTAACTTTCTATATGAAAGTCTCAATATTCTTCTTAAAACCTTACCAAAGTTTCACTTCAGAATAACTTTTCCTTCTGTATTAAAGCTTCTGAAGAAATAACTAAAACAATGTCCACATTTAGAAATCACTTATCAGAATGAGAATCCTAAATAAAACAATTTATTGGGCCTATTTCTACATGAACTGGCAAGCAAGTTCCTTTTCAGCCTTAACTGAAATAAATCCTATATGGATTAATAACTATAGAAACTTCAGTTATCTTATCATACAAAGATATCTTCTGTCTTCTATTTCTAACTTTTGTTCTAATTTCTGTCTGATCTTCATATTGAAGAAAAAAGAAACTCCAAAGTTCCTTTTTTACTCCCTGGATAGCTCAATGCTTAGCAACATTCTTTCTGCTACTGCACATACTTGGAAATGCAACTTAAAAACTTCTGCTAAAGTCCATTACTGCTTTCCAGTGTTGGGCTTGAAACAAAGTTCCTTCTTCACAGGGCAGAAGAGTTTAATTAATTACAATTTCATAATGAAACAGCTGGAAATCGTAAGTTCTTCACTTCACAATCCTTTCACACACACACACATTGAGGTAAGCTCATTTAATTATTCATGCTATGTTGAACTACAGTGATAACGTTTGTTTCTCTTGCTATTGATGTCGTAAACAATGTGATCTTTAAAATACAAATGGCACAAACATTACAAAGCCTTTGCCAGCTTATACAAAATTACAATTAAGCTCTAATAACTAATTATAATAAATTTCTTTCACATCTAAGCAGCAAGACTTCAGTAGCTAAAATATTAAAATAATATTGCAAAACATCTTGTTCGCGACATACAAAAAAGAAATGCATTTAAATAACTATCTTTATAAAATACTTTATTATTAACTACTAACTTTAATTTTTCTTTTTTCATTTTCATTCAGTTTTTGTTTGTATATTTTAAACTTATGGGATATCTGAATTTTAAAATAGATATCCTACAAATAGATATCTCTAGAATCTTACTGAAAGCTTGTTGCATGGGAGGGCTGAAAAGTTTTCCCATTGAACTGTTCTGAAGCAGCAGTTTAGAAGTAGATGTAGAATATACTCTTCCTTATATTTGCTATATAATTTCTTTTGTAGCAGCTTATATAAAAGCCTGTTACAAAGGAACTATAATTTCTTTGTGGTGGCTACTAATAACAGCAAGATCTAAGGACTCTGAATACCAGGCCACAAGTAGGACTTTTGGCTGTAGGTATTACTGTTATTGTTCTGTTTTGTAAGATTATTTTTCTTCTGTTGGTTGACATATGGTATTTGTGATTTCACAGAGTTCACATTTTTCAAGGGTTTGAAATAGAACTGTGCTAGATCTTCTCCATTTATCATCTGTTTATTGTGGAAAACCAATGTTTTGAGTTCTCGATAATGATATACTTGTCAGAATATAGAAATTATTTGACTTGAGATGTTATTATATTTCAACTGCAGTGTTTAATTTTGTCAAACTCTTAGCATAATTACTAAACAATTTGAGGAACACACACTGATTTTTATTTAATTAAAAAAAGGAACACACATTGATTTTTCTTTAATAACTGTGTCCTTAAAAGGGTGTGTAAGCCTGCTTCTGCCTATTTTTTTTTTTTTTTTTAAATGGTATTAATTTTTTTTATAAGAACATGGTTATTTAACTGCAGAAAAGTAAATTATTTCTAGTTGTGTGTAAATTCAAATAAAATATTTTATTCAAAACAAAATAAAAAATATGTACTTTAGAAAAAAAAAATTTTTTTTTTTAGGTGGCCAAGGGGATTTTTCTCGTTTATCTCAAGTAATTGGCACTAACATCCAGAAGATATCACAGAATGGTGAGTGTTAGCCATTCATTCCTTCCTTCCTTCTCCAGTGCTTGTTGAATCCATAAACTAAAAACTTTTAATTGAATAATTGTTATTACAGACTACTTCAGCACATGCCATATTTCATGCATTTTTCTTTTCAGTAAAAAAAAAAAGGGGGGTAAATGCATAAGATGGAGCTTGTCAGCATAGAAAGTAGGCTGCTGGAGATTGTTACAGATTTGTTTAAACTTTTTATGATAGCATGCAATGTTTGAACAATGATCTTTAAGTCTTTGTCTTTAATAAGTAAGAGGGTTTAATAACATTTTTTTTTCTGTTTGTAGTTTGTGTAATATAATTCATTGGCATTATAATGCTAATGAAGATGCTAAGCATAGCTAATATAATAAATATTTTAATTATACCAACATTTTATTACTTACATCAGCATCTGCTAGGTTATATACCACCAGATATTAGCTAAGCAACTAACATAGTTTACACAAAGATTACAAATGCAATGCCATTTCTTAGAGCCTAGTACTCTGTATTAGATTAGGAACAAAGAAGATTCAATAACGAGCTCACCATCCTCTCCCTCCAGCAAACTACTTAAAGGAATATTTTAATCTGAAAACTCTAACTTTTTTTTATCCTCAAATCTAAGATTATGCTGACCTAGTTGCCAAGTGGATAGTGTACACTACTCTCCAACCAGTAGGTAGGTCTGAATTCCATCATTTCATTGTCTGCCATGAGATCATCACTTATTTGTAGCTAAGTGGCTTCCTGTGACTCTTAGCCTTAGCAATGGTACTAATACTGTTTTACAGATAGGTTGAGAATCTTTTTTTTTTTTTTTTTGCAGTTAATGTGGCCAAATACTATATGGTCTACACTGTCATCATGTTGGAGGTTTAATGGAATATTTACAGCACTAGGAAAGAATTAAAACTAATTTTTAATGCTTCCAATATTTTTTCTCATTCACTGAGACATCTTCAGGGATTACAAATAACTCTTGTAACATGCTCAAATACAACACAATATTAAATGAACCACATAGGTGACTCTATAAAGTGGGATCTCTGATAATTAACGTTTCCCAAATTTTGGGAAGTTGTATGCAACTGTATTTATTTAAATTCGGTTGATTTCTGAGTGCCATTGCTGATTCTAAAAACAGTCTTTCTTTTTTGAATTTATTATGGTGGAGCATTTCTCCAGGAGATCCTGTAAGTTGTATCCAAAACATGAATTTGTGAATATATCTGCCTGTGTGAGTAGGTTTTTTTGTATACAGTGAAGGAAAGGTTACCATTAGGAAGGCATGTTACTAAGGTGTCTAGGAAGGGTAAATTATTGTTTTCCTTTTCCATCATAAATTGGATTCTTGGATGTAGGCTATTGAGGTGACTGAGGAAGGAGTCTAATGTGTCTGGGCCATGAGGCCAAATAGAGAAGCCATCATCTACATATCTTAGCCAGACAGAAGGTTTGAGAGGGACTTAGCCTATGGCTCTTTCTTCAAAATTTTCCATATAAAAATTGGCAAGGGGGGGGGGACCTATAGTAGTTCTGTTATCAAAATTTACATACTTTCTGTTTGTAAATTTTGTTCTTCCAAGAAAAATAATCACAATTGATGGCAAAGGAAAAAAGATCTAGGATATCAGAAGGAAAAACGTTTTGTAAGAGTGCTAAGGTGTCATTTAAGGGAATATTGGTAAACAGTGAGGTGATGTCAAAGCTTAACAATATATCTGTATTGTTTAAAGTTAGATTTTCAATCAATGTTTTGAAATGGGGTAGAATGTTTTATATAGGATGCAGTACGTCCAGTTGAAGGGGGGGGGGTCAGAGTTTGCCAGCTGCTTTGACAGTTTGACCACGCATCAAATATTGGAAGCATTAAAAATTAGTTTTAATCCTTTCCTAGTGATGTAAATATTCCATTAAACTTCCAACATGATGTCCTCACAGCAATTAAGCCTGAACACACGGTCTCTACACTATCACCACATTATTGATCTATCTCAATAATCAACATAACAGAATATGGTACACCATTGAAATAGAGAAAAATAGCTAATTTTCATTCACAGACATGCTCATCATTTGACTTCTTTCTTGTAGAGTATTTTCGTTTGTATTAAATTTAAACATGGTTATGCATTAATGCACATTCATGTTGCAATCCTGTCCAGAAACATAATAAGTAGCATTCTAGGCCACATCCACCTGCATGAACTTCCAATTCAGCACTAGAGTAGTAGCTAGTTGTATGGGATATGATGTCTCACTAATGGATGTAAACTTAGTAATATTAAGTTATCTCTTAAATTGCTATTTTTGGTTCCTAGAGCAGGAGTTCTAGTTTCTGTTTTCCCCTTCCCTAATCTTCCAACATGCCATGTGAATGATACTATCCAGAGCATGGCAAACATACTGTGGAGATCTAGAACTTTCTCCATATTTGAGGATACTGTATGCTAGTGTAACAGCAGTGAAGCAATTCTGCAGCCTGACTGTAAGATAGTATATGGGGCCAAACCAGATGGTAACATCTTTTGGAAACTTTCTAAAGTCATATCTGTAGGGAGGCTATGCAATGGTATGTGCGATGTGCTGCTGGGGCCATGTTATGGCATGGAGACTGGATGCTCTCTGTATGGGCAACAAGTCTAAGTCTATCTCCCCCCCCCCCGCATGTTCCCATAGTTATTCTCCTCTTCACCTTTGAAATATTAGCATGATAGTAAATCAAAATATATTTACTGCAGTTAAAATATCCCACCCCAACCCTCCAAACACCCTGTCAGACTACTATAAAAAAAATTGCTCCACATTCACTTTGCTATGTGATATAAGCACCAACCTAAACATCACATGTAGACATCTGAACCCGATCTGTTTTTGACCAAACCCTATATCTCTGTCACTAATCATGTTTAACTATCGAAATCTGACTATGACTACCCTAGCAACCCCACTGCCCATCTTAACTGTCCAGACTCTGCCCTGGGAATCCTTCTGCTTCAAGGGCGGTGGTACTTGTGTTTTTGTATGATCTCATATTCCTTGCGAGGATGCCTCTTCTTGAATCTCCCCTTTTTGATCTTCTTTGGCATAAAATTTCCTTCTCGTTATGTATCATTCATCTGCTGTGTGTATCACACTCCCAATTCCAGAAATCATTGCTCTTTTGTACTTCTTATCCTTGAAGCTTGATTTCCTGCATTCCAAATTCCTTACACTGAAGTTATCTTATTTGGTGACTTTAATATCTACATCTTAACTGACTTCCTTTTTTCATTTCTACTGACCAAGCTGGAAGAGAAGCAGAGGTATTTGCTGTAAGCAGTGACCAAGCAAATCATTCATCTTCCTGACTGTCCTCAAAAAAATTGAGGTAACCAGTCCTCTTAGTAATTCAGATCATAATGTTATCTGAGTTTCATCTTTAATGGAATGTGACCTCCTCTCAATTGTTAACAACTTTTGTCCTTTACTATAACAATACCAAGTGGGAAGATCTGTGACACTTGACTCCTCCTCCTTTACATGGTTAGACTACTGTTTTCATTCTCCATATCCACATATTCATGTACATCAATTTCTGTAAATAGATGTTGTGTGTGTACATAACTCTACAGAAATTATCCCTGTTGGAATGTAGGCCTTCATTCCTCACTCTATTAAATATTCTCACCTAATATCCACACTTTTCTACAAAAGTATGTCCTTCCCCACCATGCCCAATTTAAAAGAAAAAAAAAATTCTTGTGAATGGCTTTTTAAATAATCACTGACAATACCAAGTCTGGCTAAATGTAGAAAACACTGCCTGTAGCAGTTCATTCTTCTCATTCAACTTTTTATAAACTTTTCAGATGCAATTGTTTTACTGTTGTTTGTATGAACCAGATTTACTAGCAAAGCTCATCTATTTTTATAGGTGCATCTTAACATGGTAAGCAGGTCACTTATTCATAAAACCATAGTAAATAACTAGAAGTTTGCTTTTAATAATGAAAATATTAAAATCTTCTGAAATTCCAAAGCATGCATATCTGTATATACTCATTAATGCAACTTCTTGCATATGACATATTTTCTTGCATGTCTTTTTCACTGTTGTACTCTGCACAACAGTGAAATTACACTTGCATACACATTTTCTTTAATATCTGTTATGATGTGACGTCTTGTAGGTTCAATACTTTACTCTCAAATACAAACTCATAATTTACAGGCAGTGTTAAATTTTACTCATTTGAAATAGAAAAAATTTCCTCATAGACTTTGTAATGAGTCAACTCAGTCAACTAGATTTTCTTTTAGCTTATACCAAAACATCACAGTAATGCAGACATGATAAGCAACATCATGATATGGTGACACCCACTGTACACTCAAAGAAATTCACAAACATCCCATGGTAGGATTCGAGCCACAACCAAGGAATTACTATTAACCTTAAATGCTGAAATGCCCATATATATTTCTCCACTGATAAAGTAAAAATCCATACTAGGAATTCATGTCTTGTCATAAAATTTCTTTGCATGAATTCTTGCACCAGACTGTTGTACATTCTTATATATCATAAGTTTGTTAAAAAAAAAAGTTATAATAAATATCATATTATATTGCTTTTCAAATTGTAGTTTTTGTTTAAAAATGTAGATAGATAAAATGATTAAATTACTTAATCTTATCTTTTGTGAATGACAGCAACAAATCTATTAAGCAAATGATATGAACTCATGAAGAATTTACAGTTTGCAAAAAGGAAAACGAAGTTACTTTTGAATAAACCATGTTGTTTACTTGTACAGTAAGCTCCCAATTTATGACCCCCCACTTTCACAACTAGGAAACAAATAATTTTTTATGACTATGAAATGCCTCCCACAGAAATTAGATAATTGGGATGTGTATACTTCAATGACAGGTTATCAACTGGATAACATCAAACAATCAAGAATAAAACATTAAATAATATGAATGCTATCTCATAAGTGAATCAACATGATTTATTTTTTATCCAATAACTACAGTTTGTTACAAAATACTTCATGCATATCTAGTTAAAAAAAATTAGCCACTGCACCAAGATCACTCCCAGATGTGCAGAGGAAATTAGTCTGTAGTCTGAAGTTGGAGAACAATGCTGTAGTTTGCTTTGCTCTTCATTTATTTCCAGTTTAATTAAAAATTATTTAAAGTGCAATATAAATATATTTGTCTCCTCAAAAGTGTCTGAAAAGTGAAACTTTTAAGACAAAATCCTTAAAGAAGTGGAAAGCAATAACAGAAGAAAAACTTAAAATTTTCAGTTTTTGCCAATCTGGAATGCAAAGTGATGGAATTTGCTTCCAAGTTTCAGTTACTTCATTCTATATTGAACACCATCTTAAAGAAAAAAAGTTTATTTAATGTTATTACAATTAAAACTGTATTTCTAGGAATGTACCAATTCATGACATAGCCTATAGGGAATTTGGGTTCAACCTATGACAGCTCACTTAACAACAGTTTCCAAGATTCAAAATAGGTCATAAAGTGGGGGTCTACTGTACTATATGGAACATAATGGTGGCTGGAAGCTGTTCTGAGCATGCATTAAGATTCTGTTTCATTATTGGTCACTCCAAATCATGGAAACAGAGAAGAGATACAAATAGATGAATATATATAGGTTAAATAACAGTGGGCAAAGTATAGAAACTATGGTGCACAACTAGTTACCCTCCTTCTCATAAACTTAGCAACTCTGTACATTAATTTCTGTTATCTCTGGCACACCATTCCATTACCTTATCTATGTTACAAGTTCATTTTGCACATCCATCCCTTTGTATTATCATTTTACATGTAGAACCTTGTCACGTGCCTTGGTGAGATTCAGAACTGTCATGGTATATACTTGTGCATTTCTCTTATTCAACTCTGCTGTCACTGTTACCAGACATGAGCATATTTCTAAAGTAATGTCTACCTTTCACAAAACCATGCTGCTTACTTTAGTTTCTATCTACCCACCTTTTTTTCGGATGTGATTTCTGACCTTCTCCAGTACCTAGGTGACCACACCAGAGATACTGATTGGTCTATAATTTGTTCCATCATTGCCTTATAGAACAAATTAGTGTAATGGAACTAACCATCTTATTGGAAGTTTTTCCACTTGGTTATACTATAAATTAAAGATCCCAAAAAATTATATACTCGGTTTAATCCTTCATCCAAGTGTAAGCAAACAAAGTTTGCGCCTGAAGTATTTTTAAGAATGGAGCAACTCGTATAAAGGAGTTAATGACTTCACATCACTTCCATTAGTATCCCATAATGCAAAGCACATATCCTTACGGACATGTATAATGCTATGCATTATGGGAAGAGTAAATACCCAGATCAGTTTCGACCTTTATTGATGTCTCATCAGTGGGAGCCAGACCCCAGAGGTAATGCTAAGGTTGAAGTAATGCAGAAATCATTTATACTAGAAATTAAAGATGACAAGAAATTATATTCTTGGTTTATTTAAGTTAAGGGATATTACATCCCATATTGTTTCATAGCCGAATAAGAAACTCAGAGTTTCATGTCGAATATAGAAACTATGTAAAGGTTGGCAAGTCCAAGCGTAAGCAAATACCTTGATAGTGCAACACTGAGGCAACTCATAGTAAGGGTGGAGCAAGCTCTGATCACTATTCTTGGTATTTACCCATAATGTGAAACCCAGCTCCTAGGAGCTGTATTACTGTTCTACATTATGAGAGAAGGTCACTACCCAGATTGGTTTCAACCTTTATTGAGGTCTCATCAGTGAGTAGGTAGACCTAGATAATACTAAGTTTGTAGTGAACAGAACTTACATACCCTACTATAAGAATTGCCAAGAAGGTGTCCTAATAAATTACTAATTATATGAAGAGCCAAAAGCTTCAATTCGGCAACATGAACTTGTTTAAGTAAAGGGATATTACATCCCATATTGTTTCATAGCCAAATAAGAAACTTGGAGTTTCATGCTGAATATAGAAACTATATAAAGTTCGGCGAGTCCAAGCATAAGCAAATACCTGGATAGTGCAACACCTGACCCATTTGGTAGTGCAACACTGAGGCAACTCATGTATGCTTGGACTCGCCGAACTTTATATAGTTTCTATATTCGGCATGAAACTCTTTGAGTTTCTTATTCGGCTATGAAACAACATGGGATTTAATATCCCTTAACTTAAATAAGTTCATGTCGCCGAATTGAAGCCTTTGGCTCTTCATATAATTAGTAATTTATTAGGACAACTTATAGGCAATTCTTATAGTAGGGTATGCGAGTTCTGTTTGTTACAAACTTGGTATTATCTAGGTCTGCCTACTCACTGAGACCTCAATAAAGGTTGAAACCGGTCTGGGTAGTGACCTTCTCTCATAATGTAGAACAGTAATACAGCTCCTAGGAGCTGGGTTTCACATTATGGGTAAATACCAAGAATAGTGATCGGAGCTTGCTCCATCCTTACTACGAGTTGCCTCAGTGTTGCACTACCAAATGGGTTAGGTGTTGCACTATCCAGGTATTTGCTTACGCTTGGACTCGCCGAACTTTATATAGTTTCTATATTCAGCATGAAACTCTTTGAGTTTCTTATTCGGCTCTGAAACAATATCGGATGTAATATCCCTCAACTTAAATAAGTTCATGTTGCTGAATTTGAAGCCTTTGGCACTTCATATAATTAATAATTTATATTCTTGGTTTAATCCTTTTTCTAAGTTTAAAGGATTAAACCAAGAATATAATTTCTTGGTATCTCTAATTTATACTATAATTAAGTGGAAAATCTTTCAACATCTATCTCTAATCCAGAGTATTTTAGTAATAAGGTGTGACATCTTTTTGCTACTTGTATATGGAAATATGACTTCTGCATTACTTCAGCCTTGGCATAACTGATTGTAATGAGGAGGGATCCGGGAATTGGATTCTGCTAGTGACTTTTGATGTGATTGGACGTGAATTTAGGCTGTACCTGATTGAATTTTATATAAGGTTTTTTAGGAAACTCTCATTGCCCTGGAACTAACACAGTTTGAAACCTACTGTCTCCCCCTCTGCATGAAAAATGCACGAGGTCTAACAGCCGCATAGGCCCCACCTGCAAAGAGGACCAGTGGTGGATGAATGGTACTTTAGGGAGGTAGGTTTCTGCACTGTGGCCAAGTGAATTCTTGATATTCCTTTTCCCTGTTATTAGGGTATTCAGTTACAATATATTGTTGCTGGTAGACACCTGTGTGTGTGTCTACAGGATTTGCCAGTGGACCTCAAAAGTCCACAGGATTGTCTGTAATCTGTTAGGGATGCCTGAGTGAACTTAATTCTTTCTTTGTCAGTGTCTTTACAAAATTTCACTTATTACATCCTTTCACTTATTATTATTATTATTATTTCACTTATTTGATACACCCCCCCCCTCACAGAAGACAAAATGGATGATATAAATGACAAATCCATTACACAAACACAATCACTCCCTAAATCTAGAAGATGCTTCATCCCAAGACAGCATCTGTCAGACCTTGGAAACACATACAGAATTCTAAACGGTCAAAAAGAAAAGGAAAATCTCCACCACCTCAGAAGATCTCAAAATAATTGAGATGGAATCGATTAAAATGCCTAAAGAAAAGGTACCATTAATCATCTTAAGGGATAAGGAAAAATGGATTCCTGTCGCATCAGCCTTCAGGGAACATAAAATCACATTCTCATGGAACTAAAAACTCCAATGAAGGAGTTAAAATCCAACCTGCCACTGTCACGGACTATAGACAAATGACTAGGTTTATGGACAATGCAAATTTCCCATACCATACATTCGCTTTACCCAGTGAAAAGAACCTGAAGGTGGTTCTTTGTGGGGTTGCCGAAGGTATCGCAGCTGAAGATGTGATCACAGGCCTCTAAAGCAGATCTATGAACTGACAGTTGTACAGACTCAAAATATCAACTGAGCTGCTCAGGAAGAAAGCATCAGCAGGTCATTGTCATAGGTGCCAAAGGTTTGGACACACCCAAATATTATGTAAGGCAGCCTACAGGTGCTTGAAATGCAGCAAGGGACACTAGACCAACACCTGCACCTAGCCAAGCCAAGATCTACTCCTGCCTGCTGTGCTAACTGCAGAGGACCTCACCCTGCCAACTACAAGGGATGTTTTTTCAATCAAGAAAATGAGGGTCAGCAAGAGTCAGTCTCGCTCCTCCTCGCAACGACACCATAAGCAACCAAGTAGGTCGCCTCCCAGTCAGAAACACCTCACCTTCAACCACACAGGAAGGAACGAGATCTCCAACCATGACTAAAACATATGCCGAGCCTTCACGAACCAAGATTCCTACATCTCTCGAGCTGGCAAGCACCAATCTAAAATCAGTTTTAAATGCTTCCTTGCCACCATGCTGCAGGAATTCAGCAAAACAAGCCCTTCACCGTCTTCCAGAAAGCGATTCCTGCAAGGCACTCGAATCATTATAACAGCCATCTGTCATGAGTAAAAAATTTCAAACTAAAGTCACTCATGATAGTAGCATGGAATGCAAATGGACTGATAAACAAGGTCTTGGAACTTCAAGAATTTGACTCATCTCAGTGCTGATATCATCTTGATTGGTGAAACACACCTAAGACCAGCTAATAACCCTAAAATCTATGGCTACACCATGTATAGAAATGATAGAATTGGTGCATGAGGTGGAGGCACAGCCATATATATTAAGAGTTACCTGAATCATAATACAATAGCCAAACCATAAACCTGGAGGTTTACTCCAGGTTTACAGTTTGAAATCCTTGATCCAGGTTATTATTATGGGATCAAATGATTCCATAATAATAGCAGGAGACCTCAATTCAAAACACACAGCTTGGTACAGCTCTTCAATTAACAACAAAGACTACACTATTCAACTACGCAATGCTCAACTCTGCTGTTGTGGACGGACTTACTGAGCCCACCCACTTCAGCCCATCAGGTAGCTTGGATGTGCTAGACATCGTCATTGTTTAAAATATAAGATACCAATACAAATTAGAAACAGTTAATGAATTATCTTCTGACCACAGTCCCATAGTGCTTAAGCTAGGTTCATCAGATCAATTCTCTCCTCCGCACTCATTCATACCATGGGACAAGTTAGCCAAGGTTCTTTCAGATTATATTGGTCCGGTGCCCAACATCAGTAAAAAGGAAAAGTTATTAAGTTATTTACTCAGCAGTAAATAACTTAACCATTCAAATTCAGAAAGCAATAGAATCAGTCAGACAAACCACAGTCTTCCACCCAACCAACCGTATCCCAGAAGAAATCATGGATCTAATTAGAGCAGAAAGAGATACCATAATACTAGGGGCCCACAAGACAAAACAGTATCGAACAACCTAAACAGACAAGTACGTGAAACTCTTCAAAAATACAGAAACCATCAATGGGAAACCAAATTTGCTAACATCAATACTGAAGATCACTCTGTCTGGAAATTCTTAAGAGCCATCCGCACCAAAAAGCAACTCATACCTCCTATACAAACCAAGAAGGGATTGTTCACACAGATGAAGAGAAAACTGAAGCACTAATAGATAACCTTGAATCTTAGTGCAATCCATCGTATACAAATCTAAATATTAACTTTGTATACAAGATTCACCGTCACATTAGGGAAACTTTACGACAGCGCACTGTTAATTCAGAACATATCACTCTGACTACTCCAGCAGAAATAATAAATATCATCACTCACCTAAACAGTAAAAAGGCTCCAGGCCCAGATGGCATAACCAACTGAATAGTAAAACTACTTCCAAGAAAGGCCATAGTCCATTTCGTCAACATTACCAATGCCATTTTTAGATTCCAACATTTTCCCACTGCTTGGAAAACAGCCAACATCATGCCATGGAAGAAGCCAGGAAAAAACCCTCAACTTCCCAAAAGCTACAGGCCTATCAGCCTGTTGTCCAGCCTCAGAAAGGTGACAGAGAAAGTGATTTTCACAAGATTCCAAGCAGAAACATATAAGTTAGGAATTTTGCATAACGAGCAGTTTGGCTTCCCCAAGGCCCATAGTACAGTTCAACAAGTACACTGGCTAGTGGAAATCATTACAAAAGGCTATAATTGGAAACTCCATACAGCTGCCATCTTCATCGATTTAGAGAAGGCATTTGACAAAGTATGGCATCAAGGCCTTCTTTATAAACTCATAAAATTTAATTTGTCAATGAAATTAATAAAAATACTCCACTCATACCTGAAAGACAGATATATGCAGGTCAACTGCCTTATCTTCATATTATGGTTAGGAAATCCAACTTGGAAGGCTGTGGGTGCTTAAGTTCCTGTTAAAGCCATTCATGAATGAATTAATATATATACACACACACACACAGTAGACGACACTTATTATGATCACTTTGGGACAGTCGCTTTCAATAACAATAACCGGCTGATAACATTAAGTGAAGGATATAAAAAAATTGTATAATTTATTTCAATTTATTGTTATGAACATAATTTAATTTATTGTTATGAACATAAAATTTATTTTAAAAACTTATCTAGTGTTGTCTGTCGTGTCTTTGAATATAGTAGTTCATGAATAAATTACTCATACTCATAATGCCTTTCGAAGTTTGCCGCTTTATGTTACACACCCTGAGGAAGTATTCATAGAGCTTCTTGAATCTGGGCATTGGTTGGAAGAGCTGCTAAAATATATTCTTCAATACTTGTATTAGGTTCTCTTTCTTCTATTTAAAGTTCTCATTGGAAGCAGCTTGACATATTTAGTTGTAGCCACCACTTCAACATTGTTATCAATATCCAACCAATTTTCAAATTCTTCTTTTGACATACTGTCTGAGGTTTTATCAAAAATTTCATTTGTGAGATATTCAAATTCTTCAGAAGGAGGAGTTTGAGTTTATCTTAAAAAATCCACTTTTTTTGGAAGCAGTTTTCATTAGTCTTCTCTGAGACTTGCTTCCATGACATTGCTACCAAATGCAATGAATCAAGAAGGGAAATCTTTTTTGCAGATTGGTCTTTTATATAATCAAGTTCAGCTATAATTCTCATAAAAACATCTCTGCGATAATAAGCTTTAAAAGTTTGTTGATGCCTTGATCACATGGTTGAATTAATAATGTAGCGTTCGAAGGCAAGAAAATTACTTTGTTCTTTAATGATAAATTGTTTGTGTGTGCAGCGTAGTTGTCTACTAACAAGATGATTTTTCACTTTAATTTAAGATCCCACTTAACTAACCAATTGTTGAAAATGTCATTAGTCATCCAAGCATTTGCACTAGAACAGTAGTCAACAGACAAACTTTTAACCAACACTGAAGATTTTTACTTTTTCCAGTCACTAGGAGCTCTCATTTCTCACCTTTGATATTAGCACAACAAAGAAGTGTCACTTGCTGTTTTAAAGATTTAAATCCCTTAGTACAGTACTTTCATTTTTAAACAAATAAGTATGCTCAGGCATTGCATGAAAATAGTCCTGTTTCGTCTGCTTTGTAAATATCCTCAGGAGAATATTCAGCAATAATTTTTGGCCACTCAATCTTAATCCACGTATCAGCTGATAAAAAAAAATCACTTTTTTATTTACTATGAATATACTTGTACACAATATTCTCTTGCTTTTTTCCACCTGTTAAATCTTCCATCATTTGCAGTGAAATTTTCTTTGCCTGTTGTTT
The DNA here is from genome assembly GCF_054136105.1 of Typopeltis vanoorti. Taxonomy (NCBI): domain Eukaryota; kingdom Metazoa; phylum Arthropoda; class Arachnida; order Uropygi; family Thelyphonidae; genus Typopeltis; species Typopeltis vanoorti. The sequence goes on from NC_143568.1 coordinate 35,676,798, forward strand.
TTCAAGGTTCTTCTGCTTTTTGACGCATCAAAGGCGCATTAATCGAAGCATTCTTTTCATGAACATTACTAAACCATTTTAATGCTGATTCAACTTGAGTATTCTTACCAGATTGGGCTCTTTTCTGATCCATGTTCTCATTAGTAAGAGCTGAAGTTTCAATGTTTGATCTTTTTTTTAAGATCTTACACAGGAATGGTTGTGAAATTTTTAAATGTACAGCTGTACTATGCTGACTCATTTTGGGCAATTATCATAGCACTCTAAAATTCTTTGCTTTTCTTGATTAAAGGATTTTGACAAATGTACTTTGTCAAATTTTCTCCTGATTAACCCTTTTTTTTTCTTAGAATTCTAAGATACAACAGGCTAAATATTCAAGTATTTTGATAATAACCAGCACTTTGATCATAATAGATTATTTTTAATTCATTTTAAATGGTGTGGTTTGGAACTGACTGATTTTGATAACAATAGCCGATTGATGATAACATCCGCAATCACAATAAGCCGATTCTACTGTGTGTGTGTGTGTGTGTGTGTGTGTGTGTGTGTGTGTGTGTGTGTGTGTGTGTGTGTGTGTGTGTGTAAGATCAAAGAAAAAAACTAGAGCAGAATACATACGAAGGCCAAGAAAACTCCTTAAGTCAAAGCTTAATGCCAGAAATTTGATAAAAACAATTAACACCTGGGCCATATCTGTTCTGAGATATTCAGCGAGCATTGTTGAATGGACCCAGCTAGAATTGGAATTAATGACAATGCACTATGTCCTTAATTCTCGCAGGCTGTGAAATGACATTAATAGGCTCTACCTATCATGCAAAAAAGGAGGCAGAGGATTATTACAAGTAAAGCAAATTGAAGAAGAAAAACGAAATCTGAATGATTATCTGCAGAAAACAACAGAGAAATTTCTAATTGAGGTAAGGAAAGAGGGTTTATTTAAACCCATGAAGACAAAATTGAAGTAAAAGACCAAACAAGTAAAAGTGAGAACCGAAAGAAGGCATTGAATGAAACTACCTTCACAGCATAGAGGACAGCGCTGACAGCTACTTGACCTGGCAATGGTAACTCCACTAAAGAAATTTTGCTGTGATTTTGCTGCACCCACTAATACACCACGTTATTAGTGGGTGCAGCAAAATCACACAGCCTGAGTACCGTAAAAGGCATGATAATGTGGCTAAGATAATTCACTGGCATTTATCTAAAAAGTACAGGTTTAAAGTATCTAAAGACTATTGAAAGCATAAAGTTGAAAGAAAAGAAGAAAGTATATCAAAAATTCCTGACAAATAAGTCAGCTTGTGTTCTTAGAGAATACAGAGACAAATGTAAGAAAGCTAACCACTGAATAAAACTAGCTAAACAAAAGTCATGGGCAGACTTTGGTAAGAACATAGAAAATACATATCAAGAAGCTGGCAAGATATTCTGGTTGCTGAAGAATCTCAGAAATGGAGGATAGAATGCTGTAAAACGAATTAGAGCTGATAAAGGTAACATGAAAACTGGAGAAAAAGATATGATGTATGGAGTAATTACTTCAAAAAATTGCTGAATGAAACAATCAGTGACAGCAGAGTGGTAAAAAAAAACACTGACCAGACATGCAATCAGGAATACATATCTATACTTGAAGTAGAAAAAGCCATCAAAAGCACTGCATAGCTCAGAATGCCTGGACAGAGGGAGGAATTCCAGATGATTGGAGCAGAGCTCTCACAGTATCCATATATAAAAAGGGAAATAAAACTGAATATGAGAATTACAGATGTATTTCTCTACTGAGTGTTCCTGGTAAGATTTATGCCAATACACTTGAGAAATGGTTGAGAAGGGAAGTTTGGTGAAGAACAAGCTGGATTCATGCCAAATAGAGGCTGTCAGGATCAGATTTTCAATTTACGACAGATAGTTAAGAAATCATAGAACCGTTTAAAAAAAACCTTTCATAGCAAAAATAGACAGAATTTTGTCTCTCCCTGGTGAATATTGCAAAATCTTGCAATAGAGTCCCCATGGAGTCAAAAGACTGATTGTGGGAGACTCTCACTAACCATTATTCACACAACAGCTATTGCACTTTTCCTTAAACTTATTCCCTTTTGGGATATATTGCAAAATTTTGCAATATTCACCAAGGAGAGACAAAATTCTGTCTATTTTTGCTATGAAAGGTTTTTTAAATGGTTCTTTCCTCTTAATTCAGTGTGGTCTTATGGTCAATTGCAGGGATGACAGGAGAGCAATCCCAGGTAGAGAAGGCCAACTCAAGGCAAGTAACTCAGATAAGGCTAATCACATGGATATCAGGTGGTTAACATTATCTGTATTTTCTCTGTCTCATTCTATCTATGTGTCTTTTCCTCCTAATACTGGCATGCTTTCTTACACACTTGTACTAACCACTCTATGCCTATGATGAGCAGCATTTTACTTTTTTTCACCCAATAAAAGTCGAAACCAGTCTGGATAGTGACCCTTCCTATAATGTATAGCATTATACATGTCTGTAAGGATATGTGTTTTGCATTATGGGATACTAAGACTAGTGATGTGAAGTCATTAACCTCGTGAAGTTACTTCATGCACAAACTTTGTTTGCTTACACTTGGATAAAAGATTAAACCAAGAATATAATTTCTGAGCATCTTTAATTTATACTTTAACCAACAGGAAAAACTTTTAAAAATATAATTAATCAAGTGGACTATAGATTTTGAGAAGTTCACATCTTTTGTAATAAATGTCACTTAGACCCTTGACATTTTCTTCTTTGATGGGGAAGATAATCAAATTAATATCCTATCCTAATTTACGCTCACTCGTAGACTTACACATTTTACTGTGTAGGTATTCGGAACTGAAATCCTATGGAATAGGTTGGTTACTCCTTATTCCTGGAGGTGTTCTATGTCTGTAGAAGCGTGTGTTCACTGGGGTTGGTTTGCCTCTCTGAGGGATGAAAAACCTGAGTTTCTGAGTGGGAAAAAACCCTGCCTCCATATGAGACTGGCTAACTCACCTTTAGGACCAGATAAAGGTTCCTCATGTCACTGACGGGAATCGGACCCAGGTCTTTCCGACCAAAAATGCTTAGTCGATACTGACTGAGCTATGGAGGCCCTAATCAAATTAATAACAATTTTTTTTTTAACCAACTAACATACCATTATTGTGTTGCATATAAATAAATATTTTCGTTTCCTTTTTAGTTGCATCTATGCAGAAAATGGTTAGCCAGTTGGGAACACAACAAGATTCTGAAAGTCTCCGTGCTCAGCTGTAAGTTTTTTGTATTTTTCTGCATTTGATTGTTGTTGAAATATTTCCAGATAATACTCGATTCCATGATATAGTATGTAATTGGATACGTGATTTAATAAAAGCATTTCCATGGTTAGGGCATACATCTTTATGGAGAATAAAGGATTAAAAAAAAAGTGAGAATGCACCACAAGCATGTTGTATTGTTTTTTTATGATTGATATTAACCAACATCAGCATTTCCATTCTGTTTGATATAGTATACAGTGTGAAACTGGCTGAATAATTGATATGCAGGACTATATTTTCCTTCAGCATTTTCTTTTTAAAAGTGAAATCAAATGCCAATAAAAATTATATTTGGAAATAAGTAATGATTTGACAAGACCATAAGGATCAAACATAATATTGAAACAGATGATAGAATGGGGAGTTGGTAGAGAGAGATATTCCTGACATTCTTTTATCTTTCTTTTAAGATGTGAAAGGTTTTTGTGTAAAACGATGGTCATGAAGACATTTAAAACTTTTTGGAAGTAAATAAAATTAGTTATACAAATCGATTTTGATTGTGAGGAGAAAAACATGAATATACAGATGGTGAGAAATTACGTCTAAAAGTGGAATAAGCAGCCTCTTTTAGACAAGAGGCCTCTTATTTCTTCTCTTACTTAGAAGAGATAAGCAGATTAGTTGACATAAATAGTGATAGTAAGAACAGGATACTGTACAAGGTCATGAAAGGGAATGACAGGTGTTTTATATTTGAAAATAGCAGGTCATGATCATAGGAAAAACCATTTATGTACATTCATTAAGATTTTCTACTTCTGTGTAAGTGTTATTTATTATTATAGCAGTTTAACAACTGCAGTGCTAATAAATACACAAACAGAGCTACACATCTTTTTTTTCCAAACTGATTATCACTTGTCTTTAGTTTAATGGAAGTAATAATCTCTAGGGATAATTATTATGATATGGTATCTCCATGGAGTCAAAAGGCTGATTGTGGGAGACTCGCACTAACCATTATTCACACAACAGCTATCGTACTTTTCCTTAAACGTATTCCCTTTTGGGACATATGCAACTACCTCTGGCAATTCATTCACCACTCTCCAAGTGAAGAACCTGATCTGTATATCCTTGCTAACCACATTCTTACAAAATATACAAAGAGCTGCATGGGATTGCTATGGGATCCCCCCCCCCCGCCTTCCCCATTATCTAACTTCTATATGAGGCATTTTGAAAATCAAGTACTAAATACAGCCACACTTAAACTGATGGTTTGGCTGTGTTATGTTGTTGATAATGTGTTTGCTGTTTTGTCACAAATTAGATATATTTTTGGTGTGTCTGAGCGAAAACCACTCATATAGGAAAGCACTTACATAAACAGTTACACCACTACCACCCTTCTCAACAGTGTGGTATCCTCAAAATACTTACTCACTGAGCCAAGGTTATTTGTTAAAGTGACATAGCTCTTGAAACTGAGCTTGGGGACCTTCACAATACAGTTTTAGCTAATAGCTACAGCCTATATAAAATAATTAAAATATTGCATTTACCCCTATCCTCCCAATTCCCAACACACAGAATTGCAGCAAAACTATTCCCATCTCATATGGTTTAAGGATATATCAGAAAAAATAGTCAAAGTTCTCTGCAAATATGATCTCCGTGCTATTTTAAACCTTTCATTCAGCTGGTTACCTTCATACATTTTTGTAAAAATCAACTACATCCTCTTGAACATCCTGGAATGTATAAAGTCCCTTGTATCTGCAGTTTGGCCTACTTTGGACAGACTGGTAGATCATTTAACATCCACCTTGAATAACACAAAAATTACTTTTGTGATCATCTGTATGGCAAGTTGGAATTGGCAGACCATTTTCTGGATTCCCTTTCACATAAGATCAAATGGAGGAAAACATCTTTATTATATAGAAGTCATTATAGGACTAAGAAACTATTTTTAGAATCAGCATCAGCTATGAAGTTCTCTCCTAACCTCAACAGGTATGGTTGCATTAATTTACCAAAGATCTGGGAGAATATCATTTTAAGATCTGATAGCCTGACTTCTCTAAATTAACTTTGTGGTTATCTGACCCATAGAGGGTACCATAAGGACATTAGTTCTATTGTCAGTTACAGTTTAAATTGTTTTCCTTAATTGCATACTTTAGTGCTGTTTGCCTATCACAGTTATAATTGTGCTCTGATGATGCTGGTTAGAAAACCAGCTTAGTGAGTTTAATAAATATATATTTTTCCTCTTTTGGTGTTGTTTATACCATAAAACAATATGAATCACCAAAGACACCTAAGCCTTTCCATACAAATGCCAAGGATTGTATTCTTGTAAGCTCTCTTGTCAAATTTTTGAAACTATCAAGGTATCAAACGTACATTTTGTTCTTTAAAATAAGGTTGGAACTTTAATGTTCCATATTTCTATTTCTTTTACGTTGTCAAAATGAAGCTATATGGCTCTTTCTTTGATAAGTCCTTAAATGTTTCTCATATTCTATATACAATAGGATTTAGACCTGGGATTCAAAACTGCTTAGATTTCAGGATGTTGTTATTCTGGCCATCTTTTTATGACAATGTTTATTTCATCTTTAGTTCAAAAGTCCTTATAAATGTTTCTTGTATCATACAAAGGATTCAAAAATAGGTCTTTCCAACATAGGGCATTTTTCCACAAGTGCATTACAGAAGTGCTAAACATAAATTCAGTAGCGATAAGTGTGTAGCTGGTTGCATAGTCAACACTAGATTGGTATTTTTTAAATGTTACTTTCCTGATCAGTGTTTGCATTTTTAAGTTTTAATTGGAGGGATGGAAGTAGTGCTTACAAATTACAGCATTTACCAATAAATGGTAATAAATAATTTCTCTTGAGATTGGAATACAGATTAATGTGGTCTGATCCTGTAAAATGATAACTGAAATCATTCAGTCTCTTTAACAGTGTTTCCAATGTCAGTTTCAGATTGTACCATGATTTCTTTATAAGTGTTGTGCATTTTTTTTCACCTTGAAAAAAAAAAAGGATGCAATAAAGTATAAAATGAGTTTAGCTTTTTTTAAAAGCAGATACAATATTTCTATATGTTTAAAAGCATTTCAAATCTTTCTCCTCATAAAAAAAAAAGAGTCTTGATCATGTTAAAGATATTAGCAGAAAAGGAAATGACCATTTTGCTTCCTTGAAAATGTTGCATTATTTTATGAAAATAAATTATTATATATATCATCATCAACAACAGCTTTCTCCAGTCCACTGCTGGAGAAGTGCCTTTCCATGCTTCTTCCATTTTAACCGGTCTTGTGCATATCTACTATAAAGTCCACAACAGCCTGTTATCTCATAATCCCACTCTACCACTGGTCTATCTGGGTTCCGATAACCAGTTCTTGGTGTCCATCTTTTGTCAGACATCCTCATCACAAGTCCTGTCCAGTGCCATTTGTTGCCTTCTGTTACTAAGACAATGTCCATTATCTTTGTTTTGTTTGTTTTCATCCTTATCCAAATATTATTCTTTTTATCTGACACCAGGTTATTTCCAAAATGGTTCTTTCCATGTTTCTTTGTGGTGTTTTCAGTTTCTCTAGGTGTTTTTTAGTCAGACTCCAGGTTTTACTACCATATGCGATTTTCAATAATTTCTAAGATGTATTCTGATCACCGTGTAATCATAAGGGAAAGGATTCTTTTTAGGAAGTTTGGTAAATTGCTTTTGAATATCTTTCTATAATGGTTAAAAACTTTCCATCCGGCTGTTATTTTTGCTTTATCCATATTTATTTGTAGGCCTATATCCAGCTTCATTTAATTCAATAATCATGTGTTCTAGTTCTTTTGGTGATGTTGCTATTAGAATGATATCCTCAGCAAATCTTAGATTGCTTAAGTATTCTTTATCAATATTCAGTCCTCTTTTCTCCTGGTTCAGTTTTCTCATAGCATATTCAAGGACTATAGGAAATAATTTTGGTGAGATAGTCTCCCTTTCTGACTTCTCTTTTTATTTCTGATTTCTCTTTCTTTTCAACTTAAATTTATTACTGATTAGCCGCTCTCATATCATTTAATATGTTAATATAAATATCATCTATTTCTATATGTTTTAAAGCTTCAATCATTTTATATAGGTCTTGTTGAGTCCAAGGCTTTTTCATAATGTATGAAAGCCGAAGAAATCGGTATATTATATTCTTTTGTTTTTTCCATTACTTGATTTAAGGCTTGTTAATGATCTAAAGTTGAGAAGGATATTCTGGAACCTGCCTGTTCTTTTGATTGATGAAAAGTTAATATATTGTTTATTCTGCCATCTATAATTTTTGAAACAGCTTATGAAGGACTGATAGTGTTATAGGTTTATAATTGCTTATGTCTGTTTTATCACCTTTCTTATATAGAAGGATTTTTCCAGTATTTCAACTTTTATGAGTTCTTTTTCTTAAAATTGTTCATCTTTGGACTATAGTCATTATAGTTTTCAGTGTTCTTTTCTCTGTTGTTCTCTCTTACTTTCTCTTTATTTGTGTATAATTCTTGATAAAATTTAACTAATTTAGCTATAATCTCCAACATGTTTATAATCAGTATTCCATTTTCATCTTTTACACCTGTCATATAAAGATTACCTGCATTATAAAAAAGTTTTCTTTATACTGCTGTTATATTCTGTTGCTGTAACAGAAGGGAGCAGATGTATCCAGTGCAGTTTAATACTTCAATCAACTTCAAGTTATATACCGGCATGATTGTAAGCACCTGATCTATTGCATTATAAAATTAGTTTTTTAAATTTGCGAAGCTAGAGAAAGTTATTTTAAATTTTTTAAAATTTTCATTGTTCCTCTTGTTATCACTACAATGGTATGCTTTAGAGTTCTGGGAAATTGTGATAGCTTACTTTTCCCTGAATTCACCCGAAGCAATGACCAGCAAAAGCTCAGCAGGAATCAGTCAAAGGTTGCAGGATTCCGATAATCAAGGAAAAAGACACCAGCCAGAGTCTTAGCTCCAGAGAAAGGAAAGACATCAGTCTCAGTCCCCCCCCCCTTTGAAAAAACAATGGACAAAGGTCAGTGCTCTTATGCCAATATTATATCTAATACCTCCATGCAAATTAATACTACTGGGATGATGACCACCGTGCATATAAACATACAACTAATCGACCACATTTCCTGAGACAATGGAATAGTAATTTTCATGATCGAAAATATCCCATTAGAAAAATACCTTGACACAGTGGCGCAGCATGTCCCACCAAAAAATAAAACCCATGTTTCAAGAGCGTTCAAATGTACTTTAACAAAGCATCTTGGTCTTAGACATTAATTGAAAAGGGAATAAACATTGGAGCATGCCACGTTAATGTCTCACCAATCACTCTAGTTCCCACGAAAGTAACAGTGTCAAATGTTCCACCAGAAATAAGCACCCAATGCTTAACGGATTACTGTCAAATATGGCACAGTGACAGGTAAAATCTGAACGCTACGAGCCGCTGCCACTAGGTCTGAATTCACTCACATCAAGTTTTAGAAGACAGGCTCTAATGCACTTTGGCGACAACACAATCAGCTCCATACCTAAAATAACATGGAAATAGATGGAGTACCCTACACTTTGTATATTACTGCTGCTGCTCAGTGCTTCTACTGTCACAAAGAAGGTCATGTAAGGAAGTTATGCTTGTTATACCCAAAAATGAGAAACCAGCTAACAATACAACCAACCCTAATAGATCAGAAAACCAGAAGCATGAAACATCTAAACCCAAAAAACAGAGCATTCCTAACAAACAACTTGAGGAAAAAATTTTCAGTCAAATAATGAGGAGACAAAATCAAGTGCCACTAATGAAACCTGGCTTTTGGAAGAACTTGTGGCAAAATCGTTTAAATGCCATCCTAGAGAAAAGGAAATAGGGAAACAGACAATAACCAACTCTGATAAAAAATTAAAAATAACAAAGAGGAGCAAGAAACCAAAATGGAAAAACAGCCAAAGATGAACCAGCACAACAGAGAATCTTGGGGATGAGATTGAGCTACCTGAGTCTTCAGATGACGAAGAGGAAACTGAAAATGCAGGTCTTCCTCACACTGAAGGCCTACTAACAAATGAACAGCTTCAGAGCTTTCTTAAGAAAGGTCGAGGCTCCTCACAAAAACTGCTGACAGCATACGACTACACCACCAACATCAGTGGCCTTATTACCCAGCTAGAAGAATTAAGAACCGTTCTGGCAGGAAAAAGAGGAAGAAAACCATCAATCTCAGGAAAAGAATATACTTCTTGATCAACGGGCTTGAATCCCAGTGGCAGCGTAAATCCCTAAAGTAAGTGAGGATCACTCTTCCAACAAAATAAACCATAAAGTAATGAGCACCTCAGTAAACTTTCTCTCACTAAACACTAGAGAATGTGCCACACCACTGCAAAACTGGCTCGTCCTGCAGCATATTCTTGTCCACCAGCCAGAAATAATTATGCTGTAGAAAACTAGTCTCCATTCCACCACGAAGCTTCAGATCAGCACTGGAAGAACTGCCCATACACCATGCATCACTGTCCTGCCATACAACTTCATGGATCAGGAGTCAGCATTGGAATCCCCAAGAAAAGCACCCTAAAATTAAGAATCATCTGTACCTTTCTTAGATGTGAAATATATGCACACCCAAGAAAGAAATGGCTCAGGCATCATTCAATCTATTAAGATGTTATACTCTGAAGCATAGTTTTGCATGAAAATAAACAACAGATTTATCATATCTGTACATACAGCAGAGGTATTAAACAAGGCTGTCCACTTTTTGGTCCTCTTTATACAATTGCCATTGAGCCCTTTTTACATAGAGTAATCATGCTGCTTAGAGCATCCCATCCTAAACTTTCTTGCCAAGCCATAACCCTGACAGCATATGCTGATGATGTTACACTTATAGCTCACAAAGAAGAGGATTTCTATAACATACAAACATCATACCAACACTACCAAGCAGCATCAGGAGACCAAGTAAATGCACATAAAAACCACAGGACTGTGGTGTGGCAGATGGAAAAACCAAACCGATTCCCCACTGTCTGGTCACTGATCCACAGTGAGAAACAAGTACCTGGAGATTTACCTAGGAAACGTGCCCTCTTACCTGGATAAGAATTGGGAAACTAATTAAACATTTCAAAGATACGTCGACGATATTTTCGCCATTTGGCCCCATGGCTGCCAAGCACTAGATACATTCCTTAGCCACCTGAACAAACAACACAAATGCATCCAATTCACCATTGAAATTGAAAAAAACAACTCTTCCGTTCCTAGACATACTTGTCACACATCTTCCTTCAGGCTGTCTCTCCTTCTCAGTTTACCGCAAACCTACACACACACAGGCCAGTACATACACAAAACTTCTTATCAGCACCCAACACAAAAACTAGGGGTCATAAGCACCCTTAAACACAGAGCTCAAACCATTTATTCAAATGAACAAGCTCTTAACCATGAATATGAGACTGTCAAACATACCTTTATAAAAAATGGATACAATATATAAACCATTCACAATTTCCTCCACAAAGATACCACTAATAACAAAAAAGATTTCAAGAATGCTATTGCTATACCATATGTTAGAGGCATTTCAGAAAAAATAGACAGAACACTACACAAATACAACATCAAAACCACCTTTAAACCCCCGACAAAATTAAGACACCTACTCAGTTCTTCCAACGATCCCCTGCCACACTTAGCCCACCCAGGGGTTTACAAAATAGATTGCACATGTAACATACCATACATAAGGAAAACAGGGCGAACCATCCCAATCAGAAAGGATGAACACAAACGTCACATAAAATACCTCCATTTTGGAAAAACCAGCCTTTCTGACCACACACTCCAAACATACCACAGAATTGACTGGAAAGGTACCAAGTCCCTACACCGCACCAAAACCTGGTTCGAGCAGAAATTCAAGGAAGCATGTGAAATGCTCAAACATGATCCGAATCTGAATAAAAATGATGGTCTAACAATTCCAAGAACGTGGAGGACCCATCTACAATCTTCATAGCAACCACGAAGAAAAATCTCAATACAAGATGACTTGGTGAAGTTTTTTTTTTTCCTCCTGAACATTCAATAGCAACCTGTACTGTACAAATCCAGAAGATAATCATAATATAACATATATAAACTGTATAATTCCAGAAGAATCCTAGTACGTGAGGACTTTAGCAGAGTTTATTGTAGTTTTTATTTTATTTTTGTTTATTTTATTTTTTATTTTTATTTTTTTTTTCATTAGAGGGCAGGCTAAGAAAAAATATTAGTTAACTACATAGATGTAATTTACTTGTATAGAGTGCAACATAAGAACAGCATGTAGCTTGTTCTTATACACATGTATCCTTCTGAAGATGACCTCAATACAGGGGTCGAAACGTAAAGTTATTATTTTATTATTAATTAGTAAAATGATCTTTTCTTTTTCAGTTAAAAATAATGTTAAAATGTGAAGAGATGAAATTTTATATATATTTTAAACAATCAAAAAAGACAGTAGCTCTGCACAAAACAGTTAACAATTTTGCATAGCTACTGTCAGTTAACAGTTTCAATGATTGTGGCTGATCATGCCACGAGACATTTTTCAACAAATTGTATATTGGTTTTTATAGATTACTGTAATAAATAGGCTCAATATAAAGAAATTGAAATAAGCTGTCATAATCATTTTAATTTGTAATTTTTTTGTATAATGTGTTTTAAAATATTTCAGTCATCAGGTACAGCACTATACCAATCAGTTGGCAAAAGATACTAATCACCACCTGAAAGATTTGGCTGGAATATCTCAAGCACCTAATGTATCTGAACAGGTAATAAACAGTTATTTTCTTTTTGCTAGTTTCTTGCTTATTCAAAAGCTCTTTCTCTTGATAATTTCTGAAAATCACATGAAATGCTTCACGCCAGTTAAACACCAAGATATATTCAGTTGCTGCCCAGTATGATCAACATTAGAATTTCATGTATATCCTGTATACATTTCTTTTGTAATTATTTTATATTTAATATGATATAGAAAATATAACCAAATCATGTATTATCAACTTTATTTAATAATATATAGAAAATATAGCCAAATCATGTATTATCAACTTACTTTGACTCAAGCATTTCACTGCACATCAGTAGATTGCATATGATTACTCTGCACATCAGTGATTTATCAGGCAAATTCTTCCCAAGTTATCCTGTGTAGACTTTTATTGAGGCTTCAACTCTTTGAAGACAGGCATTCCAGACACGCCATTCATCCATCAAGGAATTTTACTCTCTGTTACTATTTTGAAAATGTGTTCTGCTTCTATTCATGTGTTCAAAGTATTCTAGCTTTCTTCTATCTTTTAAGGAGTACTTTTAAGTACTCAAGTATTTTTAAGGAGTCCTAAAGTTGGTAGAACTTGAGGAGTCCCAGAGTTCTACCAATCCTTTCCAGAACCCTATTTGTCCGATTTTCAGTATGAGATCTCAGTGGTCTCCTGTAACACCATATCTCAAAAGCAGCATTCCTTATTCTATCAGACTACTTTGTGTTCCAAGTTTCATGTGCATAAATAGCTACTGAAAAAATAGCTGCATCTGAATCTGGAAGTTGAATTTTTAATGGAACTTATGTCACTATAACATTTATTATACACACATATTCACAAGATTATTGTAATTTTATTACTGCAAATATTTCAACCAGTGATATTTCTGGTTGAGAGTAGATCATTTATGTATAAGAAAAAGAGGGCCATTTCCATTCTCATAAAATTTTTTGTTGTAATCTTTTTGTATATATAGATAAAAATCTTTAAACTTTATGATCCTTACATGAATACCAAGGACAGTCTAATACCAAGAATAGTCTCTCAACTCCATAAACAACAGATCTTAAAGCCTATAATACAATATGATATCTAGGCAAGTAATTAGAAAGAAAATAATTTGTTTCTTGAATAGCTGAGAAATATGTTTATTGAGAAATACGGTATGAGGAAGACTTTACCAAAAGATAAAGTTATGTGGAATGAAGGAAGAGAATGAGAAGTTGGTTTTGTAAGCTTGGGACTGTGTATGGATGTTGACCAAAAACTATCCACATTCTTACATGATTAGAGGAATGGTGATGGTTAGTTCAGTAGAGTTGCATCCATGGAGAAAAGACAATGCAGAAACCAAAATATAGATATATTTTGGTTTCTGCATTGGGGCAGAAACCAAAATAAAGGACCACTATCCAGACTTGTTCTGGCCTTTATTGAGGTCTCATCAGTGGGAGCTTACCTTCTCCAAATGGGGTAACCTCGTGTGGAGGAGGTAATAAGAAACCTTTGCTATTTTTCTGCTGAATATGCTTGCCATGCTGAAAAACTTGACCCAGCATTGAATGAAAGCTGCTGCTTAATTAAAGGATGCCTGAAACCAACAGCACTAAGAGTCCTGTATACTTTGGCTGGTATTGCACCTCCTTCAATTAGAAGATCTGCATTCTCAGCTGACGAAAGAAGCAGACAAATGAATGATAAACGCCACCCACTATTCAGCCAGATCACAGTGCTCCAAAGACTAAGATCCTGACATAGCTTCATAGCAACTGTTGAACCACCTAAAAACCCTCCAGAGACAAGACTTCAACAATGGCTTGCACTATACCCAGAGAATAATACTGGTATTCCAACAGCTGAACATCTTCCACGTGGTGCCCACTTGGACTGGAATACTTGGAAAAGCCTCAACAGACTTTCAACGACTGGACACTGCAAACAGAACCTCATCAAATGGGGCTACCTCACTGGACCAGATAATTGTGAGTGCAGGACAATCTAGTCCATGGAACACCTTCTTTCTTGTCCCCTTCTTCAATCACCTTTGCACAAAAGAGGATCCTGCACACAGAAAGAGCACAGAACTTATGTATAGTTACTTTTTTCTTCATATTTTACTTACTAGTCCCTGCGTAATTCACCTACCAAATTTAAGCCATTTTTCATTTGTAATGTATCCTAATTTGTTGCAAATGTTATACCACTTACTTACTACTATACCACTTGTGTTTGGATACGAAATAAATAAGTGGGAGCCAGACTCAGAAGAGATACCAAGGTTAAAGTAATGCAGAAGTTAGATATTTCTCATATACAAATAGTCAGAAGATGTCGCACGTTATTGCTGAAATACTCTGGATTAGAGCTAGTTGTTGGAAAGTTTTTCCCCTTGGTTATATCATAAATTAAAGATAGCAAGAAATTATATTCTTGGTTTCTGTATTACTTCAACCTTTTTGGTTCTAGCTCCCTCTGATGAGACCTCAATAAAGGTCTATTTCCAATTTTTCTTTTTTTGAAGAAAGTATTCATTACATAAAGACCTCTACTTTCATCGAATTCTATCAATCTTTTACCATTTTTATCCCTCTGTTCTAGTCCATATTTTCCAATTGCTGCTAGATGTGTGTCATTGAAGTCTCCCATCAGTATTGTAAATTATGTCATTGCTATTTAACAGTTGGTCTAGTATTTCATAAAATGCATCTGTTTCTTCTATGGTCTGAGGTTAGTGCATAAACTTGTATAATTAATTTTTTCTGCCATCACATTTTTCATGTGATATGTTATATTTCTTGTGTTTGATCTTTTATGGAGCAGTTAATTAGGCAGTCAATTCCTCCCTGGGATCTTGGATTGTCCATAACTTTGTTCATTCTTTAGATCTATCCAAGTTTCACTTAATCCAGTGATGTCCCATTTTATCTTTTCTGCTTCCACTAGTAATTCTAATGTTGTTTGTCCTAATAATGTGTGCACTTAATGTCTAGGTGCACACATAATTTTCTGTTATTAGATTTTATGTTCTTAGTTTGACAAGAGCAGACCTCCCAAAGGGTTGTCTAGTCTGTCATGTGATTGAGAGAGAGATTCACATTTGTGTTTTTATATGCCCATTGTGGCCTTGTGCTCTACTGCCTCTATACCATCATTTGAAAGGGGGTTTAATCTAATCCTTGCTGAACAGGCTTTGTGGAAGGGCAGCCTACTTAGGTAAGACCAATACTTGGGAGAGAAGGCAAACTCCCACTTATATGAAGAAGAAAGTTCAGCAAGACAGGAAAGTTTACCCTTAGCCCTTGCAATAGGGAAGGTGCAGGGGGGGGAAGAAAAAGAGAGAGAAAGAAGAGGAGAGATAGTCTATAAATAATATAAAAGACATATATTATGTGATGTAAGGCTTGGTCCAGCATCAGGTACCTTGGGTTCAGCATTTCCATGCTCACTCAAAATGAGCCCCTGAGAGAATTTTTAGTCAGCTATGTTAAAAATCACATCCTTAAAAATTCAGGCATAATGATTAATTTTCATGTCACTTCTTTATTTACTAATGTTCTACTAACGAAGTCTAATTCCTCCTCCCCTCTGATATCTTTAAATTATTAAAATTTATCATATATGCAGGTTACTTTACTTGGGGAAGAAAAATCTACAAACAGATTAATGGTACTCTATGGGTCCCCCCCCCCCTCTCCTTTAGCTAGCTTTTATGTGGATAACTTTTAAAACAAAATACTTACCACAGCTACATACAAGCCCCTAGTGTGGTTATGCTTTGTTGATGATGTGTTTGTCATTTGGCCACACAGACAAGACACTTTGAATGATTTTGTCACCTACCCAAACAGCCAACACTCAAATTCACTTAAAAAGAATTTAATAACTGTGTGACATATTAGTCACCCACTTTTCAGATGGTTTGTTATCTTTTTCCATTCATAGAAAGTCAAAACACACATAGGAAGATATCTTCATAAACAAAATCACTTCACATCCAGCCTAACAGTATGGTGTTCTCTCACACACACACACACACACACACACACACACACACACACACACACACACACACACACACACACACACACACACACACACACACACACAGAGAGAGCCAGAATGATTTGTTCTAATGATACAGAACTTAAATATCTGCAGCTTACTTTCACTTGTCTTCTGTGTGGATAACTTTACTATATTTTGTCATTCTTGTTACTGAGAGCATTACAGAGATAGAAGCTATTGACCATCTGTCACATTGGGCTGTTTGAATAGATTCATATTTTTGCCACAGAAAAATGTCTATACATTTTTGCCATATATGATAAACAGTTGTAGCAAAAGCAAGGTTCTTGGGACTGCTATTTGACAAAAAAAAAAAAAAAAAATGTTTCAACCTTGCTTGCATCAGTTGTGAAGTGCCAAATTAAAAAGCATCCTTTTCACCCTAGCTTCTACCTCTTGAGGTGTAAACAGGTTTTCGTTGCCCAGTTTATATTGAGCACTTAAGATATCAAGACTTATGTCTTCTGTGGTTGGACAGTAGCCTGTCCTATCACAGAAGCGAGAGCCGTTGTTGGCAGACTGCCAAGAAGAGTCAATTCATGTTGAAGGGGGAGAAAGAAATAAGGCGATGTATGAATTGTCACCAACACCCGAAATCACGTGCTTTATACGTAAAATTTTCCAACTTATACAAGCAAAATAGTTACCACTTTAAAAACTACATTGATCATAAAAGAGAAGTTAATTTTCCGATATGTAATATCGGAAAATTAACTTCCGATATTACATATACGAACTTTAGTGTAATAATAAACGACTCATCCCACAATATGGATTGATTATCGGAATGGATTCTCCTTCTTTTGACATGCGCAGAAGTGTGGAAGGGTCTTGCATCTGTGGGCGTACAGTATCACAACTGCATCTCCAGCATTTCAAACAACACCACCTATTCCTAGTCATGGCAAAGCAAATGAACTACCTTTGTCACCATCCCAAATGACCAGTTATATTTTTTTTACATCAAGAAAATTTGTACCATATCTGTCAGACTGCTACATGTTCCTTTGGTGTCTGAATTAAAGCATTACTAAAATTTCTAGATATCATGGTAGATGATACGGCACAGATGCCACTAAATACACCACAGCCAGAGTCCATCATGCAGCTTCTCCTTGTGCATGTTGGTTAAATATTCTAGCAGTCCCTCTGTTTACTAGCATCTCTTTCAAAGAGACAGAGCAAAATACTTTGCTTTTGTAAATGTCTGTTCAAGTGGTTAAAAATCGGTTCTAGTGATTGTTGATTTTCCAGATAACATGTTATTTATCATATCCTGTGAAAATCCTAACTATATTTAAATTAAGGTTGTTCTCAGTCAAGAAAAGGGTAAGAGCTACGCTTTTCTCACAGAGTAGTGAGTGGAATAATTTGTCCTTAGGGGTAGTGAGTGTATCTAGTGTAAATGAATTTAAGTGAAGGTATGATAGCTGGGTTGGGTTATTTACAGCCTCTCTCGTTGAGTCCTTGACTCCCTGGAGATCTTAGATAATGATAATAATATTGCATTGCTGAGCTGCATGCAACAGAGCCTTCATTAAATTACATAAAATTGAAACACTACAAAAGGTGTATTGCTACTGGTTAAGTCAGCCTCTCTGGAAATTTGTTATACCAACACATCCAGTGCTCTCCCAAATACATCCAGATGGAACTGCTTTATTATATCAGATAAAGAAGCCCCATCTGGATATTTGCCTGTGTTGTATTCAAAGTGATGTCATGATCAAGGGAAACAAGCATATGTTTGCTTGTTTTATTGGTCAGCTCTCATTCTGTCAGATACCATTATCTGCCTGTTCCCTACACAGATTATAGGCAGATAACAATTTATTTAATATGTTCTTAATTGTCAGCAGTTCCTTAGCAAAATTAAACTATTCATAGTGAGGAAAGAAAGT
This sequence comes from Typopeltis vanoorti, assembly GCF_054136105.1. Lineage (NCBI taxonomy): Eukaryota > Metazoa > Arthropoda > Arachnida > Uropygi > Thelyphonidae > Typopeltis > Typopeltis vanoorti. The sequence continues at coordinate 35,694,976 of NC_143568.1, forward strand.
AATTATTACAGCTAATTATTTAGGTAATCAGTATGACACTAAACTAAATTTTCACTGCTTAATAGTGTAATTAGCAGACAAATTTATTGATGGCAATATAGAAATAGGGTTAATTAGAAAAAAAATTAAAGAAGTCATTATAGTATGCAGTACACTTAGATGAATCCTAGATATATAAAATGCGGTCATATTTGTTAGTTTATTTTATATTATTTTGACTTAACATAGAAATTCTTCTTTTAGGTTTTTATCTACAATTATGAAACCTTCCTCTCCTCAGTTTTCGTTACTAATGCTGGAGTGTCCATAGCTCCACTTTTACTCATAAATGGTATTCTCATCAATTTCATGTTGTACAATGCCAGATTTGTGATGTTTGATAAGACGGATGTGGTCTTTGATGTTCAGAGATATGTTTATTTATAGATCTTCCTGTTTGTCCATAGTAAGATAAATTACACAAACATGGTACTTCGTATATGCCAGATAACATCATTGGTGAGAGTTTGTTTTATGGAGAAGATGTCAAGTTGTGAATTTGGTTGATGGTTCTCTGAACATCAAGACCACACTTTATCAAACCTCACAAATCTGGCCTTGCACAACATAGAATTGAAAACACTAACCACAGGATCCACTGGCAAAATGCTAAACTGCTGCATAGAACCACAGCACTTTCTTCATATAAACATGAATGTTTATATGAAGAAAGTGCTGAAGCCTTACTTCATAGACCTAGTCTTAATCAGAACGATCGTCTCACTATTCCAAAAGTTTGGAAAATTGTTATCCTCAATTGTATTAAATCAATTTATCTGTTATATTTTAGTTTAATTTGTTTTAATTTCAGCCCGTTAGGTTTAATCCATGAACACATGACTCTATACATAGAGGGATTCCAATTTAAGCATATGCACTACTGTTTTTTGAATTCAATTCCTATTGTTGTTCGATAATTGTACTGATGATGTCTTATGATATATAAGATGAAATATTTAAATAATCAAAACTCATTTACTGTGGCATACGTGTTATTCTACAGTTACGGATACTCCACAGGTTTCACTATATAAGAAATGTGATATAGTAATGTAACCTTTTCAACCTGAAGTGCATAACCTTATATTTTGCAACATTAAATTGACTATCATTATCCTTTACTCACAATGCTAATTTATTTAAATTATCCAGCCAGATTATCTGCATTACCTTTATTGCAACTATTGTTCTCCCCAGTTTTTCATCATCAGCAAACAATAGAATATTCCATCTCCTCAAATCTTTCCCTAATATGCAAATTAAAAAGTAGTGGCCCTAGTACAGAACCCTGAGGCACTCCACTAGTATAATAGAGGATATGAGAGAGAGAGTTGAGTGAGGTGAAAATGAAAAGTAAAGTATTGTCTGTCATCAAAGTATAACAGGAATGAGCTGTGGTGGAGAGCTGTAATTGCAAATGAGTCAGTAAGTAGATTGCGTAGAAGTAGTTGTGTAGCATATAGATGTATAAAGGTGACTATTAGTCAAGAGGTTTGTACGCATAAGATGAACTGATTGCATCTGAATGGTTTTGGCATTGCATACATGGAGAAATTGTTCGGTGAAAGAGCAAATGGCAATTATCAGGGAAACTAGATATCTGGGTAGTTGCATCGATGCATGCATTAAATTAAGTGGTAGGAATTCAAGTGTAATATAGTGAATGAGAGAGAATGATGACTGTTAGAGATGACCCTCGGGAATTGCAGGACTAGTTTTGTTAAGAAGTGTTAACAGTGGCAACAAGGGAGGAGATTTGTTTTAAGATTCAAATCAGCTTAGTAGTCAGTTGTCACTTGTATACACTAATGCCAGAAGCATCAGGAATTAAGGTGAGAAGTTTTCAGCATTGATAAATGCAGTGAAACTAAAACTTATAAGCATTAATGAGACCTAGCTAACAGAGGAAGCTGCAGTTACAGGATTAGAATGTGATGGATTCAGTTTATTCAGGAAAGATAGACAAGTTAAAAGCTGGGGAGTAATGATTGCAGAAAAATTAAGTTCAACCACAGTAGAAATATCTAATGAAAATGGTATGAGCAATACATGAGATGGATTTGAGGCTGTTTGGGATGATATAGAGATTAATAATGCAAAGACATATATAGTCTGTCAAAAAAATGTATACACACTTTAACAGATGTTGTCTATGGATTTTTTCGAAGTTGGATCGAATTCTGGTAGCAATGTGTAGTACGATGTTCTCTCAAAAGATATTGTTACTCACATGAATACTAGCATCAACACGTGATCGGTAGGACAGGCAAACAAAATGGCCGAGGCATGATTGTCGTTCGAGGAACACAAGACCATTTTAAAGTGGTATTTCAAATTTGAGGCTGTTGAAGTTCAACGATAATGGAGGCACGAGTTTGCAATGCAACCTCCAACATGCCTGACAATTGCATGTATTCATGATAAGTTTGAGACCCATGGTACTATGTGTGATGTGCACAAGGGAAGATCTGGGATCGCATAGCAACAAGTCCTGCTTCCTCGGCTATGGTGTTGAAACAGTTTACACGCTCGCCACAGAAGTCTACCATACAATATGTAGGTGGGACAGGAGTTAGCAGTGCAAGCACACCACATTATTAAAGCTGCTAAATGGAAAATATACATCCCAAGATTATTTGATGCAATGAATGAAGATGATCCTGATTGAAGAATGCAGTATTGTGAGTGGTTTCAACACATGGTGTATGAGAAGTTTGTGAAGAAGATGGTTTGGTCTGACGAAGCACAATTTAAGCTTAATGGAACAGTGAATTGGCATGATCATGTTTACTGAGCTCCAGAAAATCCGGGCGTTCATGTGGACAAGGCAGTCAATTTACTGGGATGTGTGTGGGTATTGTCATCTAGGGGTTTAATAGGACCTTTCTTCTTTGAAGGTACTGTTACTGGTCAAGTATACCTAGACTTGCTATGCAAATCCATTTTACCTGCCATTCATGCACTTTATGGGAATGATTAATTTCTCTTACAACTGATGGCGCACCACCACGCTACAACCGAGACGTGAGAGGTTACCTTGACAAGAGTTTGCAGGGACGAAGAGGTGCTGTTGAGTTTCTCCCATGTTCTCCTGATTTGACACCCTTGGACTTCTACCTTTGGGGGACTCTAAAGGATATAGTGTATTGTAGCAAACCAGCTACACTGGTGGCTCTTTGGAAAGAAATTGAAATGCCATGTGCAGCAATCCCACTGGACACTTTGGCTAACATTGCCCAAGCAGTAGTTCACCGTTATAAATGTCTGGATGCTAATGGTAACCACTTTGAGCACCTTATATATAGGTGGAAGTCAAAGGTAACTTGTATTCATCCCTTGATGTCTGTATAAATTTAGGATTACAATTTTTATACGGGTTTTTCTTTTGCTGAAGTGTGTATATATTTTTTGATGGACTCTGTAGTTGTGTGCTGCTACAAACCAGGATCATTGGAAGAGGACTGTGAACTCCACAAACGGGTAAATCTAATGGATAAAGGAAGACTATCATTATGGGATTTCAACTATGGGGATATAGACTGGAGGTCAGAGAAAGCATGCAAGGCAGGGAAAAATTAATTATAAAATTACTCAGGGATAATTATCTTTAGCGGCGTGTATGAGAGGGACATGTGGTACAAGAAATTATTGGAGCTAGTAATAGTGCCTGAGAATCTGTCTATAAATAACCAATTATGCCTTCAATTAGTGAGACTGGTCATACAGTTTTGATGCAGGAAGTTAACAATTTAAGTTATGTTTGAGAAGGGGATATATGGAAATACAGTCAATTTTTGCTGTAATAAATTTGCAGGGGGTCACCGAAAGAATAGTTTTTTATAGTGGAACAGTTTACTAAAGTGAATTTCTTGTACCATATCACTATGCCTATGAGTGCGTTGTGTGGAACTTTTCATAATTTGCTACAGTAAGTGAGTGAATGTGTTTGTTATAGCAGCATGTACTGTAGCGAGAGCCAAGGGATATAAAGCAGGTGATAATAAACTAAGGATTCAACTTGAAGCAGTGCCTTGGCATGAGAAACTGTGTGGTAGAGAAATCAGTAGTGTATGGAATTAGTCAAAGGGTGCCTAAAGGAAAAGCAAGCTATATCTGACTGTATCTTCAGAGTTAGGAGAATTATTTGCTTCGGAGTAAAATGGCTGAATAAACCTTAAAATAAGAGTTGCATAAAAAAGAGGATATTATGAATCTGATATAATGTGTAGAGTAATGATGGGACTCTGCACTGATATAAGAACAGACTAGTGGAGTGATGGCTTGATGAAGAGGACAGAATCAGACTATAAAAAGAAGTTAACTGAATAGGCCAAAGGAAATCCAAATGCAAAAGATAGAAACAATCAGATATACAAGAAAAAGCTGAGTTGTTAAGCAATCATTTTAGTAAGATATATATTCCAGGACCAATTACTCTTTGGATGTATTGCTGTTACGAGAGCTTGATTCATACAGCAGTTAGAGTGGATGGGATATCTGCATGCATGCTGACAGTGTGCAAAACAAATTGCTTCTGACTTGGTTATTTAACTTGCATCTCAGCATGTATAAGGTTCCTGATGAATGGAAGGAGTGTAGACAATTCCCTTATACAAGCATTGAGCTGAGAATGATGTAGTGAGTTAAACTTGTTAGTAGCTCAAGTGTGATCAAAGATATTGATATGGCATCATATCCAAAGGTGAGTAGATAACACACTAGGGTCCTTTATAGAGAACAACAGTTTTGTTAATGGTGGGTCTTGCTTTTGTGCAGTCCACTAATGTTCTACAATAGTGACAGCAGAGTTGAATAAGGGGAATGAATATACCACAGTACTTCTGGACTTTTTCAAGTCTATTTGACAGGATTCTACATTGGAGGTTGTCATTCAAATTCAAAGGGATAAGTTTTCAAAATAAACTTGATATGGATTGGAGACTAGCTCACCTGATTTCAGAAAGTGGTGTTGAGGTGGAGTGATGACTAGTGGTGTACCACAGGGTTTTGGATTCGGGCCATTGTTGTTTAACATGTATAATATTAATGATATTGGGAAAAGATCTTGAGTATGATATTCAGTTATTTACTGATAATTCTGTTAGGGGAGTGACAAGGAATGTGCATTCTTTATTACTCTCTCTAACAGAATCTCTGGTGCTGATTTGGTTAGGTGAGGTCAGATAATTAAAGTCCTATTACATGGTGCTCTATGGAGAAGTTGGTTGAGATGCAAGGGTTGGTTGGTTAATTTAAGTTTCATTAGTTTGAAGGTTGTTAAAAGGTTGATTACTGTATTAATTATTTGAAATTTGTTAGAAGAGTAAATTTGGGTCGCATTACTAAGGTAGTTAAGTGTATGCATGAGATAGTAACATTATTAAAGAGAATACTAACTTGTTATTACTACTATAACAAGCCAAAAGGCTATTTTACCGGCGACATAAGTTAAGTTTAAGGGAGATGGACCGTTTCGTACCTGGCTGTAGAATAATACGGGATTTACCATCTCCCTTAAACTTAAGAATACTAACTTGTAGGAATAAAGAAGTTATTGTCCCACTTTGCAAAATAAAAGTGTATAGTCACCTGAATTCCAAGGGATGGGGAGAGACAGTTGAAAAGATTCAGCAGTAAATAACCAAGATAACTGGCTCATGGAATTGTGCATACAAGGACAGATTGAGAGGGGATGTAGTCTTCAATGTTTGAAGAATAGATGCAGGAAAGGAGATATGGTAGAAAGATAAAGTTAATAAGGGATCTTATGGTATAGATGCAAATGAGATTTTAATTGATGATGAAGGTAGAACTCAGAGACATCCTTGGAAGTTAGCTAGAGATGCTGTTAGGAATCGTGAATCTAGGCTCTAGTGATGTGTGTGGAATGGGCTACTATTACATGTTAGGAGTCTTTGGTAAATGTCTTCAAGAAGAGATATGAGTGTCTAAATGGGGACCTCTTTAAAGTCATTGGATTCTGTGGAGATGCATTCAAAATCCAGGAGGGTAATCCAATTAATGACTCTTCTCTTATAGATTCATTCTGATAACTCTTCTGTAGACATTGTTTTAGTCTTATGCATCTTCTAATAGATATGTTCATGAACAGTGTTGTACTAAACTGGTTAGCTTCATTAATCCAAAGGCTGCATCCTTTAGCTGCTCAAGAAACACATCAATGGATTACTTCTTTTCTTGATTAATGTTTTAAGTTTTACCTATATGATGCTGATGTGCCTTTGATTTTGCAATCCTTCATGTGTGAGTCTGATATAAAAACGAATAAGTAAAACATAAAAATTAATGTCGATATGAAATAGCTAAGTAATCACTTACATAAGTGTCAGTGTGAAATAACTATGTAACCATGGTTTTTGTAATGTATATAATTTTAAGGTGCCATGAATTTTAAGCTTATCATATTATATTATATTATATTACGCAGATAAAATGGGGGGGGGGAAGAAAGCAATGGTGAACTTCCCTGTAAAAATCTCACCAGGAGTACTTTGTGGGCAATGCCTACAAAGTCACCTACGGTCGGAAAACACTTCTTCTTCTTCTGCAGCTTCTCCCACTTAAGTGGGATCACTGTTGATAATGAGTTTCCTCCACACCTTACTGTCTTGGGCTGTCACCACATCCAAGTTCTTCATCCTCAAGTCCTCTTCTACCAGCTCCCTCCATTTTTGGCCGTCCACGCTTCCGCCTTCCTTGCACATCCATCTGCATGACCCTTCTTCCCACATATTCGTCCTCCCTCCTCATCACATGACCAAACCATCTCAACCTTGCCTCCTGTATTTTCGCTCCTAAGTTCGTAACTTTCACTGTTCCCCTGACAGTCATTTCTCAGACGATCCTTTCTGGTCACACTGCACATCCACCTAAGCATTCTCATCTCTGCTACTTCCATCCTGCTAATGTTATTTTTCCTCAGGGCCACAGTTTCTATATCATATGTCATAGCTAGCCTCACTACTGTCCTATAGATTTTGCCTTTCAGATTGATCGGCACCCTCTTATCGCATAACACTCCAGCCATCTCCCTCCAGTTCCTCCAACCTGCTTGTATCCTGCATCCCATTTCCTTCTCAGCTCCTCCATCTTCTTCCACTGTTGAACCTAAGTATCTAAAGTCTCTCACCTTCCTGATGACATTTCCTTCCAGCTCCAGATCTCTCCTGTCCGCCGCCCACTGTGCAACACATATACTCTGTCTTACTTCTGCTCAGTCTCATACCTCTCTCTTCCAGTACTTTCTCCATCTTTCCAGTTTAGTTCCCGCTTCTTCTCTTGAATCTGCACACAGCAAGATGTCATCTGCATACAACATTGTCCAAGGTGCATCTTCTCTCACCTCCTCTGTTACCACCTCCATCACAATATTAAACAGAAACAGACTTAATGCTGACCCTTGATATTAGCCAACTGTTACTTGAAAACTTTGTCTGTCCCAGACAGGTCCGAACACTTGTCTTCACATTTCTGTTCATTTCCTGCAACAACATGACATATTTCTCCAGCACCTTCTTTTCCCTCAGCCACCTCCAGACTTCTTGCCTTGGCACTCTAATCGTATGCATCCTCCAGATCAATAAATGCCAGATGTAGCTCCCTTTGTTTCTCTCGATACTTTTCCATCATCTGCCGTAACCCAAAGATAGCATCTGTTGTTGATCTACCAGGCATGAAGCCAAATTGTTCCTTTGCAATCTCCACCTCCTTTCTCACTCTACCATCAAGAACCCTTTCTAGGATTTTCATTGTGTGGGACATCAACTTTATTCCTCTGTAATTTTTACAGTCTTGTGCATCCCCTTTACCCTTGTAGATGGGGACAAGAGTACTTTCCCTCCATTCCTCGGGTATACTTTCCTGTTGGCAAACTTCCATGAACAGGTCCCACAGCAGGTTAATTCCCTCTTCTCCCAGTGCCTTCCATGCCTCCACTGGAATTCTGTCGGGGCCCACCGATTTTCCATTCCTCATCCTCTTCATGGCCTCCGTCACTTCTACTCTATTGATGTTCTGCACCATCCCCTCAGAAGGCTGCCCATCTCCTCTGTGAGTCCTTGCATTTTCCTCATTCAAAAGTCCCTCAAAGTATATTTTCCATCTGTTTCTTATGTCCACATCCCTGCATAATACTCTTCCTTCAGCGTCTTTGATCTGCCTCACATGTAAGATGTCCTTTGCTGCTTTATTTCTACATTTCGCTAGTCGGTAAATTTTTCTCTGTCCTTCCTTTGTTTCTAATTGATCATACAGATCTTGATATGCCTTCGCCTGTGCCACAACTCTCTTGGCTTCTTGCTTTCTCTCTCTGTCCTCTTCCACTCGTGACTCATCCCACTTCTGCTTTGCCTTCCTCTTAGCTGTCACTGCCATTTGTACATTATTATTCCACCACCAACCCTCCTTCTGCTCTCTAATCTTTCCAGATGTCTCACCAAGCACCCTCGATTGCGCAGCTCAGGATTACTTTTGAATTATGTTTCCACCAATCTTGTACACTTTCCAGTCCATCTGAAATCTCTCTAACACCCTCTCCCTAAAACGATTCCTCACACTCTCCTCTTTTAAGCGAAACCACTTAATTGTCTTCATCCCATGGCATCCTGAGAGCCTTATCTTCGATCTTATTTTAAAGTCTGTGCACAGCAGTTGGTATTGCTGTGGTACTTGATCTGTTGGAATTACTTTACAATTTGTCACAACCTTAAGATGTTTTCTTCTAGTCAAAATGTAGTCAATTTGTGAACTGTTGTTACCACTCCTAAATGTTATCAAATGTTCTTCCCTCTTGTAGAAAAACGAGTTCACAATTGCCAGATTAAACGCTGCTGCAGAGTCCACAACCCTCTCTCCTTCCTGGTTCATCATTCCCACTCTGTGGCCACCATGCACCCTTTCACAGTGTTTATTCTGTCTTCCTATGTGTCCGTTCAAGTCTCCTCCGACAATCACCGTCTCATTTTCTTCCAATTCCCTCATTTCTTCATCTAACATGTTCCAGAACTCATCTTTCTCCTCCGCTGTACAACCAACTTGCTGGGTATATACACATAATACGACCACCCGCTCTTCTCCAAAACCCAATTTCATTCGCATGATCCAGTTGTTCCTTCTACCCACTTCCAGTACTTCACCCTTCATTCTGCCACCCACCACAATTCCTATACCATTTCTTCCCTTGTTATTCACTCCAGAGTAGAACAATTTATATCCATCTCCCAGTTCCTTTGTCTTTCCCCCCGTCCACCTTGTCTCCTGCACACATAAAATGTCCTACTTCCTCATCATGTCTGCCACCTCTCTTCCCCTTCCAGTCATGCTTCCAACATTCAGTGTTCCCACTCGCAACATCCTCTCCACCTGCTGGGCTCGCTTCTTTAACTGCACCCGCCCTTGCTGCGGTAGCCCTCATCCACTTCTCGCAGCTGTAGGGCGATGTGGCTGTGTGTCGCTTAAGGGGTACACCCTAGCCCTTATATCATTTTCTTTTTCCGACCAGATGCCCTTCCTGACATCAACCCTCACATTTATCTGGGCTTGGGACCGGCACCTATTGAGGCTAGCTTGCCTCCTTCGGTGGCTGCATAAGACGAAATGACTTAGCAAGATAGGAAAGACTCACCCCTAGCCCTTGAATACTCTAACAGCATCAGGGGGAAGGAGCAAGGAGAGGAGAAAGAAGCAAAGAAAGAAGAGGAGGGACCAGTCTACAGAATAATATAACAGATATATATTACATGAAGTAAGGCATGGTCCAGCATCTGATACCTCGGTTTTGCCATGCCCGTACTCACTAAAGTAAGCCCTTGAGGTTGGTCGGAAAACACTGAAAAGGAAAATCAGATCAGATATTATATTACTGTTTGACATATACAGTATGTCTACATATACTGTATAAAGAAGTGATAGCGAGTGATAAAAGAAATTCATGACTGTGAATCCTAAGAGCATTTGTGTATTGTGGGAAAGTGTGATTTTTTTAACTATTGATTGTCTTCTGGTCAGAATTTTGAATTGATTAAAATTTTGAAGCTTGAAGTATTCCCTGTACTTTTTTCCATAAAAGACATGCTTTTGAACTTGTGCTAAACAGGTTATTACAAATCATTTTCTGTTTGTAGTTAAATTTTACTTTTTCATTTCTTGTTTTTGGTTGACTGATCATTAGAAGAATGTTAATCATTTGAAGAGTAGTTCTAGTGCTGTTTTGAGAAAGATTAAAACAATCACTTCGGTAAAATGAAGAGTAATGACTATCCAAAGTAGTTTTACAGAGTAACAAATTTAGTATTTGTCATACTTGTATTTATTTGTTTTTATTATTGTTAACTAAAACTTAAAAATATTAAATTTATAGTACTTCTAGTACTCTGAATAGTTTCAAGGTGCTGAGAAAATAAATAAATTACCCTGGTCTTCAATTTTTGTATAATATGACATTTCCGTAAATTAATTTTTTTTTATCTCATAGAAATAAAACTCCTGTTTTTTTTAGCGACAGAGAAAAATGTTGAGAGAGAGGCTAACAAATGAGTTTTCAGAAGCCTTAAAAAACTTCCAGGATTGTCAAAGGACTGCAGCACATAAGGAAAAAGAAAGTGTAATGAGAGCGAGGGCACATTCAGGATTAACAGGAGTAAGTGTGTCTCTTTTGTATTTGGTATGTTTGGAAACAGCTAATTTTTTCTTAATTTATGTGTATCAATTTTGGAAATCAATATTTAAATGTTTGTTTAGCACACATTAGGTAAACATATACAATTTTAAATCCTGTAATCTGTAAAGGTGTAGATCCTACCACCTAGTTAACTTACATACTTATTCATACAAGTTTTTCTTAAGTTGCTCATATTTGTTCAGACATATTTAAAATGATGCATGTGCGTTTACAGCCATAGTAAATATACAATGGTGTGGACAATATTTTTATGTCAAGCAGAGTTTTTATTGTATAATTTTTAAATGTTAAATTTTTACCTTTGAATTTGTATGGTTCTAGTTATGGAAACAACAACAGATTGCAAGATATTCTAAGGCTTAAGCATTAGTTATTATCTGTATTTTTGGTTTAATTGTTAGCACATATTTGAATAAGAAATTTGATTTTAACATCAGTATTTTGTCTATGCAATTAGACATCTTTATAGGACAAAGTAATAATATGTGTATAGAATACAAGGGAACTACAAATTAGTTTTGTGATGGAAACTGATGATATGGAGTCCTTATTATTGGACTGCACTTAGGGTTTCCCAGTCATGAGGAGTCGTCCATCTCCACTTGTGGCTGGAAGCAATAGGCTGCTGCTCTCAAGAAAAATATATAATTTAGCTTTGGATTTCTTTCCATTTGATTTCGTGTTCACTGGTATTGGTTGATCTAGTGTTGCATATGTTCAAGTCATAGCCAAAAAAAAAAAAAAAAAAAAAAAAAAAAAATTAGTTGGGCTCCTAAGTACGATTAATTTTTTTTATCTTGCACGGTGATCCAGGATAAATTGCACCTGTAATTCAGAATATTTTAGAAAGATTAGCATCAATAGGTCAGGAAGAACAATAACATTACATCTGTTACTGTGAGTATGCAAATCAAGTGTCAGTAGACTATATGCTTTTGTCACAAAAAATTGTCACTTTCTACAAAAACAAGTAGACATCTAGATACCGTTTATGTAGAAGCATCATTAACTTCCACCAATAAGTATTGATGTATCAGACTTTAATTCTGCAGAAGAATAGCAAACTCCATCTCACTGATCCAAGACAAAAATGTTCATTGTTCTGGTTGAATCATCATTATGCCAGTTTGTAGTCTCCTGTGTGGTATACAGATATTGTTATTTGGGTTACTGAAGATGTCTGTGAATGCATGGAAATTTTGGAAGTTGTTTTCATGTTCGAAAAAAAAGTCAATGTCTTCAACTTGACTATTAACCTTAATGGTTAGATTGTTTGCGTAGTGAAACTTGAAACGATTTAAAAGTGACTGAGAGCCTTAGAAATTAAGAAATCTTCGCCATAAATTGCCTTGGTATTTGGAGGCACAAATCATGAGAGTACATATATTTGCTTGTTATTCATCATTTTTATTTAGGTTTCACTGCACTGACAGCTGTTTCAAACTGTTGATTCTCATCAGAGATCAAAAAACTAATGATGTAATAAGATTTCACGCTACGTTGAAGTTGGTCTCATATGGAGGTGGGGGCAGTTTTCCCTCACAGAAACTTGGGTTTTTCATCTCACAAAACATAAAACCTGGCACATGCATTTAACAGACATAATAACATAATACACTAGGCTCATAATCTGAGTTGCTTCTACTGTACTTTAAAACAACCCAGCCCAGCTGTGAAACCTTTTAGACTCTATTTAAATTAAGGGGATATTAAATCCCACGTTGTTTTAAAACCGAATAAGAAACTCAAAGATTGGAATCAGAGAGTTTCTTGCCGAATATAGTAAACTATAAAATATCGGCGACCACTAGCGTCCGCTAAATGCAAGTGACCCTAACACGTAGTGCAATACCGGAAATCTCGCAGAAAAGTCGGTAAAGTTCTGATCGCTATTCTTAGGTATTTTCCATAATGTAAAAACACATTTCCTAGGAAATGTATGCTGTTATTACATTATGGTGAGAGATCACTACCCAGACCGGTTTCAGCCTTTTTTGAGGCTTCATCAGTGAGTAGCTAGACCAAGTTAATACCAAAGTGTATAGCGAAAAGAACTTATACTCTGCTATACGAGTTTCCAAACAGGTGCAACCATTAAGTTACTTAAATATAAAGAGCTAATAAGCTTATTAGATCTTTATATTTAAGCCTTTTAGGCTCTTTTATCCATTAATGTTATCAAGTGGAGAACTCACTCATGAAAAATGTATAGTTTTCAAATATGAATTTGCCATGGTATTCTGGGTTTCTTTCTAGTCTTTGCACCAACCAATGAGAACCAACAGTTTGAAACAGCTATGAAGTCAATGAAACCCCTTGTCAAAGATATTATTAAAAGATAAATATATGACTTCTTGAGATCCGATCATCTTGTCTTTAATTCTATGTTATACAATACCAAAACAGTTCCTTCCAAAAGGTTGTACTTTTGTAAGCTCTACATCACCTTACGAAATTTTAAAATTTCAGTCAATTTTTGATTGAATCTTGTATTACTACAAATGCATCATCATCAAATTCCTGCAAAGCAAATATGAAATAATGATGAAAAATTTACATCATTACTATCCTATCTACAATTTTCCTCCAAATCAGTCTGTTACTTGTCAAGACTCCAGCATTATCAGATCTTATATTTCTGTCTTCTAAGGCACTTTGTACCATATCAGTCCACCTATATCTTGGTCTTCCTCTGGGTTGTTTTCCTGGCAACCTGGCAGAGAACACTTGTTTTGCTAATCTTTCCTCACCCATTCTGTTTAAATGACCATACCACCTGAAATTAGCTCTGCTAATGCATTCCTGGATGCTGACAATGTCAAGTTCTTTCCTAATATCCTCGTTTTTTTATGATATTGATTATGATTATGATATTGCAATTGATGGCATCTCTTCACACCTCTAATCTTTCTCAGGACCCTCATATCTGCAGTCTCTAATCTTTGGTCAAGTGTTTTACTTCTGACCTAGCTCTCAGATCCATAATTTAAAACTAGTTTGAACACTATCTTGTATACAGCTAATTTAGTGTTCTGACTAATTTATTTAAAAATGAGGATATTAGGAAAATGAGGATATTAGGAAAGAACTTGACATTGTCAGCATCCAGGAATGCGTTAGCAGAGCTAATCTCAGATGGTATGGTCACTTAAATAGAATGGGAGAAGAAAGATTAGCAAAACAAGTGTTCTGTGCCAGGTTGGCAGGAAAACGACCCAGAGGAAGACCAAGATATAGGTGGATTGATACGGTACAAAGTGCCTTAGACGATAGAAATATAAGATCTGATAATGTTGGAGTCTTGACAAGTAACAGACTGATTTGGAGGAAAATTGTAGATAGGTAGTTAGTAATGATGTAATTTTTTCATGTAGTACTGTCATATCCTGTACATCCTTGAGGGTACATGGCAGGAATTTGATGATGATGATGACTAATTTATCTCTTATTCCATATGAATTTATTCACCTGACTTCCTACCATACCAGCTTTATTGATTCTGTTGTCTATTTCCATATTTAATTTACCATCTTCACTAAAAATCATGCCTAAGTAGGTGAAATGTTTTACTTCTTCCACAGGTTCTCCGTTCACAACGCAGTTGACATTTCCAACGTTTCTACCTATTTTCATTGTCTTTGTTGTCTTTTATTGCTGACCATCATACCGTATCTATTACAACAGTTATTCAATTTAGTCAGGGAATCTTGCAGACTTATAGCTGATTTATTGATAAGCATAACATCGTCCGCATAAAGCAAAGAGCTGACATTAACATCTCCAATTTTGATATCATGTTTAATACCACTTTCCTTCATAATGTGATCCATATAGATAGATAATGAATAACAGAGGGGATAATATACATCCTTGTCTCGCACCAGATTTAACATTAAACCATCTTCCTGTACTTCCTTCAATTCTAACTGCTGACTTACAACTCAAATACAGACTAAGTATTGCTTGATATAATGCCTCATTGACACCATATAACTGTAGTGTATTGAATAGCTTCTCTCTTGGCACCTTGTCATATGCCTTTTCCAGATCTACAAAACTTAAATACAGATCTTTGTTATATTCCCATGATTTCTCAACTATTTGTCGTAAAGTGAAGATCTGATCCTGACAGCCTCTATTTGGCCTGAATCCAGCTTGTTCTTCACCAAGCTTTTCTTCCACAATTCTTCTCAACCGTTTCTCAAGTATACTTGCATATATCTTACCAGGAACACTCAGTAGGGAAATACCTCTGTAATTCTTACATTCAGTTTTATTTCCTTTTTTTATATATGAGTACTATGAGAGCTCTACTCCAGTCATCGGGAATTTGTCCCTCTGTCCAGGCCATCTGAACTATGCAGTGCAGCCACTGTAAGACTTTTATATTACCATACTTCAGCATTTCTGGTCAAATATCATCTACTCCAGCTGCCTTTCCACATTTCAAGCCTTTGATGGCTTTTTCTACTTTAAGTATGGATACATATTCATGACTGTATGCCGGTTGAGTGTTTTTTACCACTGTGCTATCACTGCTTGTTTCATATAGCAATTAATCGAAGTTATTACTCCATACTTCAAGGATATCTTTTTCTGCCATTTTCATGTCATCTCTAACTCCTTCTACAGCACTCTTTCTTCATTTCTAAGCTTCTTCAACAACCTCCAGAATATCTTACCATCTTTTTGATATTTATTTTTTATGTTCTTGCCAAAGTCCTCCCATGACTTTCGTTTAGCTAGTTTTACACAGTGTTTAGCTTTCTTACATTGCTCTCTGTATTCTCTAAGAGCACAAGCTGACTTATTTGGCAGGAACTTTTGATATGCTTTCTTTTCCTTCACTGCCTCTTTAACTTCCTGTGTCCACCATGGAGTTCTGATTTTTCTATCCTTGCAGACAACCTCACGACATGCCTCTCTGGCTGAATCAATCAAGGTTTTGTTCAAGACTTGCCACTGAATCTCCAAGGTTTGGTTCCTGTTCTCAAACTCTTTAATTTTTCTTCAATAATCTTTGTGTGTCTTTTAGTCTACAGTTCACATCTGAGAGCTGCTCATCTTTTATTCGCTTTAAAGCTCTCTTATGTTATTCTTTTCAATACGAAATTCAATTTTATCCTGCTCAAGACTAAATAGTGATCACTTCCAATTTCAAATCCTCTGTACACTCTGGTGTCCTGCACCAGGAAGAAAACATCACTATCAACAATAACATAGTCAATGAGTATTCAGATTTGTCTCTTCTCTCCATGTGAATTTGTGCACATTTTTATGTTGGAACATGGTGTTAGTAATAACCAGTCCATGTCCTGAGCAGAAATCCAACAGGTGTTTGCCATTATTATTAGTTTTGCTCTTTTCTCCAAATTTTCCCAAAACATTTTTGTATGTCTGACAATCACTTCCTACTCTGCTATTTAGATCCCCAACAAGGACCAACTTTTCCTTTTTCATTGTGTCAGTTGCTTTCTCTAGAGCCTCAAAAAATTCCTCCACTTCTACCTTAGTAGAGCCTTCTGTGGGACCATAGGCACAAATAAGTCTCATTTTCCAGTTCCCCATTCTGATATTTGCCCAAATCACTCTACTTGACACTGCCTGCCATTCAAGAAGATGGGCGTCGTATTTTGTGTTGAATACTATGGCTACTCCTTCTTTTCCTTGATTGTCATTTCCTGAATATAACATTTTCTATTTATTGCTCAGAAAGATCTCAACAGTTTGTCTTTTTTGTTTCAGTCACCCCTATTATGTCAATCTGGTACTTATCTAATTCCTCAACTAGCTCCATTTCTTTGCCATTCAGGCTTCTTATGTTGATAGTAACTATCTTTAACTCTGGTGATGTTGAATTGTGGTGTTTTTTCAGATTTGTTCCAGTAGTTGACTTTCCGGTGTTCACCCTGGTTTCCTGGTGAAAACAACGGAAGCCTTGTTTAACCAGGCGATGCCCCAGCCGGCATGAAATTTTGTCATGTTGTACCATCATTTTGTATATTGGTTTAAGCCAATGAGAATACAGTTTGGTTGGCTAAATCCCAAATTGCCAGCTCATCCTCGTTTGTTCGGTATCCAGGTAGATACCCAACAGGGTGCACCACGAGAAGGTGAGGATTGGACATTAGGTCAGATGCCCCTGGTCGGTTCTCTGCATTCCTTTAAAGGCAATGTGGAAGTCTCCTCTCAGTTATACAGCTTTGATCCTTAAACACCCCTACTACAAATGCAAACTATTTTTATTTAACTTAAAATAACATTTT
Organism: Typopeltis vanoorti; assembly: GCF_054136105.1. Classification (NCBI taxonomy): domain Eukaryota; kingdom Metazoa; phylum Arthropoda; class Arachnida; order Uropygi; family Thelyphonidae; genus Typopeltis; species Typopeltis vanoorti. Next base: position 35,711,980 of record NC_143568.1, read on the forward strand.
TTATCCTTCTTTTGCTATTTAAATTCTTTACCCAAGTCAGGCAATGACAATCAAGGAAAAGAAGGAGTAGCCATAGTATTCAACACAAAATACGAGGCTAATCTTCTTGAATGGCAGTCAGTCTCAAGTAGAGTAATGTGGGCGAATATGAGAATGGAGAACTGGACAATGAGACTTATTTGTGCCTATGGTCCCACAGAAGGTTCTACTAAGGTAGAAGTGGAGGAATTTTTTGAGGCTTTAGAAAAAGCAACTGACACAATGAAAAAGGAAAAGTTGGTCCTTGTTGGGGATCTAAATAGTAGAGTTGGAAATGATTGTGAGACATACAAAAATATTTTGGGAAAATTTGGAGAAAAGAGCAAAGCTAATAATAATGGCAAATATCTGTTGGATTTCTGCTCAGGACATGGAATGGTTATTACTAACACCATGTTCCAACATAAAAATGTGCACAAATTCACATGGAGAGAAGAGGCTAGGAATAAGAAAAGTCTCATTGACTATGTTATTGTTGATAGTGATGTTTTCTCCCTGGTGCAGGACACCAGAGTGTACAGAGGATTTGAAATTGGAAGTGATCACTATTTAGTCTTGAGCAGGATAAAATTGAATTTCATATTGAAAAGAATAACATGTAAGAAAGTTTTAAAGCGAATAAAAGTTGAGCAGCTCTCAGATGTGAACTGTAGACTAAAATACAGAAATATTATTGAAAAGAAAATGAAAGAGTTTGAGAACAGGAATCAAACCTTGGAGATTTAGTGGCAAACTCTGAAGGAAACATTGATTGATTCTGCCAGAGAGGCATGTGGTGAGGTTGTGTGCAAGGATAAAAAAATCAGAACTCCCTGGTGGACACAGGAAGTTAAAGAGGCAGTGAAGGAAAAGAAGAAAGCATATCAAAAGTTCCTGTCAAATAAGTCAGCTTTTACTCTTAAAGAATACAGAGACAAATGTAAGAAAGCTAAACAGTGTGTAAAACTAGCTAAACAAAAGTCATGGGAGGACTTTGGCAAGAATATAGAAAATAAATATCAAGAAGGTGGCAAAATATTCTGGAGGTTGTTGAAGAAGCTTAGGAATGGAGGAAAGAGTGTTGTAAAAGGAATTAGAGATGATAAAGGTGAAATGAAAACAGGAGAAAAAGATATCCTTGAAGTATGGAGTAATTACTTTGAAAAACTGCTAAATGAAACAAGCAGTGATGACAGCACAGTGATAAAAAAACACTGACCAGGCATGCAGTCAGGAATACATATCCATACTTGAAGTAGAAAAAGCCATCAAAGGCTTGAAATGTGGAAAGGCAGCAGGAGTAGATGATATTCGACCAGAAATGCTGAAGTATGGTGGTATAAGAGTCTTACAGTGGCTGCACTGCATAGTTCAGAAAGCCTGGATAGAGGGACGCATTCCCGATGATTGGAGTAGAGCTCTCATAGTACCCATATATAAAAAGGGAAATAAAACTGAATGTGAGAATTACAGAGGTATTTCCCTACTGAGTGTTCCTGGCAAGATCTATGCAAGTATACTTGAGAAACGGTTGAGAAGAATTGTGGAAGAAAAGCTTGGTGAAGAACAAGCTGGATTCAGGCCAAATAGAGGCTGCCAGGATCAGATCTTCACTTTACGACAAATAGTCGAGAAAGCATGGGAATATAACAAAGATCTGTATTTAAGTTTTGTCGATTTGGAAAAGGCATATGACAAGGTGCCAAGAGAGAAGCTATTCAATACGCTGCAGTTATATGGTGTCAATGGGGCATTATATCAAGCAATACTTAGTCTTTATTTGAGTTGTGAGTCAGCAGTTAGAATTGAAGGAAGTACAGGAAGGTGGTTTAATGTTAAATCTGGTGTGAGACAAGGATGTACATTATCCCCTCTGTTATTCATTATCTATATGGATCACATTATGAAGGAATGTGGTATTAAACCTGATATCAAAATTGGAGATGTTAATGTCAGCTCTTTGCTTTATGCGGATGATGTTATACTTCTAAATAAATCCGCTACAAGTCTGCAAGATTCCCTGACTAAATTGAATAGCTGTTGTAATAGATATGGTATGAAGGTCAGCAATAAAAAGACAAAGACAATGAAAATAGGCAGAATCATTGAAAAAGTCAACTGTGTTGTGAATGGAGAACCAGTGGAACAAGTAAAACATTTCAGCTACTTAGGCACAATTTTTACTGAAGATGGTAAACTAAATATAGAAATAGACAACAGAATCAGCAAAGCTGGTATCGTGGGAAGTCAATTGAATAAATTCATATGGAATAAGAAAGAAATTAGTCGGAACACTAAATTAGCTGTATACAAGACTGTGTTCAAACCAATTTTAACTTATGGATCTGAGAGCTGGGTCAGAAGTAAAACACTTGACCAAAGATTAGAGATCACAGATATGAGAGTCCTGAGAAAGATTAGAGGCGTGAACAGATGGCATCAATGGCAATATCATATTAAAAATGAGGATATTAGGAATGAACTTGACATTGTCAGCATCCAGGAATGCGTTAGCAGAGCTAATCTCAGATGGTATGGTCACTTAAATAGAATGGGAGAGGAAAGATTAGCAAAACAAGTGTTCTCTGCCAGATTGGCAGGAAAACGACCCAGAGGAAGACCAAGATATAGGTGGATTGATACGGTACAAAGTGCCTTAGACGATAGAAATATAAGATCTGATAATGTTGGAGTCTTGACAAGTAACAGACTGATTTGGAGGAAAATTGTAGATAGGAAGTTAGTAATGATGTAATTTTTTCATGTAGTACTGTCATATCCTGCACACCCCTTGAGGGTACATGGCAGGAATTTGATGATGATGATGATGATGATGATGTGAAATTGCTAATAGTTGGCATTATACACTCCTCTTCTCCATACACATAGTGCAAGGTGATGCCTTTAAGTGCATTCTCAACACAATAATTAACTAGTAAGTGAGGTCCTTCTCTATCAAAGGAAGCAGCTCCACAAGCCAACTGCTAGATCGTATATGGGACTAAACCTGAAGGTAATGTGTCAGGACAGGAGACTTCTTGATCCTCAAGAGAATAATTCTACTGCCATTTATCTTGCAGATTGTGCTTTTTTTTTTGATCCCATACACAAGAAGTGAAGAACCTAATAGCACATCAGTGCTGTTTGTGGGATGCATGTGAGTATTAGGGAAAAAAGAAATTTGTTGGCATTTTTCATGAAGAATTCAAGGATATAATTGTTGAGGAATATTCTTCATGGAGAAGGCTGTTCCAAAGGGTATATGTAATAAAACCAGAGAAACAGGTTCATTGTGTGTATGCTTTCACAGTTGGACTGAAAAGGGATCGGGGTAGTTGCTGCTCCAACAAAAAAGCAGAAGAATATTAAATGCCCAGTTCACTAGAGCAGTGTTCATGAAGTATCTGTAAAGTATCATGAAGTAAAAAAAAAAAAAATAGAGCCAGAGCAGTGTATGCGTTTGTGAGATAGGTGTTGAATTGAAATAGGAAAAATCATCTGAATCACTCTTCTGTGGACAGTTTCAAGTTGCATGTGAAAGTATTCTAAGGATGAGCAGATTTGAGATTGTACAATTAGCAGCTGGATATGTAAATTATCTACAGAAAAGAATGCCTAGTTTTTTAGATGTTGAGGAAGGATAGAGGTAAATGTCTGTTTATGGAGAGAGAGAGAGAGAGAGGGCTCATCCTGTATTGTGATTTGTTTATTACTGAGAATAAGGGTATGTGATTTGAGATTCCTTTTGTCAGAAAAAAGCAAGATCGTTTTGTTAACATTGAAGGTGAACAGCTTACCTCTATCCCACTGCAGGATGATGTGGAGATCCATGTTTATGGCACTAGTTTCAATCTAAAAGTGTGGGATTCTTGAGCACTACATGATTTGTCAAAGATTAATGATGAAAGGTACTATTATCAGCAGAGCTGTGGATAGGATTATTGGTGACTGAGAGTAGGTAATCAATGTATAGGAGAATAGAGCTGTGAGGCATATTGCATAAATGGAGAATCTCAAAGAGAGGGAGCCATCAACCATTACATTGAATAGCCTAGAAAGAGAGTTGGCTGTTCAATTGCAGAAGGTGGACAGTAGACCAGGGAATGGCAATTTATTGAGCATGCTTTGTTAGATTTAATTCAATGCTCTTGGAAATATCAAGAGCTACAGCACATTTCTGCACACCTTTCCATGGAATGTGTCCGGTGGTGGGTGATGTAGGCTAAGAGATTAGTCATGGATCTACTAGAGTGGTGGAATTCATACTAGTGAGCCATTATGTCGTAAAGTAGTTGACTGTTGATGACTGTCTCCATTATTTGGGAGAGGATTGAGATAAGGTGATCAGGTGGTAGTTTGGTAATTTGGCAAATTTATATATGCTTGCTTCCGAGCATTGAGATAAGTGTCACCTGTGTATAAATGATTGTAAAGATAATATAGGGCAAGTATTAGATATGAAGCATAATATTTCAGTGCAGTTGAAGAGACTTAGAGAACTTCAGTGTCTATGTTATTTATATAGTACTCTCTTTCTGATATGGTTGGAGACAAGTTGTTTATCTTTGCAGAAGTTGAAGAAGAATAATTCCCAAAGGTTACCTTTTTCTTTAATTGTAATAATCAGTGGTATCATCTGGAAAAAAGAGGTGGAACTACAGGTGAGCAGAAATTTCATCTCATTTCCTTGACTGCCTCTTAAACTACTTGAGTCTACAATGGAGTTTTGATTTTTCTATCCTTGTGAGTAGCTCAAAACTTTTGTCTGCCTTCATTACCTCTCTACCATCTACACTCATTATAGTTATTCTTCCTCTTGCTTGTCACATAATGAAAAAACTCTCTAGGATTTTCTTTTGCTGTTTGGCTAATTTCTTCTCATAATTTGATTTTGCTTTCCTTATCATGCTGGTCACTTTTTTCCTTATATACCCTTCACTTTTTCTTTGTCTTCAGCTCATGCTTAATGAAATAATTATCCAGCTTACTCCTACTTGATTTACCCTTCTGACCTTGGGCATACAGTGTGATATTGCTTTCTCCAGATATCCCTTGACTATTCCTCATGCAATATGAACATCCTTCCCTTGCAGATCTGTATGCTGTGGTGTTGCTTGAAACTGCCTTCCCAAGTGTATCATAATCATCTGCCTTCTAGTTCTACATATACCTCCTTCTTAACTGGACCATGTTTTGATACCTCCCAAGTCAAGACCACATGATCCTTTTCCCCAGTTATAGGCAATGTAGTTTCTAATTGTAGCCACCTTAGTTATGAACAGGTCTTCTGATCCTATAACCAGATCCAACACTCTGTACCCCAAGTCTTCTCCTCCACATTCTGCTTCAAGTAATTATCTCTCAGTAAGAGTAATTTCCATTTCCTTCTTGCTATGTGATTTTTCTCCCTCCAGTCTGTTTTTCCAAAATTGAAGTCCTTCCACCCATAATAATTATTTAACTTGCTCTCAGATCTTCTGATGCTTATCTTCTACATCTTCCCTGGTACCCCCTGCCCTATAGCATCAATCAGTTTTATATTTTGTCCCATTGGTCTTAAACTCACACTAGATTGATTCAAAAGAACTGCCATCTGCACCATTGACTCCTACTCTTGGCTGCAATTCATCTGCTCTCATCAGCAGTACCTCACCCCCATGTCTTGTCTACTCCCTGAAAATACTAAATCCATCATATTCTATTCCTGTAACATCTGCTGTTAGCCATGTCTCACTAATATCTATAACATTTGGTGAGGTTGCACTAACCAGTCCTAAAAACTCCTCCCTCTTGTTCCTGATACTTCTGGCATTAGAATATAGAAACTGCAGCATTCCTGTAGGCCCTCCACCTGAATTACTTCCTGAATTGACTATCCTATTCAATATTCTTGCTAACTAGACTAGATTCTGCACTCGTTGGTTATTTCCACGCTCATTGCTTCATGGGTACCTTCACAAACATAGACTATCTTACCTCTACTTTCACTCACCTAATTTATAGTCTCTTTCACATTTCTATCACCATAATTTAAACTTGGAACTCCATTCACTCCATTACTTTCGGTTTTATGGCTTACAGTACTAACTTCTGCTACTTTATTCTCTCACTTCTGACAAGTGTGTCACATTTCTGGCTTGTAACCATGACACACTATCTTCATTGGCACTTTCATACCACAATCTATTTTCTCTTGGTAATGAATGCATAGTATGCATGCACACACACTACATTTCACAAAATCTCCCATGTTACAATGATGTCTTGGCCACCATTGTTCTCATTTGCATCAATGCCATGAATAACACAGTTTACCTATCATACACGGTATAAATATATCAAAAATAAATACTCAACCACACAATCATACACAAGAATACTACAATTGCTAATTATCAAAATATCATTAAATTAGTATTAAAACAATGACTTAACTGTGAGCTCATGATCATGTGGTCTATTTAGTACATCCATTCATCATATTAAAAATGAGAATATTAGGAAAGAACTTGACATGATTAGCATTCAGGAATGTAGGAGCAGAGCTAATCTCAGATGATATGGTCACTTAAATAAAATGGGAGAGGAAAGATTAAAAGTTTTTTGTCAGTATGGCAGTAAAAAGACCCAGAGGAAGATCAAGAAATAGATGGATAGTAAGAAGTGTTTTAGAAGAGAGACGCATAAAATCTGATAATATTGGAGTTGTGACAGATAACAGATTAATTTGGATAAAATTATTGATGGGAAGGTAGTAATGATATAACTTTTTGTGTTTTCTATCTTAATCTGCACACCCCTTGAGAGCCCATACAAGGAGTTTGATAATCTACTCAGAAAAACTACTGCTAGAAATGGAAATGATCTAAGATTATTATAAAAAAAAAAGGTGTAGTTAATTTTAATTGCAATCAGTCTTGAATTATCATTTGTTAATGGGTATCTCCATGGAGTCCAAAGACTCATTGCAGGAGGCCCACAAACATTGTTTACAATATACCTATCATACCTACCACTGTGCAACCAAAATTTCACCACAGGAGTAAGAACTAACCATTATTAACAACAGTACCTATCATACCTCCTTAAACTGATTCACTGAGGAAGAACTGACAACCACATCAGGCAGCGTATTCCACTCATTCACTACCCTTGTAGAAATAAAAATGTAGATCTTGCATCCTCACTAACTGAAACTGTACTCAACTTCCATTGATGACCTCTTGTTCTGTCACTACTTGCCCTTGGACCTCATTCTATAAAACCCTTTTAGCAGCTTGAATGTTTCTATCAGGTCACCTCTTTTCTTTCTGTTTGCCAATTTGTGGGTGACAATTTTTGTCATCCACAATCTATCCTCATACAGAGCATTCTACAGACCTGAAACCATCTTGATCACCTGCCTATAAATCCTCTCATCTACTTCCACATCCCCAAGAAACCCAGGCAACCAAATCTGAGCAGAATAATTGAAATGTGGACATATCAGTCTTATAAAGAGAAATAATGACTTTCCTGTCCTTGCACTGTCATCAAATTCCTGCCATGTACCCTCAAGGGGGTGTACAGGGTATGATACTACTACATGAAAAATTTACATCATTACTAACTTCCTATCTACAATTTTCCTCCAAATTAGTCTGTTACTTGTCAAGACTCCAACATTACCAGGTCTTATATTTCTATCGTCAAAGGCACTTTGTACCATATCAATCCACCTATATCTTGGTCTTCCTCTGGGTCGTTTTCCTGCCAACTTGGCAGAGAACACTTGTTTTGCTAATCTTTCCTCGCCCATTCTGTTTACGTGACCATACCACCTGAGATTAGCTTTGCTAACGCATTCTTGGATGCTGACAATGTCAAGTTCTTTCCTAATATCCTCGTTTTTAATATGATATTGCCATTGATGCTATCTATTCATGCCTCTAATCTTTCTCAGGACTCTCATGTCTGCATTTTCTAGTCTTTGGTCAAGTGTTTTACTTCTGACCTAGCTCTCAGATCCATAATTTAAAACTGGTTTGAACACTGTCTTGTATACAGCTAATTTAGTGTTCTGACTAATTTCTCTCTTATTCCATATGAATTTATTCAACTGACTTCCTACCATACCAGCTTTATTGATTCTGTTGTCTATTTCCATATTTAATTTACCATCTTCACTAAAAATCATGCCTAAGTAGGCGAAATGTTTTACTTGTTCCACAGGTTCTCCATGCACAACCCAGTTGACATTTTCAACGATTCTGCCTATTTTCATTGTCTTTTTATTGCTGACCTTCATACCATATCTATTACAACAGTTATTCAATTTAATCGGAGAATCTTGCAGATTTGTAGCGGATTTATTTAGAAGTATAACATCGTCCGCATAAAGCAAAGAGCTGACATGTTTAATACCACTTTCCTTCATAATGTGATCCATATAGATAATGAATAACAGAGGGGATAATGTACATCCTTGCCTCACACCAGATTTAACATTAAACCATCTTCCTGTACTTCCTTCAATTCTAACTGCTGACTTACAACTCAAATACAGACTAAGTATTGCTTGATATAATGCCTCATTGACACCATATAACTGTAGTGTATTGAATAGCTTCTCTCTTGGCACCTTGTTATATGCCTTTTCCAGATCTACAAAACTTAAATACAGATCTTTGTTATATTCCCATGATTTCTCAACTATTTGTCGTAAAGTGAAGATCTGATCCTGACAGCCTCTATTTGGCCTGAATCCAGCTTGTTCTTCACCAAGCTTTTCTTCCACAATTCTTCTCAACCGTTTCTCAAGTATACTTGCATATATCTTACCAGGAACACTCAGTAGGGATATACCTCTGTAATTCTCACATTGTTTTATTTCCCTTTTTATATATGGGTACTATGAGAGCAATACTCCAATCATCGGGAATTCGTCCCTCTGTCCAGGCCTACTGAACTATGCAGTGCAGCCACTGTAAGACTTTTATACCACCATACTTCAGCTTTTCTGGTCGAATATCATCTACTCCTGCTGCGCTTTCCACATTTCAAGTCTTTGATGGCTTTTTCTACTTCAAGTATGGATATGTATTCCTGACTGTATGCCTGTTGAGTGTTTTTTACCACTGTGCTGTCATCACTGCTTGTTTTGCTTGTTTCATTTAGCAATTTTTCGAAATAATTACTCCATACTTCAAGGATATCTTTTTCTCCCATTTTCATATCACCTTTATCATCTCTAACTCCTTTTACAGCACCTCTTTCCTCCATTCCTAAGTCAAAACCTCCAGAATATTTTGCCACCTTCTTGATATTTATTTTCTATGTTCTTTCCAAAGTCCTCCCATGACTTTTGTTTAGCTAGTTTTACACAGTGTTTAGATTTCTTACATTTGTTTCTGTATTCTCTAAGAGCACAAGCTGACTTATTTGGCAGAAACTTTTGATATGCTTTCTTCTTTTCCTTCACTGCCTTTTTAACTTCCTGTGTCCACCAATGAGTTCTGATTTTTCTATCCTTACAGACAACCTCACCACATGCCTCTCTTGCTGAATCAATCAGGGTTTTCTTCAAGGCTTGCTGCTGCATCTCCAAGGTTTGGTTCCTGTTCTCAAACTCTTTCATTTTTTCTTCAATAATCTTTGTGTGTCTTTTAGTCTACAGTTCACATCTGAGAGCTGCTCAACTTTTATTTGCTTTAAAGCTCTCTTATGTTATTCTTTTCAATATGAAATTCAATTTTTTCCTGCTCAAGACTAAATAGTGATCACTTCCAATTTCAAATCCTCTGTACACTCTGGTGTCCTGCACCAGGAAGAAAACATCACTATCAACAATAACATAGTCAATGAGACTTTTCTTATTCCATGCCTCTTCTCTCCATGTGAACTTGTGCACATTTTTATGTTGGAACATGGTGTTAGTAATAACCAGTCCATGTCCTGAACAGAAATCCAACAGGTGTTTGCCATTATTATTAGTTTTGCTCTTTTCTCCAAATTTTCCCAAAACATTTTTGTATGTCTGACAATCACTTCCTGCTCTGCTATTTAGATCCCCAACAAGGACCAACTTTTCCTTTTTCATTGTTTCAGTAGCTTTCTCTAGTGTCTCAAAAATTTCCTCCACTTCTATCTTAGTAGAGCCTTCTGTGGGACCATAGGCACAAATAAGTCTCATTTTCCAGTTCCCCATTCTGATATTTGCCCAAATCACTCTACTTGACACTGCCTGCCATTCAGGAAGATGGGCCTCGTATTTTGTGTTGAATACTATGGCTACTCCTTCTTTTGGTTGATTGTCATTTCCTGAATATAACATTTTGTATTTATTGCTCAGAAAGATCTCGCCATTTTTTGTCTTTTTTGTTTCAGTCACCCCTATTATGTCGATCTGGTACTTATCTAATTCCTCAACTAGCTTCATTTCTTTGCCATTCAGGCTTCTTATGTTGATAGTACCGATCTTTAACTCTGGTGATATTGAGTTGGGGTGTGTTTTCAGATTTGTTCCAGTAGCTGACTTTTCGCTGTTTGCCCCTGGCGAAAACAACAGGGGCCTTGTTTAACCAGGCGATGCCCCAGCCGGAATGAAATTTTGTCATGTTGTGCCATCATTAGTCAGATTGTTTTGAGCATCCAAGTGATCTTCTTAACTGCTTTGCAAATTTGTGCAACTTAAGTTCTCTATCAACCATAATTCCCAGATCCATGGTCTCATCAACTTCCAGACACGAAACCGATCAATAGAATGCACAGACCGAAGCTATTTCAAATCAGAGGGAATAACTTTATATTTTGGCACATTAAAAGAAAAACCTTTATCCTTTGGCTATAATGACAGCCTATTCAAATCATTCTGCAGGATTGCTACATGATCTTTATTTACTATAGCTCTTTCCAACTTAGCCATATTTAGCTAAGATTCTAAGCTATTTTGCTTAGAATGATTAGCCTGTTTCATCTCATAATGTGATTTAGCTGTCTGTACCATGCATGTCACCTCTCTTACTTGGACTTTCAACTCTTATGTACTTGGTCATATCTCAGCTTATATGCTCTCCATGATAGCTTGTTTTGCAACTCATGCATTATCATTTATTCATTTAACTTCATCCTTTCTTATTCTTCTTGCCTTAGGGATGCAGTCTGATGTTGCTACCTTCGAATAAATACTCATTAAATATTTCCCATACATCACTGACGTGCTTTTTTTTTTTGCAGTATATCATGCCATGGCACTACTCCAAGTTGACCTCTAAGCTTTACAAAATACCAGAATTGCAATTCCACAAATATCCATTCTTAACTGGGGATTCAACATGACTAAATGCCTGCCAAGATAACATCAAATGATCACTCTCTCCAATTGGACAAAATTTTCAGATGTTAAAATCAAATCCAGCATTCTTGATCCACAATTTCCCTCAAAAGCATGTTGTCTCAAATAATTCTCTCTCAGTAGCCGTATAAATTTAATTTTACTTCCACTATGTGACATCTCATTCCAGTCTGTATCCCCATAAAGCCACCCATAATGATTACCTTACCCTTACTCATAGAACTAATCTGATGCATTTCATCTAAATCTACCCTTGCATCCTTAGGTTCAAATTGATTCAAATGTTAGAAGAATTTGAAATAGATTCAAATGTCCGAAGGTGCTGATTTGAATCAACACCTTCTGACAGACCTCAAACTTAATTGGTAGCAACTCCTCTGCTATTATTAATAACACCCTGCCACCCATATTGTTCTCCATATCTTCTCTAAATATAATAGCCCTTACACTCTTTTCCTTAAAATTTTTATCATATTTTGTCAACCCAGTTTCACTGATACAAATAATATCTGGCCGAGATTTACTAATCAAAGATATACATTCTTTGTTCTTATTTCTGATGCTCTTAGCATTTGTATACATATGTCTAAGACAGCTGAACCCACCAGAACAAACAAAAATTTCCCTGTTTCTGCATGTTAAACCACACTTTTCAACTATTCCTCTAAGCATTGAATTCTTAATTTATTTAGATGAACACCATCCTTCAAATATAATTCATTTTCCCTCAAATTCACTGAATACTTCAATGAATTGTGTTACCATTCCTCCTACACATTCAAATCACTCTTATCAAAACATGGCAATACAACTATAATCTATCCCCCCCCCCCTTTCTACTGCTTTCTTTAATATTTTCATATCTCTTTCTCATTCTATTTTTTTGCTCCTTGCAGATCATTTGTACCTGCAAACACAACACTCACTTTTCCAACTTGTTTACTAATAGCAACATTAATGTCCCTAATTTTTGCTCCAGGAAAACACGATTTAGTCACATTAACATAGTTTAACTGACTTTTCAAGAACTTCCCATTCCTTATTCATCTTTCTAAGTCATCAAACATTGCACATCAGTTAAACTTTAGTAACTTCAATTATCTATGTCTTTCAAACTATCTCATCTCATCTACTCTCCTCACCTGATTATTTTTCACGTTTGATCTAATAGCATTAGCTAACCCTATATCAAGCATCTTAATCTCGCCATGCACACTCATCAACTCAGATTTCATGCATTCTGTCTCTTCTCTTACCATTTCCATGTATCTTTCCAAGCAGTAAAACCTAGATGAAGAATGTGAGAAACCAGTGATGCACTGTCTTTACAAGACACTATATCTAAGTTAACAGTTTGTGAAGCTATTGAATCAGCACCATCAGGAATAAATGGTCGATTTGTATAATGACAGTAATGACAAATTTGTATAATGACAATCATTCATTATCATAGGAATTAAATCTATGGCCATTAAAGTTATATAGCAGTATTGTATAGAGTTATCATTTGTAACTGAATTTTATATCATTTTGAGCATTTTTCTTAATTTTGCTGCTAAAAATAGCACACTTGAAACCAAAATTGAGATGACATAAGATTTAAAAATCTGAAATAGTAAATCTGATTAAAATCTCTTCAACCAGAAGCAGGAGTTATATGCATCTAACAACCATATTTTATTTGAACTTTTCAATTTTATTTTGACTTATTTCTGTAATTAATTGTTACTGTAAGAAAGATAAAATAATATTTTCTCAATCTATATAATATATTCTGTTTAATTGCTTTTCACTATATGTATGTAATATAGTTGTATTAATTTTATAGTGGAAATGGATATATAAAGTGAAGTTATATTAAATTGTGAATTTTCTTTTTTACTCAGAATCCATTTGCAGATGATTCATCCACACCTGGAAGCAATCTAATTGATTTAGCAAGGTAAAAACAAAGCAAATAAATAAATTTATACAACATTTTTAAAATGAAAAAAATGTAACTTATAGTTAACAAGAAATTATGTTTGATTTTATCCTTTATCTAAGCATGAGCACTTTGAAGTAACATTGATAGGATACTTGTGTATGAATACAGATGACTTCATATCAAATCTCGATGTTACTTTCATGTGTGTGCTGGTGTAATAGGTAAAAACAGGAATATCATTTCCTATTAAGTATGACTTTGTAATCAATTGGGAGGAATTTTTTTTTTTTTTTTTTTTGTTTGGTTACAAATCATCTTTCATCTCTAGTTGTAACTGTTGATCATCCAGAGAAATTATTTTGGTATGGTGGTATTCCATTTTCTTACTTATATATGGAAACATTAACTTCTACCCATTGATTTAGCTATCGTTATGTCCATAGATCTAGCTTCTACTGATGACACCTCAAAAAAGTTGAACTTCATCTGGGTAGTAAACTCTTCCCACAATGCACAGTAACATATGCATCCAAAAGAAGTGTACTGTGCCTTATGGGATACTAGGACAAATTGATATGTCATTTGCCTCCATATACAAGTAGCCTTTCTTGATGCTACTTCATGTGGTCTTGCTTGAGCAAAGAGTAAAAATATAAGAACATAATTCATTATTAAGTATAACTTATTTTGTAACCAAGCAAAAAAATCATACGAAAACAAATTTTTGTATTGATTATATTATTATTTTAAAATTTCATTTAAACAAAAAAAAATGTTTGATAGTGCTTTTTTATAGTAGTGAAAAAGAAATGTTTTGGTGTCCTTGTTACTTACAAAACCAATCAGTTAAATTTTTTATGTGTTTTGGTGATTTATTTTTGTTAAATTTTGGTGATTAATTTTGTTAAGATTGTAATTAAAAGATTACACTCTTAAGCTGTTCAAGCAAAATGTGAACAGACTCCTCCTTTCTTATCTTCCTCCTGCTCACACATGGCACTAGTGTGCTATACAGGTCTTGTGGCCTTTCGTCTGTGGACCAGATATATAAAAATCCGCCACCATCTACCACTTGCTGACCTGATTTGCTTATTGGTTATCGTACCTATCTGTTCTCCAACCAACAGACTATGGGTTCAAATCCTACTATAGGCATGGATATTTATGTATCTTCAGGTGACTGATGAATTTCATCATCCATCACCTACTTATTATTGGAGGCCTGAAGTAGCTTGAAAGAAGTTTTGTGTTTGGTTTCTAGAGCAAGGTTTCTGGACCAGGTAAAAATGAATAAAAAACACAAAAAAATTAATAAAAATAGGAAAAAAAATCCTCATTCCACCCATGGTACTAATGTAAGTATAGATTTACAGCCTTTTGTGAGTGGTAATCATATAATAAAAAGACAATCACAAATATCCATGCCCTACAGCTTTTTGGTAGGTTCATTAGCTATCTAGGCCAGCAAGGATTTTTTTTTTTTTTTTTTTTTTGTATTCAGGACTTTTTACTACATTAAAGTTAGATAACTGGGAGAAGACCTCCATAGGAATGCAGAGAACTGTCTAGAACTTCAGAATTTTTTTTTTACCCTTCAATTCATATTCTCCCATGATCTGCCACATTACTAGATATTCACTTTAATGCTCAGCAAATTTTTTATTTTATATGATGGTTCAACAGCTGTGAGCTCCTTTTACGGGGAGGTACAGTTTCCAGAGGAAGACAATGACAAACCACCTCTGTACCTTAACAAGAACATTCCATGAACATGCCAAAAATGAGAAAGTACGATATGGTGCTGGATGGTAAGACCCCCAGGCCTGAAGGCATCCAACATGCAACTGAGGAAGAACAGAGGGCTTCCACAAGTAGAACTAGTTTTTATGTGTCCAGGTCAAACCTGGAAGAAAGTTTGGTTACGGATGTTGCTGGTTGGAAAAGGGAGGCTCCCTGTTTCACAAAAAAACACAGAATTGGAACTTGGAATGTTAGAAGTATGAACCAAGGTAAGCTGGAAATAATAAAGATGGAAATGGAACGCAAGAAGCTGGATATATTGGGAATAAGTGAACTTAGATGGACAGGAATGGGCCATTTTCAGTCAGGGGACTGTATGGTGTATTACTTAGGATATGAGACAAGTCGAAAAAATGGAGTATCTTTCTTACTCAGGAAAAAGATGGCTAGGTATGTATTGGGTTATAATCCAGTGAGTGACAGAATCATTTCTCTCAGCGTGAGTGGACATCCAATGAATATGACCATCATTCAGGTTTATGCACCTAATCTGATTTTTTGGTGCATAAACCTGAAAGGTTTATGCATCAAATGCATAAAGAGGCATCAGAAGAAGACATTGAAGAATTTTATGGCAAGTTACAAGAAGATGCAGCACCAAAGCGAGATTTATGGCTAGTTATTGGAGATTGGAATGCAAAAATGGGGAGACTGAGGAACAAGGAATAACAGGTCATTTTGGTTTAGGTATTCGTAACAATGCAGGGAAGAGACTAGTTGAGTTTTGTGCAGAAAATTCTTTGTTTGTTGCTAACACTGCTTTAAACAACACAAAAGAAGATTGGACACATGGGTATCACCTGATGGACAACACAGAAATCAAATTGACTATATACTTGGACAAAGAAGATGGAGAAGTGCAATTCAGTCATCTGTCAAGACTTTTCCAGGTGCAGACTGTGGAACAGACCATGAGTTATTAGTGGCTACGATACATGTGAAACTACGGAAACTGAAAACAACACAAATGTCTATCAGACATGATCTTGGAAACATACCGGCTGGATACAATATTAGCATACAGAACAGATTCAACACACTCAATTTGTGTGAGAGAGAACCAGATGAACTATGGGAAGAGATTAAAGATACAATTAAAACAGAAACAAAGAAGAATATTCCAACAGTTTGTAAGAAGAAGTCCAAATGGCTGTTAGAAGATGCCATCAAAACTGCTCAGTAAAGGAGGAAAATGAAGGCCACAGGAAATTTGCAGGAAGTACAGCATTTGAATACAGAGTTTCAATGACAAGCCAGAACAGACAAGGAAAAATACTTATTATTATTATTACGCAAGACCTCGTGGAGTCAAAGACTCATCCGGGAGGTCCTTTTATCACACATCTCATCATACCGTGTCTTAAACACACTCAAACTCCTTGCAGATACCACAATCTCAGGCAAGACATTCCAATCATTCAAAACTCTGCACGAAAAAAACCTGCCTCTCACTCCCCTACTCATACCTTCTTTATACAGTTTCCAGGGATGACCTCTGGTTCTCCCCTGATCTCCCACTATTCTCTGTAGAACTTCTCCACCATTGTTGAAAGTTTATTTTTCACTTGGTTAGAGTATGGATGGCACACCAATTGGCAACTCCTATAGGTAGAGATGATCTGCTGATGCTTCTGCCTGGTATCTCCACTTGGGCCTGGCTTCCACTGAAGAGACCTCAATAAAGGTCGAAACTAGTCTGGGTTGTGGCCCTTCCCTTAATGCATAACATTAGACATCCACAAGGAGATGTGTTTTGCATTATGGGAGATACTGAGATAGGAGTGTTGGTAGCTTGCTCCACCTTTGCAAGGAGTGCCTTGGTGTTGTACCACCTTACCCCAGTCCTGAAGATACTTTCAGGCGCAAACTTTGTTTGCTCACACTTGGATAAAGGATTAAACTAAATTTATTATTCTCCACCATTGATCTTATAACAACTCTTTACCAACTTGTAGGTCTCTATCATATCTCCCCTCTTCCTTCTCTCCACCAGACTCTGCAAATTACATCTTCTCAATCTTTCCTCATACTCAACATTCCAGAGGTCAGAAACTACATTAGTCATTCGCCTTTGGACCCTTTCCAACATCTCTTCATCCTTCTGAAAACCCGGTGACCAAATCTGGGCACAATAGTCTGTGTGGCCTAATCAAAGCCTTATACAATGGAACAATATAACGGAACCTTATAATGGACCTTATTACGGAACCTTATAACAATATGATGGAACCTTATACTTTAACCAGGAATGCCAACAAATAGAAAACCAAAACAAAAAAAGGAAAAACGAGATCTTTTCAAAAAAGATCAGAGAACTGATAGGAAAGTTCAGTGCAAAGGTGACAATATTGAAAAGTAATCACAAAGGATATCTTATAGAAGCTGCAGACAGCAAAGAATGATGGAAAGAGTATACAGAAAGGACTTCAAAATTACTGAGAAATTTGAAGAGCAAAATTATACACAGGAGCCAGTACCACTGGAGAGTGAAGTGAGGTGAGCACTGCAACAGCTATCCAGTAAGAAAGTACCAGGAGGAGATGAAATACCCATTGAGCTGCTCAAAGTCCTGGGAGAAGAGGCAGTTAAAATTTTAACAGCTCTATGTCAGCGAATTCAGATCACGACTACATGGCCTAGGGAATGGAAAAAATCAGTTTATATACCTTTATTGAAGGAAGGCAATGCAAGAGAGTGCAAAAATGACAAAACTATAGCATTGATTTCTCATGCAAGTAAAGTCTTACTTAAGATCATTCAGAAAAGACTGGAACCATTCATGAAGAGAGAAATGCCAGATGAACAGGAAGGATTTCGAAAAGGCAGAGGAACAAGAGATCAAATCGCCAATGTGAGATGGATAATAGAAAGAGCACAAGAATATCACAAGAATGTCTACCTTTTGTTTCCTTGACTATAGCAAGGTTTTTTGACTTTGTAGATCATGTGAAACTGTGGAATGTGTAAAGAACAATGGGAGTCCCAGAGCATTTCATTATCCTTCTGAGGAATCTTTATTATGAACAAGAAGCTACTGTCCGAACAGACCTTGGAGAAACTGAGTATTTCACAATAGGTAAAGGGGTGCTACAAGGATGTATTTTATCTCCATACCTGTTTAACTTGTACAGTGAATACGTTTTAAGAATGGCAGGGCTGGAGGAGTCTTCAGTTGGAATTAAAATTTGGTGGAAAAAATATTCATAATTTGAGGTATGCAGATGATACCACCTTGCTAGCAGAATTCAAAGAAGATTTGAAGGAACTTATTATGAAAGTTAAAGTAGAAAGTGCTAAATATGGTCTTAAACTTAAGCTCAAAAAGACAAAAGTTATGGCAACATGTGAACTTAATGATTTTGAAGTATATGGAGAGAAAATGGAAGCAGTTAACAATTTTGTGTTCCTAGGATCCCGAATTGATAAAGATGGTTATTCTACCAAAGAAGTTAGAAGAAGATTATTACTTGGAAAAAAAGCAATGACAAATTTAAGCAAGGTCTTTGAAGATATTAGCTTCACAACAAAAATCAGAATCGTGAAAGCAGTGGTATTCCCTGTGGTGCTGTATGGATGTGAAAGTTGCACCCTGAGAAAGAGTGAAAGAAGGAAGATAGATGCATTTGAATTATGGGTTTGGAAATGCTTACTAAGAATACCATGGACTGCAAAGCAAACCAATAAATCAGTGATAGACAGAATAAAGCCAGATTACTCCTTTGAAGCTATGATCATCAAGCAAAAATTGTCATACTTCGGACGTATTATGCGAGCAAATGACAGTCTGGGGTTGATGATGCTTGCTAAAGTTGATGGAAGCAGGAGAAGACCAAGAATTAGGTGGATGAATGGAGTTAAAGAAGCAACAGGAGTGCGCTTGGAGGTTCTGAAAGACATGGGAAGAGACAGATTGGAATGGAGAGTGTATGTTCGTGGAGTCACCAGGAGTCGGAAATGACTCGATGAATCATAACACACAGCACCCCCCCCCCCCCGTTTGTATCTGGGCTTGGGACCGGCATATGAATCAGACATATGGCTGAAGGGACAGTCTTAAGTATTCCTCAATGTAATCTACATGTGTTCATGAGGCCGGTTTGCCTGTTCTGGGGTGACAAAAAAACCTGAGTTTCTGGGTAAAAAAACTGCTCAGCAAATGAAATGAGTTGATTTTTAATTTAACCAACCAAATTGTATTTTGTATTGACTCAGCTGCATGTGCATTAGGTGATTACTTACTATAGTGACCCCTAGGAACCAGAGAGCAAAGTTAGGTTAGGTTCATTCATTCATTTACTATATCACAAAGTTCCTTATAGTGAATTTAGAATAAAAATACTGACCCCTGCACTTCATTTTCATGAAACAGAAATCACAAATAGCATGACAAAGGAAATTGTCAGAAATAGAACAAAAGAAATTGTAATAGAAACAGAACAAAGGCAATAATGGGAAATAAAATAAAAAAAAATCACTATTACATCACATCTCTAGAAAGTCCAAGCACTCATTGAGGGAGAGTGCATAGAACTCATTGTTTCCACTACTTAATCTGCCAGCTATACACAATGCTAGCTACTGCCGACAATAGTATTTTTGTTTGGCAATTGTATTTTTTTTGGCTGATTTGTCTGTATGCAAGATGAAAAACCAGAGTATCTGGAAGGGAAAAACCTGCTACTCCTGTATGAAATTAAGTAACTCACCTTCAATTAAAAAAAGTCCTCATAATGATTCCGCTTGTCACAACGTGAATCAAACAGGTCCTTTCCATTTGAAAGGTTTTTCCAGTTGCATTATGCAGGTATTATCATGAGAATAGAACAAAAGGAAATGCAGGAAATTGTGCATTGGTAACAACAAAACAAAGAATTGGCAGGAAAACATAAAGCCCAGAAAATGACGACACGTCTATACATAAATGCCAGGAGCATCAGAAACAAAGAAGTTGAGTTCTTTGCTTCATTGAATACGACATGGCCTAAGATTGTTGGCATTAGTGAAACCTGGCTATCAAAATCAGATACAGTGCATCAAAACCTGGTATGAATGAAACTAAAGAAACCTGTGAGATGCTAATCATCCAAATCTCAACAAGAATGATGACCCTAAGAATCTCTGGAATATGGATGGTTCAAGTGGCAAAGGACAACAAGCCATTTAAGTCAAACAAACCATAAGAGTAGAACAGTAGATACTCAGCAGTTCGGAATTCCTGTGTTCTAGTGCTCTTCAAGCAAGACATTCAACTGCAAAGAATTAACCTTTAAGATATTTACATTTTTTTGTAATTATTTTTTGTATGTGTAATTAATTTTTATTTTTAATTTTATATGTCCCATATCCAAAGGTAAAGCTAGGGTCAACAGTTGATCAAAGTAGCAATGCTATAGCATACTGTAGTAGCAATTGTCGATGCAGCACGTGTTTTTCTCTCTCTCTCTCTGTTCTCCTGATGACTTTAATATGAAGGTCAAAATAATGAGTAATTATTTTTTATTTTAACTTAAAGTTGTTACTCTATCACATTAGTTGTCTCCATAATTTTAGCTGCAATGAATTAGGAGAAGTTGTCTAAAGATAGAGAAAAACAGAAACTCCATGTTGGACTTAAGAAATTAAAGAAGTATTCTGTAAAAAGAAGAAATTTTATAAAAATATCCTGACTGGTAAGTTCAAGGTGGACATTGGGGAATGTAGAGAAAATTGTGGAAAACTTAAGTTAATGATGGATGGTCTGTAAAATCAACAACTTCAGGTATGCAGATGACACAGTCCTTATAGCTGAATCTGAAGATGATGCTCAAAACTTAGTAGATCACAGAAATTTACAACAGAGGCTTAGACATGGGATTAATTATTAACCTAAAGAAAACAAAGTGCATGATTATATCAAAAGAACCAATAAATAATAAGAAATTAAACATAACTGTTAACAAAAAGAAAATTGAACAGGTTCAGTCTTTTATATATTTGGGACAAATGTTTACAGAGAGGAAATTCCCTTAAAGAAATAAAAAGAAGAATAGAGATAGCAAGAAAAGCTTTTATTGATATGAAAACTGTTCTAACATTCAGAGACATTAACATAGACACAATAAAAATATTAATAAAATGCTATATCTGGTCAAGTCTTCTCTGCAAGAGTGAAACATGGAATCTAAATAAAGAAGCAGAGAAAAAATTAGAAGCTTTCGAAATATGGACTATCAGAAGAATGTTGAAAATATCATGGACAGAGAAAATGAAGATGTTTTGAAGAAAGCAAAAATGAAAAGAACATTGATGAAAATAATCAAAGAATGAAAACTTAAATAATCTAACTAAGAAGGCATTCAGAAATTAATATTAGAAGGAAAACTGGATGGAAAAAGAGGGAGAGGTAGACCCAGGAGAATGTGGTTTGAAGACATTAAGGATTGGACTGGCTTGAATTACCATAAATGTTCTGGAGCAGCAAAAGAAAGAAAAATTCCATGACATGGTTGCCAACCCCCTTCTAGTGGATGACACTTGAAGGTCTGTAGAAAGGAAACCTTGGCAAGGTTATGTTCTGACTATAAAGAGGAGAGCTGACATCTACACCATTTGGTAGATGTCACCTTATTTAGTAGAATTGATTAAAAAAAAAAAATCAAGGTTGTTTGTTGGGAGAGTTGAAAAGGATTATCAGATATTCCACTGGGAAGATAGTGTGAAAGATAATTGTTGACTGAAAATTTATGCATCTCTTTCAGCTTAATCAATTACAATTGGAAAAAGAAAGTTAGTGAATGTCGAGTCTCTGGGAAACGACTAGATATCAGTTTTCCAGGACATCATAACTGATGTAATTAATTCTCTTATGAACTCTAAATTAGCAAATTGAAAAATTGTGTTCAACCATTCTAATAACCAAGCATTTTTTTAATTTATAAACACGGATACAGACAGTCCCTGTAAGAGGATGTTCCTTAAACTTTACATGATTCAAATTTTACATAAGTTGGATTTAACCTCCTCACCAGTTAATCACACACAATTGCTTATGTGTTTACAGCACCTGTATGCAATAGTGCATTAACATGTTTTAAATGCTATTTCTGTTAGTTTTATTCACAAAATTCACACAAATTGGATTTCAGTATAAAGCATTATAATACAATATGAATAATATGGGGGGGGGGTAATTTGGCTGTTCGACATTCCTTATCAAGTTATCGAAATGACTGAACAATGGTTTGTTTATTCTCTTCGTAAATCTTAATAAAAGGCTAACGTGTCATATGTTTCTCCTTGCACTTTTAAGAACCATGAGGCATTTCGATCAATGTTTTCCATTTCTGCCAAAAACTTAAACGGAACTTGATTGTCATTTCTTTTTTAATGAAATGATTTTTAAAGAGGCAGATCCTTTCACATGTTCCTTTATACAAACAGCATTGTTCACAATTAAATTCACTGTTGATGGTATTATATGGGTACCTCAATGGAGTCTGAAGACTCTTTGTGGGTGACCCAAACTATCCATGCATATCTCTCCTTGAATACATTAACAGACAAAGATTCTGGAGACTCATTCCATTCACTCACCACTCTCTAAGCTAAAAATCTTGTCCTCTGTTTCTACCTCCTCTAGCCAAGTGTTGAAACAATTCCCCTTCATTGATCCTTAGAATATCTGTAATATACTAAGGACCTCCAGTTCATCTACCTCTAATCCTACACCATTCCCATACACCTATATCACATCAGTAACCTCACTTGGATGATATAACCTTGCAATATGGTCACTCAGTAACTCATCTGAGTTACTGAGTGACCTTGCTAGCATCACTTAGTAAGGTGTTGCTAGCAACACCTTACTAGCATCAGCACTTGTTAACGTTATTCTTCCATAGTCATTCTTCCTCTTACTTGCCATGTAACGAAGGAACTGTTTGGGATTTCCTTTGGCCTGCTTGGCTAGTTTCTTCTCATAATCTGAATTTACCTTCCTTATGTTGGTCACCTTTGTACTGCTTGTGAGCTTGTTGGTTGCATTTCTCCTATATCCCCCCCCCCAAACACTTTTTTTTTTTTTTTGTAGCTTAATGATGCTGTTCATCCACCTAACTCCTACCTAATAACCCTCCTGACCTTAGGTGTACAATTTGATATGCTTCCTCCAGATGCCATTAACTATCTCATATGCACTATCAACATTGTTCCTTTCCAGATTTTTATGCCATGGCACCATTTCAAGCTTCTTCCCAAGCTTGGCATAATCATCTGCCTTATAATTTGACATACACTCCATTAATGGAATGGGATACAGAGATTTAAGCCAAAAAAGGTAAAAATTGGAGATTCCAGGTTGGACACTTTTTGGCATGGTATATGAGAGCAGAAGGGAAAATATAATATAGAACCCTGAATGACAAATTGAGAAGGGAAGCAGAAAGAAGTAGTGAAGAAATGGAAAAATGAGAGAGTGGGAAGGTATAATCTTTTATATGAAAAAGCATGAATCACAAGAGAAATGGAATTCAAGCTAGAGGCATAGAAAATAAGAATGGAGAAATCATAACTGAGGAAGATAAAATCCTAATGTGATGGAAGGAATATATTGAAGATCTATATGACAAGGAAAATAGACCAAATGAGTTGCCATTAGAAGATATAAAGAATCTAAATGAAGATGATCTAGGCCCAGAGATTTTGAAGACAGAAGAAATTGCCATTAAAGAACTAAAATGTGAAAAGTCAGAGGAATAGATGAAATACCTGCAGAATTCCTGAAACAACTTCAGAAGAAAGGAACTGAAGAAATAACCAAAATAATAAATTTAATTTATAACTGAGGAGAACTACCAAAAGATTTTATGACCTTAATATTTATACCTATACCAAAGAAAAGTAATGCAGTGAACTGCAAGGATTTTAGAACAGTAAGCCTGATTTCCCATATTAAAATACTTATGTGAGAATCTTAACACAAAGAATTGCATCTAAAGCAGAAGAATTTCTTGGAGAAGATCAGTTTGGTTTCAGGTTGGGTAGGGGAACAAGATATGCGATTAGACTGTTAAGAATAGTAAGTGAAAGAAGTCTGGAAGTGAATAAAGAAGTTAATATCTGTTATATAGATTTTGAAAAAGCTTTTGACTTTGTAAAATGGGATAAGATGGTGAAAGTAATGGAAAAGATTAGTATAGATTGGAAAGACAGAAGGCTAATATATGGGACAAACTGCCATGGTGAGAGACATATATGGTACAACAGAACCAGGTATCATTGGATGAGGAGTAAGACGAGGCTGTTCTCTGTCCCCAATTTTAACATGCATTTCGAAGCAATGTTAAAAGAAGCACTGGAGAAGGAATAAAGATTGGAGGTAGACAGATATTTGCAATAAGATATGCAGATGACAAGCCATTACTATCAAATACTGAAACAGGACTACAACATCTGTTGAACAGATTACTGAAATCCTGTATCAATTATGGAATGAAAATTAACATCAAAAAAACAAAGGTAATAAAAATAGCAAGGGAAGAGGCAAATATGGATATCAGAATAAATGGGGGAAAATTTAATGAAGTAAAGACATTTAAATATCTAGGAAGTGTTATTAGCAGTGATGGAAGATGTAAAAGTGACATAAAAGCAAGAATAGCGATGGGAAGAGATGCCTTTAATAGAAAATTGAATTTATTCAGAAGTTAAATGGATAGAAACCTAAAGAAAAGACTAATAAAATGTTGTGTGGAGTGTTGCCCTCTATGCAGCTGAAACTTGGACATTGAAGAAAGAAGAAATTTAGATTTTGGGAAGCTTCGAGATGTGGATTTGGAGAAGGATGGAAAAAATCAAATGGACAAATAAAATAACTAATGAAGAGGTCTTAGAAAGAGTAGAAGAAATCTGTTAAGGAGGATAAAAAGAAACAAGGGAAACTGAATCGGACATATTCTGAGAGGGAATGGAATCATCAGAGATGCCATCGAAGGAAAAATAGACGGAAAAAGACCCAGAGGAAGAGTAAGGAAAACAATGCTAGATGACATGCTGAATGGAGACAGGTACACAACCTTGAAAGAGAAGGCTCAGGACAGAAGAGTGTGGAAGGAAAGTTTCTGCCACTAAAAGAAGAACCTGCTCAATTGTAGAATATTTTTGGAGATATATGCATGCCTAAACCCCACCTTTGGAGCAAATTCAAAGAATGTATAACTGAGAAAGTTGAGGTGAGTAGTGCTTGTGATTGCATTTCAGTTCCCTTGCACGTTCTTGCAAAATGCGAGCTGATATCCCATCTAATCCTACAGCTGTATTTACATTGAGATTCTGCAATATCCTAAGAACCTCCATTTCATCTGCCTCTGTCCCCCACATCAGTCTCTGTCACATCATTAGCCTCACTTGGATGATATACCCTTGCAAATATACCTCACTCAACTATTTTATCTGCTTCTATCACCTTGTCATCATCAGCACTCATTAAAGTTATTCTTCCATAGTCATTTTTCCTCTTAATTGCCAAGTAATGAAAGTGCTCTTTGGGATTTCCTTTGAAGAAACTAGCCTTCTCAGTTAGTTTTTTCTCATAATCTGATTTACTCTCATTAGGTATACAATTTGATATTGCTTCCTAGATGCTCCTTAATTATCTTCCATGCACTACTAACATCCTTCCCCCTGCAGGGCTTTATGCTGTGGCACAGCTTCAAGCTTGTCATAATCACTTTCCTTGCAGTTCCACATATGCCCATCTTGACAGAATATTCCTCATGTTTTATAGTCTCCCAAGTCAAGACATGGTTGCTTTCTCCAATCAGAAGCAATGCGGCCAACTTGGTTATGGATAACACTTCTGATCCTATGACCAGGTCCAATATTCTCACACCCCAGGTCCCCTCCATCACAATGCTTCAGTTATCTCTCAGTAGGTGTATAAATTCCATTTCCTTACTTCCATGTGATCTTTCTTCCTTCCAGTCTATATCTCCATAGTTGAAGTCTCCTATAATAATCACTCGACCTGCACTCATTGTACTAATTTGCTGATGCATGTCCTGGATCATCCATGGAACCCCCCCCCCCACCCTGCCAGCCTGTCTTCTCTATCCTCCCTGAAAATACTAAACCCCTTTACATTCTATTCCTGTTACTACATCATCTGCTGTTAGCTTGCTAATGCCTATAACTTTTGGCAAGGTTGCACTATCCAATGCCAAAAACTCCTCCCTCTTGTTCCTGATACTTCTGGCATTAGTATACAGAAACTGCAGCATCCCTTTAGGACCCTGACACTTTTACTTCCTGAATTGACTTTCAAACAAAAATATTGAATAGGGTAGACCAGATTCTGCATTTGTCAGTTATTGTTACATCATTTGTCTCATGTCCTTCACACACCTACATCCACCCTAATTGCTTAAGTTTTTCTGAATTTGCACTTCAACATGCTCTGTGATGAGCCAAGGCCTTCCTCTGAAGATTTTGCCAGCTACCTTTATTTCTGGCTTTGGCACACCAATTTTTCTCATTTATGGCTTGAAAAATCCTTTTCAGTGACATCTTCCCATCGTAATCTTGGTCTTCCTTGTTCTTCCCTGGGGTTTTGCAAGAAATAATTTTTTTACAGGATTGTTATCATTCATTCTTATGATATGTGCAGTCTGGTTAAAATGGTTAATTTTAAGAAATTTGATTGTTAAAATATCTATACAGTTCAAAGTTGAAGCATCTTCTCCATTGATAATTTTTCCTTAATACCACCAAGGATGCTCTTGAGTATTTTTCTTTCAAAAACAGCAATTTGCTTTTCCTCATTCTTTGTCAATGTCCAGATTTCAACCATATGTCAACACAGGGCAAATCAAAGTTTTATAGAGCAGGAATTTATTATATCTGGATATAAACTGTGATTTCATTATTTTCCTGAGATCATAGAAACTCTTATTAGCAGCAATAATTATTTTCTGTACTTCTGGTAAAATTTTATTTTGGCAGTTCAATTCAGATCTCAGTAGATAAGGCTATGGAACTCTTTCAAATGTTATATGATCCTATTTTCAATAAAGGGCAGATTGTTTTGGTATTAGTTTCTGGTGCAATGCATATATTTAGTTTTATCTTGATTTTTTTTTTTTTTTTTTCAGATGCATATTTTTTGCAGCAGCCTCAAGGGCAAGAAAGGCTTCCTTAAGAACATTGATTGTCCTTGCAACTAAATCAATATCATCTGCATAGGCAAAGATTTGTACAGATTTATAGATGTTTCCTGCTGTATTAATTCCTGAGTCTATTATGACTTTTTTCTAGAGAGATATTAAATAGTAAACATAAGGAGTCTCCTTGACAAACTCCATTTTTTATGCAAAATACATTTGAAGGATTGCCTTATCAAGGCAATCTTTCTGCATTGCTTCAAGTAGCTTATTCGTATTAATACTTTCGTATTAATGAACTCTCACTAATAGCCAACACATTATCACAAAATGGATATCCTCAAAACATCATCAAAAAATATCTATATAATGACAACCCCCAGACAAGAAGAATCCCACCATCAGCACATTTCTACTGTAGAGATACCTTTCATAAAGTCAATTTCTTATCAAATAGCAAGAATACTAAGAGCACACAACATCAGAGTGGTCTTCAAACCAACCAACATCAGACAAGTTTTAGGATCTCCAAAAGATAAAGTTCTGTTCTACAAATATCCAGGAGTATATTACATTCCCTGCTCCTGTGGTCTTGCCTACATCGGACAAACTTCACGAAGTTTAGAAATTAGACAAAAAGAACATGTTGGTGATATAAACCACAACAGAAGCATCTCTTCCGGCTTAGCACATCATTTCTGCACGTCTAACCACACGATAGATTGGCAAAACAGCTCCATGCCATATCTCAATGACGACTACAGACATTGTGTATTTAAGGAAGCCACAATAGTATTAATAACCGGCGGAAACCTCAACAGAAATCAGGGTGTAATTCTAAACAGTTTGTGGAAAAACTTGATCTTCTCTCTCTCGATCAATCTGAACTACAGCTAGCCAGTAATCACATTACAAGTCTACAACAAACACGCATGCGTGATAATGAATAAGAACAATAAGTCATCTCTGTCACGCGAAACGTGTAACCATAGCTACTAGTTTGGTTTACAACGTTTTTTGTTCCTTTTAATTTGCATTTACTAACTTTCATATCTCCGTAATGCCTTGAAAAAGCCAGACAGTTTGCTGGCGAAACTGGTAGGTTTGAATAAATGTTTTTATTGTAAACTGGTCTGTATTAATAAAATTGTATTTCTTTCGTATTAATACTGTCAAAGGCAGCTCTGAAGTCTACAAATAAATGACTAGTATCGATACCATATTCAGTAGTCTTTTCAAGTATCTGTCTTAAACTAAATATTTGATCAACTGTAGATTTTCCTTTACAAAAGCTGCATTGGTAATCCCCAATTTGTTGATCAACATGTGGCTATATCCTTTCAAAAAGTATATTTGAAAAAATTTTATATGATGTGCAGAGGAGGCTAATACCTCTGTAGTTGGAACAAATCATGGAATCTTCTTTTTTTTTAGTATTGGACAGATAATGCTTGTGTTCCAATGTAATGGAAGTTTTTCCGCATTCCAAATTTTAATTATAAATTCATGTATCTTTTAAGTAGTTCAGGCCTGTAGTTTTTTGATGGCTGCATTTACTTTTTTATATACACGTGGTGCCTGTTCTTTATCCGTGTTAGTTATATTAAAACCTAACTCTTGTGCTTCTTCATTCAATAGGTCATCAAAATGTTCTGTCCATCTACTAAGTATAGGTTGTTTATCACTAATAATTTCACTACTTTTATCTCTGTAGAGAGTTAATCTAGGTTCAAAATCTCTTAGAATGGAATTGATTTTTTGATGAACATCTTAGAGGGGGTTAATGAATGTTCTACATTCATTAACCCCTCTAAGATGTTCAGTATCTTAAAAAATCTCTGCTCATATAACTTTTTTTTAAGCCTGTGGAGTGCTTCTTTTCTAGCACAATATTTATCAGATGCAATTCTGGTGTTTCCTTGAAGCATCTTTTTATACGATTCATTCTTTTTATTTGTAGCCATGGCACATTCTTCACCAAACCAATCTTTATTTTTATTATTTTTTTTTTTTAATTTACCCAAGACAGAACTTGCTACCTTAAGTATATTTGTTTTCAGTGCAGACTAAGATTTTTTTCAAAGAACTGACATCTGTAGTTTCAGACAATGATTTTTCAAGCAAGGTCATATACTCATTTTTGTTTATTTCATCTTTTAATTTTTCATAGTCAAATTTTTCCAAACAAATTCTGCGTTCTTTTTTGGCATGAGAAATCTTTCCACATAATTTGGCTACAATTAAGTAATGATCAGAGTCGATGTTTGCTCCTCCAGTTTTATGATTTTTTAACGATACTTGTGACATAATGATTAGAAATATATACACGTTTACACAAGAATAATGCTTAATTTGCCAAATATTTTGGTCTGAATATTACAGACCATCTTCAGTGGCTACATAGGAATAGTTTTAAAAAACAAGGTGGAATATGAACAATTGATCATTCACGCATAGAACAAGCCACATGATGTCATATCGCTAAGTATTAGAAGAATAAACATTTTTAAAGTCATAATTAAAGATATTAATTCAGAAATTCATATAATAATCTTAAATAACATTAGACTAATATAGGAAATTTACAAAAAAATAAAAAAAATAATGTGTTATCCTGATTAAACTTTCCTAAATTTTTGATATAGATATACAGTCATTACGATTCCAGTTAGGACGATGAAGTAAGGCCTCCACACGTTCTTTAAATAAACGTTCAAATTTGTAGCGACATCTGTGTAGGAGAAGCGTCTTGGACCAAAGGATGTTGTGGCTTGTTTCTAATCCATGCTGAGCTAATCCAGATTTCTCGGATTTGTCGTGTTGAATTGATGACTGATGCTCTTGAATTCTTTTTTCTATAGAACATCCAGTTTGTCCAAAGTAGACAAGATTACAATTACAACAGACCAGGTAGAGACAAGGTTGAGCGTTTATCTTTAGATGAAGGAAAATCGGTGGATAATTTGTTAATAGGTGTATAAGTGGCTGTTAAATCATATTTCTTCAAAATTCTTGAAATTGGTTCTGAAATCCTGGAAATGTAAGGAATTGGAACTCGCGTATTGAATCTTTGCTGTTCTGTGTTGGATTGTAAGAATCGAAAGGATGTTGTGTACTCTTTTCGGAGAAGCCATTTAGTTTCATGTGATGTTTGATAGTCGAAAGTTCTTTCTGTAATAAATGAGAAGTTGAACAGTTAGTTTTGGCTCATTGCAATCTTGCAATTCAGTACTGATGAGGGTAGACTTCGAATTACCCTCATCAGTATTGAATTGCAAGATTATATTTCCTAAGTATTTGAATTCTGTAACTTGTTCTATTATTTTATTGTTAAGCATAATTTTGGCTTTTTGAATGGTGTTTTTCCACACATTGCCATAGTTTTTGTTTCGGAGATTTTCATTTCAAATCTTTTTGCTATTTCATTTAGGTGGTTAGTTGCAATTTGGAGTTTATCTTCGGAATTTGAAATTAGTACTTGATCATCTACGTAAAGTATTGTGTAGCCGTACATTATTTGTTAGTTTAATTCCATCTTTAACAGTTGTTTTCCTTTCTTTAGGATTCTGTTTATATAAATGTTGAACAGAATTGGGAGATTAAGCCACAGCCTTGTCTCACTCCTTTATTTATGGTTATAGGTTCTGATAATGTTCCATCTGCATATTTGATGCAAATTTTTGCTTCTCTCTTTTTGCTTTTGCTTATTTTTTTTTTTTTTTTGCTTAGACTTTTTATTGCTTTAATTAGTTGAGAAGGCATTTTATCATCTTGTAATATTTTCCAGAGTAGATTTCATTCAGGTTATCATATGCTTTTTCGTAGTCAATAATTAGAAGGAAAGTGGGCAGGTTAAATTCTTTTCTTTTTTCTGTGATCTGTTGCATTGTGAAAGAGGCATCTGTGCATCCTCTCCCTTTTCTAAACCACTCTGTTCTTCTAAATAATTTTCTGTGTATTTAATTAGTCTGTTCTTTAAGATATTTGCATATAGTTTAGATGCTATTATTTTAAAGAGTAATAGTTCCGTAATTTCCACATTTGTCCCTGGGACATTTTTTTTTTGTGAATATTTATTCCTATTCCAGCTTCCCATTTTTTGGGATCTTTTGATATTTCCAGATATAATTGAAGAGTTTCAGTAGGTTTTCTTTTAAGCTGTTGTTTGCATATTTAAAGAGCTCAACGCATATTCCATCTAGGCCCGGGCTTTTTCTGTTTCTTGATTTTTAAAATTTTTTTTTTCTAATTCTTCCATTGCTATTTCTTCTTTACTTTCCTGTATATTGATATCTTCAGTTTTGTGAGTTTTGTCATTGCTTTCTATTTCTTGTTTTTCATTTCACAATATTTTGTAGTGTTCTATCCAATCCACTTTGGAAATTAGATTGTTTCTTAATTGGTCATTTTCTGTTGTTTGTAGTTGCCTGAGAATTTTAAAACCTATGCTTTGTGGTCCAGTGATATCATGCTCTAATGATTTAACATACTTACTCCAATGTTCTCTGCGTATACTTATGGAAAGCTTTCTGACTTCAGCCCGTAGTTTCTTATATTGTATATAGACAGCAGTGTTTTTGCCCTGCAGATAGATTTTAAAAGTCTGTTTTTTCCTTTCAATTAATTCCTTTAAGTCATTATTCCAAGTTCTGAACCATTTTTTTTTGTTTTTCCATGATTTGTATCCTAAGCTTTCTTCTGCTGATTTTATATGGTTTCCTTTATATTTTTCCAGTCAGTTTCAATATTGTTTGTGGTTGGTTTTATTTTATCTCTTATTCTGCTTTTATATAAGTTTCTAACACTGCTGTTCTAGGAGGTGAATTTTAAACTGTTTATTAGCTGTTATTTCTTTATCTTTTTTTTCTTTTGGAGTATGTGGTTCTCTTTATGAATTCAAATCTGCTTTCAACTAACATGTAATCACTATCGGTTTTGCTCCCTCTAAAATCCCTTGTATCCTTGATATTATTATTTAATTTGTTCTTAATAATAATAGTGTAATCTATTATTGATTTAGTTCCTCTTGCTTCCAATGTGTACTTATGTATATTCTTATGCTTGAACTCATTATGATATTTTGACTCCAGAAAATCAAGCTTTAGAGAGCGTGATGGTTGAAGAGGTCAGAGTTATCAAAGTTTGGAGAACGAGAGAGAGAGATGGCAAATGAAAGTGGCTGGTTAGTTTGGTAAATAAATTTTGTGCCAATGAAGATCTGGTGGGGAGGAGAGAGGGAAGATTTGATGTTTTGCAATCTCTGACATGGGATGCCAGTTCTGATGAGGGCATAAGAGTGATGCCCTTATGGCAGAAGGAACTGTCTAATGTGTAGTTTGGGAAGTTTAGTTGGATAGTGGTAGTTGAGGTTCTCAGCTGGGATTCTGTTAATGATTTTTTGGTTTAGATGATTGTAGGTGGTGCACAATCACCTTGTTTGCATTGCTATTTAGGCCATAAATGTTGGTAAAATGGATATAGCACCTTATTTGTAAGAATTAATGCAGTTTTGATCTTGTTTTTTAAGTTGGATTTTGGGATTTTTTTTTTTTTTTTTTGTTGGAGAATTTTATGATTCACATTAAAATCA
Organism: Typopeltis vanoorti; assembly: GCF_054136105.1. NCBI lineage: Eukaryota > Metazoa > Arthropoda > Arachnida > Uropygi > Thelyphonidae > Typopeltis > Typopeltis vanoorti. The sequence goes on from NC_143568.1 coordinate 35,744,781, forward strand.
CATTTCTTTGAATTGTATTCCATTACATCTGTGGTGGAAGAAATAAAAGGTAATAGGGTCATGCAGCGAAAGGTGACAGACTCACAAACAGTTCCTCTTGCAAACAACAGTACTTAGTCATCTTCCAGTCAAGAAATAGCAAAATTGCAGCAGGATTTAGCACTAGCTGATTGTTAAGCCTCTGGATTTGTTTCTGTCCAGTTTGGTCCTATGCATTGTCTAGCAGCTGGCTTGCAGAACAGTTTTACTGCTGTACTCTCAAATGTCAGAGGATCCAGGTTCCCCTACAATGTGATAGGCATGTCATTAAGCGTATCACTCATACTGCATGTGGGAAGAGAGGGTGGGAATGAAATTCAGAGCCTTGCTGTGGACCAAACATGACTCAAAGCCACTTCATGTCTCCAATAAGTAAACTGATGTTATTTTGCTGGATAATGAAATGCATCTACCACTTAGAGGCCTAGTTTGGCATTTCTTCCAGTTTGGGATGATATGCTTTTAGTCATGGCAATGCTTGCCAGATATGCAGAGAGCCCCATAAGACAAGGGCATGCTAATTGAAGGAAGTATAGGAAGATTTAAATTAAGATTAGAGCACACTATCTCTGCTGTTATTTATTTTTTGTATGGATCATATTGTAAATGAAAGTGGCATTAAATCTGATATCAAAACTGGAGATGTTAATCTCCTTTCTTATGAGCAGGCCTATCAGTGGCAGAATTATGTAAAAGAAATGGAAGTTATTATTAGCATTTAATGCATGAGCAGAGCAAATTTAAGGTGGCATTGTTACTTAAACAAAATTGGAGAGGAAAGATTAGCAAGACAGATATTTGTTTGCAGTATGGTAGATAACGACAAAGAAAGATTAAGATTTTTTTTGGACTGTATTGTTAGAAGTGTGTTAAAATACCAAAATATAAGATCTAATAATATTAGTCCTAACAAGTAACAGATTAATCATGAGCAAATTGTTCACAGGAAGTCAGTAATAATACAAATTTAAATTATCTAGTACTGTCATAGTGTTTTCAGGATCCTGTCAGGAATTATGATAATAAGAATCATTTTTCAAATCATTAATGTTAGTAATTTGATAGTTTCTAAAAAGCATGGTAATGCAACTAACTTTCATTAAATGGAATCTTAAGATTCTAACATTGATATTCACAAAATAGAACTTTAGAGGGGACAGCCATGGGTTCTCCACTCTCCCCACCCTTGGCCAACTTTTATATGGAGACTTTTGAAGAGAAAGCCTTACACTCTGCCCCACAAAAACCAACCGTTTGGCTTCACTATGTAGATGATGTATTCGCTATTTGGCCACATGGCTCCGATGCACTCCTCTCCTTAACCCACCTAAACAACCAACACCCCAGAATCAAATTCACCCTGGAAGAGGAAAAAAAACAACTGCATTCCTTTCTTAGACACACTAGTCACACGCCAGCCTGATGGAACCTTGGTTTTCTCAATATATAGAAAACCCACCCATACAGGCAGATACATTCACCAACAATCCCACCACCCCTCCTCACAACAATATGGAGTCATTAAGACACTACACAACAGGACTAAACTTATCTGCTCGAATGACAATGCCCTAACCACAGAACTAAACCACATTCTCAACACTTCCTCAGCCAATGGCTATCCCCCCCAAAAAAATCCAAAAAATATTGAAACCAGTAAACCCCAATCCCCCACCCCCACCCAACAAGGATTACTCTAAATCCATCACCATACCCTATATCCGAGGCACCTTGGAAAAAATCACAAAAATCCTAAAAAAACATAACTTCTTGTTACAGACCATATAAAAAAATGGCATCCCTTATCCGCTCTACTAAAGACCCACCTTTCCCCCTAGACCTACCTGGTGTATACCAGGTCCCTTGCAGTTGTAAGCTGTCCTACTTTGGTCAAACAGGCAGGACAGCAAATATCAGAATTTCAGAACACAAGGACTACATCCGGTTTCACCAATACAGCCACTTGGGTCTTGTTGACTCTGGATACCTGCCATAGAATATGGTGGAAGAAAGCCAGGATAATACACTGTAGCAAATACAGATATGAAAGGCTTTTCATGGAATCAGCTTCAGCCCTAAGAAATGATCCAAACCTCAACAAATTTGGCTGCATGAGACTTCCTCAAATTTGGGAAACCTACATCAGAAGACCTTCAGCCCAATCGCCCAAGAATACTAACATTGCCTGCTAGAGGGCACCATCAGGACTTTAGGAGAAATAACGAGCTTCCTACTTCTTTCTCACTTACTGTTTGTTGTGCCTGCGTGCATGTGTCTTGTACTTAAGTTCTTGAAAATGGCAATGTGACGTTGCCGAAATATAGAAATATATTAAAATTTAATTTTAATGTATATCCTAGTACGTTGTAATTTCCTTAAATTATATAGTGAAAATAGAACTTTATTGGACCCACTTCTATTTGAATCTGATTCAAAACAGACAGACCTGCTTTAAGAACACATGCAATTAACAGACATCATAAACTGGCTTTATAGCCTTAGTTACTTCAGTTGTCAATCCAAAATAACAGAATAACCAAGATGACTCTGTATACAAACTTCTCACAAACCTGAACCAGCAGCTTTCTGTCTTCTGTGCATCCCGTCATTAAAACAGTTATTGAATTCAGGAAAATGCATTGAAAAACCTAAGACAGCAACTCATTGTTATTAACAAAACTTTCTATTTCAAAACTAAATCAATTGAACACAAAATAGAACAGATCTGTGATCAGCATCTTGACAAAAAATCATCCCTCACTGATGCCATCCTACTCCTTAGCCTCATCGTGTTGATGGTGCACGAGTTGACCAAGGCCAAAAACATACTCTTTAGCCTCATATTGTTGGTGCACAAGTTGACCAAGGCTGATAACAAAGCTATGACACACCAGCAAGTGCATCACAATGGGCTTGTGTTCATGACGTGAACAAGGACTTTGACTTTGCCAACAGCTGGAAGAAAAACAGCAAAATGGTGGCAATGTGAAACATAGACTATGAAAGAGGAATTCTAGTACTACTAATAGCTGTTTTTGGAAATCAAAGCTGCATAGGGAATGTGTATGAACTGCTTGGTCCACACCAAACCCTACAGATTCTTCAGGATCCACTTCACAAATATACTTGTTCTCAGAGCTTCAACTTCAACAGTGCCCACTTTTCCTCCAATCTGTAAAACCTTACCTGCTTTTCCTGATAGAAACCCAAATTCTGAGCCTCTCAAAGCTCTGGCCTTTGCAGCTTTCTAAAATACGTTTTCAACTCCTTTCAGCTAAAGAGTGGATTTGGACATGAAATATCATGCCAGAGTGCATTCTGTTTAGAATTTCCTATGATCTTCTTTGACTGAAAATATCTCTGCATCGATATCAAAATTTTATGCAGTCTCTGTCACTCCCCAGTGCCATCAACCATTCTGATCTTTTTGACTTTCTCTCCTTAAACGTTGATGTCCCTCAGTCCAACTTTCAAAACAATGATGTTATCTTTGTTGTATACCAACTAGCTTTCCTTCTCAAACTACAGACCAAGCAGGTAGAAATGCCAAGTCATTTACTATCACAAATGTCTTTCAACAAATTATTCACATGCCAAGACTATCATATAACTCAAATCACTCTCCAAACACTAACACTCTGGACCTCTTCCTCACTAGTGCTCCCCCCCCCCTCCAAGTGTACTGTGAAGGTTGAATCTTCCTTGGATAATTCAGACCACATGCTAGAAACATGATTTTTGGTATTGCTCCACAAAAATAAAGTATATCACATAGAATAAGAAACTATTTTATTGATTTCTCAACTAGTTTTGTGAAATTTTTTCATTTCATGTCATCAGGATATAATTATGTGAAAGAGAATACAAATCAGGACTCACAGCACATATAACTAAAACAAAACACCATGTAACATTACAAGAAACAAAAATGCTCCACATAGATTACGTTTTTTTCTCAAGAGCATACAGAGAATCAGCTGAAATGATGAAATATCCTCTACAAAAAACAGGGGATGATTTTACATCAGGTTTTGTCTTCACTAATTCATCGTGACATGCTCATATTTATCAGCAGTATGCAGCATTCTACAAACAAGCAAACAGTGTCATAGCAAATGCATGCTTTCCAGTGTTAATTATGTTCAAATATTTTCACAATGGTTGTTAACTCTTATATTTCCTATTTATAGTTTTTTAGTTTATTCCGATGATTATCCTGATTTTAAACAAAACAGTTTCACTGAAACTAATCGAGAAAACAATGAAAATAGTTTATTATTCTATGTGATACTTTATTTTATACCAGAATTCATATTTCTGCCATGCCTTCTTTCTACAGAGGCTTACATAATGAATTTGCAACTAAGGCTCATTTGGCATTATAAGAATGCCAAATGGGATGAGATGATCTCCATGACTTATACACCTCTTCCCCTTTGTTGGATGTTGCCTTACTCAAGTATATGCACTGAATGCATTTCTGAAGTAATCCTCACTAGTATGGAAGCATATATTCTCCATTCCATGCTGAATTTCCCATTTTCTAAGCCTTGATTCTCCAAAAAATGGAGCAGAGCTGTTCAGAAGAACTGAGCATATCACAACTGGCTATCATCAAGAACTGTACCATCCCTCACTGTGTGCACCAAAGTCCATAACAGCTGCAATAAAATCAACATATCGAAAACTGATTTGCAAAGAGCCAAAAGCAAGAAACTTGCATTGTGCCCTAATGGCTGTCATGCCTTTTGGTCTTTTGCCAAAACAGTTTGCCTTATTGCCGATTAAATACATAACAGCATCACACATTGATGCTGTTATGTATTTCTTTGTCAGTTCCCATGCAGCATTTATTTCCTTACCACTCAACCCCTCGTTCCATGTTATAGCTCCAAGCTTGTCATAATCACCAGCCTTATAATTCCATATATATTCTTTCCTCACAAGAGTCTGCATGTCTAGCCACAACACAGGTGATTACTTCATGATCACTTTCACCAACTGGAGGAAAGTGTGAAACCCCTCTCACAATTACATCCTCTGATGAAATGATCAGATCTAGAATTCTCGAACCTCATGTTTCCTCCTTTACCTGAGATAGTTATCTCTCAAGAACTCGAAATTCATTTTCCTAATTCCCAAATGCTATCTCTTCATCCCAATCTATACCACCATAATTAAAATCACCCTTTATTTACTAATACAAGTTGTTTATACATTTCTGCATCACCACCCTCCACATTCCCAGGACTATAATAATATCCAACTAAATATGTCTTCCACTTTATGCCACACTACCTCATAACCATTGCCACTATTTCCCCCTTTCATGTCTACCTTATGTGGACTTAATTCCTCTCCTATCATCAGCTGCACTCCTCCTCCCTTCTTCCCTTTTCTGTCCTTGTGAAAAATATTGTATCCTTCTATTTCTATTCCTGTTACGATATCATCTTCATTCTAATCATGTTTCACTCATTCCAATGATTTTGGGACAAATAAACTCAATCACCGAAACCATTTCACCCCATTATTTCTGATACTTCTGGCATTTGTAAACAAACAGAGCAGTTCATTTTTAGGTCCATAGCCAGTCCTATCCAAGCCATGTGTTGGTTGTGATTTCCCCACCACACATATCCAATCACCTTTATCACCACTTAACACATATATCTGCTCAGTCTCAACTTTCCCACCCACATCACAATGTACTCCATCTTCATACATACGTTCACTGCCACTTGCAACATCCACTCTCTCTCTATCCACCCAAGTTCCCCCATTTCCCTATTCCTCTTGCATTCCTATTCTCTCTTCATCTCTCACACTAATACTGTTTCCACAAGCACTTCTGTCTTCAGTACCACTCTCCTGATTTTTCTCTTCATCTCTTTCTTCTGATCTCTTGCATGAATCACACACACTGTACTTCCACACATTGTACTTTCATCCAGTAACACTTTCTCCAGTACATTCACTCCAAAGCCATTTAAATGCAACCCATCATCCCTGTATAATTTCATTCTTCCCTCAAACACATGCCATACATCAACAAGCTTCACTCCCTTCTCCTTACACTATATTTTGCTAGTTTGGCTAATGTCTTTCTTATTCCATATAAATCATACTGGCTTTTCTGATGCTGTTTTTATGGATTACCTAAAATCCATAAGGTGTGTTCCCCTTTGCCAAATTGTGAACTATATGGATTTCCAAACTTATTGTATATCCAGATTTTTAATCCAGACTAATTCACATATTAGAAATTCTTGTTCATTTATCAAAAGTTAGATTTTCTAGCAAAATTTAATGGTTATCATCTTTAAGCCGCTGACATTATGGTCAGTTTAGATGTGGAATCATTATTAACCAATGTTCTGTTGGATGTTTCTCTTTACCTGATATCAAATGTCTTTCCATCTGCCATAGTTAAACTCTTGACTTTGCATTTCATTCCTGCTATTTAGAACTTATGACAAATAGGAAGAACTCTGATGGACAGTCCACTCTCTCCTGCATTAACTAATTTCTACCTGGAACATTGTTATATTCTCTGCAATACAATCCCAACCATCCTTTTGGATGCATTATATCGATGATATATTTGCAATCTGGCCTCATCCGAAGGAGAGACTCCTTGTGTTCCTAGAAAAGATAAATGGTCTATGTGCTTGCATAAAATTTATAATGGAAATTGAAAAAGAGGATAAAGTGGTCTTTTTAGTTATTTTACTTTTTTTTGCTCTTCATCTGGTGATCTTACTGCTTTTGTATATCATAACCAACTTTCACTGCCCATTACATACTACATAATTCAGCTCATCATTCTTCCCAAAAGCTAAAGAATATCTAAACTATGTTGTTGGTTCCAACCACTCAAGATCTCCAGCTAGAAACTTGTAATATTATTATTATTATTATATGAGAGTGGTATTGAAAGTGAGAATGAAGTAAAAATACGGAACGAATGAATGAATTAATGGATAATAAAAATGATGAGACAGATGCAATGAGTGAGAACGCACGACTACGCAGAGCGATACATAGGGCAAATCGGTAGCTGGAGCATTGGCAAAAATGTTTACCGAGCGTACCGACTAATAAATGGCAACAGTATGATAAGAAAAATAAGAGTATGATAGTGAGTGTAAACAAAAGAAAGAGCGAGTTTTATACGGAGATTCTTTAGTAAGAGGTGTGATAGTGTTGTGACTTCTTTCTTCTTCATTGTGTTCTATTTTCGTCTGAATACGGTATTCAGTTATGAGACAGTCTAGGCCTAATCTCTATATGGGTAACACTGTACAAGAGTTAAAATAATCGAGGTTATCGATGAGGTCGGTAATTCCCTAATTCTTTCTGCTGATTGATTGATTCCATTTTTGAACACAAAGAAAATTTATATTTAACTGCGCCACTGTGTCCATGGTTGTAAGAATATTGTTAAGGAATCAATCATCAGCAAGTACAATGCTACAGTAATCTAAATAAGACCGAACTTTCCTAAATCAAATTATCTTTAAGTTATATAGCAGTCGTGGTTCTCTAATCTTTCCTTACTTTCACATTAAATAGAGTTCCTGCTTAGATCCGAACTGTTAAAATAAGCGGTGCAATGAAATGAACTCAGGCATGTACAAGATTCGATTTAAATAAAAACATTTAATACACTAATACATGAATTTACATTAATCAAAGAAGATCTAAATATAACAAATGATCATGAAATAAAGAAGTTCCTATTAAGACAATAGTAACCTCACAGTAGAGTATACTCAGCGCGGTTAAATTCTTAACATAGATTTCTACCCTTCTTACACATAAGCTTCTAAGCACAACTTTTAGACAAAGGATATCTATTCAATATACTTCAATTGTCGACTCTGCTTAGCCGTTCAGGATATACAAAGCACATATCACTAAATACACACCAAGGAATTCTAAAGTCGTCTCAATCTATCGCAGTAAATCTAAGTAAGTCAGTTTCTAACTTATATCATGTTCTCTTGGAATAAGCTTCAAGATATCACACAGTTCAAACTTGAACTGTCATTAAGGCAATACACTTCTCCTTTACTGTAATTACATTCACAAAAGACATAGAAAGGATTTCCTTACCGGGACTGTTGATATACTTTGCATATTATCACGTGTTTTGATATCTCTCAATAGCTTTCCTCTCTTAGGTCACTTTAGTTCGATAGGATCCAGATTCACCCTAATGCTCTTGTTGGCTCGGTAATTCATGCTTGCTTCGCTCTAAAATTGTCTATCCTTCAGTTTCCTTGGCAATCCCTGTCATGCCTCTCGTCTTTCACAATTACAAGATGAGGGAATTAGAATCAGGATACGAACAAGAGCCCACAAAAGAGTAAGAGAAAAACATAGAGCTACCTTATCTTTTCAACCTCGGTTCTATCCTTTGCGCCTCATTTCTTTCTTATTCAACCACGCATGTCTCTACTTCCTTTTTCGTGCCAAAATTCGCCTCGAGGATCTTCGTTATCTCGGCATAGTAACTAGCACCAAATTGTACCGTGGTGTATAACTTCGTAATTTCATACGGCACTTAATTTTTGTTATACTGGCTATGTCTTTGGCAATAGTTTACACAAACGGATTAAGTTCAGAGTTTCCTTGCACAGTTCATATAGGATATATATACTCTACAAAGAATTAGTACAGGATAAATAACTAACAACTATTAGAACATACAATTATTTTATAATTATAGAATATACATCAGTAAGTAAATAATTTACTAATTGTCTGATGAGCAAATTTAGCTCAGGGAATGGCAGACTATGTTAAATCCTGAATGAAACACTATGTTATAATTCCCTTCATTCAGAATTTAACAATAGATGAGAGTTTGACAAAATCGTACCAATCTGATGCGAACGTTAAGGATGTAAGCGAGTTAATTAGAATGCAAAAGCAGAGGGTGAAAGAATTGATAGTAGTAGCAGGAACGAATGATTTGAAAGGAGATAAAAATGGCTATGAGAGAGGATTTGAAGGAATTACTTGAGGTAGCAAAAGAGAAGAGTGAGAGAGTTAGGATGGTGAGTCTATTGCCACGTGTGATAGTGAAGAGTATAGAAGGAGGGCCAAAATTGCTAATGACTATGCGTGGATTATGCAGGAGGAGTGGTGTGGAATGAGTTCGATGGGCGGAAGGATTTATATAAGAAGGATGGTTTACATTTGAATGGATTTGGTGTACGGAGACTTGGAAAGGTGTTGTTGAACGAAGTGGAAGTGGATGTGCAGAATCAGGGAAACTAGAGTTATTAAGGGGGGGGGGAGTAGATATGCAGACTTTAGGGAGACAGTTGAGTGTATGAATGTGTATAATATGCCCAAGCGAGTAGGAAAGACCTCAAATCAGATTGGGATAGTTAGTATAAGGCATTAAAATAGGGATGGGACAAATGGGCTTCTGCAATTCATGTATACTAATGCCAGAAGTATTAGGAACAAGAAGGAAGAATTTTTGGCCTTGGTTGGCACTTCCAGGCCACAGGTTATTGGTATTAGTGAAACATGGCTGACAGAAGATGATATAGCTAGTGGGATTGAATGCGAGGAGTATAGTTTGTTCAGGAGTGACAAGGAGAATAAAGTGGGGGGGGGGAGGAGTGTTATTGATGATAGCTGATGAGCTGCATCCAAGGAGAAGAGAAATGGAACTGCAGGATAGAGAAAAGAGCACATTTGAGGTTATTTGGTGTGAGATTGAGACTAGCAGAACAAAATATACAGTTGGGTGCTACTATAGATCAGATGATGGAATAGATGGTGGAGATAGTATGCATAAGCAAATAGAAGAAATGAGTGGAAGGAGGGTAATTATTATTACTATTATTACGGGCAACTCCAGGGAGTCATTAGACTCATCGAGGGAGGCCCCAAATCATATTCACAACTATTTGACATTCATACAGTATCTATCATACCTCGCCTTAAACTCATTCACTGTCACAGCATCCACCACAGACTCAGGGAGCGCATTCCACTCATTCACTACTCTAAAAGTAAAGAACCCAGCTCTAACACCTTTACTAACCTCACTTTTGCCCAGTTTCCATGGATGTCGCCTAGTCCTCCCACAACCAGCCCTGTTCTCAAAAATATCTTCTGAATTAATTTCATAGAAACCCTTCAGTAATTTGAATGTCTCAATCATATCTCCCTTCCTCCGCCTATCAACCAATTTTTGCAACCCACAAATCCTCAACCTGTTCTCATACGTTTCATTCCACAGACCTGCTATCATCTTGGTCACTCGCCTCTGGATCCTCTCCACCTCCTCCCCATCAAGAAGAAACTTAGGTGACCAAATCTGAGCACAGTAGTCTAGATGGGGTCTTATCAAGGCTTGATACAGAGGAACAATAACCTGCTTGTCTCTGCTTGTCAATGTATTCTTCAGCAACCAAGTGATTTGATGAGCTGATTTGGCCACTTTTGCAATGTGTCCCCTAAATTTCAATTCCTTATCCACCAACACTCCTAAATCTCGTGCCTCATCAATTTCCTGGAGCACGGTGGGAGATTTCAACTGGTAACATTGAGTGGAAGGAGGAGAGAACACATGAGAGGAATGAATTGGATTTTATGTGGTTATTAAGGGATAACTATCTGTGACAGCATGTAATGGAAAATGCTAGGGATCCTTGACCTAGTAATTGCATCTGAGAATTTGGCTGTAACGAATATGACCTCGCAGCCACCAGTTGGTGAGAGCGATCATAGGGTCTTAACTTGGGAGGTGGCTAAAGGTGTGGAATTTACAATTAAGACAGGATACATATGGAATTATCACGCTGGTAAGTATGACAAGCTTAGGAGATTGCTTGGTTCAGTGTCATGGCATGTAAAACTGCAAGGGTTGGATGTTGATAGTGCATGGGAGGTGGTTAAGAAGTGTTTGCAGGAGGCAATGGTTTGTATACCTAGAGTCCCAATAATAATTCAAGTAGGGGTTAAATGGATGAATAACACCATTAAGCTTGAACTGCGAAAAAAGAAACAACAGTGGAGGGGAATTTAAGAAGAAAGGTGACCGGCAGGCACATGAACAGTATAAAGCGCAGGCCAGAAGGGTAACGAGTGCGATAAGAAAAGCAAAAAAGGATTATGAAAGAACATTAGCCATGCAGGCTAAAGAGAATCCCAAACAGTTTTTTCGATATGTTGCAAGTAAAAGAAAAAATGTATATGGCAGAATGATTTTAAAGAATGCTGATGGTAGGGATGTAATGGAATCAGTTGATATAGTGGAATTATTGAGCGAGCACTTTGCAAGAATATATCATCCAGGTGGTGACATTGCAGGAATGAATGAACCAATAGCTTATACGGGAATTGCGGAGATGAATAGTCTATTACTGAACCTCAATGACAATACATCTGTATTGGATGGTATACCAGTCGTGTCTTACGTGAAGCGGCTAAAGAATTGTCAGTGCCCTTGACCATTTTGTGTAATTTGAGTCTCGGTCTGGGTTAGTCCTGAGGGGGTGGAAAGAGGGGAAAATAGTTCCACTGCATACAGGAGGTTCCAAGACTGCTATTGTAAATTACCGACTGATCAGCATATCAGGAATTGTTGTCAAGGTCTTGGAGAAAATAGTCAAGAAGAAAATACAGGATTGAATAGATGAAAATGGGGGACAACATGGTTTTGTGAAGAGTAGATCAAGCCTCCGTAACTTGCTCACGTTTTATAACACAGTGACGGCTGAACTGGATAAGGGTAATGGTTTACAGTGATTCTACTGGACCTTGCTAAAGCCTTTGACAGGATACCACATGGAATTCTAATCAGTAAACTGCAGCATATGGGGATGGATAGGAGGGTGGTTGATGGAGATATCAGAGAGTAGTTTATTCAGGAGTAGAGTCCAAATGACGGCCTGTGACTAGTGGTGTGCCACAGGGTTCTGTTCTTGGACCACTACTGTTCAATTTGTTCATTAACGATATAGGAAAGGATCTGAGAGGAAGTGTTCGTTTGTTTGCTGATGGTGCAAAGTTGGGTAGAGCAATAGTGAGTGCAAAGGATGTCAAAATTTTGCAGGATGATTTGGATAGTTTGGAGGACTGGGCTAAGGAGAATGGATGTCAATTTAATGTGGCAAAGTGTAAGGTTATGCATTTTGGGGGTGAAAAGATTAGCTGCAGTATATCACATTGGTGGAACCATACTCTAGGAGATTGACGAGACCAGGGATTTGGGAGTGTTGGTGGACAAGGACTTGAAGTTTAGGGGGCACATCGCAAAAGTGGCTAAATCAGCTCATCAAATGACTTGGTTGCTGAAAAATACTTCAACAAGCAGAGACAAACTGGTTATTGTTCCTCTGTACTGTCTAGATAGGGTCTTATCAACGCCCTATCTAGACTACTGTGCCCAGATATGGGTGCCAGAGTTTCTTCTTGATGGGGAGAAGGTGGAGAGGATCCAGAGACGAGTGACCAAGATGATAGCAGGTCTATGGAATGAACCTTATGAGAACAGGTTGAAGATTTGTGGGTTGCAGAAATTGGTCGATAGGCGGAAAAGGGGTGATATGATTGAGACGTTCAAATTACTGAAAGGTTTCTATAAGATTAATTCAGAAGATATTTTTGAGAATAGGACTGGTGGTGGGAGGACTAGGGGCTATACATGGAAGCTGGGTAAGAGTGTGGTTAGTAAGGGTGTTAGAGCAAGGTTTTTTTACTTGGAGAGTGGTGAATGAGTGGAATAAGCTGCCAGAGTCTGTTGTGGGTGCCATGACTGTGAATGAGTTCAAGGCGAGGTGTGATAGATACTGTGTGAATGTTGATAGTTGTTCTTGACATGATGTTAGGGTCTCCCTTGATGAGTCTGTCGACTCCTTGGAGTTTCCCGTAATAATAATATGTGACACCTCAAGGGAGTCCAAAGATGCATCGAGGGATAGTGTGCCAACAGCCTTGAATGATTGACACCCCCTTCCAACTACTAACCATGCTCAAACTTGCTTAACTTTTTATGTGAGCCATTAGTAGCAGAGGCTCTACCAATCAAACAACCTTTGATCAAAAATGGTTTCCCTAAGAAACAATTACAATATATTTGTAATTCCTATATACCAACTCCAAGAAAATGTATGAAGAGTTCAGATTTCTTATATCTTCATTGTCTCTGAACCTGTTAAAGAATATTAAAGACATACTATTTGATACCAACATTCTTTTTTATTAATAAAGTCTCATCATTGATCTTAATCTGATGGAAGACTCTCCTCTTACTGTTCCAGGCATGTATTCGAATGTAATCTGAACTTGAATGTAATTTTTTGATATTAATATCTATGGCTTTTTTGCCTATTTTCTTAAGGAGTACTCCTTGTATTACATTATTGGCTTTTTATACTGTAGTTTATTTAAGACATTAATGATATTTTAAAGACATAGATAAACGAAAAATATGGAAAGAATAATTTTTGACATACCTTTGTAGAATGTTCGGGGTTGTCTTATTTTGGAGCAGCACCAGGAGTATAACGATAAAAATTATATAACTCAACTGAAATAACTGAAAGGAAGGATGGGGGATTCGGAGATAGAAATGTGGGAACAAAAATGCAGAAAATCAAAGATATGTGAAATAAAAGCCTAATTATCAAGGATGGACTATAAAAAAGTACTTTTTGGAAAAAAGGAGAAAGATGAAATATAATGAATTATGATTAGATTAATATTTATAGTAATCTTTATTTTGGATAAACTGGTCATTCTATGGAAGAATGAAGTCTTACACCATTTATAGTAAACCTGAAAAATCTGGCTTAGCACAGCATGGTGTGGATACTGAACATACAATCATCTGGTCATGAACCCGATTATTTCATTGATGTCACTTAATATGAACGTTTATTTAAGAAAAATGTCAAAGCCTTTGTGAACCACCCAAACTTGAATTGAAAAGGTTGCTTTACCAAAAATTTGAGAAAGTCTCATTCTCTTTAGTCATCAGTTTTTTTTAAATATTATGTTGGTCTCTTGATGTAGTCACATTATGTTTATGCATTGCTAATATCTTTTGAAATAATCCATTGTTATCATTCTGTCTTGTTCAGTTCATCTGTTCCTACACTGAGGATACTTGTTAGTTTTAAACTGAAGTATTTCTAAATAAAATATTATTATTGTTTCTTGTGTTTATGTGTTAAAAATTTCTTCATCATGACAAAGTAAATGTAAATTTATGCTCTGTGGTGCAATGAGATATCCAGTGGCATATTGTATTGGCAGGATTATGCTGGAAGAAACCGACCAGGCAAAGGGGTTTTGGAGTTTTAGTAGATAGGAAGTGGAGTTCAGAAGCCATATAGTGAAGATTGCAAATACAACTCGGAACATAACTGCAATGCTGAAATGAACCTTGAATTGTAAGAATAAGAAAGTCATCTTTACAAAACTTTGATATGATCTCATCTGTATGGGTCTGGTCTTCTGGTTTCCAAGGGGTAATATAGATGCAGTGAAGAGGATACAAAGGAGACTGTTAAAGATGATATTGGGACTCTGGAATATAGATTTTTAGGAGAGAATGAAATTTGTGTTCTGTAGATGCTAGCAAACAGGAGAAAGAGGGATGGTATGATGGAGACCTACTTACTTCTTGAGGATGAATGCAGTAAAGAAATGTGTGAGAGCTAGAGTTTTCTCTTATAGTGGTGTGTGACTTGAATGGCTTGTTTTATTTTATTTTTTTTGGAGGGGGGTGGGTTGTAGATATAGTGAATGAATTCTTTCCAGCAAAGACTAGGTTACATCTCCTGTATTGCTTCATTAATTCATGATCAGCATGGTTTTGCCTTATGTTGCATTTCATGTTGTCCCAGAACAGTGGTTCTCAAACTTTTGGAAGTCTGGGTGGATTTAAAATCCTACAAATAATTGTAGGCGCACTATATACAAATTTCTAAGAAATATGTTATAATAATTAAGTCAAATATTACAGAAAAAAAAAATGCGAAAATAAAATAAAATGAAACATACCTTCATCATCATCATCAAATTCCTACCACGTACCCTCAAGGGGTGTACAGGATATGACAGTACTACATGAAAAAATTACATCATTACTAACTTCCTATCTACAATTTTCCTCCAAATCAGTCTGTTACTTGTCAAGACTCCAACGTTATCAGATCTTATATTTCTATCGTCTAAGGCACTTTGTACAGTATCAATCCACCTATATCTTGGTCTTCCTCTGGGTCGTTTTCCTGCCAACCTGGCAGAGAACACTTGTTTTGCTAATCTTTCCTCGCCCATTCTATTTAAGTGACCATACCATCTGAGATTAGCTCTGCTAATGCATTCCTGGATGCTGACAATGTCAAGTTCTTTCCTAATATCCTCATTTTTAATATGATATTGCCATTGATGCCATCTGTTCACGCCTATAATCTTTCTCAGGACTCTCATATCTGCAGTCTCTAGTCTTTGGTCAAGTGTTTTACTTCTGACCCAGCTCTCAGATCCATAAGTTAAAACTGGTTTGAACACTGTCTTGTATACAGCTAATTTAGTGTTCCGACTAATTTCTCTCTTATTCCATATGAATTTATTCAATTGACTTCCCACCATACCAGCTTTGCTGATTCTGTTGTCTATTTCTATATTTAATTTACCATCTTCACTAAAAATCGTGCCTAAGTAGCTGAAATGTTTTACTTGTTCCACAGGTTCTCCATTCACAACACAGTTGACATTTTCAATGATTCTGCCTATTTTCATTGTCTTTGTCTTTTTATTGCTTACCTTCATTCCATATCTATTACAACAGCTATTCAATTTAGTCAGAGAATCTTGCAGACTTGTAGCGGATTTATTTAGAAGTATAACATCATCCGCATTAAGCAAAGAGCTAACATTAACATCTCCAATTTTGATATCAGGTTTAATACCACTTTCCTTCATAATGTGATCCATGTAGATAATGAATAACAGAGGGGATTATGTACATCCTTGTCTCACACCAGATTTAACATTAAACCATCTTCCTGTACTTCCTTCAATTCTAACTGCTGACTTACAACTCAAATAAAGACTTAAGTATTGCTTGATATAATGCCCCATTGACACCATATAACTGCAGCATATTGAATAGCTTCTCTCTTGGGACCTTGTCATATGCATTTTCCAAATCGACAAAACTTAAATACAGATCTTTGTTATATTCCCATGCTTTCTCGACTATTTGTCGTAAAGTGAAGATCTGATCCTGACAGCCTCTATTTGACCTGAATCCAGCTTGTTCTTCACCAAGCTTTTCTTCCACAATTCTTCTTAACCGTTTCTCAAGTATACTTGCATAGATCTTGCCAGGAACACTCAATAGGGAAATACCTCTGTAATTTTCACATTCAGTTTTATTTCCCTTTTTATATATGGGTACTATGAGAGCTCTACTCCAATCATCGGGAATTCGTCCCTCTGTCCAGGCTTTCTGAACTATGCAGTGCAGCCACTGTAAGACTTTTATACCACCATACTTCAGCATTTCTGGTCGAATATCATCTACTCCTGCTGCCTTTCCACATTTCAAGCCTTTGATGGCTTTTTCTACTTTAAGTATGGATATGTATTCCTGACTGCATGCCTGGTCAGTGTTTTTTATCACTGTGCTGTCATCACTGCTTGTTTCATTTAGCAGTTTTTCAAAGTAATTACTCCATACTTCAAGGATATCTTTTTCTCCTGTTTTCATGTCACCTTTATCATCTCTAACTCCTTTTACAGCACTCCTTCCTCCATTCCTAAGCTTTTTCAACAACCTCCAGAATATTTTGCCACCTTCTTGATATTTATTTTCTATATTCTTGCCAAAGTCCTCCCATGACTTTTGTTTAGCTAGTTTTACACACTGTTTAGCTTTCTTACATTTGTGTCTGTATTCTGTAAGAGTAAAAGCTGACTTATTTGCCAGGAACTTTGATATGCTTTCTTCTTTAACTTCCTGTGTCCACCAGGGAGTTCTGATTTTTCTATCCTTGCAGACAACCTCATCACATGCCTCTCTGGCAGAATCAATGTTTTCTTCAGAGTTTGCCACTGAATCTCCAAGGTTTGATTCCTGTTCTCAAACTCTTTCATTTTCTTTTCAATAATCTTTCTGTATTTTAGTCTACAGTTCACATCTGAGAGCTGCTCAACTTTTATTCACTTTAAAACTTTCTTACATGTTATTCTTTTCAATATGAAATTCAATTTTATCCTGCTCAAGACTAAATAGTGATCACTTCCAATTTCAAATCCTCTGTACACTCTGGTGTCCTGCACCAGGGAGAAAACATCACTATCAACAGTAACATAGTCAATGAGACTTTTCTTATTCCTGGCCTCTTCTCTCCTTAAGTTTATTCATTCTTGTGTTTATGAGAAACATGAGCCTGATGTGTCCTAGCGATTGCTTCAATGTTTGGGCATATATTTGAAAGGCAAACTCTCATTTCCTCGTCAATACATTGAAGAGTTCCTCTCTTTTTACACTTAATTGTGGTGAGGATAGAAAATCCTAATTCACATAAATATGATGTTGTAAATTGTAGTAAAATGTTCAAAGCTTTTTTAGATATTGACACATATTCTTCTTTTATAGAAATCCAAAGGCTTCAAGAGACAATTCCTTATGTTTAATCATCAATCCACGATCAGTGGATATAGCTGCCAGTTCTTCTTCTGTTAATGTTAAACTAAAATCACTTGAAGTTTCCATAAATGGGTTTCTAATCCAATCGTATTGTTCAATATTAAGTGATGGAAAATAAGAACTCAATTTTTCTTCTAAACTTGTTAAATATTCAACTATTATTGGAAGTGTTTCATTTATGCAAGTGTTACTTACCAATGGAATCATTTCCAAATTACCTTCAGCTTTTCTTTTCCAAATCTGTAGTTTTCTCAGAAACGCTTTCATTTTGTCAGTGGATGTGAGAATATTTTCTTCTTTCCCTTGCATGCTAGTATTCAAAATATTGAGCTGCTGAAATATATCGGCCAAATACTGTTACCTGGCAATCCAAAATTCGCACCGAAGGAGGTTACAAAAATGTAATTGTTTCATCTCTTCAAAAAAACGCAAGTTCTTGTCGTAGCTCGTGTACACGGGTAAGTACTTTCCCCCTTGACAGTCACCTCACCTCAGTGTGTAAAAGCAGCCGTCTGTGTTGTGAATCCATATCGATACAAAGCTTTTCGAATAAACGGGATTTGACAGGTCTTGTTTTAATAAAGTTTACCATCTGAACAACTTGATCTAAAACTTCTCTTAATTTTTCTCCATCAGTTCTCTTAAATTTTCTCCAACAATCCAGCAGTGAGTTACGATAACTTTCTCATTTTGTTTTTTTACAAAAGATGTAAGGCCCTTAACGCAGCCTACCATGGAAGGGGCTCCATCTGTACAGATGCCTACACATGCCTTCCATGTTAACTGCCATTTATCAAGATAGCTATTCAAAATGTTAAAAACGTCCTCACCTTTTGTAGACACACTTAATTCTTTGCAAAAAAGAAACTGATTTACTATTTGATCTTCATTAATAAAACGGACGAATGCTAAGAGTTGCACCTTGTTGGTAATATCTGTTGACTCATCAACTTGCAATGCAAAATTTGAATACTGAAGTTTATTACTGCATACATTTTTCTCGATATCAGAAGACATTTCTATAATACGCCTGTGAACTGTATCGTTGGACAGAGAAATCTTGCTTATTTTCATTGCTGCTTCATTTCCTAGCACTGTCATTACCATTTTTTTTTTTGCATGCAGGCAAAATAAGTGACTCACCTAAAGTATGATCTTTCATATTTTTTGCTATCAGTTCTGAGACCTGATAAGAAGCCATTTGAGCTTTATCAGAAACAGTCATTATACTTTTAAAAGAATTTGCCGCTTTTGTTTGCTGTTCAGACAATCTCTTGAAAAAACTTAGATTTATCTTGTGAATTAGAGTGTATAGTTTTAAAATGTTTACTCAATTTACTAGGAAGCAATGATTCATTTGCCATTTTACATCCACATACTAAACATAGCGGCAAAGGATGATCTTCACTTCCGGTCCAAGTGAAACCAAAGTTTAAATAACTTTCATTATATTTGCTAGTAGGCTGTGATTTTGCTTTCTTACTTGCACTTAACTTTTGCTCACTTCCAGAATCTGATTCTTCAATATCACGCTTCTTTTTGAGAAATCTATCCATTTTATTTTGGCGTATTTATCTGAAAATAAGTAATATGCACATAACATCCACTTCCAACACTTTTAAAATAAGTAATGTACACAACAAGAATAAACCATATTCTTTTTCTCTTTGCAAGAAAAACCGCTGTTAATTAACATAATGATGTGTTGACAAAAAGAGCGGTATAATAAAGTAACTATATTTATTTTTATATCTCGACACATATTTCTCTGGAATACCACAGGGCGCACCCTTTGAGAACCACTGTCCTAGAAGGAGGAACATGATCTCTTCTTGTTTCTCACATTGCATTTTTGCAATACAGTTCATTAAAAATGCCCATGAAAGAATATTCAGGTAATGCAAACTTTTGCCATGAAATGGTTTTTACAGTGCCGTAATGAGGGCGTGGCGAAAGAGGCGCAGCTAGGTTTGGGGTGCAAAACGTAAAAAATAGATATAAAAGTCCGCTATTTTATATTGTATTTTTAAATTTCGGCAATACTCTGCTTTGACACATAAATTCTGCAACGCACTGCAACTCATTTTGATGGGGTTAATAGTAAGTATTTAACATATTGCATTTAGTAAAATTTAACTTATCACATTTAATTTTTTCAAGATTTTAGTCATTTTTGGGTTAGGGGGGTGCAAGTTAGACACTTGCTACAGGTGCTTCATACCCTCGTTACTGTACTAGGTTTTTACATGCTTAGCCAAACTCGAGTACTTCTCTTGTGTAGTCATGAAGATTGTCATTTTCTTTTCTGGTGGAATGTCTTGGTTCAAATCTTTTTAGTATGTGAACTTTCATACAGACTTTTCACCAGGTGGCAGAATTTTTCAACCAGAAACCCTGGTTTTCATGTCACAAAACAAGACAGTGCTAGAAAACACATACATTTTAGAGACATAATGTACTGGTCTTATTGCTCTAATTACATGGGAGCCAAATTAGGGTTGCAGTTTTTAGATAGATACGGTATTCTGTTATTACAATATCCTGTTAGGCTGAATATATTTATAGCCTAGTTGGATGAATGGTTTGTGTATCTGCTCTCAAACCAGTAGGTTGTGGATTCGAATCTTGTTATGGTCATGAATGTCTGTGAATGTCTTTAGATGAGAGATGAATCATCACCTGATGTGGGACCACCATCCTGTTTATTGATAGACTAAGTGGCTTGAAAAAGTTCCATGTTTGGTCACTAGAGCATGGTGTCCAGATAATTTTAAAATAAACACAAATACAAAAGACATTTTAGAAAATAAATAAAATAATGAAAATAGAATAAAAAAATCCTTAGCACACCCTTGGTACTAATGTGCCAGGAATTAATGATATACCAGAGGGGTACTTTTAGCATTAAAAATAAACAAAATTAAAAAAAAAAAAAAAAAAAAAAAATATATATATATATATATATATATATATATATATAGATTGACTTGAAAGGTGCTTCCATCAGGGGGGAATGAAGCAACAAGGTGCACTCAAATGTAGATGAGCTTATACTGAAGGAAGTCAACTGCCCGAGAGCCTGCTAATATATTACTTTTCTTTTTGTAGCTTTTGGTCTCAGCATTATAAGAACAGCAATATATTAGCAAACTCTTGAGAAGGCTACTACTATGTTATTTTTCTTCTTTATATTATTTCTTATATTAGACATTAACTTTTTTTTTATTTATCTCGCCATTTTCATCAAAATAGTCCTACACAAAGCCAGATGCAGACAAGTTTACAGATGGAAGAAGAAGTAGATATTGGACTATTGAGGGAACGGGAACAAGCTATACGGCAACTTGAGGTAAAATTGTAACTTGTTTTTCTGTTATTTGATCATGCTATATTTACTTAAGTATAAAGAGCTAATAAGCTTCATTTCGGCAATGAAAACATTACTTAAATTAAGGGGATATTAAATCCACATAGTTTTAAAACCGAATAAGAAACTCAAAGATTGGAATCAGAGTTTCTTGTCGAATATAGTAAACTATAAAGTATCGGCGACACTAGCGTTAGCCAATGCAAGTGATCCTAGTACGTAGTACAATACCGGGCAACTCGTTGCAAAGGTGGGGAAGTTTAGATCGCTATTCTTAGGTATTTTCCATAATGTAAAAACACATTTCCTAGGAAATGTATGCTGTTATTACATTATGGAGGGAGGTCACTACCCAGACCGGTTTCATCCTTTTTTGAGGCTTCATCAGTGAGTAGCTAGACCTAATACCAAAGTGTATAGCGAAAAGAACTTATGTACTCTGCGAACGAGTTTTCCAAACAGGTGCAACCATTAAGTTACTTAAGTATAAAGAGCTAATAAGCTTCATTTCGGCCATGAAAACATTACTTAAATTAAGGGGATATTAAATCCCACATAGTTTTAAAACCGAATAAGAAACTCGAAGATTGGAATCAGAGAGTATCTTGCCGAATATAGTAAACTATAAAGATCCCATTATCTATATTTGATATGCCTATTATCGGCGACACTAGCGTTAGCCAATGCAAGTAATCCTAGTACGTAGTACAATACCGGGCAACTCGTTGCAAAGGTGGGGAAGTTTAGATCGCTATTCTTAGGTATTTTCCATAATGTAAAAACACATTTCCTAGGAAATGTATGCTGTTATTACATTATGGAGGGAGGTCACTACCCAGACCGGTTTCAGCCTTTTTTGAGGCTTCATCAGTGAGTAGCTAGACCTAATACCAAAGTGTATAGCGAAAAGAACTTATGTACTCTGCGAACGAGTTTTCCAAACAGGTGCAACCATTAAGTTACTTAAGTATAAAGAGCTAATAAGCTTCATTTCGGCAATGAAAACATTACTTAAATAAGGGGATATTAAATCCCACATAGTTTTAAAACCGAATAAGAAACTCAAAGATTGGAATCAGAGAGTTTCTTGCCGAATATAGTAAACTATAAAGTATCGGCGACACTAGCGTTAGCCAATGCAAGTGATCCTAGTACGTAGTACAATACCGGGCAACTCGTTGCAACTCTCTGATTCCAATCTTTGAGTTTCTTATTCGGTTATAAAACTATGTGGGATTTAATATCCCCTTAATTTAAGTAATGCTATATTTAACTTTATACCATTGACAATGTAGGCTGCTGCTAAAAATTGTAATATGCTGGTAAAGATTATATTTGGATTGCGCCCTATATTTGAGATGCCTATTATCATTAATTATAATGCTGTAGGACAGTGTTTCTCAAACTTCAGATATCTGTATACCCCTTCTTAAATTTTCATTATTTCCAAGTATCCCCTTATCAAAATAATAATAATAATTAATAAATAAATAAAAAAGTATATTTCATAGTAAATGTCTATTTTATTTGAATTTAGATGTACATGTAAACAAAAAATGATTTATTTTTAATAGAATAAAATTTATACAGATACTATAAATTTTTACTTAATTTAAATAATTTGTCATCAATGAGAGGGATACAATATCAACGTTTTCTTGTTGCTTACTGCTATATTGCTCTTTTGTGCGTTTTATAAATTCAGTCTTTAACCAATGATCCATATTTAAGAATTCGAAAGCTGAAAAAATTACCATGTTTACTCAAATATTACTCACATTTTTTTCGCCCAAACTTAAAGCCAAAACCGTAGTGCAGGATGTGGAAATTTTTGGAAACTAAAGTTTTCAGAAAAAAACTGAAAATGAGCGACTCTTATGAAGAAGTATTGTATTCGCCATCACTACTTCCGGCCTTGAGAGCGATTTCCTTGTGTGCATTGTCAAAGTCATCTACCCAAATTACATCATCTTCTTTCCCATTATTTCAAGCAAAAATTACCAAGAATTTACAAGACTTGAGATATGTAATGAACAATCATTCACAAATGACTAATGAGAAGTGAAAGCAGAACGTGAAATGGACAGCAATAGTAGGCCAGTAGAGATAGAGTAGCTTATGAAGGCATGCATATGATTGGTGCAGTATTTTTAACAAAAGATCGTTCGACCCAAAGACAAAAGCAAACCGACAATTGAGTTGGCTCTCTTTTCAATAATTGAGTTGAAATGCTAATTCTCTTCAACCAAATTGCATAATATCTGAAACACATTCACTATATATTTCTTAGGTTTAACATATTCACAATGGGCTGGTGTCAAACATAACTATATGTTGCACTGGCAACATATGGTTTTGCTTGAGTCTATACAGCAGTTTCCGTGGGACGGGACATGTGATTCATTAGTTAGTGCCCTTTTTATCTCAGTTGTCTCTAATTGCACTATTTGTTGAGAAATATATTACATAGCCTGCAAATGTCTCTGTACCTTATTCAGGGACATAATAAAACTAATTGTTTTTTGTGTGTCTGCAGTATAGCTGTTGCGGAGGGCATGTTATTTACTGCAGGGAGTGAGTTACTATCGTCCAGACGTGAACGTCATGGCGATAGTAACTTGCAATTTGAGTAGAAGAATTCATACGTAATATAATTTAATATATATGTATATTTTTTTTTCTCCTCAATATATATAATTTATTAAAAAATGTATAAGTTTAAATTCTTTTTTTCTTAGTAATGATTCCATGTGTTAATGATGCATAGCCGAAAATTGCCACGTACCCCCTGAAGACCTTTCATATACCCCCCCCAGGGGGGGGGTACACGTACGACACTTTGAGAAACACTGCTGTAGGAGATTAAGTAAATCAATATCATTGTTTGATAGTAACATTAAGATTCCATTTTGTTTTTCACTGTATGATTTGAATTCTAGTTTTCCATCTGCTTTTTTCGTTCTTCTAAGGCACTTCTGATCAAATCAATCCTCCTGGACCTCGGTCTCCCTCTGAGACTATTTCTTGCCATCTTGGCATCAAACACCTGTTTTGCATTCTGCTTAAATGTCCATATCACCATAGATTATTCCTGATCAAACACATTATTTAATGCTAATAATGTCAAAGTTTCTTTCTAATGTCTTCCTTTTTTAATATGATTCCGGCATGAATGCCATCTGTTCAGCTCCATCATTTTTCTCAGAACTCTCATATTTGTGGTTTCTAATCTTTGATCAAGTGCTTTATCTCTTACTTAACTCTCAGATCCATAAGTTAAAACTGATTTAAACACTGTTTTTTATACTGTTAAGTATTTTGGCTAATTTCTCTTTTATTCCATATAAATTTATTCAACTGTCTCTCCCAACCCCCACACGCACACATAAATGCACTATGTCAGCTTTGCTTATTCTGTTATCTATTTCCAAATTTCATTTGCTATCTTCACGAAAATTTGTTCCTAAATAGCTGAAATATTTGACTTGTTCTGCAGGTACTCTATGAGAATGCATCTGAAGTTTTTATGTTCTGCCTATTTTCGTAGTTTTGGTCTTTTTATTGCTGATTTTCATACCAAATTCTTACAGCTGTTATTCAGTTTAGTTACAGAATCTGAAGCTTGCACTGGATGTGTTTAGGAGTACAACCTCATTTGCATAAAGTAAAGAGCTAAGTTTTATATCTCCATTTCTAATATCAGGTTTAATGCCACTTTCTTTTATAATGTGATCCATATCAATGATGCTGAGTGAATGATGTGGATGACACTGAAATGAGTGGAGCTGCTGTGGACATGTCTTTCACCTGATTTTACATCATACCTCTTTCCTATATTTCTATAAATTCTAACTGTTAAATCATAACTAAGTATAGATTATTTATTGCTGTGTGTAATGTCCCATTTATTCCAGTACGGATCCTTCTTATATTCCTATGATTGCTCAGTTAATCCAATCTTGACAACTTCTGTTAGTCCTGAACCTAGCGTTTTCTTCTTCAAGTTTCTCATCCACAATTTTCCAAGCATCTTTTCAAATATGCTTGCATAAATCTTATCTGGAACATTTAGTACAGAAATTCCTCAGTAATTCTCACATTCAGCTTTATTTCCTTTTTTTATAGATTGGTACTATGAGAGCTCTGCTCCAATCATTGGAAATCTGACCTTCTCTTCAAGCCCTGAATTTTGTAGTGTAGCCGCTGCAGAACTTTTATACCTCCATATTTGTGCATTTCTGGTTGAATATCATGTGTTGTGATGATATTTGACCAGAAATTTAAATTAAAATCTATTGTTCTGTCACTGCTAGTTTTGTTTAACATTCTTTTAAAGTAATTACTTCAGACATCTTAGATATCCTTGCCTTCAGTTTTCATGTCACCTTAATCATCTTTGATTCCTGTAGTGGTGCCTTTCTTCCATTTCTTCCATTTTCACTAGCCTCTCCAGAACATTTTGCCACCACCTGATATTTATCTTCTATATTCTTACTGAAGTCTTCCCATTACTTTTAACTGTTTTTATGCATAAGTTTAGCTCTTTTGCATTTTTTTTTTTTTCTCTGCATTCTTTTAAATCATCTGCTGGCTTATTTGCTGGGACCTTTTAATAATGTTTCTTCTTTTACAAGCCTGATTCTCTAACTTCTTATGTTCTTATTTTCTTATCCCTGCAGACAACTTCATCAGATGTTTCCCTAGCTGAATCAGTCGATGTTTTCTTCCAAGTTTGCCATCATGTATACCTGCATAAACCTTAGCAACAACACTCTTACCAAAAATACCTCTGTAATTCTCAGTCAGTTTTGTTTCCCTTAATATATATATATATATATATATATATATATATATAAGGTACTTGGAGAGCTCTACACCAATCATCTAGAATTCAACCCTTTGACTATAAGACTTGTATGCCTCTATATTTGAGCATTTCTGATCAGATATCTGTTCCAGCTGCCTTCTCATATTTGATGTTTTTGATGTCTTTTTCTACTTTAAAGTTTATATATATATATTATAGCTGAGATTATTGTTCATATGAAGCGGGTCTAAGGTGATTTCTTTTTCTTTTGACTCCACAATGCGGCGTTCCACCTCATCATGGCAAATGTGTAGGTTTGAAGTTGATGTTCAATATATATATATATATATATGTGTGTGTGTGTGTGTGTGTGTGTGTATATATATATATATATATATATATATATACCTGATTGCATTCATGTTGAGTGTTTTTTGAGTAATACATTCAACAGGAGTGCTGAGTTTATTACTGTACTGTTACTGCTTGTTTCATTTAGCATTCGTTTAAAGTAATTACTCCACACATTAGGAATATCTTTATCTCCAATTTTCACATCACCTTTATTATCTCTGATTCATTTTATATTACTCTTTGTTCCATTTTTTAACTTTTTCAATAGCGTCCAGAATATTTTGCCACTGTCCTGATATTTATTTTCTGTGTTCTTATTAAAGTTTTTTCATAACTTTTGTTTAGCTAGTCTACACAGTTCTTCACTTTCTTACATTTTTCTCTTATTCTCTAAGAGCACAAGCTTGCTTACTTGCTAGGAACTTTTGATAAGCTTTAATCTTTTCCTTCACTGCCTCTTTCACTTCTTGACTTCACAATTTAGTTTTGATTTTTCTATCCTTGCATACAACCTCACCAAAGGCTCTGGCTGAATCAATGCTTTCTCCAAGGTTTGGTGGTGGTTTCACACTTTCGTTTTTTTTCTTGAATAATATTTGTGTATTTTAGTCTTCTGTTCATATCTGAAAGCTTCTCAACTTTGGCTCCTTTTAAAACTTTCTTATACACTCTTCTTTTCTATATGAAAATTTTATTCTTCTCAAAACTAAGTAATGACTTCCAATTTCAAATCCTCTGTTATACGTTTTGACTATTCTTATTTCTTGCATCTCCCTCTCCATGTGAATTTGTACATATTTTTATGTCAGAACTGTTTATAATCACTAGTCCATGTCCTCAACAGAACTCCAGTAGGAGTTACCATTATTTGCTTTGATCTTTCTCCAAATTTTTCCAAAACATTTTTGTATGTCTGGTATCATTTTCTACTCTGCTGTTTAGATTTCCAACAAGGACTAACTGTTGTTGTTGTCAGCTACTTTCTGTAATGCTTTGAAAACTTGCTCCACTTCTTTTGTCTTCTCTGTTTTGGTAATACCTATTACTTTAATATGCTTCTTATCCAGTTCTTCTGCCAGTTCCATTTCTTTTCCATTGATGCTTCCTATGTTGATGGTGCCAAACTTGACCTCTGTTGATTTTGAGTTTGGATTTGTTCCAGTAGCTGCTTTTTCGCTGTTTATCTTGGTTCCTGGCAAAAACAACAGGGCCTTATTTAACCAGGTGAATCCCCAGCTGGCACGAAATTCTGTCATGTTGTACCATCATTTTGCATTATGGTTTAAGCCAATAAGAATATTGTCAGCTAAATTCCAAATTTCCAGTGCCACCTTATTTGTTCAGTATGAATGGACATTTAGATAGAAGTCCTGGTCGGTTCTCCTCCCATTTATACAGCTTTGATCCTTAAGCATTTTATTATATGCATTTTCATGTGAAATTAAAAATAGAACAAATTTTGATAAATATTCAGTTAAAGTGACATTTTTGCAATTAAAAATTAATGGTGCAATAGAACTTTGATTTACTATTATCCTTTTATACGTTTTTCTTCATGCATTTTTGTGTTGGAGTTAGAACTTAAAAATTTCTGTTTATTTATTTATGAAAATTGTAATTATCACTTGTGACTAATTCTTGGAATAGATTATCATCTAATGTGCACTGTGGACTCACAGTTTTTGGAATTCACCTCCTCTCATATGCATTCCTTTAAATTTTTTTTTTTTTTTTTTTTTTTTTTTTTTTTTTTTTTTTTTTCCCAGTAATGAAATACTAAGAGTTGGCATAATGAAAAGAATTATAAAAACAAAGGAAAACTCCTGTCCGCATGATTAGCCGAGTAACTATGCACGTCACAACCATATGCCTGGGAAAGGAATGTCCTGGGTTCGATTCTTGCTGATGTGAGGAGCTTAGGATCTTCTTTCTCAGACATAGCCAAGTTAGCCAGTCTTGGGTGTGGATTGCAGGGTTTTTCTCCCCAGTTTACCTGGGTTTTTCATCCTGCAAGCAGGCAAACCTGTCTTGAGAACTCAACGCTTCTACAGACATAGGATACAATGGGAGGCATAGGGCTAACCATCTTATCCTTGTGTATGGTTGCAGTTAAATGAATAGAAAACCCTCAACACCACAAGGTAAAAGAGGGAAAAAGGAAGGAGGAGGAAAACTCATGTAAAAAAAACTTTATTAACATAGAATTTTCTTTAAAGTATCATGGCATCATCAGTACAAAATCACAGAATGGCAGTTATGTTCCGAAATTGTTTTTTTAAATTATATAAACAAAAATGACATATCCAATAAAGAAGTATTTTTATTTAATTCTGGTAATTCATGTAAGTTAAGAAAAGATGTAAACTATGAAACAAAATACATAGTATACAATTATAAAAATATAAATTGTACATAACTTCATTGCACATAATGCATAAATGTTTTAGGCAAAATAAAGTGCATAATATAATCGTCATCACTGTCTTCAAAAATAACATTTTGTCATCATCAAATTCCTGCCATGTACCTTCAAGAGGTTTACAGGATATGATAGTACTACATGAAAAATTTGCATCATTACTAACTTCCTATCTACAATTTTCCTCCAAATCAGTCCTCTACTTGTCAGGACTCCAACATTATCAGATCTTATATTTCTATCATCTAAGGCACTTTCTACAGTATCAATCCACCTATATCTTGGTCTTCCTCTGGGTCGTTTTCCTGCCAACCCAGTAGTTAACACTTGTTTTGCTAATCTTTCCTCTCCCATTCTGTTTAAGTGACCATATCACCTGAGATTACCTCTGCTAACGCATTCCTGGATGCTGACAATGTCAAGTTCTTTCCTAAGATCCTCGTTTTCAATATGATATTGCATTGATGATATCTGTTCATGCCTCTAATCTTTCTCAGGGCTCTCATATCTGCTGTCTCTAGTCTTTGGTCAAGTGTTTTACTTCTGACCCAGCTCTCAGATCCATAAGTTAAGACTGGTTTGAATTTGAATTTTGAATTGAGGGAGGTACAGGAAGATGGTTTAATGTTAAATCAGCTCTTTGCTTTATGTGGATGATGTTATACTTCTAAATAAATCTGCTACAAGTCTGCAAGATTCCCTGCTAATTTAGTGTTCCAACTAATTTCTCTCTTATTCTATATGAATTTATTCAATTGACTTCCTACTGCTATACCAGCTTTGCTGATTCTGTTGTCTATTTCCATATTTAATTTACCATCTTCACTAAATATCGTGCCTAAGTAGCTGAAATGTTTTACTTGTTCCTCAGGTTCTCCGTTCACAACACAGTTGACAATTTCAATGATTCTGCCTATTTTCATTGTCAACTGTATTGCTAACCTTCATACCATATCTATTACAACAGTTATTCAATTTAAGCAGAGAATCTTGCAGACGTGTAGCAGATTTATTTAGAAGTATAACCTCATCCACATAAAGCAAAGAGCTGATTTAACATTAAACCATCTTCCTGTACTTCCTTCAATTGCAACTGCTTACTTACAACTCAAATAAAGACTAAATATTGCTTGATATAATGCCCCATTGATACCATATAACTGTAGCATATTGAATAGCTTCTCTCTCTCTTGGCACCTTGTCATATGCCTTTTCCAGGTCGACAAAACTTAAATACAGATCTTTGTATATTGCCATGATTTTTCAACTATCTGACATAAAGTGAAGATCTGATCCTCAGCCTCAATTTGACCTGAATCCAGCTTGTTCTCCACCAAGCTTTTCTTCCACAATTCTTCTCAACTGTTTCTCAAGTATACTTGCATAAACCTTACCAGGAACACTAGGGAAATGCCTCTGTAATTCTCACATTCAGTTTTATTTCCTTTTTTATATATGGGTACTATGAGAGCTCTACTCCAATCATCGGGAATTCGTCCATCTGTCCAGTCCATCTGAACTATGCAGTCCAGCCACTGTAAGACTTTTATACTACCATACTTCAGCATTTCTGGTTGAATATCATCTACTCCTGCTGCCTTTCCACATTTCAAGCCTTTTTCTACTTCAAGTGTGGATATGTATTCCTGACTGTATACCTGTTGAGTGTTTTTTACTACTGTGCTATCACTGCTTGTTTCATTTAGCAAATTTTCGAAGTAATTACTCCCTACTTCAAGGATATTGTTTTCTCCCATTTTCATATCACCTTTATCATCTCTAACTCCTTTTACAGTCTCTTTGCTCCATTTCTAAGCTTCTTCAACAACCTCCAGAATATTTTGCCGCCACCTTGATATTTATTTTCTATGTTCATGCCAAAATCCTTCCATGACTTTTGTTTAGCTAGTTTCACACAGTGTTCAGTTTTCTTGCATTTGTCTCTGTATTCTCTAAGAGCACAAGCTGACTTATTTGCCAGGAACTTTTGATATGCTTTCTTCTTTTCCTTCACTGCCTCTTTAACTTCCTGTGTCCACCACGGAGTTCTGATTTTTCTATCCTTACAGACAACCTCACAACATGCCTCTCTGGCTGAATCAATCAAGGTTTTCTTCAAGACTTGCCATTGAATCTCCAAGGTTTGGTTCCTGTTCTCAAACTCTTTCATTTTTCTTCAATAATCTTTGTGTATTTTAGTCTACAGTTCACAGCTGAGAGCTGCTCAACTTTTATTCGCTTGAAAACTTTCTTACATGTTATTCTTTTCAATATGAAATTCAATTTTATCTTGCTCAAGACTAAATAGTGATCACTTCCAATTTCAAATCCTCTGTACACTCTGGTGTCCTGCACCAGGGAGAAAACATCACTATCAACAATAACATAGTCAATGAGACTTTTCTTATTCCTAGCCTCTTCTCTCCATGTGAATTTGTGCACATTTTTATATTGGAACATGGTGTTATAATAACCAGTCCATGTTCTGAGCAGAAATCCAACATGTATTTGCCATTATCATTAGCTTTTCTCCAAATTTTCCCCAAATATTTTTGTATGTCTGACAATCATTTTCTACTCTGCTATTTAGATCCCTAACAAGGACCAACTTTTCCTTTTTCCTTGTGTCAGTTGCTTTCTCTAAAGCCTCAAAAAATTCCTCCAACTCTATCTTAGTAGAACCTTCTGTGGGACCATCATTGTCCAGTTCCCCATTCTGATATTTGTCCACATCACTCTACTTGAGATTGCCTGCCATTCCAGAAGATTAGCCTCGTATTTAGTGTTGAATACTATGACTACTCCTTCTTTTCCTTGATTGTCAGTGCTTGAATATAACATTTTGTATTGATTGCTCAGAAAGATCTCACCAGTTTTTGTCTTTATTGTTTCAGTCACCCCTATTATGTCGATCTGGTACTTATCCAATTCCTCAACTAGTTCCATTTCTTTGCCATTGAGGCTTCTTATGTTGATAGTACCAATCTTTAACTCTGGTGATGTTGGGTTTGGGGTGCGTTTTCAGATTTGTTCCAGTAGCTGACTTTTCGTTTTCGCCCTGGTTCCTACGAAAACAACGGGGGCCTTGTTTAACCGGGCGTTGTCCCAGCTGGCATGAAATTTATTATGTTGTTCCATTTTGTATTTTGGTTTAAGCCAATAAGAATACAGTTTGGTCGGCTAAATCCCAAATTGCCAACCCATTGTTGGATTCTGAATGAAGAGAAATTAAAATTATTAATACTCCCTTCATAATCCACCATATCAAGGGCTACATTTGTAGATATTATTTAATGTAAATCTCTTATTATAAACTATTATTCATATAATTACCTTTGAGTTTTTTATTTAATTAATTAATCTAGGATATGTATTAATGATGGAAAGGACTCTCTATAAAAATAACGTTTAGATTATTTTATTTATTCCTATATTGATAGTAGAAGAATTTGTGTTCATCATATTTAATTTTATATTATTTGAATTGAAAAATATCTTTTTATTTAGTTTCTGTATATAAAAGTATAATGTTATGTAATGCTTATGCTTATGTACTGCTCTAATTGTTGTCATGGAGTCGGAGTTAAAAATAGAAGGCGCGAGCGTGTAGCTTGTGAGTTATGGATGTGAGATGGAATTGATATGAGCTAGACAGTGAGAACAAGTTTTGGCGGGAGAACAGAGTGAAAATATATAAACGGAAAGTGAGAGTAAACAAGGGCAGGGGGTCAGCAGTTGGTTGGCAGAGTCAGCACTAGAACTAGGGACTGAGTACAATTGGAGCACTCAGCACAGTAACGGCATTGTACCACAACAATTGTGGTAGCGGTTAGTCAGTGTCTTTAACGAACCAGTATGATTGTAGTATAGCTTGTTTCCTGTGTATATTTGTACGCTCCAGAAGGATGACCTTGACATAAAGGTCGAAACGTCGAATTGTAAAATTTTAGTAATAGTAAACTAAAGTTTTTATTCAAACATGATAGCTATCTCTTGACTGAGCTATGTGATTTCTGACTAAGGGATAGATAAAGAATACAATTGTTAAAATATTTGCTGTGAATTTCAGTGGTAAAGAACTTTAGAACTATCTTTGCCTATTAGGGAGAAATTAGATTTTGAAGCTCTGTATTTAATACCAAAAGTTAAGTGAATGTTATGTGTAGTTGAACAGAGTTAATTTTGCATTATCTTGTAACCAAAGTATGTTTATGTATATATTATATAACCTTGCATTAAATGTTTTGTTTTATTGATTTCAATTTATTGTTAGCCTGATTCTTTTCCACTGCACCGTTCATAAAATGATCAGACCTAGCAGGAACCTTAAATGTAAAATTCGGCCTATTAGTAAATATAAGACTGCTAAAGTTGATTAATATTTTGATTACACTATTTTGCATAGACTAATCTGAATATGGGGTGGCGCAGTATAATAGAAATTTCCTATATTCAGATTAGTAATCATCATACAATTAACTTTAATAAGAACAACATCAAAGCAAGATGGTGGATCAAAAGACAGGAATGACGATCCAACACCATCCTTGTTCGTTCAGTATCCAGGTAGATACTCGACACAGTGCACCATGAGAAGGTGAGGATTGGACATTAGGTCAGAAGTCCTGGTCAGTTCTCCACATTCCTTTAAATGCTATGTGGAGTCTCCTCTCAGTTATACAGCTTTCACCCTTAAGAACATCTACGAAATTTCGTACATGTTCTTTATTTATGAGTGGCCGGACGTTTTCATCACTTGAGATCTCTTGGACATCATTTGTATAATTCTCATTGCATACTTCGGCTGGTTTAGTTATCAAGAAGTCAGTAATAAGACCTTGCTTACCACTATGTTGCAATTTTTTATTAAGTTCATAATATGGAGCTAAACAAATATCCAGTTGTCTCACGAATTTTCCGGAGCTCCATTTGAGGGATAATTATCCGTAAAAGAACTTCCTAACTTTCTTGCCAAGTCTAATCCTTCTGCTAATTTCTTTAAACTGAATTCTTTAATGGATTCATCACAATCAGAATCTTTGGCAGAACTTTCCCAGCCATTTAGTTCGACCTCATCTATTAACTGTACCAGTTCCTCCTAATTTAAATCTATTTCCCCATCAATTAATTCACTAATTTCATTTTCAACCATATCGCAAAAGCTCTGTAAGCGGTTACTATAAAAATAAAATTTTTACATAAAAAAGCACTTCATATTGTATGTAATGCTTTGCGCTTTCCTGGCAGAAAACGAAGACAATTTTCAACAATAAACACTTTACACAGTAAACAATTGACGTACATATGTGCTAAAGGGTATTTCCCCTGATATAAATTCGCTACTTATAATTATGCAGGATATGGGCAGATGCAAATTTAACGAAGATAAAATTTGATTTTTAAGTTGCATGGTGAAAAATATATGAGAAGATAAAGGGTTACTACAATTTGTAGATAATGAAACCTCATTGTATAAGTACCACATTGAACGAGGGTTAGTACAATTTGTAGACCGTGTTTTATCGAAACCGTGTTATACGAGGGTTACCTGTATTTGATTATTTTCTTCTTCTAAAGTGAATTGAATCCTGGAATGGAGTGCATTTAATTTAGAAAGAAACGGCTGTCACTCAGACCATTTTTGGTTATCTTACATTAGCTACTCAGGTGTGCTTTTTTAGAATCGTCTGTTATTGTTTAATTGACATTCTATGATCTTGTAATGACAATGCCTATGATACTTAGGCAAAAATTCTACATTAATGAAGTTCTTTATGTGAGTTTTTTTCTATTGTTATAAGTTTTTTCATTATTCATATTTTTATCACCAACTAGATTGTTGTGTTTAAATGTACTACAATGTCTATATAAATATGGTGATGAAACTGATGATGATGATACTGAAATGTGTAATTAGCAAATCATTGAGTGAGGCCTGTATGACCTACACTGGCTCTTATACCTATTCTTGAATTTATTCATACACTATCTGTACTCATGACCTCCGAAGGCAATTCCAATCATGCACTGCTCTAAGAGAAAAAAAATCTAGCTCACACAGTTCTTGATCTTAACTTTCATGGATGCCTTTTCATCTTCTCACCAATCCATAAAATGAAAAACTCCATCTACTGGTATTTTGTATGACTGTGACCCTTTCAGAAGTTAACAAGTCTCTATTATATTACTTCCCATTCTCCTGTTTGCTAGCATGTGCAGTCCACAAACTTCTATATCTGTATCACCTCAGAAACCAGGAGACCACACCTGCATGCTATAGTCCAGATGAGGTCATATCAAAGTCTTGTAAAGAGGCAAGACAACTTCCTTATCCTTACATGGCAATATTCATTTCAGCAGCATAGCAATTATCTGAGTTGTATTTGCAATCTTTACTACATGGCCCTCCAACCTCAACATCCTATCAACTAAAATTTCAATTTTTTTTTTATCCTGATCAGTTTCTTCTAGCATAATCCTACCAGTATGATGCACCATCTCATTACCCCAAACGTACATAAGTTTACATTTTTTTTTGCTAATATTAAACTAATCAGCCTTTTCACATGTCTACACATTCAGCTTATTCAAATCATTCTGTAAGTTTGACATGTCAGTCTTAATCCTGATTACAGTGCCTATCTTTGGATCAGCAAAAAGCTGTGTGTCAGCTTTTTCCTGAGTGTACAGTATACACGTGAGCAAAAATATTTATGCTTGAAAACATCATATACTCTGTGGTTGGCTGAGCAGATAATCATTTCTACTTTTCAAGTGTACAGACTATACATAATAAATAACGGAAAAACTCACGTAGAAATATTATTTAATAGTATAATTTTCGCCTGTGTGTCACAGGCATCTTCAGTACAATTGAGCACAAAATTAAACACTAACTGACAATTCCAAAAAGCGCCACCTAAGTAGCTGGTGTAACATAATATGTAAATAGTTACACCAGCTACTTAGGTGGCGCTTTTTGGAATTGTCAGTTAGTGTTTAATTTTGTGCTCAATTGTACTGAAGATGCCTGTGACACACAGGCGAAAATTATACTATTAAATAATATTTCTACGTGAGTTTTTCCGTTATTTATTATGTATGGTTATGTCTACTCACGGTTTACCTCTTTTAAAACTTAAGTGTACAGACTGTCAGATTGAATCCTGGTACAATATGGGTGTTTGTGAAAGTCTTTAGGTGTGATGAGTAATAGATACTATCTATGTTTAGCATCAGAGCAGGGTACTTAAATTATCCAATCGTTTCAGCATCTGCAGTAGTCTTGTGCTGTAGGTTTACACTTTTTTGTAGGTGGGGCAGTCATAAGATAAAAGCCATGCAAAGTTTAGTGCTGTGAAGTGTGTTGTATGTATGCGTTCTTATACTCTTTTATTGATATACAGTAGTCTCTCCCCCCATGTTATCCACAGTTTCGGTTACCCTCAGTCAATCCCGGTCTGAAAATATTAAATAGAAAATTCCAGAAATAAACAATGGCATGCCATTCTGAATAGCGTGATGAAATTTCATGCCATCCAGCACGAGGCATGAATCATTCCTTTGTTCAGCATATCTACACTGTACTGTATATGCTACCCACCTGTTAGTCACTTAGTAGTTGTCTTGGTTATCAGATCAACTGTTTTCACTCTGGAATAGTATTGCAGTATTGCAGCGCTTGTTCTAGCCCTTATTTTACTTAGTAAATGGCCTCAAAGATCAAGAGTAGTGAATGTGGAAATTCAGATATGCCAAAGAGAAGCCATAAAGTGAAAGTGCGAGTTGTCGACTTCATAAGGAAAGGAAAAAATCATATACTGAGGTTGCTAAGATTCCATTCATATTCCACCACATAACTTTTATTACAGTATATTGTCATAATTGTTCTATTTTATTATTAGTTATTGTTGTTAATCTTTTATGGTGCATAATTTATAAATTAAACTTTATCATAGATATATGTATATATAGGGTTTAGTACTATCTGCGGTTTCAGGTATCCACTGGGGGTCTTGAAACATATCCAACACGGATAAGGGACAACTACTGTACTGTTTTTAGAAAATATTTGACATTTCTCTGTAATTTTTGAGAATAAAAATGGAATAAGCATGTTTAATAGGTTGAAGAAATCAGATATCTTTAGAAATTCATCCAGTTCTCATCGATCAATAACTTGCTGATTGATAACAATTCTCATGTTATCGATCAGTTAGTATTGCTGGAGTGGTAGTGAAAGTATTGGAAAAGTTCGTTAAAAGTAAAATTCAGGAATGGATGGATAGGATTGTGATTCTCTGTAGTGGGCAGCATGACTTTGTAAAAGGTGGGTCGTCTTGCCTCAGTAATTTATTCACATCTGGGAGCTGGACCCAGAAGAGATGGCTCTCACTGATGAAGCCTCAATAAAGGTCGAAACCAGTCTGGGTAGTGGCCCTTGCAATAGTGAATTGCATTATACACATCTGAAAGGGTATGTGTTTTGCATTATGGGATACTAAGACAATTGATGTGATGTCATTAGCCTCTATATGCAAGTAGTCTATTCGTTAAGATACTTCACATGCAGGCATTGTTTGCTTACACTTGGATAAAGGATTAAACAAGAATATAATTTCTTGGCATTTTTAATGTATAAATTTGTACTTTAGTTACTTGTGTTGTCCATTACAATTTTTTAAACTGGTCCCACTGTTAATTAAATTGTTGCTGTTTGTGTGCTATGACAAACTGTACACACTGAAGATGCTGGATACAATACCAGTGAAATATCAGCAAATAAGTTAGATAAATATTAATGATATTCTTATTATTTTTGTGTTGAATTAATAGTATTAAATAAATTAATATGAACTGCCAACACATATGCCTTTTTTTTTTGGAATGGCTTATGGTTTGTGGAATGAGTTACCATTATTAGCAAATGTCACAATCAGCAAATGCATTCAAGGTGAAGCACAATAGGTAGTTGAGTAGCTAAAGACTCCTTTCTCAATGACTCCTTGGATTTCCTAGCATACATAGTTATATAAAAAATTATATAATTATGTATGACTAGAAAAGAAAGAAAAACTGTCATTTTATATATTAGGATCAAGAACAATGAGAATAGTAGTAGATATTTATGGAAAGTTGAATGGGTAGTTAAATGTATGTTTTGCCACCATCCAAGTGATTATTACATGTAGCATACCTCATTACCATGAATGCTCAGAGGATGTTAATACAAATGTCCTCAGACATAATCATTATTATTACGTGACACCTCCAAGGAGTCCAAAGACTCATCATGGAAGGGCACCTACTCTACAACTCTCCATCTCCACCACTTAATCCATCTACAGTGAACCCAATCATCTACACCAATGAAGATCATAGTTGTACTGATTTGAAAGTTATAAAGTCTAATACTTGCATCCATTTAACAAATGCTGGGAATATATAAATAATTTTCCTTTGTGGAAAATCTTGCATCTTAAATCTTACTCCACCACTTAATCCAACTACAGTGAACTCAATCATCTACACCAACGAAGTCTACTGTCCACCACCACCACTAGTATGTACATGACTGATAATGATTATAGTTGTACTGATTTGAAAGTTATAAAGTCTAATACTTGCATCCATTTAACAAATGCTGGGAATATATAAATAATTTTCCTTTGTGGAAAATCTTACATTAAACAAGAACACTGATCTCTGGAAATCCAAAAGTGGAGGCTAGCACCTTTGTGACATGAAATAGAAGATAGGACAGGACTGATAAGCATGTGCTGCCATTTAAGGGGCATAACATGAACTATAATGAATTGTAACAAATGAGCATATTATTTAAAACTTAATTTTGCTAAGGATTCATGAAGAAGAGTCTGTACATGTGATTTGATCACATGGCAGACTCTTTGAACCGGAACCACGGACTTCCCATCTTGCATATCTGGAAATTCCTTGTGAGAACGTGCTGTATATGATTGAGAATGTGTGAATACCATTTCATGTAGCATTTTGGCACAACCAACCTATGAGTTGGATTTCTGTGCAGGGTGATATGTTTTCAGTCATGTTAAAACTGTGTATGCTGCCTGTTTATAACATTTTTTTTTCTAGTATTAATATATAAAAAAAAATTATGTGCCAATATTGGTCTATGTATAGTGCAATACACTGATATTGTTCTAAAAAATGAGTAACTCTGTGTAAGTTGGCAGGGCAGACATGTTTATGATGTGGTTTTATACAGTTCTGAGTATCAAATAAAGACTGATTAATATAAGTAAATGATATGTTTATGTTTTTCAGGCTGATATAGTGGATGTAAATCACATATTTAAAGACCTTGCGACAATGGTTCATGAACAGGGAGATGTAATTGGTAAGCTAGATAAATTTCATTCATTGATTTTTTTTTATTTTTAAATATTTGCTTATATTTGTATAGTTTTATATATTTGCAGTCAAATTTTAATGCATTTTTAATTATCAGATATTTCAGGAGATTTTTCAAATGAAGGTGAGCTAGCCAATCTCATACAGAGGTAGCAGAGCTTTTTCTCCTGGAAACTTGGGTTTTTCACACATGCATGCAAATTGGCCATGAGAATACAGTTTACAAACAAAAATACTATTGTTGTTGATGGCATTGTATGTAATTGGAGAATTAAGTAGTGGAGACAGTGAATTGTGTGTAGTGGAGTTAAGTACAGCCTCCTCCTGGGAGGAATCATTGGAGTGTCATGTAATAATGATAAAAGTTGACAGTTACATAAATGTGATGTACATCTTGTGTGATTCTTAAATAATTGACCTACAATAGCAAACTGTCTCCACTAGAACAAACTATTCTTCTGGTCCTCGTTGGGTTTTATAGTGAAAATAAATTGTATAGATTTTGTCAGTAGTTCTGTAGCATAGTACAGTATAGCATTGTTATGCATATTTAAGTGCTTAACTTTTAAATAGTAATGACATTAATAATAGTAATAACATCCAAGCTAACCTCTTAGGCATAAATTAAAGATGCCAAGAAATTATATTCTTGGCTTCATTCTTCATGTGCAAACTTGTTTGCTTATACAGGCAACCCTCGGTTTATGGTGATTCACAATAACGCCTGTTGCCTGCTAGTGCTTTCTTACTGTAGTGTGGTTGACTGAGAAACGACGCTAGCAGGCACTCTAGTGTTTCAGTATTTATCGAACTACTACGACGCATATGTATCAAACTTAGTTTTAATGTTGAATCTACCTAATTGTTCTATTTAATTTTTTTTTACGTACATATTAAATTGATAAAGTACGTAATTACATACCATGTCTGTAATAAATTTAGTTTAATCCTTTATCCAAGTGTGAGCAAACAAAGTTTGTGCCTGAAAGTATCTTCAGGACTGGGGTAAGGGGTGTTTTGCAGGACTGGGGTGTTTTGCATTATGGGAGATACTGAGATAGGAGTGTTGGTAGCTTGCTCCACCTTTGCAAGGAGTCGTCCTGGTGTTGTACCACCTTACCTCAGTCCTGAAGATACTTTCAGGTGTAAACTTTGTTTGCTCACACTTGGATAAAGGATTAAACTAAATTTATTATATTCTAACCAAGTGAAAAATAAACTTTCAACATACCATGTCTGATAACAGAAGTGCAGAAAAATTAGCAGAACTTGGTGTTAAGAAGGCACGGAAATCAATCGCACTTGAAAAGAAGATGGAGGTGATTGGAGGAATGGAAGATGGGCAGACGTGCTAATGTCTATAGGAGTATGACCTTACCTCCATCGACTGTTACTACAATTATGAAAAATGCAGATAGAATAAAACAGTCTGTGCAACAATCTATGGCAGCACTAAATGCAAAACATGTACATTATAGCAGGGGTAAACTTCATGAAAAAATGGAAAAATTATTATCATTATTGGTGGATGACTTGAATCAGAAAAATATTCCTCTGATGCAGGCTGTTATAACTGAGAAAGCAAAAACAATTTTTGAGGATCTTAAAAAGACAGATGGAGGCGAAGAAACATTTTTAGGAAACAAAGGTTGGTTCATGAGATTTAAGTCTCGAAGTAAGTGCCACAGTGTCAAATTATGTGATGAAGCGGCAAGTGCAGATGTTGCGGCAGCGGCTGCTTTTCCCAAAGAATTTCAAGACTGTGTAGAGCAAGGAAGTTATCCTCCTGATCTCATTTTTAATGTTGATGAGACTGGGCTCTACTGGAAAAAATTGCCATCACTCACTTTCATTTCCTGTGAAGAATGTTCCGCTCCAGGTTTTAAAGCTGCAAAAGATAGACTTATGCTTTTGTTAGGTGCAAATGTCTCTGGAACTTTGAAGCTTAAACCAATTGGTGTACCATTCACAGACACCACGTGCCTTCAAGGGTCTAAAAGCCATGCTGCCAGTCTATTAGAAATGGAACAGGAAAGCTTGGGTTACACAAGATGTTTTTATAGATTGATACACAAATTATTTTTGTCCTACCATGCTTCGCTTCTGTAAAGAAAACGATTTTCCAGCCAAGGCATTGCTTCTCTTGGATAATGCCCCTAGACATCCTCAAAACCTTGCTGAAGTAAGAACACCATTGGATGTCAAGGTTGTTTACATGCCCCCAAACACAACATCGCTTTTGTAACCGATGGATCAGGGGATTATTGAACCGATGGATGCGAACTTCAAGGATGCGAACTTTATCCTTGATAATAGTCCCGACTGTGGTACAACTTAAGTTCAACGTATGGCCGATGTTCGTTGGTGTTTCTCTCTTTTTTGTCCTTTTAATAATGTCTAATTTCACTTCTAATGTAATGGCTTTCCTTTTCTTCGACACACTGCCATTGGAAGAGTCTGCCTTACATTTGGGAGCCATATTGAAGGGTAAAAAGTTGCAAAAAAACACAAACACAAAAGTGAGAGAGCGGATGTAAACAAAGCACGCGGTACCCAAAGAGTGTATGCTGGGACTCGAGCAACGCTACCTCTCCCAAACAAATGCTGCGTAATGGTGTATTCTTCCACCGTACTCACAAACAAGTTCGCCCGTGACGTTTGAATTTTACATCGCTTTGCTTCAAGTCGAAATTTATTTTTTAAATTATTTATGGGATTACATTACTGCCGTATAGTCGAAACGACACAGGTCGAGGACCCCCTGTATATGTTTTGGCAGTTGTGAATGAGCAATGCAGAGTCAGAAGTTCCCATTGGCAAGTTACTGAGAACTTCAAGGTTTTTGTATAATCTTTTGCTATTTAATCCTGGTTCAAAAGAGAATTAAAATAAGTAGTATTACTGTATAGTTAAAATAAGTATATGAGGGGGTGGGTACCCAAAAGTAATCAGAATCTGAATTTGGCATACACTCATTTTCTAGTTATAGGTGATGCCACTAGACATCGTGAGTGTACAGTTTTCCTTGCCAGTCTGGCAAGTGGCATCATTCTGTGTGTATTAGTTCGTTGTTTTGGCTGCTTTTTTTGTTAGTGCTTATCAGCAGGTTTGGTGATTTTGTGATGGCTGACCACATGGAACAGAAAGTGTGCATGAAATTTTGTTTTCTTTTAGGTAAAACTGCAGCAGAAATTATTGTTATGATTCGGCAACCCATTAAGGTGATGCTTTAGGTAAAACACAGGTCTATGAATGGTTTCACTGTTACAAAAATGGGAACATGTCAGTTGAAAACCAACCATGATCCAGCCGACCTACGATAAGCAGAAATTATGAAAACATCAAAGGTTTACCAGGCAATCAATGAAGATTGTTGAAAGACCATTGAGCAAGTTTCTGAAGAGACAAATTTGTCATGTGCAGCAAAGTTTAACAGATCTGCAATTTAGACATGTGTCCACTAAATTTGTGCCTCATTTGCTCTCAGAGGATCCAAAAAAAAAAAAAAAATCGTGTGAATGTTTGTTGCAATTTGAGGGAGCAAGTTCTTAATACCAGTACTTTCTTTTAAAGGTTGTAACTGGGGATGAGTCTTGGTGCTATGGTTATGATCCAGAAACAAGCATCAAGCTAATGGGAATATGCAAATTCACCGAGACCCAAGAAGGCACGTCAAGTTTGATCAAACGTCAATACAATGTTGATTTGCTTAAAGTTCAAAGTTTTTCCACTTGGTTATACTATAAATTAAAGATGTCAAGAAGTTTTATTCTTGATTTAATCCTTTATCCAAGTGTAAACAAACAAGTTTGCATGTGAAGTAGCTTCACAACTGGGCAACTTGAAAAAATGAGGTTAATGACTTCACATCACTTGCCTTAGTATCCCATAATGCAAAGCACATATCCTTACAGACATGTATAATGCTATGCATTATGGGAAAGGTCACTACCCACACCAGTTTCGACC
This sequence comes from Typopeltis vanoorti, assembly GCF_054136105.1. Taxonomy (NCBI): domain Eukaryota; kingdom Metazoa; phylum Arthropoda; class Arachnida; order Uropygi; family Thelyphonidae; genus Typopeltis; species Typopeltis vanoorti. The sequence goes on from NC_143568.1 coordinate 35,787,826, forward strand.
TTTACTGAGGTCTCATCAGTGGGAGTCAGACCAAGAAGTGATACCAAGTTCGAAGTAATGCAGGAGTCGTATTTCCATAAACAAGTAGCCAAAAACATCACACCTTATAAATAAAATACTCTGTATTATAGATAAATGTTGAAAGTTTTTCCACTTGATTTATATGCTATTAATCAAAGAGAAGTCATTAGCCTCTAATTTACAATGTTGATTTTTTTTTATTATTATTTTTTTTTAATGTGAATGGAGTTGTACACAAAAAATTTGTTCCTCCTGAACAGACAGTGAAACAAAATTTTTATCTAATTTGAGAAGACTGCATGATAGTGTGTCATGACAACGGCCAGAAATGTGGAGTAGTTGAGATTGGTTGCTGCAATTCCCCAGCCCCCACGGCCTCGTCTGTCCAACAGTTCTTGATGTAAAACAACATGGCAGTTGTTCTCCACTCTTTCCAGGTGACTTTTTTTTTTATTCCCATGGATAAAGAAAGCCACTAAACAGCAACAACAGAACAATTCGTTGATGTGGATGAAGTGAAAGAAAAGTTGCTGGAGGCCATAAATAGTATTCTAGTCGAACACACCTCCAGAACTGTTTTCAGCAATGGAAAAAACATTGGGACAAATGCATGGACTCATATGGAGAGTACTTTGAAGAAGACAAGAATATGGTATTATGAACTTCAATAAATTTTATAATTCTGGTTATTTTGAGTACCCCTCGTAAATATAATAAAAGGCAGATTAAAATGAATAATATATAATGAACATGATATCCTCTTAAGAGGTATTTTAAGTATTTCAATCTTTAAATATTTTTGCTAGTTTTATGGAAATAAGGTTTATATGGAAGCAAGATGAAGCGTGTTTTGTCCTTCATTAGAAATTTCTCTGGTCTTATGTCAGTTGAGTAGTCTGTAGCCAATGTGGTCATTATAGCCATTTTTTCGTTATATTAGGTGGCACTTTTTAGAGTTGTTGTTATTGTTTATTTGCCATTCTATGTACTGTACTAAAGATGTCTGTAACACTTTGGTGAAAATTTTGCATTAAATAAGATTTTTACGTGAATTTTCCTCACTTTTTTATATTTATTTTGATGATACTAACTCACGGTATTCCATTATTGAAACAAATCATTAGACTTTATGCAGTATGCAGCGTCTGCTTTTAAACATTGTGCTAGATATGTCAAACTTTTAGTAAAGAAAGCTAAATGCATTAATAGAATTATATTTCTTAAACATAGTAAGATAGCTTGTTATTCCTACCTCTTGTAAAGTAAAACCCATCGGATTTACTTGAAATGATGAGAAAGACTGAAGATATCTATTAGTATGCATTGGTTTTCTGTACATAGAGATTCTAAATTTTCCAGAACAGCATGAGAGTTTTATATGGGAGTTATAAATTTTATAAGTTTTATATGGAAGGGAGTTATCATGTTCTAGTTCTGCCATCAATTTTATATTTAGAATCTCTATGTACAGAAAACCAATGCACACTAATAGATATCTTCACAGTGTTTCTCATCATTTTCCACCACAGAAACTCTGAACTATTTCCACTTTAGGACACAGAGCTCACTCTATTTTAAACTATCCAGATGAGCTTCAAAAAGAAATTAATCACCTCTCACATATTTTTGAACAAAATGGATATCATAAAAGAACAATTAAGAAATTTCTTATAGATCCTCCTAGGCACATCAATACAGAAACTTCCAATTTTAAAGGTAACATCTCAATCTCATACATCAGTTCGGGCTTCCAAAAATTGGCAAAAGTCCTTCAAAAGTACAACATCAGGATGTTATTCACCCCTCTTCTAAAAATCAGATCTTTTATAAGCTATCCTAAACCTAAGCATCATAATCTAAAATATCCTGGCGTATATAAACTATGGTGTGACTGTAATGTTCCTTATTATGGTCAAACTAATAAATCTGTTGAACCTCGCATGGAGGAGCATAAAAGAAACATCTCCTATAAAAGATCAAATGCTAGTGCCTTATCCAGCCATGTTCTCTTCTCTAACAATCCTCATGATAATTTTCAAGGTCACTCAGTTTCCTGGGATAGATCTGAAAACATTTTCCGTTGCAAGGATGAATTTGAAAGAAAGATAGTGGAATCCAGGGAGATTGCCCTTAATCCTGAACATTTGAAACAGTAATTTGAGCTATAACATCCCTGAGAGCCATACTGCTGTTATTCAATACTAGCATTCTTGAGAGTCTACTACCACACATACAATGGTACATAAATAGAACTGGAATTTTAATACGTTTTTTATTTTTAATTATCTAATACAATTAACCTATGCTTCTCAGTCCAGTCTTTTTTGTTTCTTCTTCCTACAAAGATATCTGATGAAGGCCATAATAAGCCGAAACTAGTTGTATCATTAAAGTTTTCTAACTTATTCTGGGTTTGTTTGTCATTAAATGTCTTTTTAAAATGTATCACAGTAAGTAACCGAGTCAATGCTCTTGAATACACACATATATGCACAGTCTTTCCATAAATATTGTTACAACTTCTGTACATGGAATTGCATTAACCTGTTCCATTAGTGGTGCTGTGTGTAGCCAACATTCGTGTGTTTATCAGTAGAGAGAGAGAGAGAAAGTTGTTTAGCTGTATGGGTTAACATACAGCTAAACAAACAAAAATAACTCTTTTTAGTCCTAATTTCTGACCTAATCTTTCTTTTTCTGAATTTAAAGCCTCGAAGTCCTTGAAGAATAGCAATTTAATTATTACTAAAGCTGACAAGGGAAAGGCTGTTGTTGTTGCTTGAGAATTCAGATATAAGGAATAGAATAGGAATCCATGTCTCTTAAAATAGCACTTCACAAGGATTGTTATTTTCAACATGTTGAAAACACTCTGTATCAGTAGCTTGTTTATGTATCAGACTATTAACCATTATAACAATACCAAAGGCATATTTCACCACCAAGGAACAGGTCGACCAAGCTGTGTTAGGATGCAACATCTTGTGAGGGCTTTGAAGGCACGGCTCCACTGTAATCCTGTGAGAATGTAGAAACAGATATAATGAATAGGAATCAGAGTCTCTTAAAATAGTACTTCACAAGTATGGATTGCAGCCGCCTGTTATTTTCAACATGTTAAAAACACTCAGTATCAATAGGATGTTTATGTATCAGACTATTAACCATTATAACAATACAAAAGGCATATTTTACCACCAAGGAACAGGTCGACCAAGCTGTGTTAAATGCAACATTTTGTGAGGGCTGTGAAGGCACGGCTCTACCATGATCCTGTGAGAATGCAGAAAGTGATGTTGCGAGAGATGAACATTTCACAGAAAATGTCACGTGCTAATTGTGATCACCTGGGGATTACAGCCTATCATTATTCTACTGGACACCTAACATCATAACTTATGTGTCGCAGGGTGATAATCAAAGAGAATTCTCCAGCAGTACATGAACAACAGACACACAGAGATATCCTCTTCACAGATGACAAGATTTTTGCCATTGAAGAGTCATTTAACCATCAAAAAAGATCTGGTATATACCCCAGATGGTCGCACAGCAAGTGCCATAAGACCATTATTCAGAGAGATCATCACTTCGCATCAGTGATGGTTTGTTGGGGGGGGGGGGAATGACGTATCAGGGAATATCAAAGTTGCATTTCTGCAAGAAAGGTGTGAGAACTTCCTACAGTGTATCAAAACACTGCTGAAACCTGTTGTACAGCCTCTGTGAACAACACAGAGACAGAGGACAGTGGACTTTCCAGTTGGACTCAGCCCCTGCACACACCAGACCACACAGCATTCTTTGGAGACAAATGTGACCACATATGACTGACCATCTAATTGGCCATCCTGAAGTCCCAATCTTGAATTCGTTGGACTTTAAATTGTTGTCGGAGCTTGAGAGAATAGCCTACAAGAAATGACATCCCAGCATCATGACCCTGAAGGTGAATTTAGAGTGAGCAGTCGCAACATTTTTGCTGGATGTTGCGTGCCCCACTGGTGATATGTGCCCTCACAGACTTCAGATGTGTGTGTGTGTGTGTGTGTGTGTGTGTGTGTGTGTGTGTGTGTGTGGCAGCGAAAGGGAAACATTTTGAATATTGAGTGCTGCTATATGCATGTTATACATGTGGATTTTATGTGCTGAAAGCTCTAAATGATTTACTGATAGATTAAAGGTTAATCTGCTGTTCAGGTTGTAACAATATTTATGGCTAAACTAGATATGTGTCTTGCCTCTGGTTCTGTATATACCAGAGTTGTATGTACCTTAGTGGTCTATTCACTTTTTTTTTAATATCACAGATTCAGATCTGGGATATTATTATAATAAGTTAACCTGAGAGATTGAGTGAGAAACAAAGAATATTCAAAAATATCTTAATTTACAAACAATTAGTGTAAATTTGTGGTATTGCTTTAACTGTGTGTGTAAAATGGTTGTTTCCTCAAACGCTATATATAAATTTGTATTGCAAATAAAAACTTATCTCCTAAAGAGGAAAGGACTCACAAACCTAATATAAGACTTGAAAAACATATACATCACACAAGATTTCTTGCCTCCTATCTTTAAGATCACAGGATTTCATGAGAATACACAAACTTCAAATTTATAAGACACGGATTCTTCCACTTTTAACATAGCCATAGAAATTTAATATAATCTGATCAAATCGTACTTTTTTCTTTGACAGCAACAAGATAATTTGTGCACAACTTTTCTTAAGAAAGAACATATTTCTTCTTTTTATCTTCTCTACAATATCAGTTCCTTTTCTATTTCCTTGAAATACAAAGATAATTTTAAATTTCCTTTTTTCTTGTCGAAACTTCTTGCTTATTCTTGAACATACACAAAAAAGTTTCTCTTGCAAGTTTATTGCATTTGACTAGAGTAAGTTTTGATACTTTACATATCAAAAGGCACTTCTGTCACTTCAAAAGAAACTATATATCATTTTTATCTAACTGCAACTTTAGCTTCCTTTGAAAGAAATTTATCCATTAATTTTGAGATAACTGCTTGTTTCCCTTATAATGCTCTTTTCCACTCTTTTGGCTTAAGAATTCCTTTAAACTACATTTCTCCTCTAAACTTTCAGATTTTCATAATGTCTTCTTTGTTCTGACCAATGCGATAGCTATTCTATTATTTTCTCTCACTAATTCAACTTCCTCTTTGGAAAGAGGAAGTTGAATTAGTGAGTGAAACAAGCTTTGCGCAAACTCGCTACTAGCTGATGTGGCAAGTAACATGCCGATGAGATGAAAGCAAAACAATCACTTGTTGTAAACAAGGTTGTTTAATGGGTTTAAAACATCTTCAGAAAATTTAGTATTTTCTTCTCTCAAGGTCTATTTAAATTTAACTAAATTAGAGTCCTTTTTACAGATAAATATCGCAATTAAACAGTTTGCAACAGACTGTAACTGTACAAGGATTTCTGTTGTTATTATTATGCGACACCTCCATAGAGTCCAAAGACTCATCAAGAGAGAGTGTACCAACAGCATCGAATGATTGATCCCTTCCAACTACTAACCATGCTCAAACTTGCTTAACTTTTTGCTGAGCCATTAGTAGCATAGGCTCTACCAATCGGCCAACCTTTGCTGGTGTAACATTAGTTATGTAACATATAACATTATATGTAACATTAGTAAAGAAATTTTTGATTACAAGAAATAATACATTTTTGTTATACATTTAGGAAATGTTTACATATAAAATAAAACTATAAATTATCCTTTCCTTTTTATTTATTTAAAATCAACCACTGCTAAAAAAAAAAAAAAAGTAAGATAATTTGTTTCATATTGCTTAATAGCAAATATTTTAATATATATCTGACATTAACCCCTCTTCTAGACTCAAATCAACCAGTAGAACAAGCAGGATTCCATAAACACAATTGATCATATTCATGCAGTAGAATAATAGAAAACTCGAAGAATCAATTGCCTCTCTGTTTTGCATTTATTGATTATGAAAAAGCATTTGATTCCATCAAAACTAATGCAATAATCAAAACACTCCAGAATCAAGGAGTTCCTGAAGAATATATGGACCTTCTCCAGGAAATATACCGCACTGCATCAGCAAGAATCCAACTTCACACAAGTAGCAATAAAATATCAATTGAAAAAGGTGTCTGACAAGGAGACTATCACCCAAAATCTTTACAGCAGTCCTTCAAGAAATATTTAATAATATAAACTGGACAAACCGTGGTATAAAAATTAATAACAGAAACTTAACACAGCTAATATCATAATTTTTGCAAACACTCCAGAAGACCTTAATATAATGATAGACCTATATCATGAAAGCAGAAAAGTCAGTCTAAAAATAAACACAGAAAAAACTAAAATCATGTTTAATCATTTTGTAACACCAAAAAACAAAATAATAGAAAACAATTTCTTGGAAAGGGTCTCTTCATATACATAATTAGGTCATCTCATGAACTAAACTGCAGACTCCAAAAGGAAATAAATAGGAGAGTTCAACTTGTCTGGAGTGCATTCAGAAAATTGAAAAGCATTTTTCAAAACAGTGATGTCCCATTCTGTTTAAAAAGGATGACATTTAACCAATGTATACTTTCAGTCATCTCATGTGGTTGTGAAACATGGTTGCTAACAAAAGCAACCTGGCAAATAAACTAGCAACAACTCCAAGAAAAATGGGGAGGTTGATGCTAGGCAGCACATTGAAAGATAAGAAGAGAAACATCTGGATAAGAAGCCCGACTCACATCACTGACATCATTTTTCAACATAAGCAACTAAACTTCACTGACATCCATCCAGAAGAGAAGATGAACGATGGACCACCATACTAACGAACTGGATTCCAAAAGAAGGGAAACAAGGCCGAAGACATCCTAAAAGAAGATGAAGTGATGAATTGTCAAATTTTGTTGGAGAAAATTGGTCAACCATTGGCAAGAACAGAGAAAGGTGGAAAGAACTGTAGGAGGCCTTTGTCCAGCAGTGAACAGAAAATGGCTGAGAAGAAGATATATATATATTAAGTTAGAAAATTATTGACCATTTTTAGTCATCTTACATTAGTTATTAAGGTGATGCTTTTCGGAATTGTCTGTTATTATTTTCTCGCTATTCTATGATCGTGTATTGAAGATGTCTATGACACTTAGGTGAAAAATTTAACATTAATAAATTTATGTGAGTTTTCCTCCATTTATATATATATATTTTTTGATTTGGCTGCGCTACATGTGTTTTCCATTTAGCCATTATGATTGGTATATGTTGCAAACTCTTTAGTACACCTCAGTAGCCAACACTCAAGGATCTGTTTCACCAATGAAAAGGAAAACAATAACTATCTGCCTTCCTTGACACTGAGATCACATAACTGCCCAGTCAGACTTATTATTTTCATTCTACAGACAACCAATCCCCCATTTGAAGATACATCCATCATCTGTCACATCATATCCCTGCCAGCAATTATAGTGTCATTTAGCAAATCAAGCTAGAACCATTTGCACAGACTTCACTATTTTCTCCATTGAACTCAACATCTCAGATCCATCTTCCCATCCCCAAACCTAATCCCCCCCCCCCCAAAAAAAAAAGCACAAAAAAAAAATCCTTAGCCATTTCCTACATCTAGGGCACCTCAGAAAAAATCTCATATTTTATAAAAGTATGAGATACATCAAAGACAACTATAATATATATAGAATGACAAAATTGGCTCCTGTAGTATCCTAAAAAAAAAGTAGAAAAAGAAATAAGTCTGAAGCAACCACTACCATCACCCCTTCATAGACAATCAAGGAAACAGACACGTAAACAGAGGTGAGATGGAAAAATAAAATCATTTTATGAGAACCTTTACTCATCTGAACAGGTAGTCACAGCACCGGTACCAGATGAAAATTTGGAAATATCTTCTATCCTACCTGAAGAAGTAAAAATGGCTATGAAAAATGAAAAATGACCAACCAGGAATTGATAGTATAAAATCTGATGAATTAAAAATGCGTGGACAAGTACTCTTTCAAACTCAAGCAGAAAGATTTACTCTATATATATACAATTAAGGAAAGCACCTACTGAATGGAAAACATCAAAGACCATAATTCTGCCATAAAGATAATAAGGAAGACATAAGTAATTACAGACCCGTCTGTCTATTATCTCACACACACAAAATATTTGCCAGAGTCATCCTAAACAGAATATAAACCTCCAACGAAAATAGCTGAAAAGAACAGGCCGGTTTCAAAAAAGGCTTTTCAACAATAGATCGCATTCAAACTATTACTCAACTAACAGAAAGATGCAGAGAATACCAGATTCCACTTTGTCTTCTCTTTATAGATTTTAAAAAGGCATTTGATACTGAACATAATGCAGTATTCCAAACTTGAATAGAACAAGGAGTAGAAATAGCATATATCCAGCTCATAAAAGTATTTACAAAGAAGGCACAACAAATATCACTCTTTCAATCACCCAATTAAAAATCAGTTTAAGTAGAGGAGCACGTCAGGGCGATGTCTTATCACCTAATCTCTTCACATCTACTCTGTACAGCATCATTCTAAAAACTGATGTGTTTTTCGAATGATGCGAAATAATAGGATGTTAAATATCCTATTATTCGCCTATGAACTATTAGAATTAGTGCTAAATGACATAAGCCGAAACTGCCAAAAAATTGGATTGGAAACACATCTGGACAAACAAGATGGATGAAAAACAAACACTGTAAAGATTACACAAGCACTCTAGAATCCCACACCATCGAAAAAGTTGCAGATTACATCTACCTCGGATGGTCCATAAAAATGAATAATGAAATATCAAATAGCAAGGAGAAAAAGAGCTGCTTAGATAGCCTTCAACCAAAACATAGATATAGAAATAAGAGCCCACCTTTTCAATAGTCACATCCTACCAGCATTAACTTATGGCAGTGAAACATGGAACACTACTTTAAAAGAACAACAAAGCTTAATAACAACTCAACGTGCACTAGAAAGAAAAATTTGCAGTATAAATAAAATAGACCATGTAAGACACACAGAAATCAGGAAGAAGTCTGGACTTGAAGATTAATAAAAGCAATCTACAACAGCAAAAGTATGACCTGCAGTCATGGAGAAATCCTGACTGAAATCACAGGTCCATCAAGTTAATAAGATACCGACCTTCAAGCCATATTAAAAATTAGCTAGCCTTATCTGGTCATCAAAAGATCTTCGACTTTATCATCATGGAGTCTACAGCATCCCTTGTTCCTGCAAACTTCTGTATTTCGGATAACCAGGAAGACCTCCAAATATCCAAATGGAGGAACAAAGAAACCATCTCCATTACCTGCACTATCTATTCTGAAGTAGTAGACCATGCCATGGACATGAATCACTTGATCAAGCAGAACCAAACCCCTTTTGTACAGGAGCAGATGTAAATTGGAGTGATTTCTAGAATATGCCACAACATTACAATATTCATAAGCCTGAACAAGTTCAACTGCCTCACTTTACCTAAAATTTGGGAGACTTATCTTGAGACCTTTAATTATTAATGCTAGACCTCCATGGAGTCAAAAGACTCATTGCAGAAGGTACACGCTGTTACATACAAAGCCCATCAAATCATGCTTGAAACTCATTCAGTGTATCTGCATTCACCAAAATGTCAGGCAATGCATTTCATTCACCAGGCCACCTTCCATGAAAAGAATCTACTCCTTATGCCTTTGCTCACAACCTCCTTATAAAGCTTCCGGGAATTTCCAGATTTTGCGTTCATTTCCCGTATTCATGCATTTAACACCTCTCTTATTCAGACTTTTGACCTTTGGAATCCATTCACACATTGATACTGTTAAGTATTTCTGTAATTTCTTAAACATCATTTATTTCCTACTGCTCATTCCATACTATAGCTACAAGCTGTCTCCTAAGCTTGTCATAATTACCAGCCTTGTAATTCCACATACACTATCTAGCAATAATTTTCCAGACACCCTTGTTATTTGAAGTTATGGAACCTTCCAGGTTTGTTAATAACATAAAAACCGGTGTACAGATAGTAGGAAACAGTATTTCATCATAGCAGTTGAATATAGGTGGTAAGGCAACACAATGTGAACTCAGTGATTTCGAGAGAGGTGTCGTCATGGCCTGTCACATTGGTGGAATGTCCATATGTGCCATTGTAGCTTAGGTGGAAAATCCAAAATCACGGCTGGCGATGTGATCAACAAATGGGAATGTTCTGGCATCACTAGTGCAGGAAAACACCTAGGGTGATGCAGGGTGTGCACTGAGACAGTAGCACTCAGAAATCCATGGCTGTGATTGGTTATTGTGTCAACCAATCCAATTGAATGTTGTCATTTGTCACAAGTTGCTGTTTTTGATTTCTGAGTTTCATCTGTTTTGTGTGCGTGAAGTGTTAACTGATGTGTTTAGGATAACAATATAGACAAGTTTTTAATATATAATTTTCTATAAATAATTTATAACTGTTTTGCCATATTTACAATGGCAAACTGTGTTGATGATCTACTGAATGTTCTGTTTTCTGTCAAAGCTTTCTTGGATTGTATGATTATAGTCAAAGGATGTTGGAAATTGTGTATAAATAAAATAGATAAAATGAGTTATTTCTGCCTTTCTTTGGTTCAGTCCAGAAAAATAATTTCCCAAGTGAAGTGTGAATTTCTTTTTCTGATTGTGCATATTTATGGCTGTATTTAAAAATCATATCAAAATTCAAATTATTTGTATCTCACTCTAGTATTTGCCAATGATAATCTAATCTCGCCATGAATTTTGCCTAGTCCAAGACTCGTGATGAAACATTCCCTCAAAGCACGATTTATCTAGTCCTACAGCCTTATTAACATCATTTGCTTAATTCCTCTTGCAAATATTTCATCAAATGAATTATACCTTTTATAAAAAGTGAATCTACTTCAAAAATCTAAAGACAGAATCATTGGATCATTCTGGGTGAAGTTGCACTTCTGGTTGTGATAAGAGATTATTTTAAGAACGTGATTATTTTGTGTATTTGATGTAGTGTTGAGAGCTTGGTCTACTCATGGAAACATCATCAGTACCGACCTTTCTTTATATAGCGAGGAAGTATATGCTGTTGTGCTTATGATAGCTGTTTGCAGCACTGTTCAGGTGAAAATAGATGCGGCTTCCATTCCTTTTTCTTGCATCCATTTTCAATTCCCACTTTTTCCCTTTTTCTTGCATCCAAACTGTGTGTGTGTTGTATCCTACACATAGAGCAGTTTGGATGCAAGCAAAAGGAAGATGAAGCTTTCTCTCATTTACCATTCATTCTTTTCTGGTGTCAGTTGATTTATCACTTGTTCTTATCTCAGTCAGAACAAATTTTAATTGACTGACACCAAGAAATCAAGCTTCAAGAATAAGAATTCTAGCAATCACTAGAAACAGCAGATTCATTATATATAATGAAGCAAAGAAATTTTAAGCTACAGAAGGTCAAAAATAGAAGATTCAAGATGGCGAGGAATAACAACTGCATAAAAGCCCTTGTGGTTACTTTGATACTTTGGACCTTTAAAATGGATTCTGGTGATTATAGCAATAATTTGAGTCATTCAAAAACAGATCATGTTTGGATGTCTGAAGGTGATGACGCACATCGCCGATGGTGAAGTGAATGTGGAAAAGGTTTTTCTCTTATGGTTTTAGATTTTTTTGAAAAAGGAGTAAAGAGTTTACTCTGAAGTTAGTGTTTAATATATAATGTAAAAAGGGGTAGGGGAACATGCATTGGAAGGAGATTCCTAGACATGTCACTCATACAGGCAATATCCAGTCTCCATGCCATAACATCACCTCAATGATACAATCCCTGTGCCCTTCCTTCAGGCATGACCTGGCAGTGGGATCATGTGTGGAATGTTTAGATAGCCTCCTAAATGCATTACTATCAGGTATAGTCTGGTAGCTTGGAACTACTTTACTGCTGTACTCTTGAAGATAGGGGAGGCTGTGAATTCCACAATGTTTGGTATCCCCTTGAAAGGTATCATTCACATTGTATCTATACAATTGGGGAACAGAAGCTGTAATCCTTACTTGGGTAGCTTGAAGAAGCTGATGCCAAGTTTGGCCCCAAGAGCAGGGAATCTATAATCCCTGTTCTTGGGTCCAAACTTGGCATCAGCTTCTTCAAGCTACCTAGTAAGCAAGGTAGTGGTGTTTCAGAATGATGAAAGTCATCTAACTACCCAATAGTGCTAGTTTGCATTTTCTCTAACTAGGAAGATATTCTGTGATAGCAGAAATAGTCACTGATAACTCCAGCCTTTGGTGGAAAAGGTTGGGTGAATTGACTGTAAGAGGCTGCATATTGCCCATCACTGGCCCATTGGTGGTTTGGCTGTGTGTTGTCAATTTTGTATTGGCTGGCATCATAAGAAAGTGGAATGTGATTTCTGTGCCTCATATCCTTGGTAACATTGTTTTCAGTCTTATGATCCAAACATTTGCATTGAACATATTACTGCAGCAGTTCTTAGTATGGAAACATTCATTCCAATTTAAATTCTATCCCTTAAAAAAGTGTGCAAGAGAAGAACCAAGCATAATTACAGCTGGTTTTCATCAAAATTTCCATCTTGTCTTTTATTGGCTGTTACTTTTGTTCAGCCCTTCTTGTACCTGTGCACTCAGATTGTTCTGTTTCATCATTATCCACAAGATTTCTTTGTAGAAACATGTCAACATTCTGAAAAGCTACTCAGAGCAACATTAATAGGTGGAATACCAATTACAGTTGCACCTCATAAAATACTCAACTCTTCTAAAATGATCTCAGAATCAGAATGGGATCTCCTTGATGAAGAGATATGTTTTCAGCTTAACAATCAGTGACAGGTTGAGGCACATACTGATCTCTATAGGTATCCAATTCACCATTGAAATTGAAGAAAAAAACGACTCTCTTCCTTTCCTAGACACACTTGTCACACATCTTTCCTCTGGCTGTCTCTCCTTCTCAGTTTACCGCAAACCTACATACACAAAAATTCTTACCACCACCCAACACAAAAATTAGGTGTCATAAGCACCCTTAAACACAGAGCCCTAACTATTTGTTCGAATGAACAGGCTCTAAACCAAGAATACAAAATCATCAACCAAACATTTATCAAAAATGGATACAATAAAAAAACTATTCACAAGATCCTCCATAAAGATACCAGTAAGAACAAAAATGTTTTCAAGAATGCTGTTGCCATTCCTTATGTTAGAGGCATTTCTGAAAAAATAGAACACTTCGCAAATACAACATTAAAACCACCTTTAAACCCCCAAATAAGCTAAGACACCTACTCAGTTCCTCTAAAGATCCTCTTCCACACCTAGCACACCCAGGGGTATACAAAATACACTGCACATGTAACATACCATACATAGGGGAAACAGGGCGAACTATCCCAATCAGACAAGACGAACACAAACGACACATTAAATACCTCCACTTTGGTAAAACAGGCCTTTCTAACCATGCACTCCAAACATACCATAGAATTGACTGGAAAAATACCAAGTCCCTACACTGCACCAAAACCTGGTTTGAGAGAAAATTTAAAGTCTTGTGAAATGCTCAAACACAACCCAAATCTCAACAAAAATGATGGCCTCACCATTTCAAGAATGTGGAGGACCCATCTACAACCTGTATAACATCCTAAACTAGCATTAGAAAAAATTCCCACTACAAGAAGACAACCTGGTAACCCCTGGTGAAGTGTTTAGAACATTCAATAGCAACTGAAAGAAATCATTTTGTAACTATCCAGAATATTAATACATGAGGACTCTAACAGTTTATTGTAGTTGCATTTATCTATTTATAATATATATATATATATATATTTTTTTTTTTGTATATATGTATATATATATATATATTTTTTTTTTTTTTTTCTATCATTAGAGGTCAGGCTAGAAAAAAAGATTTATTAACTACGTAGATTTAGTTTACTGGTATAGAAAGCATGAGCATGTAGCTTGGTTCTGTATACAGTTGTATTCTTCTGATGATGACCTCGATATAGAGGTCGAAACGTCAAGTTTTATTTTATTTGTAATTAATAAAATAATCTGTTCAACACGTGTGTTTTTGAGTCCCTAAATCTATAAATATGAGTGCTGATCACCGTGTAACCCTAAAAGAAAAAAAGAAAGAAATATGATCTCTATAGGGATGGTCTTTTGGCTCCAACCAGGAATATCATCCTTACCTTTGATACACCTAAGTTTTCACCATCTGTAAAAGCAGGGTATCTCAACTGTCCTGTTAGACTGTACATTCCTAATCCACTAAAATGCTTTAAATATCAGAAATATAGACTGTCTAAACTGATTCTCATGGCTTTACCACCTGTGCCCGATTTGGTAGTAAAGAGCATGATAAATCTTGTTCTGCAAATAAAGCTAAATGTGCCAGCTGTCATGGAGATCACCCATTCCTTACTCCTGTGCCTGTGGAAAGATGAAAAATAAAAAACAAAATATCAAGATGCCAAAAAAGGAAGTTAGCCACTACACCTTTTGGGAGATTGTTATGCTGCTGAGAAGTTGGAAACTATGTCAACAGCATCTGCAACACCACCATCAGATAATTTCACCATATCTGAACTTAATGATCATGAGTACTTCTCTGTTGAATGTATCAATTGCATGTCTTCTGGTTCTACTCCAGAAACAATCCCAAAAATGGTTCCATTTGATGGGAACCCAAGTCAAAATGGCAAGAATGTCATTTCTTATCCTGTCTGATCTCTTGCAAGAAGAAGCTCACATCCCTTACCTTCAGTAATTCTGAGATATCTAAACACGATCAGATTTTCCTTCTTGGAAAATACACCTCTGATCATTCCTGGCACAACCACATTTCAACTATAGCTTTTGCAGCCTCCAAAAAACTTGGTGTACTTTTTTGTACAAGACATTACCTTCACAGCCGTTAACTCCCAAATCCACCCAGCCATGGAATTGCTCCCATATTTGGGATGTTGCACCATAATCCTCTCTGAGATTGCTTGATTCTATCCATAAGGGAGCATTCCAGCTAATTAATGATCCCTCTGTCACATATCCACTTCAGTCCCTCTCTCACAGATGTTCAGGTTTTTCCTTGTGCCTCTTCTACAGATACTTTCATGGACAATGCTCTGCTGAATTGGCCACTATTATTCCTTCGCTCTCCTCCAAAATCATTAGAACAAGAGCCACTACTAACCAACACTCTTTTACAGTCCATCTTGAAACTTATTGAACCAACTTCACTCGATTCTATCGAAAGAGAGCATTCCAGCTAATTAATGATCCCTCTGTCACATATCCACTTCAGTCCCTCTCTCACAGACATTCAGGTTCTTCTTTGTTCCTTTTCTACAGATAATTTCATGGACAATGTTCTGCTGGATTGGCCACTATTATTCCTCCAATCTCCCCCAAAATCATTAGAACAAGAACCACTACTAACCAACACTCTTTTATAGTTCATCTTGAGATTCACTGAACCAACTTCACTAGCTGTTTCATTCCATCTATTTCTGTTCTTTGGAACAGTCTCCTCCATTGTCTTCCCCAAAGATTACAATCTTTATCTGTTCAAACAGAATGTAAACAGATTCCTCTTTCTATTCCTCTTGTCAACACATGGCACTAATGTGTTATAGGTCTTGTGGCCTTTCGTGTGTGTGGTTTGTATATATATTTATTTATTCATTCATTCATGTGGGGGTTCCTCCTAAGGACTGGTTGAGCCCTCCTAACTAGGGTGTAAAGTTTGTATTTTATGACTGTAGATCTGTGTCTGTGTTCATGGGCTGGTTTACCTGTTCTGAGGGACGAAAAACCCAAGTTTCTAGGTGAAAAAAACCCTCTACCTCCATATTGAGACCGACTAACTCACCTTTAGTTGAATGAGACCAGATAAAGGTGCCTCACGTAATAGACAGGAATCGAACCCAGATCTTTCCGACCAAAGGGCTTCATCTATACTGACTTAGCTTTGGAGGCTCTTTTATATATATATATATATATATATATATATATATAAATAATAAAAACCTTCTTCCATATGCCTACTTGCTCATATTCTGCAATAGAACCTACAATCTGCTCCCCTGCTATTTGTCTGCTACTTACATGGAATGTCAAAGAGAACATATAGAAGTGATCATTTTCCTGTTCTTTCCACAATGTCTTCACATGAACCATGTTCTCCTACATGGATCCCCATGTGGAATATGCACCAGACTCACTGCAGTGAGTCTGGTTCATATTCACTGCAGTGCTTTTTTACCATCTTGCCAAATTTAATGCTTCTCTCTATCCAAAGCCTTAATGGAACCCAAAGTACTAGGCAGCCAAAAAAAAGATCAAGAGCATGGAGTATATTTCGTAGGTAGCCCCACCACACCAAACTTAATGGCTTTTATTTTTGCATTAGGTTTCTGTGTAGATTGGACAAACACTTCCTGGCAGTATTCCACAAAAATATCACAATAAGAAACTTTTTTTATTTTCTCAATTATTTTCATGAAATTTTTTTGTTTCACTTCAAGATAATTACATGAATAAACTAGAAAACAACTAAATTACAGTTACAACTATTGAAAATATGTGAACAAGATTAAACAACAATGGAAAGTGGGCATTTGCTGTTATGCTGTCTGCTAGTTTGTGGTTTGCTGTATACTATTGGGAGATATGTGTGTTGTGATGAATTAAGTCTTCCCTTGTTTTGTCATATCAGCTGATTCTCTGAATTAAAATGTTATGTGGAGCATTTTTAATAATTATTTTTGTTTGTTGAGATGCTACTTGATGTTTTGTTTCTGTTGTATGTGCTGCCAGCCCCAATTTGTATCTTCTTTCATTCTCATCATCTTTGAAATGTTCTGATCGGCATGCTTCTCCAGATCTGCCTGTATGTCCTATATAGTGTAAACCACAACTAATCTCATAGACAACTAGTTTTGTAAGTGGCAGATTTTAAAGTTTAGGAGGTTTCAGGGAATTAGAAATCTTGTTGATTGGGTAGAAGGCAACCTTTAAGTTTTGTGGGTGAAGCAACCTTGCTATTTTATTTGTGATTAATTGTATATATGGGAGAATCAAAGACTTAGACTTAGTTTTCTTGTTCATCTGATTTTTTTGGAGGTTGAAGTAGAATTGTTTTATTAATGTTCTGTTGTAGCCCTTTCTTTTGTTAGGACTGAACTTGGGTATTGTAGCTCATGGTTCATTTTATCTAAGTTGGTAGAAATTCTGTGTGCCCATCATCTCTCTCTCTCTCACACACACAGGCCTCTGTGTGTGCGTGTGAGAGAGAGAGACTTCTTATAGACTGAGAAGCTGAGTGAATTTTGTTCAGATACTTCAACTAGTGTATTCAAAAATGGCAAAGATCTGTTTATTTTTAATTCAACAGTGAATTTAATCAAGGATGAAGGTTGATGAGGTAGGTGACAAAATCTTCTAACTGGTTAATATTACCAGGTCAGTTGATTAAAAAAATATATATATATCATCAGTGTATCTTTGCCATTTAGGTTGTGTTCCTTGATACTGGAGGGCTATTTTTCAAACCATTCCATAAATGGAATGCATGCTTTCCATTGCTTAATCTTTTTCAAATATTTTCACTAGATTAACTGTTCTAACTTGTTTTATAGTTTTTAGTTTATTCATGTAATTATCATGAAGTGAAATAAAAGAATTTCACGATACTAGTCGGGAAAATAAAAAATAGTTTTTTTATTTTGTGATTTCTTTGTGGAAAAATACTGGAAAACATTTCCTAGCATTGACAGCTTTTAAACAAGATTGGGCTAAACACATTATGTGAGACTTCAGAAAAACAATCTTGGATCCATTTTACCTATTTGATTACTCCCATACAATTTTTGCACTGGTTGTTTAACCAGTGCAAAAATTGCATTCGATACAATCCTGAAAATGAAATGTAGATACAGAACCTACCATTTGTCTACCTTGGACCATAATAGATTTGTTGTTGCAGATTCCAAAGCAATTGCAGACACTTGGGGAGAAAATTTTGCCAGTGTCTCAGCAGCAGCTTCATTTCCTTCTGAGTTTTTAATATTAAAAAAAAAAAATTTTTTTCTATCAATGAGCTTGAATCATACAATCAGTTATTTGTATTTGTTAAGGCAGAACTAAAAGGTGATCTTCCCCCCCCCCCCTCACTCCAGTGCAGTAGGTCCTGATGAGATCTATTATGAAATGATAAAACATATTCCATCATCTTCTGTGGATCTCTTTCTTTTAATATATAGAGAAAATTGGTTAATGTCAGACCTCTCTGGTATTTAAAAAGCATCAATATTTTCTCCAATACACAGTGTGGTTTTTCCAGATATCATTTGACTTTGAACCATTTCATCCATTTAGAAATTTGTATAAAAGATGCATTTCTGAAACAAGAACTACTGGTATCAGTATTCTTTGACATGCAAAAACTTTTGACAACACAGCCTGGAGATATATTAAAACACCTCTGTAATCTAGGTCTCAGAGGTTGCCTTCCTGTATCAATTAAAATTTTTCTGTCCAGCTGAGTTTTCTAAGACTGGGCAGTATGCTATCTTGGCCATATCATCAAGAATAGGATATTCCACAGGGCTCTGTCTTAAGTGTGACACTTTTTTTGCTATCAAACTTAACTCAGTCAATAAACAGCTTCCTCCCACTGTGGGCAATGCTCTGTATATTGATAACTTCACAATTTGCTGTCACTGTCATAACATAAGTGTAATTGAAAGACAAATTCACAAACAATTAATCTTGTCTCTCCATGAGCTTCTTAGTAATGGTTTCAGGTTTTCAGCAGTCAAAATGTCTGTACACTTCATCCAGATTCCGTGTTAAGAATAGAACAAACTGTTAATTTAATTCAGTAGTAACGGAAGCCAAGTTCTTGGGAGTCATCTTTGACAGAAAACTTGCATTCCTTTCACATTCGTCAACTAAGGGAAAAGTACAAGAAAGCATTGAATTTCCTTCACACTCTAGCCTCTACTGCAGGGGTTACCAACCCTATGCCCGCAGGCACCTTGGCACCCTCCAACGTATCCAGAGGTGCCCGCTCAGCTATGTAGAATCCTCTGTTATTCTATTGATTTTAATGCAGGAAATTGACTGGCGGGAAATCAGCATAGGAAGATCCCACATAAAAAGTCGCCTGCTTTTAGTGTGTTAAGCAGTTAGTCTTTCTCTTCAAATTTTACTGTTCAGCCAAAAGTCGGTATTAGTGTTTGAGTATATATTTGTGATATCAGTATTGGGTTTTAAACGGTTATCATTCTCTCCTAAAATGCATGTGGATAGTAAAAAAAAGAAAATATTTAATTATCAATCTGAATGGGAAGAAATCTACTGCTTTGTTAAAACAAAAGAAAAAGGTGTGTGTTTGGTATCTGGCAATTCTGTTGCAGTTATGAAGAAACATAATGTGGAGCAGCATTTCAAGACTAATCACTCCTCGTTTGATCACAACTATTCTTTTATTCTGTACTGAGAAAGAAAAAACTATGAACTGAAGTCAAAACTTACATTTAAACAGTTTTTATTCGACCGATAGTAAAGCATATAAATGCCACCATTGCTTCTTATAAAATTACTCGCTTAATAGCAAAAAGGAAAAAACCATATCAGGATGGTGAATTGATAAAAGAGGCATTTATTGCAGATGCGAATAGGAGATTCTTGGTAAGTAATATCCATTGCTGGAAGTTTTTCCACTTGGTTATAATATAAATTAAAGATACCAAGGAATTATATACGTGGTTTAATCCTTTATCCAAATGTGAGCAAACAAAGTTTGCACCTGAACTATTTTCAGGACTGGGGCAACTTGTATATAGAAGCTTATAATTTCATATCACTTGCTTTAGTATCCCATAATGCAAAGTACATATCCTTACAGGTATGTATAATGTGCATTATGGGAAGGATCACTATCCGGACTGGTTTCGACCTTTATTGAGATCTTGTCAGTGGGAGCCAGACCTGGAGGTGATATCAAGGTTGATACCTGGGTCTGGCTCCCACTGATGAAACCTCAATAAAGGTCAAAACCGGTCTGAGTAGTGACCCATCCCATAATGTATACCTTAAGGATATGTGCTTTGCATTATGAGATACTATGGCAAGTGATATGAAGGTATAAGCTTCTATATACAAGTTGCCCCAGTTCTGAAAATAGTTCAGGTGCAAACTTTGTTTGCTCACACTTGGATAAAGGATTAAACCAAGTATATAATTTCTTGGTATCTTTAATTTATATTATAACCAAGTAGAAAAACTTCCAACAATGGGTGCGACTTACAAAGAATCTTCTATTTGCTATCACTATTTCCAGCCTTGAGAGCAGTTTCCTTGTTTACATTGTCAAAGTCATCTACCCAAATAGCATCATCATCTCTCCCATCCAGGGCATTAGAGATGCCACTTTCTTTTTTTTTTTTTTATTATTTAAAAAAAAAAAAAAAAAAAAAAACCTCTTGGCAGTTATTTCTGGTGAAATCATTTCCCTAGGTTTCAAAATCCAGTTGCACAATTGTTCTGATTGGCTCTTAATCTTCCCTGCCAGAGTCAGGTCATAGTTGCCAGCTGCCATCCACTCCATGTAGAATTTTTATACATAGTCCTTGAATGGTATGCTGACCGATACATTCAAGGGCTGTAGACAAGGTGTGACCACCAGGAATAATGGCTACATTGGTCCTCATATCTGCTATCCCACATGAGGAGAGTGGGGTGTCAAAATAAGGCCTCTGGCGATTTGTCTCAAGCTGTTCTAATCCAATCTTGAACCAATGTAGTGTCTATCCATTCTTTTTCTTGGACTCTTAGATGAATTCCATGGGAAAATTTCCCCTTCGGCATTGTTTTCCTTTTGCATATCATGTAAGGAGGCAATTTTCTTCCATCTACAGTAATTGCGAGTATGATTATGCATCACTATTTTTCACTTCCAGTTGTGTGTGTTATCACAATTTTTTCACTGTTTTCTATTATTGTTTGGTGCAGCATGTTGAAATTGATGGGTGTTTGATCGGCATTGGCTATTTGTGATAACATATGGTTATTGCTCTTCCTAAGTTGAATCACATAGCGATGAAAATCCATCAGTTTATCCTCGAAATATCTTTCGGCATTCTTTGGCAAAGAGGGATGTCCTCTGACGAAGGGAAAGACTTCCTTTTCATGAATCTTGTGATCCATCCTCAGATCAATTTCAGATCTGTGCAACTGATGCCTCGTTTTGTATCTAACTCATGTGCTTTGAAATGAAACATTTCGTGCGAAACGCAGCAACCATCTTTATGCAACCCTAACGCATATTCAAGTAACATCCTCCAATTCAGGAAACTTTCCACTTTTTAGGTCCTTGGAATGCTTTTCTTGACTTATTAGTGCTTTCTGATGCAAGTTTCTGTTTACACCAGTATTGCACATTAAACTCAGTCACTGTAAATTCATGGCATGCTGCTTGATTGCCATGTTTTTCTGCAAAATCAATAACTTTGAGTTTAAAACCATCACTGTAACTTGAACATTTCTCCATATTTCAAGCAAAAATTACCAGTAATTTACATGACTTGAGATACGTAAGGAACAATCCTTCATGAATGACTAATGAGAAGTGAAGGCAGAGTGTGAAACAGACAGCGATAGTAGGCCGATAGAGATAGAGCAGCTATGAAGACTTGCATATGACTGGTGTGGTATTAACAAAAGATTGCGCAACTCAATGATAAAGGCAAGCCAACAATTGTTAAGTTGAAATGCTGATTCTCTTTAACCAATTATATCTGAAGCTGTCATAACAACATTCACTATATATTTCTTAGTTTTAACATGTTCACTTCAGTGGGGTGTTTTGGCCATTTATCGTTATGATAGGAGTTCTCACTACCATTTGTGTAGTGCTTCCGTGTTGCGTGGGCAGGCTCAACTGACACAAACTTTCAACCCTTCAGATGAATTTTATTGCTGCTTGTTTGCATGTTGCTTCTGTGTCTGGCTAGCAGGCAGACAAAGAGATGGTGAAATCATTTCCTGGCACATTATATGGCATGTTAGTTTCAGTTTGCTGATAGAATTTTATTTGAAGATAGCGTTTTTGATGTCTGAATGACATCAAAAATTTCAAATGCAATTGAACAAATATTTATTTCTTGTAATTGAAAATTTGGACAAATGTTTGGACAGTAATTTTTAGTTAGATGCTGTGGTTTGCTTGAGTCTGTACAGCATAGGAGGGGACATTTGATTCATTAACTAGTGCCATTTTCATTCCAGTTGTCTCTAATTGCCCTATTTGTTGACACCTATATTACATGGACTGCAAATGTCTCTGTGCCTTATTCAGTGAAACAATAAGACTACTTGTTTTTCTTGCATCTGCAGTATAATGGCTGTTGGGAAGGGTGTGTTGTTTGTCATGGTGAGCGAGTTACTATTGCCCCTGACGTGAACGTGTTTAAACTTTTTTTCATGTGTGAGGTATATGCGAAACTTTTATTTCTTTTTTAGTAAAGTAAAATCAGGGGTGTAAGTTATATTCAAGTAAATATGGTATTACAAATATTGCTTCATTATCCAGATAATTAGGCATTATTCGTACTTTACCTCTGAACATCTCTACATCTGTTAAGTCTGTACAAATCATAAATTCATCTAATCATCAAATACAATTCTCACATAATGTCCCTAAAATATTTCATACAGAAGAGAGCATTCACGTTAATTACTCTTCGCTCAACAGATCACTTTCTTTCATTTTCTGCCACTTGCATTTTCTATAGCTGTTTTCATAGTCATTTTTAATCAGAATTGGCATCAGTGATCCCAGCTGTCTTCAAAGTCTGTTAAAACGTGCAGTAGTTATTCAACAGTCCCTCACATTTGCTTCCAAACTCAGAGAAGAAAAATATTTTTCTTTCGTCTTCATTTTTTTCTATAGTTGCGTTTTGGTACATGGTATCCCCTCATATATTTCCTAAAAATATTATCTTCTGATCTTAATGAGATTCAGTGCCACCACAGTACTAATATATTATGGCTTTAACAACCCCTATGTAAAAAATCACAAAAAAAATTCTGTTATAAATCACAATCATATGGTTACTAGTTATTAACCACTGAGGAGTTAATGTTCTCACAATATATATTTTTGTATTTCTGTTATAATTATGCTCTCTCTCTCTCAGCCAAAATCAGTAAAATAAATTGTAAAATATATCTAGATTTGTGGTAAAACAAAAGTTTCCAGAATTGTCATATAGTATGTGTACATGCATCATTGATATTCTCCACTATTACAAAATAATGCTGATTACACTGCTCTTCTTTCTCACTTGATAAATCCTCCACTACACAAATCAGTAAAACTTCTAGATTATAAATCTCTGCAATCTTTTTTTCATTGTTGTTGTGACAAGCTTGTTAACTTTTAACTTCACTACTTGCTAAACTTAATCCTGTCTTATTTCTCATAAAGCAGAATGTCTTTATTATATTCTTACTTTTAACAACACTGAGATTATCTGAATAAGATGAGATTTCTTTCTAGGAATAACACAGATGTCCACTCTTTGTTGACATATAAGCATATTACAAGTATTGACTCGTTAGTATTCAACAAATAGCTTTTCTTCTTTACTTAACAGTCATTAACTCTTTACAAATCACAAATATGTCCATTTATTGAATACTATCACATTTGGAGTTGCAACAGCTTAAGAAATTCTTAATTCCATTGTAGAAAAGAGCATTTAATTAAGGATCCTTGATCCCTAATTAATCTTTCACATAGATATTTAGTTCCTGCTGCATGTATTTTCTACAAATATTTCCATTGTCAATATTCCTCCACTATATTATAAACCTGTTAAAATATGGATCAATTGATGGGCATGCCTTCATGATTTATTTCTAAATCTCACTCCACAAACTTTGTGTCTGTGTGTAGGAGATTGTATATGTTAGAAATCCTTTGAATCTTTATCTTAAAATAAGTTAATTTGTAGTTTAGCTATAACAAATATTAATGGTTGAATTGTTTTATAGACAGCATTGAAGCAAATGTAGAGAATTCTGCTGTGCTTGTGACTGAAGGAGTCCAGCAGCTGGCAAAAGCAAGAGACAATCAGGTAACTATACTAAAAATAGTATTATATTGAAATAATCTGCCATGCCCTCTTAGAATATTGAGTTTTAATATGCTGCAACTTACTCTTTGTTTCCAGTGATTTTTATGACTGCTTCAGGATAATCACTTGATTGAAGCTTGTTGTCAGTTATGTACTAAATTTATGTTGTGTAAAATAGAAAGGTAATTCTCTCCACCCCCACCCCCACTTTTTTAAAAAAAAAATTATGCTTAATTTTTGGTGGTATAATTCATTTATTAATAAAATAGGAATTAAGTAGCTCACTTATATACATGTTTATTTATGCTTATAATAAAACACACATTTCATGATTTTCTACAATGGAATCATATGAAGGTAATATGCAATTCGTATTATGAAATGTACATTGCCTTGATATATAGGAATGCAAGTTGGACTGGGAACTGGTGTGGGGTTGTCAAAGAGAAGTGTAAGGAGTAATGAATGCATGTATAGGAATGGTCAGCATACAAATGGAATGGCTTGTAATTCATGGGGAGTAGTTGAGTCTGGGTGTGGAGGGTAGGAAATGACAATGGATAAGAATGAGCAGACAGGATCAAAGTATGGAGAAGTTGCATATGAGGGGCAGTATGGGTAGGACTGGTTATAGAGCAAGAAATTAAATGTTATGCTTATTTATAAATGCCAGGAGTAAGAGGGAGATGAAATTGTTGCATTGATTAACTTGATTTGTCCAAAATTTGTTGGAATAAGTGAAACATGGTTGGATGAGTAATACCTGGATGAGAATAGAAGGCTATGATGTTTTTCATGAGGATGTGAAGGGCAAGAAAGGAGGGGCAATGCTGGTTATGATAACAGGGGAATTATGTCCACATAAGGTTGAGATACAAGGGGGAAAATGGCAGTAGTTTTACAGCAGTAGGGTGTAATGGGGAAGTTGACTGAATGAGATTTGGTTTGGTGTTGCTACAGGTCAGGGAATGTGGAAGGTGGAGACAAAGAAATATATAGGCAACTTGGCTGTGTGAGTAAGCAGAGGGTGATCATTATGGGTGATTTCAATCATGGCAGTATTGATTGGAATAAAAAAAGTGTTGGGGGAACAAGGAGAATGAATTTCTCGAGTTCTTAAAGAGCAACAATCTTAGACAATATGTAATGGAGGGCACGTGAGGGTTAAGAGTCTTAGATCTGGTTATATCATCAGAGGATGTGAATGGAGTCATTTGGTGAGAGTGACTATGAAGTGATCACCAAGGTTGTGGTCAGTCATATGAGAACTTCTGTAAAGAAGGGATATATGCGCAACTACAAGGCTAGTGATTATGAAAAGCTTAGGAGAAAACTGGAAGACATAGTGTGGAAAAAGGAGTTTGAGTGGAAAGGTGACAGATGCTTCTTTGGCATTGATCAAGAGTTATTTAACATCAGCAGTGTCTGATTGTATTCCAAAAGTGAAAAGGCTAAATAAGGCAGGAATAAAATGGATGAATGAAGAGATTGAATGTGAACTCTGGAAGAAGGCATTGTGGAAGCAACACAAGATGAATGTTGGTAATAAAAATTAGAAATAAAAAAAAGGAGTACAAAGACCAGGCTAGGACTCAGGTGATAAAGACAGCAAAAGTACAGTATGAGAAGAAATTAGCCAATCAAGCTACAAAAAATTCTAGTGAGTGAATTCTTTCAACATGTGGCAACTAGAAATAAAAATGATTATGGGAGGATAATACTAATTGATGACACTGGCAGTTTGGTAACTGATTCAGAGGATATAGTGGAAGCATTCAATGAGTAGTTTATCAGTGTATTTCATCCTCATGAATAAAAAATCAGGGGAGCTTAGAGTGTAGATGGCACAGTGGAGGAGGGACTGATGCTTAATGAGCAAGAAGTATATGAGGAATTAAGTCAACTTGATGTTAACATGGTAGTAGGACTTGACAGTATATCACTGTGTCTTGAAGGAATGCTCTAGAGAATTAATGGCATCTTTGACACATCTGTTTAACTTAAGTCTTGAAACAGGATGAGTTCCAAAGGAATGGGAGGTGGTAAAAATTATTTCACTTCATAAATGGTAGGGGGGGGTATGACACTGAGGGTACAAATTACAGGCTGATCTTGTGTGGCTGGAGTTAAGGTGTTAGAGAGGGCTAAGATTTCAGAAATGGATTGATTGATAGCAGTATTCTTTATATTGATCAGCATGGATTTGTTAGGGGGAGGCCGTGCTTTAGCAATCTGTTTACATATTACAACAAGGCGATAAATTCACTAGATAAAGGGGTTGCATATACAGTGGTGTACTTGGATTTTTCAGAGGCCTTTGATAGACTGTCACATGACAAGGTGACAGCTAAACGGAAACAGACAGGATTAGATAACAGGCTAGTCATTTGGATAGCTGATTGGATGTCAGATAGGTATCATCAGGTTGTATGTGGAGGAGTGGTATTCCAAAAAAGAAAGGTGATTTCTTTTTTGGAATTGATTGGAATAAAAAAAGTGTTGGGGGAACAAGGAGAATGAATTTCTCGAGTTCTTAAAGAGCAACAATCTTAGACAATATGTAATGGAGGGCACGTGAGGGTTAAGAGTCTTAGATCTGGTTATATCATCAGAGGATGTGAATGGAGTCATTTGGTGAGAGTGACTATGAAGTGATCACCAAGGTTGTGGTCAGTCATATGAGAACTTCTGTAAAGAAGGGATATATGCGCAACTACAAGGCTAGTGATTATGAAAAGCTTAGGAGAAAACTGGAAGACATAGTGTGGAAAAAGGAGTTTGAGTGGAAAGGTGACAGATGCTTCTTTGGCATTGATCAAGAGTTATTTAACATCAGCAGTGTCTGATTGTATTCCAAAAGTGAAAAGGCTAAATAAGGCAGGAATAAAATGGATGAATGAAGAGATTGAATGTGAACTCTGGAAGAAGGCATTGTGGAAGCAACACAAGATGAATGTTGGTAATAAAAATTAGAAATAAAAAAAAGGAGTACAAAGACCAGGCTAGGACTCAGGTGATAAAGACAGCAAAAGTACAGTATGAGAAGAAATTAGCCAATCAAGCTACAAAAAATTCTAGTGAGTGAATTCTTTCAACATGTGGCAACTAGAAATAAAAATGATTATGGGAGGATAATACTAATTGATGACACTGGCAGTTTGGTAACTGATTCAGAGGATATAGTGGAAGCATTCAATGAGTAGTTTATCAGTGTATTTCATCCTCATGAATAAAAAATCAGGGGAGCTTAGAGTGTAGATGGCACAGTGGAGGAGGGACTGATGCTTAATGAGCAAGAAGTGTATGAGGAATTAAGTCAACTTGATGTTAACATGGTAGTAGGACTTGACAGTATATCACTGTGTCTTGAAGGAATGCTCTAGAGAATTAATGGCATCTTTGACACATCTGTTTAACTTAAGTCTTGAAACAGGATGAGTTCCAAAGGAATGGGAGGTGGTAAAAATTATTTCACTTCATAAATGGTAGGGGGGGGTATGACACTGAGGGTACAAATTACAGGCTGATCTTGTGTGGCTGGAGTTAAGGTGTTAGAGAGGGCTAAGATTTCAGAAATGGATTGATTGATAGCAGTATTCTTTATATTGATCAGCATGGATTTGTTAGGGGGAGGCCGTGCTTTAGCAATCTGTTTACATATTACAACAAGGCGATAAATTCACTAGATAAAGGGGTTGCATATACAGTGGTGTACTTGGATTTTTCAGAGGCCTTTGATAGACTGTCACATGACAAGGTGACAGCTAAACGGAAACAGACAGGATTAGATAACAGGCTAGTCATTTGGATAGCTGATTGGATGTCAGATAGGTATCATCAGGTTGTATGTGGAGGAGTGGTATTCCAAAAAAGAAAGGCACCAGTGGAGTACCATAGGGATCTGTTTTGGGACCATTAGTAACATTGGTACTGGCTTAACTTGGAGATATGATGTATAGTTGAAAAGAACCATGAGTAGAGCAATGTTGCCTTACAGGAAGATCTCAGTAGACTCTTTGAATGGACAAGTGAGTGGAGTTATCAGTTTAATGTTGCAAATTGCAAGGTCTTGAAATTTGGTAGGCAAGTTTGGGATGCAGAGTATACAATTAATGGAGAAATTTTTAAGGAGGTGGGAGAGATGAAGGATCTGGAAGTGATGTGGACAGACTTGAAGTTCAGCAGTCACATTGCTAAAATTGTAAGAACATCACAATGGATTATGGCAATAATTAATGAGGATGACATTGACACGCAGAAGCAAAAAGGTTATGGTTCCCTTATATCAGGCCACATAGGGACTACTGTGCACAGATTTGATTGCTTGGTTTTTAAGGGGTTCAGGCTATATTGTACGGGGATACAGAGGAGGTTTACTAAGTCACTGTCAATTCTCTGGAATGATGGTTGCATAAGTTGGTGAAGGATTGTTACCAGATTAATGTGGAGGAGATTTTTTCACAGAGTAGAGGGAGACAAGGGTAAAGCATAAGGAAACCATTCTTGGAAGCTGTTTAAGGAAGATATGAACAGGGGAGTGATTATGTTCTATTTTAATTGTTTAGGGATGATGTCACCTGAATTCTTTGTTCCTTTGTAAAACAATCTTCTATTTTACATGGGAAAGAGGAAACTGCCCAACTGGGCCAAGTAGATTGCTAATATAAGTATATGAAAAAAAAGCTAAGTAGCTTATGTCTGTACATCAATCCCAAGAGTATCAGGAACAAAGGGACTGAGTTTGTTGCTTGGGTGAATACATTGTGGCCTAAGGTTGTTGCCATTAGTCAAACCTAGCTCTTGGAGTCAGATGTAGTAACAGGAATTGAATTTAAAGGGTATAGCATTTTTAGGATCTATAGCAAAGATGGTTGGGGAGGAAATACTGATGATGATATCAGATGATTTTGAGTTCATGTAGGATATAAACTCATAAAAATGATAATGTTCATGGTGAACTGAAATAGGATTGAGATATCAGGAGGAAATATGATGAGGTCTAAGTTAACTTTGAGTGTGAAGTCCCATTCAATGATATCTTAGACCTCATCCAAGCCATATTTCTTCCTGATATCTCAACCCTATTTCAATTCACCATGAACTCGGGCTATTTCATTTAGCAAGGAAAATTCTACGAACAGATAGATGGGACTGCCATATGTTCTCCACTCTCTCCAGCCTTAGTCAACTTCTTTATGGAGACCTTTGAAGAAAAAGTCTTAAACTCTGCCCCAACAAACCCACTGTCTGGATATGCTACGTGGATCATGTGTTCTCCATTTGGCCTGGATACACGCCACAGTTTCTTAACCCCCAAACCAGCCACGACGTCTATGGACGTCCAGATAAATCTGGATACGAAGCTCTAAAACCCATTGAATAACATAGATAAGATGTGCAATTTGGTGTCACTATTTCATCCACATTGGCCGGTAGCACACTTGCACAATCAACAACACCACTCCAGGATTCAGTTTACCTTGGAAAAGGAAAACAACAGTCTCTGGTTCCTAGATACTCTGATTACAAACCAGATGGATCCCTGACATTTGCTGTTTACAGAAAACCTATGCATTCAGGTAGATACATTCGCCAGCAGTCACACCATCTCCCTTTCCAACAATATAGGATTATAAAAATCCTATATAACAGGGCACAATTAATGTTTGGATAACAGTTCCACCACTACAGCCATTTGGGACTTGCTGACCATGCTTTGGACACCCACCACAGGATATGCTGGAAAAAGGCAGCTCTGTTACACTGCAGGAAATATAAGTATGAGAGACTATTCATCGAATCTGCCTCAGCTTTGAAAAACTTTCCAAACCTCAAAGAATTTGGGTGCATGAGACTGCCCCAAATTTGGGAAGCATACATTTTAAATCATCAGACAAACGGCCAAGACAACTCAATTTAGCACAGTTTAGGACTCTAGGCCCGACTTCTGTTGCCTTTATTCAGCCTCATTTGCTCAGTGTTAGTGCCTGCATGCATATATCATTATTTTTTGTTATCCCTGATGATAGCAATATAACATTGTCGAAATATAGGAAGGTATTAATTAAAGTCTTTTATAATTAATATTCTAGTATACATTGTCATTTCCTAAAAAATTTAAAGCTATGTTATGCTGTAAGTAAAAGAAAGAACGAAATGTGGAAGAATAACTTAACTGAATGTAGACAATATGCTTGTGTCAGAAGCAGATGTGATTATTCAGATAATAAGTGCTCACTTTACTAAGTCTCTCAACCTAGTCTATCAGTACATTGCATGAAGAGATACAGGTGCAGAAGAGAGGTTTCCAGAGCTGTTTCATAACATGCACAAGAATTCTGTAGTAGGAACTCAGCATGTATACTAAAGGAATGTTCAGCCAAACATGTTAAGCTCTTGACATGATTGTATAATTCAAGTCACAGATAGGAAGGATCTCCAGGAATGGAAAGTTCTGTTGTCCAAGAGTGCAAAAACTATTGTCTAACTACTGACCTATCAGTATCTCTGGCATGATAGCAAAGATTTTAGAGACATTAGTAAGAGGTCACATATAGAAATGGGTTGACAGACAAGGTATATTTTGCATGGTTTACTAAAGGAAGGTTGTGTCTGAGCAGTTTGATCTTATTTTATAATAATGTTATGGCTGAAGTAGATAAATGGTGTGGATACACTATGGCACTGTTGGACTTGGCTAAGGCAGTTGATAAAGTACTACATGAAAAGCTATTTGGTAAATTGGAGGATATGGGATTAGAATATAAACTATTGGATAAGTGAGTGCAGATGGACATATATCAGAAAGTAGTATATGACAGGGGTGTGAATATGCCAGATTTAAGGTGACCAGTGGTGTATCCTGAGGATTAGTCCTTGGACTATTGTTGCTCTGCTCTATATGTTAAGAGTATTGAGAGGGACCTGACAGGGGATATTAAATTGTTTGTTGATGATGCAAAGATGGGCAGGGCAATCAGGAATGTTATTCATATGCAGCACTTACAGATTAATTTGAGTAGGCCAGAACTGTTGGAAAATGCTATCAGTTCAGTATTAGAGTAAAGACTCTACTTCAGCATTGTACTTCAGCATTGTAAATCTCATAATGAGATTTACAATACATATTACATTGGTGGAATTATGCTTGGAAAACCTGATGAGGCTAGGAATCTTGGAGTTATGGATAGGAAGTTCAGTGGTCATAAGAAGAAATTGCAAATTCAACTCTGAAGATAATTGCAATGCTAAAATAAACATTGGTTTAAGGATAAGGAAGTCACTTTGACTCTTTACAGGACTTGAGTATGACTGCACCTAGACTACTCTGCACAGATTGATTTCCTGGGTTCCAAAGATATAAAAGAGCTGTGGGGGGGGCTCAAAGAAGAGTTACAAAGAATATGTTGGGATTATGGAATGTTGATTCGATGAGTGCAGATTGGTAAACAAGAGAGACTTGTGATGAGATAGAAGCCTTTAAACTTCTGAATGTGTGGAATATGATATCATTTGATGGAATTTTTCATTATATGGAAGGTGGAGAGGATAAGGGATTATCCATGGAACTTAGGCTTGTCTATTGTCAGCTTGATGTGAGCTTGATTTTTGTCTTGCTGAGCAGTGAGTTGCAACAAGGAAATGATACTAGATGATTCCTCCCCCCCCACACACACACACTTAACATTAATACTATGGGTGGACTATGGATTTAAATAATCTGGAAATCCTGCTTTCAAGACCAAATGACTCGATAACTAGAGCAGCATTAAACTTGGTACAATTTAATTTACTTCAGGTAGGGTTGATGGTCTTATACCTGATGATGAAATTCATTTATAACTTAAAGATATTCACAAATATCCAATACCACGGTGGGATTTGAGCCATTTGCCTGCTGATTCGAGATGAAAGATGCCATGCACTTTTAGCTAACCAGGCTGGATGAATGGAAGAAATTTTTTTTTGGTGGCAGTACTTGTCAGGTTCACAAGTCTCATTTGTGTAAACAGGCCACAACAGGAAGATGGGAGTAAGTTTGAATGGGAAAGACTACATTTTTTATAGCACCAGTTCACTGATTATAACTAATTAAAATTGATCACTAATTATGATCACACCACCTGTAGAGATTCCAACTATACAGTAAAAATTGGACTAATGTCACTGCAGACAGATGCTGCAAAATGTGGCCTGTCATCAAGACTGAGTTATTTGTAGGTATATAGCTTAAAATATTTTATTATGAAATTTGTTGAACTTTAGGTAGTTGGATATATAATCTGTTGTTTGTGGACAGGTGCTGAGTACACGTGGGAAATCAAATGGCTTATCATAAGCTTAAAAAAGTTTACATTAGTGAAACTAGAATTGGATCAATGGATACAATAGGAAGATTGGATCATTAGATACAATAGATACCATATCCACTGTACAGCAGATACTTACCATAGTTGAACCCATAGGGACCAAAGAAAGTTTGTTATAGTACAAGGTTTGCTATAGTGAATTAAGGGAAAAATGACTACCCATCTCCTTTAAGACATTGTGACTTCTTTTTTTATCTCTTCACTGTGCCATTTCCATGGAGGGGGGGGGCACTAGTGGGTCAAGCGTTACGAACGTGTTTTGAAGAGCTCCTGATTCAGATAAGTTTTACTAGGAATAATTAAGTATATATGCGTAATTGTTTAAGTAAGAGAGGCTGTAAACATTGTACGCTACCGATATTATTAGTGTGGGTTTTTTTTCTTGCGTAAACTAAATACGAAAACGTTAATATTAGACCTAGTAACCTGCAGAGAAAAAAAAAATGGCGGCGGCATTGTCATTCCATGATTTTAATTTGGATTTCAGTCGGTTCGTTAAGTGTGAGGTCTGTTATATGTATTCCTTCGATTACATAAATGATTTGTGGATGTTTAGTGCGGATGGAAGAAGTGTGTGTGCGAAATGTGACCTGAACGAGGAATTGATGAATGCGAATATGAAGTTGATGACAGAAAGTGCTAGTACCGATTGTGTCGCGAGTGTACGTTTGAAAGAGAAGGATGGTGAGGAAGACAGGCGAAAAAATGTTAAAAAATCAGGAAAAAAGAAAAAGAGCGATTTGACAACCGTAACAGATGTTAAAAGGGACGAAAGTGAGGCGGAAAAAAACGAAATTGAGAGAACGAATGAAAGTAGAAATGGCGTGATGCAGAAATCGCAAGTAAAAAAAATCGAAAGAATGAATGATAGCGAAAAAAGAATGACTGATGGCGAAAGTTGGATGCATGTTGGAACGAAAGTACTGAACCAAAGAAAGATGAATGACAGTAAAAGTGAGACGAATGATAGTGAAAGTTGGACGTATGTTGGACCGAAAGTACGGAAACAAAGAAGGATGAATGAGAGGGAAAGTGAGAAGAGGGGGTCGAGAGTTAGAAAGTTACAAAGATTTAATGATAGAATGTGTCACAAGGTTCGGAAGGTGAATTGGATTGGATGAAGCAAGAAATGAAATGGATGCAGAATGAAATTAAGAGAATTCAGGTCAAAACTATTAAAATAAATCATGATGGCATGAAGGAGTTAACAAAAGATGAGCGAGTGGCGTTGTATGGCGACTCCATTATTAAAGGTGTGCTAGAGGATAAAATGCACAAGGTATGTTTTCCAGGCGGTAAAATGAGTAGAGTGATTGAGGCATTGAATATGAGGCGGGAACGAGCAAAAGAGTTAATTGTATTAATTGGTACAAATGATTTGAGAGAGAACAAAGAGCATGTCAAAATGAATGTCAGGAGACTGCTTGGAAAGATAAAGGAGAATAGTGTGACAGGAAGGGTAGTCAGTGTGTTGCTTAGGTATGATTGTGGTGAAATGAGGCGGAGAGCAAGGATTATGAATGATATTCTGGCTGAAATGTGTGAGGAGATGGGAGTACAGTTTGTTAATGTGTGGAATGAGTTTGAGGGACGAAGTGAGCTGTATGGGAGTGATGGACTGCATTTGAGTGGTTATGGTGCGAGTCGCTTGGAGAGACTGCTGCTGAAAGTGGAGAAGTGAATAGAGAGAATGAATCAGATCGAGAGGGGAGTGATGTGGAAGAGCAGGAGAGATTGAAGGAGTGGAAATGAATGGGGAAGTGAGTGGTATGAGTATAGAAAATGAGAGAATGGGTGTGCAAGAGGAGCAGGGAAACGGGGAGGCACAGGGTAGACAGGGATACACAGCGTGAGAAAGGTGGATGCTCCAAGAGGAGGTAAGAGCATGTGTAGGCAGGAAAGTAATGGGATGATCAGGAATCAAAAGGAAACAGATGGAATTGCAAAGGGTTCTAAAATGAAGAAGCAGAAAGGGAAATGGCCCCAGTCCAGCATGGAGAGATCACATCGAGTGAGTGGTATCAGTGGAACTAGCTGTAGATCCAGAAATGAGTTGTTGTTGTGTTTGTATACCAATGCTAGAAGTATAAGAAACAAGGTGGATGAAATGGTTGCATTAATTGCGTCTGTGCACCCAGAGATTGTCGGAATAAGTGAGACATGGTAGATGAGGATGACATCCTGACAGGAATAGAGATGGAAAGGTATGATGTGTTTCGTGAGGATAGAAGGGATAAAAAGGGAGGGGGAGTGCTATTGATGATAGAGAAAGACTTATGTCCATACACGGTAGAGATGCAAGAGGGAAATGGGGCCAGTGGTTTTGAGGCAGTATGGTGTGAGATAGAGGTGAATAGAATCAAATACTTGGTGGGATGTTGTTATAGACCTGGTAATGTGGATGGTGGTGATAGTGAAATGTATAGTCAAATAAGCCAAGCAAATAAGAAAAGGGTGATCATTATGGGTGATTTTAATTATGGCAATATAGACTGGAATGAAGAGATAGCAACTGGAAGTAAAGAAAATGAGTTTCTTGAGTTTTTGAGGGATAACTACCTCAGACAGTATGTTACAGAGGGCACAAGAGGATTAAGGGTTTTGGAGTTGGTCATCTCATCGGAGGATGTAATTATCAATGAGGTATCAAATCATCCACCAATTGGTGAAAGTGACCATGAGGTGATTACTTGGGTGGTTGCCAGCAGTGCAAGGACCCCTGTGAAAAAAGGGTATATGTGGAACTACAAGGGGGGTGATTATGAAGAGCTCAGGAGACAGCTTGCAGGTGTAGCATGGAATGAGGAGTTAGCTGGAAAAGAGATCAATGCAGCTTGTTGGGGGATTTTCAAAAAATATTTAGTAGATGCAATGTCTAAATGTATACCATGGGTGAGAAGGTTAAATAAGGTAGGTGTGAGATGGATGAATAAAGAGATTAAGCATGCAATACAGAGAAAAAGGGCATTGTGGAGGCAGCATAAGAGAAGTGAAAATAACCAATTTCATGAGGTCTACAAAGACCAGGCAAGGAGGGTGACTTGGTTGGTGAGAGTAGCTAAAGAGAGGTATGAACAGCAGTTAGCTAATGAAGCTAAAAAGAATCCTAGGGAGTTCTTTCGATATGTAGCCAGCAAAAGAAAGAATGATTATGGAAGGATGACATTGATTGGAGGAAATGGTATAAAGACAGCTGTTGAAGAATGTGTGGTGGAGATACTTAATGAGCAGTTCATAAAGATCTTTCAATCTTGTGAATGTGACTTCATGGAGAGATTAAGAGCAGTTGATGATGGGGAGGAGAGACTGACTGTAAGTGAGCAAGAGGTGTTTGGGGAGTTGAGTAAACTAGATGTAAATAAGGCTGTGGGACTTGATAATATATCACTGCGTATTCTGAGGGAATGTGCCAGAGAGTTGACACCTGCCTTGACATATTTTTTAATACGAGTCTTGCACTTGGTCAAGTCCCTAAAGAGTGGAAGGAGGACAAGATTGTGCCACTTCATAAAGGAGGTGATCGAACTCAAGCATCAAACTATAGGCCTATCTGTGTGTCAGGTATTGTGGTTAAGTTGTTGGAGAAGCTTGTGAGAACTAGGATCCAGAGTTGGGTTGACAACAATGGTATAATCTTTGACGGACAGCATGGATTTGCTAAAGGGAGGTCATGTTTTAGTAATCTACTTACTTATTACAATAAAGTGACTACTTCCTTGGACAGAGGAGAAGGATACACAGTAATATACTTGGATTTTGCAAAAGCTTTTGATAGAGTACCTCATGATAAGTTGACAGTCAAACTAGAGCAGATGGGGTTGGATATTAGATTAGTGCATTGGATTGGAGACTGGCTATCTGATAGGTATCAACAGGTTGTGTATGGGGTGCAATATCCAGGAAAAGGAAAGTCACTAGTGGAGTGCCTCAGGGATCTGTTTTAGGGCCATTACTATTTAACTTGTATATTAATGATATTGGCGAAGATTTGGATGGAGATATTCAGTTGTTTGCAGATGATGCAAAGTTGGGACGAACCATAAAGAGTAGTGAAGATATTGTGTCCTTGCAAGAAGACTTGAATAAATTGAGTGATTGGGCAAGCAAATGGGGATGTGAGTTCAATGTTGCAAAATGTAAGGTTTTAAAATTTGGAAATCAAAGATGGGATGCAGAATTTATGCTTGGTGAGAATATATTGTTGGAAGTAGAGGAAATAAGAGATCTGGGGGTGATAGTGGATAAGGATCTAAAATTTAGGGGACACATTGCCAAAATTGTGAAGACAACACAAAGACTTCTGGGAATGATGCGGAGGACACTGACGTGTAGAAGTAGGGAGATTCTTGTTCCATTGTATAAGGCTTTGATTAGGCCACACATGGACTATTGTGCCCAGATTTGGTCACCTGGTTTTCAGAAGGATGAAGAGATGTTGGAAAAGGTCCAAAGGCGAATGACTAAGGTAGTTTCTGACCTCTGGAATGTCGAGTATGAGGAAAGATTGAAAAGATGTAATTTGCAGAGTCTAGTGGAGAGAAGGAAGAGGGGAGATATGATAGAGACCTACAAGTTGGTAAGGGGTTGTTATAGGATCAATGGTGGAGAAGTTCTACAGAGAATAGTGGGAGATCAGGGGAGAACCAGAGGTCATCCCTGGAAACTGTATAAAGAGGGTGTGAGTAGGGGAGTGAGAGGCAGGTTTTTTTCGTGCAGAGTTGTGAATGATTGGAATGCCTTGCCTGAGAGTGTGGTGTCTGCAAGGAGTTTGAATGTGTTTAAGACGCGGTATGATGAGATGTGTGTGTGAGATAAAAGGACCTCCTAGATGAGTCTTTGACTCCATGAGGTCTTGTTTAATAATAATAATAATAATTTCATGTTACTGTTGATCTGGATAGATAGTTAAAAACATGAATCTGTGTTCAGTGAATGAAAATTTCCTTGCCTGGAACTTAGGCTAGAAATTTTAGTTTGTTATAGCAATCTTATTTTCTATAGTGTATGTCTCTTAGAGCTTGTTTTTTATTTAATATTTGAGTTGACTGGATAGACAATTTGACTTAGAGATTCATTAGAACTGTGTGAAGATGAGGGGAAAAAAGGTGATAAAATTGCTAAAATTTGGTTGGAGTGATATGAGGTAGTCATTTCAAAAATTCTTCATACCAAGGGTATCACCAGCATGTATGGTCCATGGTATTGACACAACAGTTGTCACCGTTGTTGAAAGTTTTTTCCACTTGGTTATAATACAAATTAAAGATGCCAAGAAATTACATTCTTAGTTTAATCCTTTATCCAAGTGTAAGCAAATAAAGTTTGCACATCTTCACTACTAGGCAACTTGTATATAGAGGCTAATGACTTCACATCACTTGCCTTAGTATCCCATAATGCAAAGACATATCCTTATGGACATGTATAATGCTATGCATTATTGGAAGGGGTCACTACTCAGACCAGTTTCAACCTTTATTTATACATATATTGTATAAATAAAATCTGGACTTGCGTCGTATATTATATATATGAGGTGCATCCAGAAAGTAAGGTTAAAAATTTACTGTCAAATAAGATATGGGTGAGGGATCATGCATGTGTGGTAGCATTGAATGACTCATTAGCTAGCTGTTGACCATTTTACTTTTGTTCATTTGTTGTCTTCTATGAATAATTTGAGTGCTGTGGTAAAAAAATCCTGCCATTTGCGAGGCTTGCGGCATGATGTGATGTGGTTTTTGTTGACAGAAAACAATGCTGCACAAGTTCACTGATGACTGTGCAAGGTATGGGCCTGATGTAACAAGTGACGGTAAGATTAATCATCTGGTCACAGATGATTTAACGGAAAGAGTGAGCATGCAAATTAATTGTGGTTCCTCGCTGAAGAAAATCAATGAGCAAGATCCCTTTTCAGTCTCAGAAGACAGTGGCCATCATTTGACCGACAGTGTATGTCTGAAATGTTTTTCTTTCAGAGACTATGAATGGTGCTACAATCGATTGTTGTTTTGATTTGACATTTGTGTATGAAATCCTGTCTCATCACCTGTCATGAGACAAGAAAAAAAGTTCATTTTCTTTATTTTCATAACATTCTAAAAATTTGAGCTGATGCCTCGCATTGCGATTTATGTACATCAGTCAGCATTTTCTGAGTGTATTTGGCACACAATTTTTTTATACCCCATCTTTTCTGTCGCAATTTCAGGAATGACTGAGTGTGAAACTCCAGGAATTCAAAAGAGAGTTCTGTAATTATGAAATGATGATTCTCACAAATTTTCATGTTCACTCTTTCCACCAAATCATGTCACCACACTTGGCTGGCCTTCATTGTGAATATTGTTGTGCCCATCTTTAAACAAACAATACTGTTGTCTAACCTTATTGTCACTCATTATGTTAAGGTCCACATATCTTAAACAGTCATTGTTGAATTTCTTCAGCACTATTGTTTTTGCCAACAAAAACTTCATCACATCACGAACCTTGCAACTGGATGGGATTTTTCATCACAGCACTCATAAGTTATTCGTAGAAACCAAAGGATAATGGAATGAGAGTAAAATGATCAACAGCTAGCTGATGAGTTGCTCTATGCTCCCATGCATGCATGACCCTTTCCCGTATATTATTACTTAGCAATAAATTATGAATGGACCTTTCTTTCTGGACATGCCTTATATATGCATAAAGATATACTCCTTCTCATATATATAACATACCTGGATTTTTTGAAGATGACGTTATATTTGGAATTTGATAATGATGCCAATGAATGGTATTCAGTTTGAAATGATATAAAAAAAATAGAACCCATGAATAAGATGAAATGTTAAGAATATGAGAAAAATAGAAGAAATGATAAAAACAATGACTCAAAAATTACTGATTTGAGAAGAAAGGGCATGTGATTAGGGTGTGTGTGTGCATATTTTCATTTATTTTCATGTTGCTCATGTTCTTGTTCTGTAAGACTTCAGAATGGCAGAGAAATCTGACTCAAATCAGATATTATAATGACCAGTATTTGTACTTTAGAATTGATACTTTAAATTAAAAAACCCCAGCTGAGATTCACAATGATTTATGTGAAGTTTGTATAGATATGTAGTGGATTGCAACCCATCACGGTAGGCATCTTGCTTCCATGATGATTGGGCACGCATTAAAGATGAATCCAAGAAATAGTAGGCCATCAACACTGCAGATGACACATTGGTCATTATTTGTCAACAGTCTGCAAGATCCATCAGAACATGATAAAATCAAATGAATCAAACATCTTAACCATGTGGTTTTCAAATTCTGACAAAAACTTTTAAATGGAAAAGTTGTTGCCAAGTAGGTCTTGCACTAACTGACAGATGGTAGCAGGCAGCTTACAAGAATATTGCAAAACTGCTGCATCATTATGAAATTGAATGCAAACAGTTTTTGAACAGAATTAATCATGTTAATTAAGGTGAAATATGGATACGAGATTGTGAAAACTGAAAAGTTAATCTCACAGTTGAAACTTCTTCCTTGTCCAAAGGAATATCAATGTCACCACTGAAAAGTCAAGTTAATGATGATAATGGCTTATGATAAGAATGAAATAGTGAGAGGCAAAGCACCTCTAGGAACGACTGTGACACACAACAGTGTGCTCTAGGAAATTTCAGCAACCATTTTGTGTCCAAAGATTTTCAGCAAAATACATGACAGTTTTGCAGCCAGGTCACTGATTTCACAAGATATGCATGTTCTTTTCTCTTGAAGAAACTATAATAAAATACTTCATTACCAGTGATGATGTGTGTACTTGAAGTGACCTGACTTGTCAAATACATCAGCAACAACAAAAAAATATTTGCTGACAGGAATATGAGACTTATCAAATATGTTGGGTAGCAGTGATATGGCAAAATTGAATTATATTGGAGGCTTGTCAATGTCTTTTGTTGAATAAGTATTTTTTTTTTTTTTTTTTGTTTAACAACAGGAGAACTTTTGGGAGAACTTGTAATCACACATGAAACTCATGATGTCTTATTGCACATGGCTTAGGAACATGGACATTAAAAGAGGAATAAAAATAATATATAAATAGTGGTATTTTCCTGGAATGAAATCACTATATAAATTGAGACATCTATATATCAAATTTTTTCCAAGTATTCTCATATATGTATATATATAACATAATCCTTGTTCCTCACTCAGTACAGTACTATGTGGATATTTTAAAATTATTAGTTGCTGCTTTTGTTCACTAGCTACATTTCTTTTTCTTTTTTGTTTTTATCTGGCGTGTTTTTTTTTATTTTCTTCTGCATAGAACAAAGCAAGGCGTAAGAAGTTTATACTGGTGCTTATATTTTTGGTGATTCTGGCTGTGGTGATAACACTCATTATTGTTTTCAGTAATAAATCCTGATCTCCTTCAAAAAAAAAAAAAAATTTAAAAAAAACTATGGACAGGCATGTTAAGTAAGTTCTTTGCTTTATTTAAAATTTTGTACAATTCATCAGTATAATTTTAAGTGCTATGGTGACTAGTATGTTTGCTAGTTATTGTCTGCTGTTTCGTCTTCCGTTTTGTCTGTCAGTATGTGTGACATCAACTTTTGAACTGCGACATTTTTGCTAAATTAAATCTTTAAAAGATAGCTTACAGTTTGAATTTCATTAAATGTTTTTTTACATTTTATCATAAATTAAGGTATTGTAACTGTTCAATATTTTGGCACAAACCTTCAGAAGAATATTTATGCACAATATGAACAAGTGACATTGTAATTTAAATATTTCGCATCACAGTAGCATTGAATAATCCCAAAGAATTATTCAATAATTCTTTGGTATTATAAAAGAATACATTACACATAGTAATAGCTATAAATTAATACTGATTTGCTTTTTGCAATTAACTACTATAGCTTTTATGTGTAATGGCATGACAAGTAGAGTTTCAGTGTTTTCCTTTGATTCTTCTGTTACCTATTCAGAGAAACAGAAAATAATTAGATGTCTTTCAATGTCCAGTAAAACACCATCATTGCTTATTGGAGACATGAAGTAGCTACTGCCATGTTTCATATTTAGATTAGGGTCCTTGGTTTCTGTCTCTCCCTTTCTTCCCAAATGCAGTTCAGATAAGTCTTGCCAGGCATGCTGAACACATTGTTATTAATGAATTAGAGAGCCAACATCTCCATTTGAGGATATAGCTTTATTGCTATATCCTCAAATGTTGGCTCCATTTGAGCCAACATCTGACCTAGTGGTATCATGTCTGCCGAATGCTTCCTAATCAGCTGATAAATCATCTTACTGCTGCTTATTCTGCTAGGTTGCACTTGTATAGAATCTGAGGATATTAGCATGCAGAGGACACTGTTAAGGCCTTACTTGGAGTCTGGGTGCTCCCTGTGTGATTGAGGTCCCTCACCTCAGCTGCATGTACCTGCTCTTTAAGTTTCCTGCACCAACTCTGACATGAAATCTAACCAAAGAGATGCCAGTGTTATCTGTGGATAAAAAAAAAAAAAAATCTCCCACCACAAAAAATAACCAAAAAAAAAAAATCACAAAATTATGAGAAACAACCA
This sequence comes from Typopeltis vanoorti, assembly GCF_054136105.1. Lineage (NCBI taxonomy): Eukaryota > Metazoa > Arthropoda > Arachnida > Uropygi > Thelyphonidae > Typopeltis > Typopeltis vanoorti. The sequence continues at coordinate 35,830,073 of NC_143568.1, forward strand.
AAATTGCTAAAAATATATAAAATCTCCAAGAAAAGTAACAAAATGCCAAAATTTCATCCATTAAAACCACTTCCACATGCATTTCATCAGCATCCAGAGCATCAGTACAAACATTAATGATATGTACTACCACTTCTCTAACTTGAGAGATCAAATCAGAAAGGAAGCTGAATCATTTGCAGGCAATCATGATACGACACAAATAGTATCTACTAACCAGAATACTTGACAGCCTTCATCGTTCTTCCAGCACTGAAACTTTTTTTTACCTAGCTCTCCCTAAATTCCTCTTGGCAAATCTCCTTTTCTACAGATGGATCTCTTATCAACTAATCTCAACTTTATATTGTATGCTACTAAGTAGGATGACTTCCAGTATTTCTACTTCTCTCTTCCATGGTTTGATTACTCATTCTGATCTCCTGATACAAACACTTGCTCTGACTAACTAACTGTTTAATCATTAGTGGAATGAGCTCCTTCATTCTCCATTATATTACAAACCCCTGACCTCTACCTAATCCCAAATTCTCTAAAAATGTGCCTTGCAGTCCATTATTATTATTAAAAGAGATCTCCAGGGAGGCCACATACTACATTCACCAGCTATCATACTTATTCGTGAATTTATTCACACTCCTTGCACATACAACATCCAATGGCAATCCATTCCAGTCACTCACTACCCTATGAGAGTAAAATCTAGCCCTCATCCCCCTTCTTAGCTGCATTCATTCTCAGCTTCCAACATTTTTTCCCCTACCCTCCACGAAATGAAAAATTCCATCAGCTGAATCCTGTATGGCCCTTTCAGAAGTTTGTAAGTCTCAATCATATCACTTCTTTCTCCTGTTTGTGTGTCTGCCGTCTACAAATTCTCAATCTGTCTTCATAATCCATATTCCACAATACTGATATAACTTTTAACACTCTCCTTTGCGCTCTCTCCACTGTATCAGAATCACAATGGAAACTAGGATAGGACACCAGATCTGTGCACAATAGTCCAAGTGAGGTTTTAGCAAGACCTTGTAAAGAGGCAAAATGACATCTTTATCTTTACATGTGAAAGTCATTTCAGCATTGCAATTATCTTTTGAGTTGTATTTACAGTCTCTGCTACATAGTCCCTGAACTTCAACTTGCTATCTAGTGTTAGTAGATTCAGGATAGGGATCCAAGATCCCTATCCTGATCAGTTTCCTCTAGCATAATTTCACCAATCTGATCTCCTGTACAAACACAGTCATGCACTTTGGCATGATTAGATATCCAATGTTGCCCAAGTGCATGACTTTGCATTTACTGACATTGAACTGATATCCATTTTCCCATGCCCACAATTCCAACCTATCCAGATCATTCTGCAAGTACTGCATATCAGTAGCATTCCTGATTACCCTATCTTTGCATCATCAGCAAATTGCTGTATGTCACCTGGCATTTACTTCCCAATATCATTGATGTACAGATTGAATAACAGTGGACCAAGCACTGATCCTTGTGGTACACCATTGGTTACCTTAAATCATGCAGATTCACATTCCCCATAGACCACTTTTTTGATATATCAGTCAGCCATCCTCTTATCCACACTAATATTTTATAATCAAACCAATATTCTCCAATTTATGCAACAGTCTACCATGCTGTATTCTGTCAAAAGTCTTAGCAAAATCCAAAAGTATCATGGTGTATCCACTTCCCTTGTCTAATTCAAAGATAACGTTATTATAAAATGTGAGCAAGTTGCTAAAACATGATAAATCCATGCTGTTCATTGCAAAATAGAGACTGTCAGTCCATTTCTGAATGTGACCCCTAACCAATTTTTTCAAAATCTTCACCACCACTCCTGAGATATTAATTGATCGGTAGTTGGATACATCGATCTTTGCACTACCCTTGTGCAATGGGATTACCATACATTCTTTATATTCCTGCAGAATCTTCCCTGTTCTGAGACTCAAATTAATTCTTATCCCGTTTGTTAACAGCTCTAATACCCTCTTCTTCATTCATTGAAGAGGTAGCAGCAAACTCAATGTTGCATACACCAGGTTGATTATCTTTTAGCAAAATGGGCACTCATTTGTTGATCAACGTATTCTGCATCTGATTGACATCTGCAATCTGCAAGACAACCCACAAGAATTCAATAGAATTCTTGTGGGTTGTCTTTAGAACCCAGAGCCAGTTTCTTTTCATACTTGGACTTTGCTTTCCGTACAACAGTTGACTATTCTAACCTGCTGCTTATAATTTTCATAGAAGACATCATCGTTATGCATATGGTATTCATTCCACATCATTCATTTCTTATGAATCTATTGCTTAATAAGATTACACATCCATTTAACTGCTACCCTATTTATTTTTCGAACTCTTGGACACATTCTGATATTGCATCATTTAAGTTGTTTAAATACTTCCCATGCACTGTCAATATTCTTCCCATCCAGCAACTGATACCATTTCGCTGAACTCCTCAGTTAGTCATAATTTCTTGCTTTGGTTCTACATGTAACCTTTTTTAAATGGAACATTCATAAACTTAGCCATTTCCCAAGTGAGTACTGCATAATCACAGTCACCAACCAGAGATAGAATAGTTATGTCTTTTAACTGAAATACCCTCTGCAGCTTGGATACAAACCTTTATTCAGTACCTGTCTGCAGAAGAGATTTTTATTTATTTAGCATTTGGCTCATGCACTAAAAGTAAACAGAATAAAAAAAAAAAAAAACACATAAAACACATGATCATAAGCATAAAAATGACAATTGCAAATATAAGTTTGTAATCCAATTAGTGCTGATTGTACATCTTGGAGGAAGTCAGATCATTCATCTTGATAAGCATACAGGCTGCATTCAGTGACAAATTGTTTAAGAGCACTGTAATCACACTGAAGAGAAAGATGTTTTTCTCACTTGTTAATAGCAAGTCTGTACACATTCTGTGTGAATGCTGTTCACAGTCAGCCATGTCTTATTGGGAAGATCAAGAATGGAAATTTGGTTATCAGTACCTCAAAACTACATTTGTAGTTGAGGATCATCAGTTTTTGTGTCCTTATGTTGAATTTATCTATGATGAAATTTTCTGGTTCGCATATGAAGGATCACCTAGATTTTATCATCATCAATTTCCTGATATGTATCCCCAAGGGGTGTTCAGGTTACTTTGACAGCAGTGCATGATTAAGTTTACATTAGTATTAATCTCTTATCCATAGTTTTCCTCCAAATTAGTCTATTGCTTGTGAGCACTCCAATATTGTCATATGTGACGTTTCATTCTTCTAAGCCATTTCTTACTGAATCATTCCACCTAGACCTTAGCTTTCCTCTGGATCTCTTTCCTGCCATCTTAGCATCAAGCACCTGTTTTGCTAACCTTTCCTTACCCATTCTATTTAACTGGCCATACCACCAAGATTTTGATCAATTGATATTCTCAAGTATGGAATGTCTTTCTGCACAGGGAGAAGAGGATTATTATTTATCTTCTTAGGAGAGCATGAGATCTTTGAAGGTGTGATGGTAAAATGTTGCACAGGTAAAACTAATAAGTATTCATTGATCTGATTGTACTGGATGTCACTATTGAGTGTTATTAAGCTGGGTCTCGATGAGCTTTGTATATGGACTGTTGAACCAAACAGGTGCAGAGTTTTTGGCTACAGAGAATACCAAACTTAGAGCTGATCAGTGTAATGTGGTAGCTGAGGATCCACTAAGTTTTTGAATGATGTTTTCTTTTTTATCTTTATTTTAGCTACTGTATTCTCCAGATGTTTTCTGTAGGATAGCATGCAGTCTAATGTGACACCTAAATACTTGAGAAATTTCTAAATATTTTGGAACACTCTGCCAATGAGTGATCTTATCACGTGTCCCCTTAAATTGGACCAAGAAATCATACATGTGATATATCACCATCAATTCCTGATATGTACCCTGAAGGAGTCTACAGGTTACTATGATAGCACTAGATGATTAAGTATCTATTATCAACAATTTTACTCCAATTCAGTTTGGAGTAAAATTGTGAGCTTGTTACTTGTGAGCACTCCAATATTGCCATATCTAACATTTTGTTAGATACCGGGTCTTGCCATCTTGACATCAAATGTGTGTTTTGCTAATCTTTCTTCTTTCATTCTATATTTAAGTGACCATACCATCTTAAATTAACTCTACTCACACATCCTTGAGTGCTAAAAATGTCAACTTCCTTCCTATTATCCTTTTTTTTTTAATATGATTCTAATTGATGCCATTAGGTCCCTAATTTTTCTTCAACTGTTATATCTGTGGTCTCTGATCTTTGATCAAGTGCTTAAATTTCTAACCCAATTCTTATATCCCAAACTGTTTGAATACTGTCTTGTACCTAGTTTAGTGTTTTGGCTAATTTCTTTCTTATTCCATATAAATTTATTCAGCTTGTCTCCCCACCATGCTAGCATTGCTTATTCTGCTTATTTCCAAATTTAATTTGTCATCTTCACAAAAATGGCTAAATGGCTGAAATATTTTATTTGTTCTGTAGTTTCTCCATTGAGAATGCAGATGACAATAAGTCAGAAGTTTTCAATGTTCCTGCTTATTGTCATAGTTTGTCTTTCTTATTACTAATTTTCATGCCAGATTTGTTATACCTATTCAATTTAGTTATAGAATCCCGGAGAGTTGTACTGGATGTATTTAGTGTGCAAAGATAAAGCAAAGAGCTATGTTTTGATATCTTCGATTCTAATAAAGTTTGATGCAACTTTCTTGCATTATGCAATCCATATAGATGATGAATAAGCAGATAATATGCATCCTTGTCTTACACCTTATTTTACACTACTTATTTCCTTTCATTTTAACTGCTAACTTGCAGTTTAATGTAGACTATATATTGCTCTGTATAGTGTTCCATTTATCCCTTATAATTGTAGTATTTTGAAAAGTTTTCTCTGGGCATTTTATATTCTTTTTGAGATCTACAAAAGTGAAGTACATGTTATATTCCCATGATTTCTCATTTATTTGCCATAAGGTGAAGATCTTATTTTGACTACTTCTGTTTAGCCAGTACCCAGTTTTCCAAGTTTCTCTTCCACAGTTTTTCTCAGCCTCTTTTCAAATATGCTTGCATAAATCTTACCTGGAACGTTTATTAGAGAAATTCCTCTAATTCTCAAATTCATCTTTATTCCCCCTTTCTTTATTTTATTTTTTTATTTAATAGATAGGAACTATGAAAACTCTAGTTCAATCTGAAATTTGATCTTCTGACCAGGCCCTCTGAATTATGCAGTGTAACTGTTGCATAACTTTTATAACTCCATATTTGAGCATTATCATCTACTCCAACTGTTTTGCCACATTTCAAGTTTTTGATGGCTTTTTTTTTCTACTTCAAATATTGATGTGTATCCCTGTAAACACTAAACTAGCAGCATACAAGACAGTGTTCATGTGATATTTGGAAGATCTTAATAAAATATTGCGAGCTAAAAAAAAACATCTGTCTGTACGTGCTGCTGCATCAGTGATTTCACTAGATGTATAATGATATCATTGTAGATATTTCTCCACAATGTCTTTAGATCTCTAAGTGGTTCATTCGTTTGAGATCTACAAATTCACCAACAGTTAAAGATGCGTGATATTTTCCATGCGTTCCTTGAAATTGGCTCCATCCCTGCCTGGTAACCGATATAACATGGTAGACAGTACAAGTGGTTGACTGCTAGTGCTGGTAGGCCACATTGGCCATATTTAAGTAAATAGGTTGTGTTCTTTCATCCCCCCCTCCATCCTTAAAATGAAAAATTCCATCAACCAGTATCCTGTATGACTATTTCAGAAGTTTATAGATCTCTTTCACATAACCTCTTTTTCCTGTTTATTAGTGTCTGCAGTTAACAAGCCCATTATCATCTTTAACATTCATCTTTGTGCCCTCTTTACTGTATCTGTATCATCTTAAAAACCAGGTAACTGCATCTGTGCACAGTAATAATACAGGCAGGGATATAGCAAATCCTTGCAAAGTGGCAAAATAGTATTCATATTCTTATGTCAGCATTCATTTCAGTATTGCAATTATCCTCTAAGTTGCATTTGCAATCTTTGCTTTATTACACCTGAACTTCAGCTTCCTCTCTACTAAAACTCCAATATCCCTAGCAGTCAGTTGCTTCTAGCATAGTCCTGCCAGTATAATAAACCATTAATACCTCATCAAACCATTGTTTTACTAACGTTCATCTAACAGCCACTTTCACATGCTCACATATCCAGACTGTTCAAATCATTCTGAAAATGTTGCATGTCAGTTGCACTCCTGATTAACCCTAATTAACTTAACGTCGGCAAACAGTTTGTCTGCTATTAAATTTCCCAGTGTCATTAATGTAAATATTAAATAACAGTGGACTGAGGACTGATCACATTAAATCTTGCAGGTTCCCCTCCCCATATACACCATTTTTGAAATCTGTCAGTCAGTCAGCTATCCACTTATTTAAGGTAATAGTTTATAATCTAATTCCATAGCCTTCTATTCTGTATCCTGTCAGAAGCCTTAGCAGTCCAAAAAGCATCATCTGCATCCATTCCACTTGTCTAACTCAACACTGCAACATTATCATAAAAAATGTGAGCAAGTTACTCAAACAAATCTTTCCTTTAGTAAATCCATCCTGTTCATTGAAAGCATAGATTCCCTGTCAACCCATTTTTGTATCGAGCTCTTTGGATTAGATTGGATGATAAACTATTAGCTAAGTGGATGGCTGACTGACAACTATCAGAAAGTGGCATGTGCACGTGTGTGGGGGATAAAGTTACAAGAATTTATGCAACTAGTAGTGTAAGCTGCAGATCAATCAATTATTCATTGTTACATAATCTATGTTATTACAATATGTGTATCTCCATAGAGCTAGAAGACTAATCACAGGAGACCCATGCTAACCTCTATATACACACACTGCCTATCATACTTCTCCTTAAATTTGTTCACTGATAATAACCTCCCTATCTTTACTTTTTAGTGTGTTTTTCAGCATCCATTTAATCCTTTGAGCTATTTTTCCAATTTCTGCAGTATGTTCCTCTAAAGTTCAACACTCTGTCCACCATTACTCTCAAGCCAATAGCCTCATCAACTTTCTGCAATTCAGTACACTGCTAATCGGCAGTATACTGAATTGCAGTATGTAATCTTTTCAACTTGAAGTGTATAACCATATATTTTTCAACATTAAATTGACAACCAGAGAGGATTTGAAAATGGAAGTGATCACTATTTAGTCTTGAGCAGGATAAAATTTAATTTCATATTGAAAAGAATGACATGTAAGAAAGTTTTAAAGCGAATAAAAGTTGAGCAGCTCTCAGATGTAAACTGTAGACTAAAATACACAAAGATTATTGAAGGAAAAATGAAACAGTTTGAGAACAGGAACCAAACCTTGGAGATTCATTGGCAAGCCTTGAAGAAAACCCTGATTGATTCAGCTAGAGAGGCATGTGGTGAAGTTGTCTGACCAGGCATGCAGTCAGGAATCCATATCCATACTTGAAGTAGAAAAAGGCTTGAAATGTGGAAAGGCACAGGAGTAGATGATATTCGACCAGAAATGCTGAAGTATGGGGGTATAAAAGTCTTAGTGGCTGCACTGCACTACATAGTTCAGAAGGCCTGGACAGAGGGGCGAATACCCGATGATTTGAGTAGAGCTCTAATAGTGCCATATATAAAAAGGGAAATAAAACCGAATGTGAGAATTACAGAGGTATTCCCTACTGAGTGTTCCTGGTAAGATATATGGAAGTATACTTGAGAAACGGTTGAGAAGAATTGTGGAAGAAAAGCTTGAGAAGAATTGTGGAAGAAAAGCTTCGTGAAGAACAAGCTGGATTCAGGTCAAATAGAGGCTGTCGGGATCAGATCTTCACTTTACGACAAATAGTGGAGAAATCATGGGAATATAACAAAGATCTGTATTTGAGTTTTGTCGATTTGGAAAAGGCATATGACAAGATGCCAGGAGAGAAGCTATTCAATACGCTACAGTTATATGGTGTCAATGGGGCATTACATCAAATAATACTTAGTCTTTATTTGAGTTGTAAGTCAGCAGATAGAATTGAAGGAAGTACAGGAAGATGGTTTAATGTTAAATCTGGTGTGAGACGATGATGTACATTATCCCCTCTGTTATTCATTATCTATATGGATCACATTATGAAGGAAAGTGGTATTAAATATGATATCAAAATTGGAGATGTTAATGTCAGCTCTTTGCTTTATGCGGACGATGTTATACTTCTAAATAAATCCGCTACAAGTCTGCAAGATTCTCTGACTAAATTGAATAAGTGTTGTAATAGATATGGTATGAAGGTCAGCAATAAAAAGACAAAGACAATGAAAATAGGCAGAATCATTGAAAATGTCAACTGTGTTGTGAATGGAGAACTTGTGGAACAAGTAAAACATTTCAGCCACTTAGGTGCGATTTTTAGTGAAGATGGTAAATTAAATATGGAAATACACAACAGAATCAACAAAGCTGGTATGGTAGGAAGTCGATTGAATAAATTCATATGGAATAAGAGAGAAATTAGTCGGAACACTAAATTAGCTGTATACAAGACAGCGTTCAAACCAGTTTTAACTTATGGATCTGAGAGCTGGGTCAGAAGTAAAATACTTGATCAAAGACTAGAGACTGCAGATATGAGAGTCCTGAGAAAGATTAGAGGCGTGAACAGATGGCATCAATGGCAATATCATATTAAAAACGAGAATATTAGGAAAGAACTTGACATTGTCGGCATCCAGGAATGCATTAGCAGAGCTAATCTCAGATGGTATGGTTACTTAAACAGAATGGGCGAGGAAAGATTAGCATTACAAGTGTTCTTTGCCAGGTTGGCAGGAAAACGACCCAGAGGAAGACCAAGATATATGTGGATTGATACGGTACAAAGTGCCTTAGACGATAGAAATATAAGATCTGGTAATGTTAGAGTCTTGACAAGTAATAGACTGATTTGGAGGAAAATTGTAAATAGGAAATTAGTAATGATGTAAATTTTTCATGTAGTACTATCATATCCTGTACCCCTTGAGGGTACATGTCAGGAATTTGATGATGATTGATGATGACCATTATCCTTTGCTCACCAGGTACCTAAGAGTAGTGGTCTTTCCATAGCACCTTGAGGCACTCCACAGGTTACCTTTATTCTCCTAGATTCCACTCTACCATATACTACTCACTGGTGTCTGTCAGACATACTCCCCCTGTCCATACCATCAACTTCATATGTATTCCCATTTGCTCCACCTTTTGTAATTGTTTTCTATGTGGTATTCTGTCAAATGCCTTTGCAAATTCCAGCAGTATCATGGTGTAGCCATTTCCCTTATCTAATTCTGCTGTCACTCTGTTATGAAATGTGCATAAATTACTAAGGCAGGACCTTCCTTTTACAGAGCTGTGCTGCTCTCTATAGAGTATCATAATCCTATCCACATATTGCCAGATTTTCACCTTTAACCAATTTTTCCAATACCTTAATAACATTGGGAAAGATTTAACAGGTCACACCGCTGTTTTCTGATGATGCAAAGATAGGCAGCACAGTAATCAGGAATGCAACTGATAGTACTTGCTGTCATTTCAATGTTAATAAATGTAAAGTTATACACCTTGGTGTGATGAGATATCCAATGGCATATTATATTGCTGGGATTATTCTAGAAGAAACTGATCAGTCTAGTTACCTTGGAGTTTTAATTGATAGAAGGCTGAAGTTTAAGAGCCATATTGCAAATACAGTTCAGAAACAAAGATTGAGATGTGAAGATAAGGATGTCATTTTGCCTCTCTACATAGCCTTGATACGACCTCACCTGGGATATCTTGTGCTGATTTAGTGTGATGCTTTCCAAGGTAATGCAGACTTTTTGGATTGGATGAAAAGCATAGTGTTAAAAATATCAAAACAGTGGCATATACAAACTTCTGAAAGGTTACAAGATTCCAGAGAATGAAATCTTTATTGTATGGACAATTGGCAGAGGAACTGAGGCCATCTATGGAATCAAGAAAGGGATGGGAGCTAGATTTTTTTTGTTTCTCTTAGATCAGTGCTTGATTGGAATGATTTGCCTTTGGTGGTGGTGAGTGCAGGTAGTGTGAAGGAATTCAAGAAAAGGTATGACATCTGGTATTGATGAATTTACCCTCCTTCAGTGAGTCCATAATTCCCTGGAAGTCTGATGATGATGATAATATATTTATTAATATTTTTTTAACATCATTATTTAATTTTCTCTTCGCTTCATATACCTAAATCTATTTAATGTACTGTTCTTTATTGAATAATAGGTAAAATTTAAGCATCCACATAGGATATAGTTAAATAATAAAAGAAAACCTAGAGACTTGCCTTCTGCTTGTATTAGCCACTGAAGTTTAAATTAGTGTGATCAGAGTAACTGTCATTTCTGTTATTATGTGATATAATTTCACCTGTTCACCTGTAATTTTTGCAGTTTTAATTCATCATACCAAGAAACAATAAATAGCTGCTAATATTTTGCTTGTTTTATACCCATCTCATCAGAGCATAGTTTGTTACACCATGCAACCAATGATAATTAATTATTAGTTGGAATTCTTTAGATGTTGTGACAGACAAAACAAAGAACTGAAGTTCTAATTTGGTACTGTGTATTGTTGGATATTTTATGATTATTATTATTATTATTCGTGGCTTAAAATTTTTCAGGAAATGACAACGTATACTAAAACATCGTCATCCTCATCAAATTCCTGCCATGTACTCTCAAGGGGTGTACAGGATATGATAGTACTACATGAAAAAAATTGCATCATTATCATACTAAAACATTAGTATTAAAAAACTTGAATCAATACTGACCTTACAATATTTCAGCAATGTTACATTGCCATCTTCTGGGAACATAAAACTATGATATGTGCACGTAGGCACTAACAACAAGCAAATGAGGCTGAAGAAGGCAACTGGTGTTGGTCCTAGAGTCCTAAAAGTGTCTAAATTTAGTCCTAAAGGACTAAATTGAGTTGTCTTGGCTGTTGGGTTGATGTTGTAATGCAAGCTTCCCAAATTTGGGGCAGTCTCATGCACCAAATTTGTTGAGATTTGGGAAGTTTTTTTAGAGCTGAGGCTGATTCCAGGAACAACTTTCATATTTATATGTGCTACGGTGTAGTAAAGTGGCTTTCTTCCAGTGTATTCTGTGGTGGGTATCTAGTGTATGGTCTGCAAGTCCTGAGTGGCTGTATTGGTGAAACTGGATGTAGTCTTTGTGTTCGGATATCCTAATATTAGCTGTTCTGCCTGTTTGTGCTCCACCAAAGACCAGTCACTTCCTCTAGATCTACTTGGAGTATACCATGTTGTTTATTTTTTAACGGTATATATTAGAACACAGAAACTAAGTAAATAATTAATTTATTAACTTATTGCTGATATTTCGCTGGTGTTATAACCAGAATCTTCAGAGCACAAAAACACAGTTTGTCACAATACGCGAGACTATAACAACATGGTGTAATTAACAGACTCTAGTTAACAAAAAACTAGTTATAACACCAGCGAAATATCAGCAATAAGTTAATAAATTAATTATTTACTTAGTTTCTGTGTTCTAATATATACCGTTAAAAAAATAAACAACATGTTCGATGAACACATAAGTCTGTCCACACGTTTAAGGATTCTTCACGGAGATGATATCGTACATAAGACACGACAATATGGTAAATGGAAGTTAAAATTGGTGTGGCAACTGAACAGGTTAGCCTTCTTAAAGAGGTGCCGAGACACCAATTTAATACCGAACTGTTTTAAAATCAAAAACAAGTTCCACTTGGCTAAAGCCCAACGCATTTATAAACGAGCGAGTGTAGCGCTATTACGTGAACAGATTAACACCACTCGTCTGGAATTAGCAAAATCAAATTCAACCATCAACGCACTACATGAATCACTTTATAATATTCTCAATACGGAACTTTGGGAGATCCTAGATAACATCTCGGATCTCCCAAAGTTCGCTCACCTTAAGCAAAGAAGCCACTAGTGCTTTAAGTTGAGGGCACAATTTTGCCCTGACTCCCAAACACGTTCCAAAAGCCGAAATAATGACGTCCATCGAATGAGGAGTATACGACCTGCCTCCAACAATAGCCAACAACATACGTTTAGATGTGGCCAACATCCTAATCAAGTCCAAGCCTCCCAAAAATAATATCCCACATAAGGAAATCATGGCTATAAAAGAGCTACAGAACAACAGCCAGATTATCATAACAAAAGCAGAGATAAAGGAAATGCTACCGTGGTGATGGACACAACAGCATATGAAAACAAACTGCACACACTGTTACAAGATCAGTCAACATACAAAATTATAGATCGCAGTCCCCACCAACACACAAAAGAATAAGGCACGAAAATTATTGAAAAAAAGTCACTTCGTGGCCCAAAGACACAGTTAACAAACTCAAGCCCTTCCATGTTAAAACACCTAGGATCTATGGAGCACCAAAAATTCACAAACAAGATACACCCTTACACCCAATTGTGGACAGTATAAATAGTCCCACATACAAACTGGCTAGAGACATTTGGCAAAGCTACTAGCCACTCTCACAAACAATTCTCTCTCCTCTGTCAAAAATTCAGCCCACCTAAAAAAACATCTTACAACAACTTACCCTAAAAAGCTCAGACTTAATAGTAAGCTTTAATATCACCTCACTATTCACAAATGTACCGCTAATAGAAACCCTCAATCTACTGAAGTCACACTCCCCCCCCGATATATTTGAACTATTCAAATTCACAATACATGAGGATATTTCACATGGAAAGGGAAAATATACAAACAAATAGATGGGACAGCCATGCCCCCCCCCCTCTAGCCAACTTTTACATGGAACACCTGGAAAAACTAACAATCAATACGGCCCCTCTCAAACCAACACTTTGGCTACGCTATGTTGACGATGTGCTTGCTATTTGGCCACATGGCCCAGAGACATTGGAAACATTCTTAGCGCATTTAAATAGCCAACATCCAAAAATCCACTTTACAATGGAACTGGAAGCTAATAACTGTCTGCTCTTCCTGGATACACTTATCACACGTCTTCCAGATGGTTCCTTATCATTTTCAGTTTTTAGAAAACCCACACATACAGGGAGATACTTACACAAACAATCACACCATCATCCTTCTCAACAATATGGCATTTTAAAAACGCTAACCCATAGAGCGAGAGCAATCTGTTCCAATGACAATTCTCTTGCTGCTGAACTGGCTCACTTACGCCACACCTTCTTGGCCAATGGCTATAATCCGCATAGTATAAACAAAATACTAAATGCTCCTAAGAAACCCCTCCCACCATCCACCACAGAGAAATACAACAAAACAGTCACCATCCCATACATTAAAGGCACATCCGATAAGAATTCTTAATAAACATAAACTACGCACTACATTCAGACCATGTAGCAAATTAGCAACCCTTATCCACTCACCCAAGGACAGCATTCCCCCTTTATCACATCCAGGAATCTACCAAGTACCCTGCTCATGTAATCAAGCCTACTATGGTCAAACAGGAAGAACTGTGAACATCCGCATCAACAAACACAAAAGATACATCCGGAATTATCACTATGGCAAGTCAGGCCTAGCAGACTATGCTCGCGATACCCCTGCACACAGGATCAACTGGAAAAACACAAAAGTACTACACAGAAGCTCTTACAAGTCGGAGAGATTGTTCTTAGAGGCGACAGAAGCCCTGAAACACACTCCAAATCTCAACAAATATGGCTGTATTAACTTGCCTAAGATCTGGGAGACAATCATCTTAAGAAATAACTAGTTTTTTTTTAGGACTCTAGTCTTATGTGATAGCTACAGTTTTTTTCAGATAGAGGGCACCAAAAATCAGGACTCTAGTCTTTGTGTTGCTGCTACAATTTTGTTTAACTAGTCCGTTGATTACACCATGTTGTTATAGTCTCACGTATTGTGACAAACTGTGTTTTTGTGCTCTGAAGATGCTGGTTATAACACCAGCGAAATATCAGCAATAAGTTAATAAATTAATTATTTACTTAGTTTCTGTGTTCTAATATATACCGTTAAAAAATAAACAACATGTTCGACGAACACATAAGTCTGTCCACATGTTTTTGGAGTATACCAGGTACCTTGCAGCTGTAAACTCTCCTACTATGGCCAAACAGGAAGGACCGCTATCAAGATATCTGAACACAAAGACTACATCTGGTTTCACAAACAAAGCCACTCAGGACTTGCAGACCATGCACTAGATACCCACCATAGAATATGCTGGAAGAAAGCATATTTACTACACTGTAGAAAATAGAAATATGAAAGATTGTTCCTGGAATCAGCCTTAGCTTTTAAAAAAAACTTCCCAAATCTCAATAAATTTGGCTGCATGAGACTATCCCAAATTTGGGAAGCTTGCATCCTTAGAACATCAGCCCAATTTCCAAGACAACCCGATTTAGCCTGCTATCCTTTAGGACTCTAGGACCAATGCCAGTTGCCTTCTTCAGCCTTATTTGCTCATTCTTAGTGCCTGTGTACACATATCATAGTTTTATGTTCCCAGAAGATGGCAATGTAACATTGCCGAGATATTGGAAGGTATTGATTAAAGTTTTTTAATTAATATTTATACGTTGTCATTTCCTGAAAATTTAAAGTCAGGTGTAACCAATGTGTAAGTTTATCTACAAGAATAATTATTATTCAGGACCACCACGGAGTAGCAAGACTTTTTTTTTTTTTAGAATATTCAACAATTCATAGTGCAAAATAATAGAGTTAAAGAGATGACTGGAGTAGAGGATATTATGAAGTATTGTAAAACATGTAAATGGAGATGGACTGGCCATATTAGCAGAATAACAGGTGAAAAGTGGACAAAATTAAGCACTAGATACCAAGAGAAGGAAAGAGCTCAAAAGGTCACCGAAGAACATGATGGGAGTGATAATCAACAATGTTTTGACATGAGATGATGGACATTAGCTAAAAACAAACAACTGAGAAGTTAAGTGTGGGGGCCTACATCCAGCAGTGGATGGAAAGAGGCTAAAGAAGAATGTTGGGTAAAGAGAAGATCCAGTTAATACTTGTAAACAACATTGAACAATAGGTGGTGCCAAATTAGGACCTGCTCTCTAGTCCATTTCAATTCTAAAACTGATTCCACTAAAACTAATTGTGTTTGCATAGGGTGACAACTGTTTATTCTCTAATGATGCGGTTATGAAACTGCTGAAATATTAACTACTAAATCAATATTGTATTTATTTTGATCTTCGATGTTGTAAATTAAATCACAAAAATTACAGATAAATATCTGCAACACCCAAGGTTATCTACACATCTGGCAATAACATCACATTGTTCATGCTGGTGTTTTTGGCTGTTCGCGACCTGATTATATTTGCAACATGACTTGTTTTACATTAATTAACTTATAAATTAAAGATGCCAAGAAATTATATTATTGGTTTCATCCTTTATCCCAGCTCTGTGTAAGCAAACAGAGTAAAGTATTTTCTTGACTGTGCTACTTATACAGGGTGTTCGGGATAAATTTGACATATTTATAATTAATTATATTTTTCCGTAAGTTACATGTATTAACACACACTTCTCTTCATTTAAAAGTTTGGACCCTTCTTCATTCACATACAAGATGTCAGAAAGGATGGATAGCTGGAACCCACCTGAATCATGGAAGAGAATAACTTGTATCATGATGATTCGTGCCCGCCATCAAAATAAGGATATTACGACTGCTGCCCAATGCTCCCTGAATACAGTAAAAACAATCAGGCATGAACTAGAGACTTGCAATGGTGACTACGAGGATGTAGCAAGAAGAAAGATCCCTAGCAGACGATCTGATTGCGTTCGTACAGCAGAATTCCTCGCAAATCTGCAGGAACAGGTGTTGAAGAACCCTGGCATTGGAATTCGGGCTTTGTTCATGGAGTTGCTAACTGTAGTCAAGCCCTGGATAACAAGGGTAGGCCGTATGTATGGCAGCAGGATTCGGCCCCTTGCCACACCTCTGGGAAAAGTCAAAAATGGTTGTCTGAAAATTTCTACGTCTTCACCAGTCCAAATGTTTGGCCTCCAAACTCTCCAGACCTTAACCCCATGGATTATTTTGTATGGGGCGCAGTTGAAAAAGACACCAATCGCACTTCCAGTAATACAAAAGCCCAGTTAATGGATAAAATTAAAACAGTTTTTGCGGCCCTTCCCAGGGAGACTGTAGCATCAGCTTGTTCGAGGTTCCGAAGCAGAATTGAAGCTGTGATCGATGCTAATGGTGGTTATTTTGAGTAAATCTTGTTGATAGTATTGTAATTAACTCTGCCTGTAATGTTTTTTTGTCAATTCATTAAATTTAATAGATACAAAGAAGATTTTCTTTTTCCTTACGAAACTGTCAAATTTATCCCGAACACCCTGTATATAGGGACTGACTTCACATCAGTTGCCTTAGCATCCCATAATGCAAGGCACATATCCTTACGAACATGTATAATGCTATGCATTAATCGAAGGGCCACTGCCCAACCAGTTGGGCCTTTATTGAGATCTCATTAGTGGCCCTTCCCATAATGCATAGCATTATACATGTCTGTAAGGACATGTGCCTTGTATTATGGAATACTAAGGCAATTGATGTGAAGCCATTAGCCCCTATATACAAGTAGCCCAGTCGTGAAGATACTTCACGCAAACTTTGTTTGCTCACACTTGGATAAACGATGAAACCAAGAATGTAATTTCTTGGCATCTTTAATTTATAAATGAATTAATGTAAAAAAAGTCATGTTACAAATATAATCAGGTAGCAAACAGCCAAAAACAACAGCTTCAACAATGTGATGTTATTGTCAGATGTGTAGATAACTTTGGGTTATCTACACATCTATGCCTATGTAGCAGTAAGTTTGGTTGGTGGTTTTGGATTCATGGTCATAGTAACTCTAAGTAACTCACTATTCTCATGCTCTAATGAGCATGAGAATAGTGACTAAGTGAAAAAAAACACCCAAATGCATTGATTGCAGAAGAGAACATCCAGCTAATTCTAATCATGCCGAAGGTGGAAGGGCTGATAGGGAATTCAAAAAGTTAAGACCCAATAGAAAGATATCATATCAGGAGGTGAAGAGGAAGTATACAGCAAAACACAACATCTAGTTGAAAATCCTCATATGCTGAAAAGGTAACAGTAATGTACTGCTAAAAATATAGTACCCATGGGGGATATTAAATTAACACACATGGCTGTCCTACTTTCTCACAGTGTGATCATTCCAGAACACTATAATATGCTTGCAATTTTCATATAACAAATCAGAAAACAAAATTAATATGGCCTCACTCTTGAAAACATGCTGAAAATGATGACATTACATCCAAACTCACTAGTTAGAATAATAATGGAACATGCACCTCAGAGAATAAAGGACATGCCTCCAGATTAATTAACAGTTGGGATGGATACCTCTAACCTCCCTGCTCTTTCCCACTCAGAAAAAAATTATACCATGAAATTACTCAGCGTCCTGAATGGAATAGAATTTGATGCCTTGGACATTCTCTCCATATCCCCCCCCCCCAAAAAAAAAGGAAAAATCCAAGACTGATAAAAACAAAACTGCACAAAACCAGAAGCTAGATGGATCTACCAAAGTAAGTAATGAAATTATTCTTACAATTGAACTGTTGTATATTCCTCTAGAACAGTGATTTTGAACTGGTATGTCGAGAGGTCTTCGGGTGTGCCACAAGATTTATGAAAACAAATTAATTGAAAGAAATAATGTCATAATTTGCACATTTATTTGTCTGGTCTTCCATCTTCTTGTGTGTGTAAATCAATCAAAATTATGCCTATTTTTTGCCAGATCATCAAAAAATTGAAAAGAATATATTTTTAGTGTGCCATGTTATGAAAAAGGTTGAAAATTACTACTCTAGAATATTGATGATCAAGGTCCTCCTGCAGAAGTATAAGCCAGCATACTTTTGCAAGACAAAGTATCTCAGCTTTAAGTGTATCTCTTATAGGTATGCTTTTGCTTGTAGGAGACATGCTTAAAGCTTTTTGAATCCTATATTATGGAATGTTTTCATCATCTCCACGACAGAGTAGAGGATGGACCTGCCCATGAAGGAGTTACCATACTTGTTATCACACTTACGGTATGTAAGTGAAATATTTGTTATGTAAGACGTCATTGTGAGGAATTTGAACAAAACAAAGTAGAGAAGTAGAGCACATGCATTACATGAGAAGTCCTCTATACATGTGATTGTTAGGTTAAAAACTCTATTGGGCTGAGATAAATTATAAATTAAAATACAATCTATTTAATACAGTGAAGGATAAACATTTTCAAAACTTTAGGGATGGTGAAGCAATCATTATAATTAAGATTTGGTTGATGAAGTAGGGCTTCAGCACTCTCTACTACTAACAGTATTTTACATGGCAGTGAGTTTGAAGCCATCTGGTGTGAGGTGGAATCTAACAAGATCAATTACAAAGTGGGATGCTGTTATAGACCTGGTAGATCGGTTGCTAATGATGAAGAAATACATCACCAAATAGAAAAGATGAGTGTGAAAAGATTAATCATAATGAACTTTAATTATCCAAATATTGATTGGGTAGCAGTAGAATCTCATGAGAAGAAGGAAAATGAATTTATTGAGCTGTTGTGCGACAGCTTCCTCAAGTAGCATGTGACACAAGGAACTCAAGGTCAAGGAGTGTTAGATTTGATTATATTGTCAGAGGGTGATTCAGTTAAAGACATAACTATTCTGCTTCCAGTTGACAATTGAGATCATGCAGTACCTGCAGTACCCACTTGGGAAGTGATTAAGTTTATGAATGTTCCATGCTGAACTTCAAACAGGAAATTATGGCCAACTGAGGAGTATACTGAGTTCAGTGGAATAGGATCAGTTGCTGGATGGGAAAAATATCGACAGTGCATGGGGGAAGCATTTAAACAATACTTAAATGATGCAATATCAGAATGTGTTCTGAGAGTTTGAAGAATTAATGTGGGTAGGAGTCAAATGGATGTGTAATCTTATTAAGCAATAGATTCCTAAGAAATGGATAATGTGGAAGGAATACTGTGTGCATAAGGATGATATCCATTATGAAAATTATAAGCAGCAGGCTTGAATAGTCACAGCCTCTTTATGGAAAGCAAAATCTGAGTATAAAAAGAAACTGGCTCTGCATGCTAAAGACAACCCACAAGAATTCTATTGATATGCTGCAAGTAATAGAAAGAATGAATATGAAAGAATAACTCTTCTAAATGCAGATGCCGTGAGAGTAACAGATGCAGAAGAGGTTGTTCAACTAATTAGTGCCCATTTTGTTAAAAGCTATCAACCTGTACACAACATTGAGCTTACTGGATGAAGAAACTTGGGGGTATGAAGACTAGGTATTAGAGCTGTTGCAGAAACTGAATAAGAATTCTGCAATAGGGTCTGATGGAATATCAGCATGTGTGCTACTGGCTATTCCTATGACCAGGCTGTTTAATATGAGTCTCAGAACAGGGAAGATTCTGCTGGAATGAAAAGAATATATGGTAATTCCGTTGCACAAGGGTGGTGCAAAGACCAGTGTATCCAACTATCGACTAATTAATAAATCAGGAGTTGTGGTGAAGATTTGGGGAAAATTGGTTAGGGCCCGCATTCAGGAAAATGGATATCAGTTCAATGACAGTAAATGTCAAGTCATTCACTTCAGCATGATTAGATGTCCAATGTCGTATTGTATTGGTGATATTATGCTAGAAGAGACTGTTGATGCCAGGAATTTTGGAGTGTTAATAGATAGCAAGTTGAAGTTCAGGGCCTATGTAGCAAAGATTGCAAATACAACTCAAGAGATAATTGCAATGGTGAAACAAACTTTCATATATAAAGATAGGGATGCCATTTTGCCTCTTAACAAGACCTTGATAAAACCACACTTGGACTATTGTGCACAGATCTGGTGTCCTGGATTCCGTTTTGATTCTGATACAGTGGAGAGAGTGCAAAGGAAATTGTTAAAAATTATATCGGTATTGTGGAATACTGATCATGAGGACAGATTGAGAATTTGTAGACTGCAGACACTAACAAACAGGAGAAAGAGAAGTGATATGATTGAGACTTACAAACTTCTGAAAGGACCATACAGGATTCAGCTGATGGAATTTTTCATTTTGTGGAGAGTTGGGAAAGAACAAGAGGGCATTGTTGGAAGCTGAGAATGAATGTTGCTGAGAAGGGGATGAGGGCTAGATTTTTCTCTCATATGGTAGTACGTGATTGGAATTGATTGCCATTGGATGTTGTGTGCACAAGGAGTGAATGAATTCAAGAATAAGTATGATAACTGGTGAGTGTGGTATGTGGTTTCCCTCGATGAGTCCCTGACTCCCTGGAGGTCTCTTTTAATGAAAACATCATGTAGGTGGTGTTGCCAAATTGTGTACTGAAATAAACTATTTCTTCTGCTTCGGTCAGCTACCTACTATCATTATTCATTAAAGTTAATCTGACCTAACCATTCTTTCTTTTACTTGCTACACAGCAGAAGAATTCTTTGGGATTTCTTTTGGACTCTGGTAAATTTTCTGCTATAATATTATGTATGGAGAGGATCCAGAGGTGAGTGTCCAAGATGGTAAGTGGTCTGTAGAATGTCTCCTATGAGGACAGATTGAGAACTTGTGGATTGCAGAAGTTGATTAATAGGTAAAAAAGAGGGATATGATAAAAGCCTTTAAGTTATTTAAAGGATTTTATATGTATTATACAAAAAAAATATTTCATCACTTAGAGGAGGAGAACAAGAGGTCATCCCTGGAAGTTGGGTAAGGGTGCTGTTAGAAAGGGTGATTTTTTGACTAGACCAGGTTGATGTGATAGTGCACAGATATGATGATCAGTATGTTTCTTTTTTTTTTTTTTTTTCTGAAAATTTGCAAACTGCATTTGGTAGAAGAACTAGATTTTTCACTTGGAGAGTGCCGAATAAATGGAATGGGTTACTTAAGTCAGTTGTAAGTGCTTTGTCTTATCATTGCAAGGTTCTCCTTGCAATGATAATAATATTTCCCAAGATGAGATAGCCAAATGCCAATAGATGAATTCAAATTCAGATGTTACAAAAAAAAAGTCTCACAACTTATATGTATATTCCATAAGGAATATATATGTCTTACAGACATATATATATTGGCTTTCTTCCAGAAGGCCGTGTTTAGTACGCATGTTACTAGCAAAGTGTGAAAAGCAGGTATTCTATAGAATGCCTAGGCGGGTTTTTTTTTGGCAAAGTATGAAATGTCTGTTTTTTTTAAATATTTTACACACTTACCCTAGGCATTGTGTACAATGACAAATACTATTTCAGCTGTATTTTCATTTTGAAGTTTTAAATTTTGCCGTCATGGGGAGGTTAGGTGCTGGCAGTTGTTATGAGTGTGACAGATGATGGTTTTTACCCACTTCAAATGAGTGTGACAGATGATGATTTTTACCGACGTGGAACTGCTGAAGGAATTTTAAACCAACTCTATGCCAGATCCATAGTATGAAATGTCTGTTTTTTTTTTTAATATTTTACATACAATTTTGGCTATATTTTCATTCTGAAGTTTTAAATTTTGCTGCCATGGGGAGGTTAGGTTAGGTGCTGATGGTTGTTATGAATGTGACAGACGATGGTTTTTACTGACTTGGAACTACTGAAGGAATTTTAAACCAACTCTATGCCAGATCACAATTCACTTTATGTCCCAAGGACTTACTGAGAGTTGGAGATGTTCCTGACCACGGAATAGCTCTCCAGTCATCCGCTTCCGCTCAGTCCACGGGTAGCAGCCAAGGGTTCGTGAGGTGTACTTGCAAGACCAAGTGCCGAAATTTGAAGTGCTTTTGTATGAAAAAGGCTGTTAAGTGCAATTCAAAATGCCATTCTAGAACGTCTCCAACTCTCAGTAAGTCCTTGAGACATAAAGTGAATTGTGATCTGGCATAGACTTGGTTTAAAATTCCTTCAGCAGTTCCAAGTCGTTAAAAACCATCATCTGTCACACTCATAACAACCGCCAGTACCTGACCTAACCTAAACTAACCTCCCCATGGCGGCAAAATTGAAAACTTCAAAATGAAAATATAGCCGAAATAGTATTTGTCATTCTATACAATGCCTAGGGAAAGTATGTAAAATATTAAAAAAAACCGACATTTCATATTTTGCCAAAAAAGCTGTTCACGCTTTGCCGGTAACACATATAGCACGTTCAGCCAAGCCAAATTACTCGCGTACTGAACATAAGATTTATGTTCATGGTGGACAGCAGCAGATCTACTTGATTAACCAAGATACGACAAGCCACAGGAAAACGGAGTCTGGTACATACATTAAGCGTACCAGACTCGTTTTTCCTATAGTCAAAACACTAAATTAGCTGTATACAAGATAGTGTTTAGACCAATTTTAACTTATGGATCTGAGAGCTGGTTAGAATTAAAACACTTGATCAAAGACTGGACCTTCTGATATGAGAGCTCCTAGAAAGATTAGTGGCGTGAACAGATGATATCAATAGCAGTATCACATTTAAAATGAGGATATTAGGAAAGAACTTTCCATTGTTAGCATTCAGGAATGTTGTAGTAGAGCTAATCTCAGCTGGTATGGTCACTTAAACAGAATGGAAGAGGAAAGATTAGAAAAACAAGTGTTCTGTGCTAGGTTGGCAGGCGAAAGACCCAGAGGAAGACCATGATATAAGATGGATTGATACAGTAACAGTGCCTTAAAAGACAGAAATATAAGATTTGATAATGTTGGAATTTTGACAGATAACAGATTAATTTGGAGAAAAATTGTTGATCAGAAGTTAGTAATAGTGTAACTTTTTTTCATGTAGTACTATCCTAATTATCCTGTACATCCCCTGAGGGTACATATGATCAGAAATTGATGAAGTCATAAGTCCTCATATATTGTATGAGTAAAATATAATAATAGGCTTGAATGTCCTGATTTTTTTTGACCAGGATGATGTTATAGTGTACAGATATGATTGTCGGTTTGCATTCCCCCCTCCTCCCTGAAAATTTGCAAACTGCATTTGGTAGAAGAATCAGTAAATTCAGAAAGGCTAGCTGGTTGTTTTTGTCCTAGTCTTGAGCGAACTGAATCCTAGAGTTAAATCGCATTTATTTTGATTGTTTCGGCTGGAACCAGTGACCTGATGAATGAGAAGTATTCTATGAGGGAGTATGTGAGAGCTATTGGAAGAAGTGAAAAAGAACATCGAAAGGGTGAAATCTGTAAGTCTGCTGTCCTTCATAGTTACATGGTGATCAGCATTCATTATTAAAAAATTATAGAAACTATTGTGTTATAGTAAAACTTTAATTTAATATAAACCAAAATAATCGCCCGACATTTTGACCTTCATATCAAGGTCGAAATTCAGATGTTATTCAGCTGTGTTACAATCTACATAGTGTGTTAAAATCACTAATTTAGTCGATTATAATAATAAATTTAGTTTAATCCTTTATCCAAGTGTGAGCAAACAAAGTTTGTGCCTGAAAGTATCTTCAGGACTGGGGTAAGGTGGTACAACACCAGGGCACTCCTTGCAACAAACTTTCAACAATTTAGTCGATCATTAACACCTGACTTCTGGTGGGAAAAAAAGCCCTTCTCTAGCTATGAGAGCTAGAGAGCATGTTGGTGGCCAGTAAGGGCTGAAATTATTGCTTAAAGTTCAAAGTAAAGGTTTTCTGAAGAACTTAAATGGGCTGAATGTGTGTCATCCAAATTCTTGGAATTTTTATTTCACCATTATTGTTTAAATTAGAATGGTTGATCAAAATTTCACAGCAGTCTTCTTCAAATTTTCATTCATGCCAAGTTTTTGCATGATGTAAGGAACAGGTATCTTTCCAATCAGTTTGATGTAGGTTGTTAAGAGTGTGATCTGAGAGGCCTGCTTTACCAAAATTGTTCAATTTAATGTGTTGTTTGTGTTCTTTTTTATGGATAGGAACTGTGCATTTAGTTTCACCAGTATAAGAAGAAAAATTACAGGTGCATTTTAAAATTACGTTTGATGGATTCGGTATACCCCAGGGTGGGTCAGAAGGGGGGGGGGGTCCTTGGAGGAGTTGAGTATGGTTTTTAATTTTATAGGTGGTTTAAAAGTAGCATTAAGATTGTAATGGTGTAAAATTCTATTTATTTTATCTGATAACCATTTAATGTGAGGTAGCAATAGTTTTATTGTAATCCTTATTATCTATATTTTTTGAAGTTTTATGAAGAACTTTATTTTTGGTGTTTTTGCTATAGCCATTGTTTATAAATATATTGCTAATAATTTGTAATTCTTGTTTAAGAGCTTGTTCATCAGAGAAAATTGTTATAGCTCTGTTTTTGAGGGGGGATAATGGCTCCAAATTTTTGTGAAGTGAAGGATATACTGTTTGAGGGAAGACATGTGACCAGTGTATTAAATTTTAGTATTAAAATTGATTTTCAATTTTAATACCAAATTGTGTGCACTCGTGTTGTTTGTTCAGCTGGCCTGAGGAATGTGTTTAAAGTTTGGTGGGTGTGTGAGTAGATAATGAAAAAAATCATTGAAAGTATCTAAGCCAAAAATTTAATTTTTAAAGTAAAGGAACCCAGAGCATGTTGTGCAGAAAAGCTTTCGTATAAAAGTCAGCAAGTTTGTTTTGTTTTTGTTTTTTTTGGTTGGTGTGTGTGGTGGTGGGGGGGACTGGCTGTACCTTCTTTCTATAGGTAAAAATTATATTGCCATACATAGTAACCGGAATGTAGTATGGGCATAGAGAGCTGTAATATCAGGAAAAAATTTATTCTGTAAGAGAAAAATTGTCTCTCTGATTGGTGATAAGTTAAGAAATATCAAAACTAACTAATAAATCATCTTTGCAAAGTGTTATATTTTTAATTTTGCTTATGAGGTGTTCTGTGTTCTTTATATATGTTCTAACAGGACTCTAGCTTTGATGTAAGTTTTTTCCACCAGAGGTTCAGGCCAGTAGTGTTAACAGTTGATCAAATTACTGTGATTTTAGCATACTATGAGGGTTGTTTGATAAGTAAGTGCAAAAACGAGGAAAACATAATTTTTTGGAACAAACATGTTTTATTTTTCAACATAGTCTCCTTTGAGGTCTATGCACTTAGACAAACGATGCTCGAGTTTTTTTATCCCGTCCATACAGTATGATTTGTCCAACTCTTCAAAATAGGTAGTTGTTTCGGCAATCACCTCATCGTTTGATGAAAATCTCTTTCCTGCCAGCCATTTTTTCATGTTTGGAAACAGATAGTAGTCCTAGGGAGCCAAATCTGGAGAGTAGGGGGATGTGAAAGGACTTCGTAGCATAAATCAAACAATTTTGTGGTCACAATTGCAGAAGAGTGAGCGGGTGCATTGTTGTGATGAAAAAGAATATTATTTTTCACTAAGTGTGGTCGTTTTTCCTTTATTTCATTATTTAAACGATCCAGCAAAGATGCATAATAGACTCCAGTAATTGTTTTGCCCTTTTCGAAGAAGTCTATGAAGATTATGCCACGAGCATCCCAGAAGACGGTGCCTCAAACTTTCCTGCTGAAGGAACAGTTTTTGCTTTCTTTGGTGCAGATACCCTGCTTGCAACCCATTGTTTTGACTGTTCCTTGGTCTCAGGCTGGTAGTGATGAATCCATGTTTCATTCACTGTTACGAAATGATGCAAAAATTCCTCTGGATTCTGTTGAAACAGCTTCAAGCTGTCCGTGCAACAGTTCACACGTTGACGCTTTTGATCCAGTGTAAGCAAACGTGGCACCCATCTTGCTGATAGTTTTCTCACATGTAAATGTTCATGTAAAATATTATGTATGCAGTCATTTGAGATGCCCACAGCCTTAGCAATTTCATGCACCTTCACTCTTTTATCATCCATCACCATATCATGGATTTTTTCAATAATTTCTGGAGTAGTGACCTCAACAGGGTGTCCAGAACTTTCAGCATCACCTGTGCTCATATGTCCACTTCGAAGTTTACTAAACTACTTATAAACCGTTTTAATCAAAACGGTTTATAAGTAGTTTAAACTCGTCATAATTTTATAAAGCTTAGATTTGGTTTCCTGAGCCGTTTTGCCTTTCAAAAAAAATGTTTAATCATTAATGCACATCCTCACTATATCATTCCTGCTAATCTTCATTAAACTCATGAAGGCTCCTACAAAAAACGACAGTAATGCTATGACAAAAATGAATCTCCCTCATAGTCCAATCCCATGAAAATAATTTCACATCACAGACATGCAAACCAAGCCAGAATCACTTCACTAAAAACTCACTTTCACATTCACTTTACGAACATCCATGACATTAACAGAAACATAAATGACGATCACCACCATTTGTAGTCTTTCAGACTAGACATCTTATTCCTGACAGAAACCCAGATTGCAGCTATATCCAATGCCATCCTTGTGGCGAAAAGAATCATGAAGTGTATAGTTGTCCAAATAGTGAGGTCATCTTCCTGGGCTACTTCAATGTCCATAATTCCAACTAGCTCCTCTATTCCAACACCACCGACAAAGCTGGATGAAAAGTAGAGATCTTTGCTATAAAGTAACGACCTAATACAAATCGTACATTTACATACTTGAATTCTTGATAACCTGCTTCACTCTCCAAGCACCCTGGATATCTTTTTTGACCAGTTCTCCTTCCAGATACAGTTGAGGTCACTTGTCCTCTTGGCAACTTAGACCACAATCTTGTACAAGTCTCCTCTCTCACAGATTGCCTCTCCTCCAACAACTCCCAATCTTGCAGCTCTGGCACTACAAAGGAGCCAAGTGGGATGACCTCTGGAATTTCTACTTCTCATTTCCTTGGTCTGACTATTGTTTCCATAACCTGCTGCAAATGAGATACAGAAATTATTCTCACTGGCATTGAAAACCTTCATTCCCAGTTCGACCCATAATCCTCATCTCTTTTCAAGCCCTAATTCAACCAAAAGTATATCAAAGTCATTTAAAGAAAAAAAATCTTGCTTACCACATGTGGCTCGCTTCAAGAACTCCAACTTCATTTTTTGTCTATACCAAAGCAAGCAGCATATGCATATCAGTCATTAGCAGATTCAATTCTAATCTTACAAAGGTCAACAGCAAAAAAACTTCTCCTGTCTAAATGGGAGCTGTGCCTTTTGGTCCCTTGCTAAGGTTGTTGGTCACAACTTCCACCTCTTTCTCATCTTGATGGTACCACTGTTACTTCACTTAAATATAAAGCTGATCACCTCTCTTTTCCTCGAA
The DNA here is from genome assembly GCF_054136105.1 of Typopeltis vanoorti. Lineage (NCBI taxonomy): Eukaryota > Metazoa > Arthropoda > Arachnida > Uropygi > Thelyphonidae > Typopeltis > Typopeltis vanoorti. The sequence goes on from NC_143568.1 coordinate 35,857,650, forward strand.
CCCCTGCATAGACCAAGGGAAATCACCTCCTACGATACCATACCAGAATTCAAGCACCGTAAAGTTTTCAACAAAAGGAAATCAGAAAACTACTAAATAATTTGGATAGTAAAAAGTCTTCTGGTCCTGATTGCATTTCTCCAATTGTTCTCAAACATTGTGCTCCAGAGTTATCACGTGTCCTGCATTGTCTCTACAATCTGTTATTCATATCTGGTACTTACTAAAACAATCTCACATCCATTCTATTCCAAAAAAAGTGCAATAGAAGGCTGCCATTAAACTACCAACCAATTCTCATCACCTATCCAATATAATGGAGAAAGTAATCAATAGCCAACTCCCTTACTACTCAGAGGCCCACCAATTAATCTGCAACCACAAGTATGGATTCTGCCATTCAATATCTACAGGACATGTGCCATGTAAAGGTTCAGAGAAATTTGTGTTGTCACTCTTGAATATCCAAAGATTTGTGCTTTAGGATGGGAGATACTCCCTCATCCTCCATATTCTCCTGATATTTCTGCAAGTGATTATCACATATTTTTGATGCTAGACAATCACATGCAAAATAGACAGTTCTGCAATAAAACAGAGATTGAAGCTGAGGTTGCTAGATTTATTACTTCTAAAGACAAAACATTTTATAAAGGCAGAATTTACAAACTTTTATCTCATTGGGAAAGAGTTATACATTGTGAAGATGCTTATTTTAATGAATAAAATGTTTTATGAAATCTTCTGCAGTTGTTTAATTTTTATTTTGAAAAACCACATTTTTTTTGGTTACCTTATACATATCACTACTTGGGATAGAAACGCTGTCAACAGTCTGAAATGTGGAAATATAGCTGGATGATATTCGACCAGAAATGTCCAAATATGGCGGTATGACAGTTTTACAGTGGTTACACTTTTCTGCATAATTCAGAAAGTCTGAACAATTTATGTTTTTGAATTATTCTGAATTAATGGTCAAATTTTAAATGAGTGGAGTAGAATTCTCATAGTTCCCACCTATAAGAAGAGAGAGATAAAACTGAATGTGAGAATTACCAATAAAGTTGCAGTTGCCTACTTGAGTGTTCCTGGTCAAATTTATACAGGCATACTTGAGAAAAGACTAAGAAAAATTGTGGAAAGAGAAACTTGAAGAAGCTAGGTGCATGCCAAGCAGAAGTTGTCAGGATCAAATTTTCACTTTAAGACAAATAGTTGAGAAGTCATGGGAATATAAGAAGGATCTGCATTTAAGTTTTATAGATCTGTAAAAGGCATATTACAAGGTACTAAAAAACTCTTAAAAATGCTGCAGTTTTGTAATGTAAATGTGACATTATATTAAGCAACAAAAGTCTGTATTTGAGTTGTTAGTCAGCAGTTTGAATTGAATGAAAGAGGTACAGGAAGATAGTCTAATGTTAAAATAAGTGTGAGACAATAGGTGCACATTATCTCAACCCATGGATAAACATTATGAAAGATATTGGCATTAAACCTGATATCAGAATTGGAGATGTTAATAACATCCACTCTTTGCTCTATGCAGATGATGTAGTAGTCATAAATTTTGGCTGGCCTTACTGCCTTGCATGGTTGGTATATCTGCTACTATCATGAATGGATCTTTGTGATTGTCTGTAGGTTGGAGATTAATTTTATTGCCTGGTGTGAGACCACCTTCCTGCTTATTGGAAAAGACCTGAAGGGGCTGGAAAACTTTCCAGGTTTGGTCTCTAGAGAAAGGTTCCCAAACCTGGTTTAAAAAAAAAAATCCTCAGCCTATCCACAGTACTAATATAGTATAGGGTTACATAAAAAGCCTTTTGTATGTGGGAGCTATATGGGGGGGGGGGCTAACATGATTAACTGCTGTAATTATTTTGATATGAAAATCAGTAATAAAAAAGACAGACTAAAATAGACAAGAACATTGGAAACATGAACTGCATCTAGAATGACAAACAATTAAAACATTTCAGTTGTTTGGGAACAATTTTCAGTGGACATAGTAAATTAAATATGGAAATTGACAACAGAATTAGTATGGTAGTCATCAAATGAATAAATATATATATTGAAATTTTTTCCACTTTGTTATATTATAAATTAAAGATGCCAAGAAATTATATTCTTGGTTTAACCTTTATCTAAGTTTAAGAAAAAACAAAGTTTGCACATGAAGTAACTTTACAACTGGATAACTTGTATATAGTAACATCACTTGCCTTAATATCCCATAAGGCAAAGCACATATCCTTATGGACATGAATAATTCTATGCATTACGGGAAAGGCACTGCTGTTTTAGTCATCACTACCCAGAATTGATACCAAAGTTGAAGTAATGCAGAAGTCATATATCACTTCTGAGTCTGGCTCCCACCAATGAGACCTCAATAAAGGTCGAAACCGGTCTGGGTTGTGATCCTTCCCATAATGGATAGCATTATGGAATACTAAGGCAAGTGATGTGGAGTCATTAGCCTCTATATATGAGTTGCCCACTCTTGTAGTAAGTTCACATGCAAACTTTGTTTGCTTACACTTGGATAAATGGATGAGCCTGTGGGGGGGAGATCTTTGATCTTTTATATAAATTTTTTAGTGTTGTAAGTAGCAGATGCAGTACATGTGTTGCTCAGCTAAGTTATTTTTTAGTAGATATTAGCAAAATTGTTATATATATTGGTATTTTGTTTATTTTGACTGTGTAGTTAAGTCGTTGTTTTAGTAATCTATTATTAAGTGTAATTTCAGAATCATTTTTCATTATGCTGCTAATACACACGAGAAAAATGGTGACCAGGACATCGATGTTGGCCGATATCAATGTGCAGGATTTAATTCAATATATTGTGTGTTTGATGTATTCATTGCTGAGAGTAAATGGTTTGTAGTACAAGAGCGAGAATGGAGAAAATATTTGCTGGAAATGTTTTGCAAACGAATATAAGAAATTAGAATCACTAAAGAATGAAGTGACTGATAATTAAGGATATAAGGATTGTCAAAGTGTTGTGGAGAATGCAGAAGCAGTGAGTGATAGCGCACTAGAGAAACGATTGGCAAGTTCTAAGGAAGGACGAAGAATGAAAGAAAGAGTGCATGGGAAAAGCATAAGAATGCGAGAGAGAGAGACTGGGAGAAAACAGATAGCACTGTATGGGAATTCAATGAAAAGAAGTGTACTTAATGAGAAAGTGATGAAAGTATGTTTTCCAGGTGCGAAGGTAAAGAATGTTAGTAATGCTGTAAGTATACAGCAAATGGATTGTATTGTTTGGCATAAATGATTTGAAAGGTGAAAAATATGCAATGAGAGAAGATATGAATATGTTGTTGGTGGAAGCAAAAATGAAGAGCTAAGTAAAGATCGAGTCTGCTGCCTCGGTATGATAGTCTAGAACTGAGATGAAGGGCCATGATTGTCAATGAGAAGATTGTGCAGGAGGAAATTATGTGTAGTTTATTGATGTATGCCGTGAGTTTGATGGATGAAAGGACTTGTATATGCCCAACAGACTGTATTTGAATGGTTTTGGAGTAAGTGTTAGTGAGAGTGTGGTAGTGCAAAACCAGGGAATCTAGAGAGATTAGGGAGGATGAAATCTACAATGTGTTTGGTCACCTCTATGTGAGATAGAGGCAAATAGGACAAAAATACATTGTTAGGTGCTGCTATAGACCAGGGGATCCACTGTATCCCCTGGTCTATAGCAGGTGCCATGTATCAGCAGATCAGCATGATGAATGTAGGCCAAACAATTATTATGGGAGACTTTAACTATGGGGGGAATAATTAAAGTCGATTGGGGGAGGAAAGGGGGAATAGCAAGGCAGAGGTTTATACAGTTGCTAATGGATAATTATGTGAACAACATGTTTGTTTTAGAAGGGACAGAGAGTTTGAGGGTGCTGGATCTGATAATAGCATTAGAAGGTGTATCCAAAACCAAGGTAGACACTCTGCCTTGAATTGGGAACAGTGACCATGCGGTCCTGATTTGGGAAGTAGCCAAACACATGGAGTTCTGTGAAGAAGAGGTCTATTTTCACTTATAAGGCTGGTGATTATGAGAGACTCAGAAGTCATCTTGGAACAGTGCCACAAGGAAAGAATGTCAGTAGTACATGGCAGTGGTTCAGAGATTGCTTCAGGGTAGCAGTACCAGATTGCATACAAGGTCAGGAGTATAAACCAAGTTGGAATTAAGTGGATGAGTAGGGATGTAAAGCAAGAGCTGCAAAAAAAAAAAAAAAAAAAAAAAAAAAAACATTACGGGGAAATATAAAGAAAAAAGTGATCAGCATACCCATGGGCAGTATACAAAGTGCAAGCAAGAAGAGTGACTAGTATGGTAAGAAAGTCCAAATCAGACTATGAGAGAGAATTAACCAAACAGGCCAAAGTACAGGTATCCCTCGATTAACGTGGTTAATTAATCCCTCGATGTTACCGCATATATCAAAATCGTGTTAATCAAATCTAATAATCAATGGTAAAAATTACAATTCGTCCTGTATGGTACTCTTTTAGGAAAGATAAAAAATGAATGCAAAGTAAATGTTTAATAAATGCTTGTACCTGTGCAATTTTTTTATCAAAAGAAGTTATCAAGAGTGGCTTGAACAGTTTTAGTTTTTTTCTTATTGGCATAAATTCTGCGATAAGCAAAATGACTCTCCAGACCTCAGCAAACAAGCAATAAAAAAAAAAAAAAAGAACTGCAAATATAATACATGATGGTACAAATTAAGTGAATATTGAATCCGACATTATTTCATAGCCAGATATAGAAACTGCAAGAATTTCGTGCCGAATATATAGAAACTAAAAGTTTCGGCAGGTGCAAGCATAAGCAACCTTATGGGCAACTCGTAGTAAAGGTGGGATAAGCTTCATATCACTTTCTTTAGTATTTTTCATAATGTAAAGAAGCACATCTCCTAGAGGACATTTATGATAAATAAGCCTTTGCCTCTCTATTTCAGTAATACATGATGGTTTATTTATTTTCACTTACAATCAAGAAATTATTGAACAAAGAATTAAAAAAAAAAAAAAAACCAATTCAACTATACTATACTGACATCGGAGGTCATAGTATCTCTCAGATACCGCAATATTTGACAGTAATCTCTCAGATTATCAAATATCATAAACCTTTACATAACATGTGTTAAACCCAACTGACAGCAAAGAACAGTGCTGAATATCACTCGTAACATATGAATGCATAGCTACTCACGATCTCCAAGCTATACACTAAATTGTGTAAGAATATTTATATTAAATATTTTGCATGCATCTGTCAGATCAGCTGCAAGCTCCACAGTGTTAAAGGTGCGTTAATCAAAACTTTTGCTGCGTTAAGCAAGGGATACATGTGTACCCAAGAATTTTTTTGTTATGTAACAAGTAAGAGGGAAAATGACTGTGGTAGAATGACTTTAAACAATGCTGATGGTAGGAAAGTGACTGAACCAAAAGAAATGGTTGAGTTGCTGAGTGATCATTTTGCAAAAGTGTATCATCCAGGTATATTTCTAGTATACGCTGTCAATTCCTTAAATATTAGTTATCATGTTTAACCAGCGTATAAGCCTCTCAACAAGAACAGTACATTGAATATGCAAGAGAATTGGCATTGCCCTTGATGAAGTTGTCTGATCTGAGTTTCAGCCCTGGAAGGGTTCCAAGGGAGTGGAAAGAGTATAAGATAGTACATTGCATAAAGGTGGTTCCAAGACAGAGGTAGCAAACTAGAGACCGATTAATATATCGGGTTCTTAAAATATTTGAAAAGTTGCTGAAAGGTAAAATACAACAGTGGGTGGATAGGGATGTGATACTCTATAGTAGACAGCGTGACTTTGTCAAGGGTAGGTTCTGCTTTAGTAATTTATTCACATATTATATAATGAAGTAACAGCAAAATTGGATAAAGTTAATGGCTACACCATGATACTGCTTTTGACACAATATCACATGGAAAATTATTACAAAAACTGGAGCAAATAGGAAATGGATATGAAGTTAGTAGCATTGATAGGGGTGGCTGACAGACAGACAGACATCAGAGAGTAGAATATGATAGAGTGGAATCTAGGAGAATTCTGGTGACTAGTGAAGAGTACCTTAGGGCTCAGTACTAGGACCAATACTCATTAATTTGTATATCAATGACATATGAAAGATTGAAGAGGGGATATTCAGTTGTTTGCTGATGATGCAAAACTGGGGAGAGCAATAGTTGATAAAGGTAACATAAATATCCTTTAAGATGATTTAAATAAATTGGCATTGTGGACACTCCTTTCCCAGGCATATGGTTGCGAAGCGCATAGCCACTTGGCTAATTGCATGGACGAGTGTCAATTTAATGTTGCAAAATGTAAGGTTATGTACTTTGGGTTGAAAAGATTACATATGGTGTATCATATTGATGATATTGGTTTGCAGGAAATTGAGGCTAGGGACTTCGGGATAATGGTGGACAAAAGTTCAGAACGCATATTGCAAAATAGTTGAACAAATTACCTGGATGTTGAAAAACATGCTAACAAGTAAAGATAAGGAATTTTTTTATCCCTCTTTATAAGACTATGATTTGGCCACATCTTGACTACCATGCACAGATTTGGTCACCTGTGTTTCTTGGGGACCAGGAGATGGTTGAAAAGATACAGAGACGAGTCTCTGTATCTTAGTTGATATGCAGAGAAGTGGGGTATGATAGAAACTTTTAAGATATTAAAAGGGTTTTATAAAATTGATGCAAGTGAAATTTGTCAATATATGACAAATAGCCAGAAAATTAGGGACCATCCTTGGAAGTTGTGTAAGAGTGTGGTTATTAGGAGTGTGCAGACCAGATTTTTGGCATGGAGAGTGGTGAGTGAGTGGAATGGATTGCCAGAATTGGTTGAGTTCCGTGATGGTGAATGGATTCAATGAGAGTGATGATAAATATTTGTGTGTACGATTTGGGTCTCTTGCAATGAATCTCTGAACTCCATGGAGATGCTGTAAATAATAATAATAAAGGATTAAACCAAGAATATAATTTCTTGTCATCTTTAATTTGTAGTATAATCAAGTGGAAAAACTTTCAACAGCTATCTTTAATCCAGATTATTTTAGCAATAAGGTATGAAACCTTTTGGCTACTTGTATATGGAAATATATGACTTCTGCATTACTTCAACCCCAGTTTTACTTTTGGATCTGGCTCCCACTGATGACATCTTGGATTTTGGCAAGAGAAGTACTTTGATTTTCTTTCATTTGTTTTTTGCTTTGATTTTATTTCACTGGTTCTAGTGGTGGTTTTGTACCCCCACTAGCACTTTTTTTTTTTTTAAAGTAAACATTAAGATTGCTGGTAGTGCAGTTAATATCTGCATTACAGGATTACTTTTGGTAGTATCACGGACATCATTTTGTAGTAGCTCAAATCGAGCATTTGCTGGTGGTGTAGAATTATTTCTATATCGTGGGATTATTTCATTCTCAGTTGATTGAAAGGTTTTTTTTTTTCTCTTATAATCAAATGCAGAGATTTTGGTCTTTTTCCCCACCTGAGATAACAGTATAAATTCCTCGAAGGGTGTAAACTCTAGGAATTGAAATTCCAGGATATGAAGAATCGAGATGGATGACTAAGGTTTTAAAAGAGATAGCTAGTGCTAGTAAGATTGATTCTTTCACTTCATATGATGGAGGGAAATATTTAATTGTACTTAAAGATGTGGAAACAAGGGATAAAGTATTACGGGGCTTTACTTTCAATGGCAGCACAGTAATTCCTGTAACAACAACAGTAAAAATTGAAAGATTTCCAATGGAATATATAGAGAAGTAATGAAATTCATATACAGACTTTCTCGAAATGGGGTGAAATTAGTAACATACGAAAGGGGTTTATCAGGTGAAGATCCAAACTTTTTTTCTGGCAAGGTCACCTTCACAATTGATATGAAGACACCTGTACCAAATTTTGTCAACATCAGTACAACCCGAGTTATGGTAAACTATCCTGGAGCACATAGACAGTCCCTGCTTTGTGGGTCATATGATCACTTGAGCAGGAACTGCCCCAGATCTAAATGTTTCAACTGCATGTAGATTGAACATATCGCTAATCAGTGTCTCAAACTCGCCTCAAATGCAAAAGTTCTGAATACCGTATTAACACCTGTCCTTTCAGAACTTTCAGTGAAAGAGCACCGGTAGAGCCAGTTAGAACACTGTATATATCACAAAACATAGAGTTCTCAGATCTTCCAATTCAGTCTAGTAAAGACATTGCTTTTAAACAAATTACACTTGATAAAATCACAAAAATTGCATGACCAAATCAACCAGAAATTAGCCACAAAATTCCAGAACTACAGGCAGTACCAGACCAAGATAATTTTGCACCCCATGCAGACCTGTGTGTGATGCCCTAAGTTTTATTATTTTTTTTATTTTATACGATGTTACCATATATATCAAAATCGCGTTAATCAAATCTAATAATCAATGGTAAAAATTACAATTCATCCATGATCGATTACTGTATTGATAATTCATTTTATATGGTACTCTTTTAGGAAAGAGAAAAAATGAATGCAAAGTAAATGTTTAAGAAATACTTGTACCCACATTATTTACTGCAATTTTTTTTATCAAAAGAAGTTTTCAAGAGGCGCTTGAACAGTTTTTAGTTTTTTTCTTATCAGCATGAATTCTACGATAACAAGCAAAATGACTCTCCAGACCTCAGCAAACAAGCAATGAAACATAAAGAAAAAACCACTGCAATTATAATACATGATGGTATACAAATTAAGTTAATATTGAATCCAACATTATTTCATAACCAAATATAGAAACTACAAGGGTTTCGTGCCGAATATATAGAAACTAAGCGTTTCGGCAGATGCAAGCATAAGCAACCTTATGGACAACTCGTAGTAAAGGTGGAGTAAGCTAAAGATCTCTTTCCTTAGTATTTTCCATAATATAAAGCACATCTCCTAGAGGGCATGTATGATTAATAAGCCTTTCGCTCTCTATTTCAGTAATACATGATGGTTTATTTATTTTCAGTTACAATCTAGAAATTATTGAACAAAGAATAAAAAAAAAAGACTAACTAAATCATAATATACTGACATCGGAGTTCGCGGTAAATTGTATCTGAGAGATATAATTTACTGTCAAATATCACAAACCTTTACATAACGTGTTAAACCAAACTGACAGCAAAAAACAGTGCCGAATATCACTCAAAACATATGAAAGCACAGCTACATGACCTCCAAGCTATACACTGAATTGTGTAAGAATATTTATATTAAACATTTTGCATGTATCTGTCAGATCAGCTGCGAGCTTCACAGGATTAAAGGCACATTAATCAAAACTCTTGCCACGTATATCAAGGAATTTTGCTGCGTTAAGCAAGGGATACCTGTACTTAAGTACTTTCTACTTGTAAGTATTGGTATTTTTTCAAATTAATAATAATAATTTCATAACTTCATTATTTCTACTTATCATTTTTTTACTCAGATATGATGATGATGAATAGCCTATTTGTTTACCCACTGTAGGGTGAAAGCCGCTCCCATTGCGGAAGGTTTGGGTCTACTGTTCCCATGGTGACCCAGTCCATATTGGGAGAGTATATCTATACTTAGGTGAAGGAATGTATGAAAGTGGAAGACAATCACAAACATCCATGCCTACGTGGGATTCGAACCCGCAGCCTATTGGCTGGAGAGCGGATATGCTAACCACTTGGCCAACCAGGCCGGCACTCAGATATACTACATAAAAATGATTACAAACAAAAATTATTGATTATAATTACGGCTATTATAGCCTGTTTAGGAGTGTCCCTTATTTTAAATATATTGGCTATTATTACTCAAAAAAAGGGGTATATATATGTTAGGGCATTATGGGTGAGTATAGAAGGCAATTATAGCAGAATAAAAGAGGTGGAAAAATTTCGTACATACCTTGTGTTGATTCCAGGATGTCTTCCAATTTCATGAAGGTGCCGAAAAGTTCCAATGATGCAGTCGACCAAAACAGTCTGCGCCCCGCTAATCCCCTCCCCTGTCCCAGTTTCCACATAAGTAAACCCTTCCCCTTCTCTCCTCCCTCCCCCACAAAATGCGCCCCTAAACACAATAATATATATATATATATATATATATATATATATATATATATATATATATATATATATATATATATTATTAATACATAACCAGGGTTTCCAAATTTATTTTCCCACGTCAAAACACCCCCCACACACACTTCCCCCCCCCCCCCCCCCCTTTATAAACAATCTTCAGCAGGATCATGAAATTGGAAGACATCCTGGAATCAAAACAAGGTATATACGAAATTTTTCCCTCTTTTATTCTGATATAATTGCCTTCTATACTCACCCATAATGTCCTAATATATATACCCCATTTTTGAGTAATAATAGCCAATGTATTTAAAATAAGGGACACTCCTAAACAAAAACAGGTTATAATAGCCGTAATTATAATAATAGTGTTTAAGAAGAGTAGCATGGGAATTTTCCCAGACACTGTACTTAAAAATTATTGATTTTACACTGTAATTTTAATTTAATCAATTATAATTCAGATTTTTTTTTCTTGATTTTAAATCTGCAAAAGCTTTTATTCTTTCACTAATGTCTATTTTATGAGCAGCAGCATTTTCAATAGATAACAAGGCTAAATAATTTAATCTCTCGCTCCCCATTGTCAATCATAAATATGTTTTGATAAGTTTTAATTTGCTAAAATTTCTTTTAGCTGTTGCTCTTATTATAGGAATTGTCAGCAAAATTCTCAGTGCAACTCATGTATTTGGAACTATATTCAGCAAATTGCTTGCTTTTAAAAATTGTAAAGTTTTTAACAGCGAATTGATATTTTCCAGAAGTAAACTGTCATTTTTGAATTTGAAATTTGTAAATCATTAGTTTTTATTTTTGGAAGGAGCGCAGCTCTAAGGCCCTAGTGCCCACCTTAGTTTTGGTGTCCCAGGAGGGCCCTGTCAGACCATCCCTTAATCTGGCACTGACTGAAGGTGCCACTTTTCTAGTCAAATATGGATAGAACAACATCAGTTGAAATTACCAATAATGAGCTTAGTATGAACAATAATGAAAATGAATGCAAAGTAAATGTTTAATAAATAAAAAGTAATAAAAAAATGTAAAGATAGAGAAGGTTGCAGATCGTCAAATGAAGACTCTTTAGGCTCAGAAGAGTTTATGAACTTTGAAGAACCATCTCATGTTAATAAAGGGAAAGCAAGAGATACAATTGAAGAAAAAAGTTTTCTCAGCATGATTTCATCTACGTGAAAAGAGAATAACTAGCTTCCAAATCAAGAATAAAAGGCATGAAATTGAAAGAATAGAAAGCAACTGCAAAAATACTCATAGTTTACAAGAAGCAGACTACACAATTGCTCCTTCACAGATTGAAGACCTAATCAGGTTCATCCAAAATCTAGAAGTTAAGACTTACCAGTGACACCTCACTAATGATAACATCTCCTTTCTGCATTGTCTCATTAAATGTATGAGGATTTCACAGGTAAATTAAACAAATATGATATGCCATAATATCGGGTTTTTGTTTCTTCAAGAAACATACTTCTGCAGATATAAAGATATAAAAAAAAAAATTGAACAGATAGATATCCACTTCTTTCTTATTGGAGCTTTGGAAGATTTAATAGGGCTGGAGTATCAGTTCTTATTCTTGCTCCCCCCCCCCCTCCTTGGGTCATTCTGTAATACCACAAAGGGATGTGGTAGGGAGAATCTTGACAATAGACTGGAAATACTGTGGATGTGTAATAAGGTTTATAAATGTTTATGATCCATCCATTTGAACAGTTAGTCAAAAATTCTTCCAGGAATTGGAGCTATATTTATATGGTGCTCACTACATCAAAGCAGCTGGACACTGGAATCGTATTGAAAACCCCACATTAGACAAAATAGGAGGACATCTCAGGACTGGAAAAGTGGGATATGCGCAGTTAAAAACATGTCTCGACAATGCTCAACTAGTAGACATATGGAGGATTCACCATCCTAATCTCCAGTCTTACACGTACATGACTCAAGGTATTGGTACCTGTTTTGATCAAATTTATATCTATATTTCCCTTATAAATAGGATTATTCAGATAAAACAGCTTGACATCAACATGTCAGATCATTATTTAGTTTTACTTAAATTCTGCTGCATGAAACAAATAGAAATCAGTTCTGGACCATGGAGACTTCCACCAAAATTTGCGTTGATCTTTACAACCAAATTCCAGACTGTTCAAATTGGAATAATGTTACCTGAAACTGGGATATGATGTTAAAATTCAAACAAAATAGTAAAAGAGAATATGATTGAATAGGGAAAGGAACAGGCTTTCCTCCAAAAAAAGTTGCAAGACCTGTATAAGGAGAGAATCTGGTTTGTAGAAAACCAACACCAGTGGTGGAATGTAGCAACATCATTAGAAACTAACTAACTTAGAAGTGGAAAGGCAGAAAGAAGAAGAAAGAAAGAATTTTAAAATGAGAATACAGCAGCACTTAGCAGATAGCCCTTCAGCTGCATTCTTCAATAGACAAAGCACTAAATTCTACAAATAAAGGACTATCACTCATATCTGTATTGATGGTGAAGATAACTCTTGGAACATTAATGGCTTTCCTGTTCACATCCAAGATGAGCTTGACAGACCCATTTCAGCATCTGAAGTTACAACAGCCTATAAAGAATGCCAGGCAAGAAAATCCCAAGGACCTGATGGTCTAGAGGCAGAACTTAACTGCGAGGCCTGGGATTTTATTTTTCCTATTCTAGTTATACTGTTTAATTATTTTCTCTCTAGGACACATACCAAGTGAATTTGTAGCAAGCCATACTGTCATCATTCCAAAACCTAATAGAGATCACACCTTAATCGGCAATTCCTTAATCAGCTAGAGACCTATTCCTCTATCTAACACTGACTACAAGATATTTTTCTGCATTATCAGTAAAAGGCTCAAAGTGGGAATGAAATACATAATTAAAAGCACACAGGTGTATGGAGTTCCATTCCAAGCAGTAGAATTTAATGTTTCTGCTATGCGATCTATTCTGCTTAATTAATACAAAAAAGCAGTCGATATCAGCGTTATCAGTACTCAAGCATTTGATAATATCCTGCATCCCTTTCTGTTCCACATCCTCCAGCAAATTGGTGTGAAGAAAAAGTTGCTATCCATTATCAAAGGAGCCTATGCCAATTCAAAACCCACTTCCTAGTTAATGGGTTATTGTCAGACCCGGTTAAAATTTAAAACAGAGTCAAGCAAGGTTGCCCTCTTAGTCCATTGCTCTTTGCATTAGTTCTTGAACCTTTCTTATAGGAGGTCTACAATTCATGTGCTGTGCGAGGAGTAACAGTTCTTTTAACTCTGAAGGAAAATAAGGTATTAGCATATGCCGATGATGTAGTGGGCACTTTAAAGGATAATGATTTCGTATACATCTTTTTTGGTGTTTTGGAAAAATTCAGCAAAACGAGTGGATCAATTACTAATGCAGATAATACAAAATTAAAAGTTTTTGGAAAGTAGGATCTTGGAGGCTTTTCTTTTGGACTAACCCCTAAGAGAGAACCTCTCATTATACTTGGAATTCCCTTCTCCACTTACCCAATATTACCAGTTCAAGAACTTATATACAAGAAAATTGAAACCTTAGAAAAATGGAAAATAATCTTCCCTGCTCAGTTGTACATAATAAATATTACAGACACAACAGAAGCTGAAGAACACAATTATATATTTAACCTGTGCAATTTGTTTGGTCTAGCCAATACCAAGAAGTTAAAAAAGAATTTCTTTAACTATCCAAAGAAGCATGTAGGATTTGAGCTTCCAGTCTTAAGCAATACAGCAAAAATCCATAAAATGTTGCAGACCAATCAAACATGTGTAGACCTCCTGTACTACCTGGGTTTTCATCTTCCCCTGTTTGGAGTAAATGATCATAAAGACCTAAAAGCTGAGATTGTTCCTGAATAAATACTAAATTCTGTGGTTAACCCTAAGACTGCTACAACACTCTGGCATTGACATTCTTTCCATTAAAAAAAGTAAACTTTTGTATAAAGAAATCTGTAATCTCTTTCACTGCAAACTTCTGCAGTTGGTACTGAAAATAACACTTTTGTTTCATAACTTATTGAAATTCTAAGGATATCCTAACAGAAGAGATCTTGCTTGGAGAATTGCATATGGTCGTCTTCCAGTCAATATCATCAAATGGAGATACTTTAACATCGGCGATCCAATCTGTGACATGTGTTACTGATTGGAAACAGTAGAACATGCATTCTACAGCTGCCATCTTGCCCTGCATTTTTGAAACAGATTATGTTGGGCATTCCATTACTTACAACAGAACAAGTTATTTTTTATTCTCTTCCAATGGGAAGAGAATTTTGATTTTTATAATTAATGAATTAAAATACCATTTATGGAAGGTTAGAGAGAAACATGGATTTGAAAACCAGCAGTATGACATCCAAATGCTTTATAATATTATGTTGTGGAAATTTTATTGTTCAGCGAGGTGATTTTTGTATTTAAAAAGAAGCATTCTAGGAGATCAAATTTTTGACTAGGTGGTGTAGACCACCCACATTATGCAATAATCACCAGGGGAGTTAAAATTCTATTTTTGCTATGAGAGATTTTTGAATAGTTTAAATCTCTTAATTTAATGTGATCTTATGGTCAGTCATCTATGATGACTGGAGAGCAACCCCCAGGCAGAGAAAGCCAACTCAAGGCAGTTAACTCAGATAAGGCTAACCACCTGGGTATCAGTCATCTTTGCTCTTTAGTTTCTTTTGGTTGTTCATCTACATAAGATTGGTGAAAAAGGAAAACTGATATCCTTTGGCTATATGGTGATATAAAAGAGCTGAGGCCTTTTCTTTATCTCTCCTACTATCTCTGTCTTTTCTTTCTCCTAATACTATCAGGCTCTCTTGCACCCCCTATACTAAATACTCTAGGCCTATGATGAACATCCCTTTACTTTTTCACCTCAATAACAATCGAAAATTGGTCTGGGTAGTGACCATTCCCATAATGCATAATATTATACAAGTCTGTAGTGATATGTGCTTTGCATTATGGGATACTAAGGTAGGTGATGTGAAGTCATTATTCTCTATATATGAGTTGCTCACTCTTGTACTAAAAACTCTTGTAGTTCACGTGCAAACTTCGTTTGCTTACACTTGGATAAAGGATTAAACCAAGAATATACCGTATATTATTCCGTATAATGTGAAAAATTTATGGTAAAAAATACTACTTAAAGTTAGGGGTTCGCATAATATGCAGATCCTAAAAAAATATAACATCTTATTAGACTTGTACACACAATATATACTACCTAATGCCTATGCAACCAAATCTCCTTGACCCACTCACATTCGGCGACCGAGCGCACATCGTATCTGTGCATGCGCTCTCTGTCGCCGAATGATAGAGCACAGTGAGATAGATAGAGCACAGTTAGGTATATCAGTTTAACCACAGTTCATTTTAAATATTATTCGTTAAACAAACCTAGCCTGAAAATGAGCCAACAGAAACGTAAACATTCATCTTTTGAAGCAGGATTTAAATTGCATGTCGTGCAGTTTGCAGAAGAACATAATAACAGTGTTGCTATGAGAGAATTTGGTGTAGCAGAGAGTAATATTAGACTTTGGCTGTAAGCAAAAAGACAGTCTTGAAAAAATCCCCAAAACGAAACGTGCCCGTCGTGGAGATGTAGCATCCTTTCCAGAACTCGAAGAAGAGCTAAATGAATGGATTTTGACGCAACGACAAGATGGCATTATAGTAACAAGAAATGCAATTAGTTTTCGAGCTCTACAACTCAAGAATGGTAAATTCAAGGACACACCAGGTATTTCATCTTTTCTTACTTCACCTGGGTGGTGCAACAGATTTATGGAACACAAAGCATTAACATTACAACACCGAACAAAAATTGCGCAGAAGTTACCAAAGCAGCTTGAAGAAAAAGTGCAGTCCTTCTGTAATTTTATGATAAATTTATGGAAGTGTCACGGATATGAACTTTCCCAAATTGGCAATGTGGATGAGATGCCGATGTACTTTGATATGCGTGGGAATCGAACAATAAACTCAGTTGGTGAAAAGGGTGTCTTCATAAAAACAACGGGACATGAAAAAATGCATTTTACCGTTGTTCTAGCATGCATGGCAGACGGAACCAAATTACAGCCAACAGTGATATTTAAAGAAAAAGAAAATTCCGAAGCATATGAAATTTCCCCAAGTGTAATTGTTCGCGCCAATCAGAAAGGTTGGATGGATGAAGAAGGTGTACAATTGTGGCTGGATCAAGTATGGAACATACGTCCAGGTAGCTTGTTACATCAAGAAAGCATGCTAGTCTGGGATACGTTCCGGGCGCATTTAACAGAGGCAAGCAAACAGAAAGCACGTGAGCTACTTACAGCCCTAGCAGTCATACTGGGTGGTCTAACTTCTGTTTTGCAGCCGCTTGATGTCAGCTTGAATAAGCCATTTAAAGATCACTTACGTGAAAAATGGAGAGAATGGATGTCATCTGGTTTGGTGAAGATGACATAGGGTGGGAATTTTCAGAAGCCTGAGATCACCCTAGTCACCAGCTGGGTTAAAGAAGCATGGGATTTGATACCATCTGAAATGATTCAATGCTCATTTCTTAAATGTGGAATAAGTAATTCAATGGATGGATCCGAAGATCACATCATATATGAAAGCGAGGATGATGCACAACAAATTGGAGAGCATGAAGACGATGACAACAACTGCTACACTGATGACGCAATCCCTACAGATGAATTTATAAATGAAATGTTTGACGACTCAAAAGATGAAGAAGAATTTAAAGGATTTTGTTTTAAAATATTTCTTTCGTTAATTCGTCTTGTATTTTGACATTTTGTTTTTAAATAAATATTTCTTTCGTTAATTCGTATTGTATTATTTATAATGTTATGGAACAAGATTAACAGATCGCATTATACGTGGACATGGCATTTTAGGGCTAGTTTTCAAACAAAATTTCTAGTTCGCATTATACGTGGATTGCATTATATGCGATAATATACAGTAATTTCTTGCCATCTACTATCTGTCTTTTCTTTCTCCTAATACTATCAGATATAATATTATATATATTTATTTATAATAAATGTTGTCTTGTCCTTTGAAGAGTCTTAGATGTTTTCATGTGCTCCTTGTACTGCTTTGGCTATGTCGATGATTTTGTTTATATAGAGCTGTTGTTTAGGATTAGGATCTATTTCTTGCAAGGCTGCTGTAATTGCTGGACAGGTAAAGATGTGAGTGGGTGTCAGTTCAGTATTGGGGCAGTTGCAGTTTCTATATGTTTTCGTATCATCTGTATTGATCTTCATTCCTCTATAATGTCCTGTTCATAGTCTTGCTATCGTGGTGGAGGTCCTTCTGTCAGCACTGATTTCGGGAATTTGATGTTGTATCACAGATTTCAGTGGAATTAGTTTAGCTTTTGCTAGTGCATTGACATCAGCAAGAGTTATCATCTGAGTTTCTTGGTCGAGTTCTCTGGCCCCTTTTGCTAATTTATCAGCTGCTTCATTGTAATCAATGCCTAAATGAGCAGGAATCCATTATAAAATACAACTTTTTCCTAAACACTTTAGTTGATTTAAGAGTTTATGGATGTCTTGTGTGAGCTTGGTATTGCCATTTTTGATTGCCTCCATAGCTGATCTTGAGTCACTGTAAGTTATAATTCCTTCAGATTGTTGAGATGATGATAGTTTTAAGTAGGCTTCAAGTGCTTTATTTATTTCGTAGAGTTCACTGGTAAAATTGGAAGCGATTCTCCCAGATCCAACTTTTATTGAAGGTTTTTCACCTTTCGGGAGTAGGAGAACGCCAGTGCCTCCATTAATCATATTGGTGTCTGACGACCCATCGGTATAACAAATAACCTGTTTGGAGGATGAAAGGAGGTTGATAGTATTTAGGCCTTTTTCTTTGAGCATTCTTTTGGGTTTTTTTTTGTACAGAGTTTGGCAAGGTTTAGATTTATGGAGGTATTTGAAGGTAAAGGACTGGAAAATAGAGGTTCTTTGTTTATGTGGGCATTTAGCTGATCAAGACCTATTTCTTTCCTGATAGTGTCGTCATATTGTAAAGTTGATGATCTGCAAAGTCTGCATTTTTGATTCCAATGTTCATAAGTTTTTAGGGAGATACGATCACTTTGGTAGCTTCTGATATTATTTATGAATTTCATGGTGGCAAATTTTCATCTGTCCTTCAGCAGGTCAAGCCCACATTCCTGTTGGGCTTTGATGTTGTTAGTGGATGAGACTGCACCAATGATTATCTTGGATGCTTTTACTTGTATTTTGTCTAATTTTTTCTTTACTGATGAGGTCGAAGGTGACCAGATAGGTGCTGCATATTCCATTATTGGCCTTATTAATGTAGTGTAAGTAGTTTTGAGGATTTTTAGCTTTGCGCTCCAATTTGTTCCACAAAGCCTTTTCAGTATATTTAATTTTTTTAGAGCTCTGTTGGAAGTGTTAGAGATATGTTGTGCAAAACGTGATTCCTGATCAAGCGTAATGTAATACCAAGGTATTTTGGATTTGTGACTTTTTTTAATTAGCTTGTTGTTGATCATGACTTTGGGGTTGTAGGAATGTCTATTTTTCCTGTATGTACTAAAGGTGCTTAGTTTTGTTTTGTCTGGGTTGATTTCGAGTTTAAGTTCATCTGACCATTTTTCTACTCCTCTCATGGATTTGTTTAGAATCTCCTGTGATTCTTTGATTTTAGCACTAGTGTGCCAGATGGCTATATCATCTGCATAGCAAGTTACTTTTGTGTCTTCTGTAAGGTAGGGATGAATGTTATTGACATTTAGAAGGAATAGTAAGGGACTGAGTACTGAGCCCTGGGGAACACCAGCCCAGGTTCTCTGATCTTTTGATATTGCTGCATTGATTCTGACTTTGATCTTTCTTTCTCTAATGAAATCAGCAATCCAGATTAAAGTGTTTCCTCTAATTCCAATATCATGTACTGTTTGTATTAATTTTTTGATCCAAACATGATCGAAAGTAGCAGTCATATCAAGGAATATGGCAGTTGTCTTTTTTGTTGGTTTTTCCTGAAATGAATCTATTATTGTTTGGCAGAAGTGGAATAATTGATCTGTTGTCGAATGACGTGTTCTATAGGCAGTTTGGTAGTAGTTGATTTTCTTATTTTTTGTCAGCCAGTGCATAAGCCTAGAGTGTATGATTCTTTCAGTAATTTACAAAGTATGCTAGTTAATGCGATAGGTATTGAATTTAGAAGGAATACTATAGCTTTGACATTCTGCAGTATTTCTGTCAGGTTTCAGGATGGGTACAATAACTGATTTTTTCGATTCTTTTGGAAGTTTGCCTGTTCGCCAAGAGGTATTGAGAATGTCCAGAAGTTGTTCTTTGGCATTTTTGCCAAGGTGTTTGACCATATGACCAAAGATAAGATCATTACCAGGAGATTTATTAGGTGTAGTTTTCTTGGTTGATGAATTTAGTTCACTTAGTGTGAATTCTTCGGAGAAGATGTCATTAGTTTGGTATGTTCTTGCTTGTTTTAGTATTTTACTTGTGAGTTTATTGAGGGTCTTGTCCTCTCTGTTATACTGAAGTTTGGAGTTGTTTGAATAGGTTTTTGCCAGTGTGTTTGCAATTTCTTTATCTGTAATAGCTTGTTTCATAGCATTTATGAAGTTAGTATATAGTGTCTGAGGATAGTTCCTGACCAGATAAGTGATATTTTGAGTACAAATTGATGAATTTGCATAGTATTTACATAGTATTCTTTACTTATAGTGTTTTAACGTGTCTGGGTGATTTTTGTGAAGAGAATGAAGTTAAGCATACAGAACGATTGAATGAATCATCAGAAAATAAAAATGATGACACTGATGCAATGAGTGAAATAGCTCTATTACGTGGAGTGATACATGGAGTAAACCAGCAACTGGAACGTTGGCAAAAATATTTAACAAGTGTACCGACTAATAATCGGCAAAAGTATGATAGAAAAAATAAGGGTATGATAGTGAGTGTAAACAAAATGAAAGAGCATGTGTTGTATGGAGATTCCCTAGTAAGAGGTGTGTTAGTTGTAGATGTAAGTAAGATGTAAGCGAGTCAATTAGAATGCAAAAACAGCGGGTGAAGGAACTGATAGTGGTAGCGGGTACAAATGATTTGAAAGGAAACAAAGGCTATGAGTGAGGATGTGAAGAAATTGCTTGAGGTAACAAAAGAAAAGAGTGAGAGAGTTAGGATGGTGAGTCTGTTGCCACGGCATGACAGTGAAGAGTATAGAAGGAGGGCCATAATTGCTAATGACTCTATGCATGAATTATGTTTGATGAGTGGTGTGGAATGAGTTCGATGGGCGAAAGGATTTATATAAAATGGATGGATTACATTTAAATGGATTTGGTGTGTGGAGACTTGAAAAGGTGTTGTCGAATGTGGTGGAAGTGAATGTACAGAACCAGGGAAACTAGAGTTATTAAGGGGGGGGGGAGTAGATATGCAGATTTTAGGGAGACAGTTGAGTGTGTGAATATGTGTAATATGCCCAAGCGAGTAGGAAAGACCACAAATCAGAATGGGATAGTTAGTATAAGGCATCAAAACAGGGATGGGACAAATCGGCTTCTTCAGTTCATGTGTACAAATGCCAGAAGTATTAGGAACAAGAAGGAAGAATTTTTGGCTTTGGTTGGCACTTCCAGACCACAGGTTATTGGTATTAGTGAAACATGGCTGACAGAAGATAACACAGCTAGTGGGATTGAATGTGAGGGGGTATGGTGTGTTCAGGAGAGACAGGGAGAATAAAATGGGGGGAGGTGTGTTATTGATGATAGCGGATGAGCTACAGCCAAGGAGAATATAAGTGGAACCGCAGGATAGAGATAAGAGCACATTTGAGGCTATTTGGTGTGAGATTGAAACTAGCAGAACAAAATATACAGTTACGTGCTGCTATAGACAGGTTATGGAATAGATGGTGGAGATAGTATGCATAAGCAAATAGAAGAAATGAGTGGAAGGAGGGTAATTATTATGGGAGATTTCAACTATGGTAACATTGATTGGAAGGAGGTGAGGACACATGGGAGGAAGGAATTGGATTTTATGCGGTTATTAAGGGATAACTCTCTGTGACAGCATGTAATAGAAAATACTAGGGGTCAGAGAGTGCTTGACCTAGTAATTGCATCTGAGAATTTGGCTGTAACGAATATGACCACGTTGCCACCAGTTGGTGAGAGCGATCATAGGGTCTTAACTTGGGAGATGGCTAAAGGTGTGGAATTTACAATTAAGACAGGGTACGTGTGGAATTATTGGGCTGGTAAGTATGACAAGCTTAGGAGATTGATTGGTACAGTGCCATGGCATGTAAAACTGCAAGGGCTAGAAGTTGACAGTGCATGGGAGGTGGTTAAGAAGTGTTTGCATGAAGCAATGGCTGACTGTATACCTAGAGTCCGAATAATAAATCAAGTAGGAATTAAATGGATGAATAACACCATTAAGCTTGAGCTGCTAAAGAAGAAACAACTATGGAGGGAATTTAAGGAGAAAGGTGACCGGCAGACACGTGAACAGTATAAAGCCCAGGCCAGAAGGATAATGAGTGTGGTAAGAAAAGCAAAAAAGATTACGAAAGAACATTGGCCATGCAGGCTAAAGACAAATCCTAAACAGCTTTTTCAATATGTTGCAAGTAGAAGAAAAAATGTAAATGGCAGAATGATTTTAAAGAATGCCGATGGTAGGGAGGTAACTGAATCAGTTGATATATAGTTGAATTACTGAGCAAGCACTTTGCAAGAGTATATCATCCAGGTGGTGACATTGCAGAAATGAATGAACCAAAAGTTTATATCGGAATTGTGGTGAATGAGGTGGAGGTGAGTAGTCTATTACAAAACCTCAATGTCAATACATCTGTGGGATTGGATGGTATACCAGCTCGTGTCGTACATGAAGCGGCTAAAGAATTGTCAGTACCCTTGACCATTCTGTTTAATCTGAGTCTCGGGTCTGGGTTAGTCCCGAGGGGGTGGAAAGAGGGGAAAATAGTTCCACTGCATAAAGGAGGTTCCAAGACTGCCGTTGTAAATTACTGACCGATTAGCATATCAGGAATCGTTGTCAAAGTCTTGGAGAAACTAGTCAAGAGAAGAATACAGGATTTGATAGATGAAAATGGGATACTGTATGGGGAAAACATGGTTTTGTGAAGGGTAGATCATGCCTCAGTAATTTGCTCACATTTTATAACACAGTGACAGCTGAACTGGATAAGGGTAATGGATTTTCAGTGATTCTACTGGACCTTGCCAAGGCCTTTGATAGGATATCACATGGAACTCTAATCAGTAAACTGGAGCAGATGGGGATGGATATAGGGTTGGTGAGATGGATAGGAGGGTGGTTGATGGAGAGATACCAGAGAGTGATTTATTCAGGAGTGGAGTCCAAAAGACGGCTTGTGATTAGTGGTGTGCCGCAGGGTTCTGTTCTTGGACCACTACTTTTCAATTTGTTCATTAACGATATAGGAAAGGATCTGAGAGGAAGTGTTTACGTGTTTGCTGATGATGCAAAGTTGGGTAGAGCAATTGTGAGTGCACAGGATGTCAAAATTTTGCAGGATAGTTTGGAGGATTAGGCTAGGGAAAATGGATGTCAATTTAATGTGGCAAAGTGTAAGGTTATGCATTTTGGAGTGAAAAGATTAGCAGCAGTATATCACATTGGTGGCGCCATACTCCAGGAGATTGATGAGGCCAGGGATTTGAGTGTCTTGGTGGATAGGGAGTTGAAGTTTAGGGGGAACATTGCAAAAGTGGCTAAAACAGCTCATCAGATCACTTGGTTACTGAAAAATACTTTAATGAGCAGAGACAAAGAAGTTATTGTTCCTCTATATCGAGCCCTGATAAGACCCCATCTGGACTACTGTGCCAAGATATGGGCGCCAGGGTTTCTTTTTGTTGGGGAGGAGGTGGAGAGGATCCAGAGACGAGTGACCAAGATGGTGGCAGGTCTGTGGAATGAACCTAATGAGAACAGGTTGAAGATTTGTGGGTTGCAGAAATTGGTCGATAGGCAGAAAAGGGGTGATATGATTGAGACGTTCAAATTACTGAAAGGTTTCTATAAGATTAATTCAGAAGATATTTTTGAGAATAGGACTGGTGGTTGGAGGACTAGGGGCCATACATGGAAGCTGGGAAAAAATGTGGTTAGCAGAGGTGTTAGAGTAGGTTCTTTACTTGGAGAGTGGTAAATGAGTGGAATAAGCTGCCAGAGTCTGTTGTGGGTGCTATGACCTTGAATGAGTTTAAGGTGAGGTATGATAGATACTGTGTGAAAGACGAATAGTTGTTCTTGACATGTTAGGGCCTCCCTCGATGAGTCTGTCGACTCCTTGGAGTTGCCCGTAATAATAATGTTGTCTAGGATTCTAATCATGTTCCAGTGTTGGGTGTCTTTTCTTGGATCCAGGTTACTGCACAGCTCTGCCCATTTCTCTTGTTTGCACTTCCAAATTTCCTGCTCTGTTTTGTGTGTTATGTCCATAATTTCTTTCTGTATTCATCAGTTTTATTAATTCTGAATTGTTCGTTGATATTGTCTCTTTCTGTAATCATTGAATCAATATTGTGATTTTTCCAGTATGGTATCCAGGTAGTTTTTCGCTTGCCTCTTGGTATTGTTGCTTTCGCAACTTTACTAATGTGTAAAGTAAGGATTTGTAATTTTCTTTTGAAGTTTCCAGAGACAGATTCATCTTGACAGAGGCTCTCCAAGGTTTGAGTAAACCTTGTCCAGTCGGCTTTTCTGAAGTTCCATGTCCTTTTGATTTGCTGTTCTTGATATCAATCTTGAAGTTTACTATTGTTATTATGGGTCTGTGGTCACTGATGGCATTTCCCAAAATTTTCCATTCTGCACTTGGTGCAATGCTATAATTAATAACTGTGATGTCAATAGCAGATTCAGTTCTCGTAGTTTTAGAGAGATAGGTGCTCTGTCCATTGTTAATTGTTGTGCGTTCCAAATCTCTAAAGAGGTCTTCCAATTGTTGACCTTTATGGTCAGGGGAGCCCTATGTTGGGCTTTTTGTATTTAGGTCACCAATTATAATGGTTGTATCAGTTGGAGATTTGCTTAGCTTTTCAATGATGTCTGTATCAATATTTGTATTATCAGGGTGGTAGACGTTTGGGATTGAAATACTGGGAAGTTCAAGCTGTATTTCAACAGCTTGAACTTCCGTCGAACTGTTATTATTTAAATATTGATTTAGGGTGATTTCTTTGAATTTGATATCTGGGGGTCTTCAAAAGGATAGCAAGCCTGCTCTTTCCTCTCTATCCTTCCTAAGAACTGTGTATCCTTTGATGCTGAAGTTCAGATTTTTGTTCAGTTTTGTTTCTTGTAGACAAGCTATGTGAATTTATATATACAATATATGGAATAAGAGAGAAATTAGAACACTTACTATATACAAAACAGTGTACAAAGCTGTTTTAATTTCAGAGATGAGTTAGAAATAAAACTCTTAAAGACTGGAGATAACAGATATGAGAGTTCTGAGAAATATTTAGGAAGTGAACTGATGGTATCAATGGCAGAATCATATTATAAACAAGGATACCATGAAAGAATATTTGTATCACTGCTTAAACACACTCCTGAATGCTAACATTGTCAGCATTCAGGGGTGTGTGTGCACAGCTAATATTCTGAGGTATGATCATTTAGCAGAATGGGAGAACAATTAGCGTAAGAAGTGTTTTTTGTCAGAATGGCAGGAAAAAGACCCAGGTGAAGACCAAGAGCTAGGCATTGAAAATTTATTTTTCACTTTGTTAGACTATAATAAATTTAGTTTAATCCTTTATCCAAGTGTGAGCAAACAAAGTTTGCACCTGAAAGTATCTTCAGGACTAGGATAAGGTAGTACAACACTGGGAACTCGTTGCAAAGGTGGAGCAAGATAACATCACTCCTATCTCAGTATCTCCCATAATGCAAAACACATCTCCTTGCGGATATGTATAATGTTATGCATTAAGGGAAGGGCCACTATCCAGACTAGCTTCGGCCTTTATTGAGGTCTCTTCAGTGGGAGCCAGGCCCTAGTGGAGATACTAGGCAAGGTCATCTCTACCTATAGGAGTTGGCAAATGGTGTGCCACCTTTTTATTAAATTACTCTGGATTTAGAGAAAGGTGTTGAAAGTTTATTTTTCACTTGGTTAGACTATAATAAATTTCATTAAACTACACTTAAACTATAATAAATCAGCAAGATTTTTTTTCCCTAAGTTCGTACATCTGTCATAAGCATCCATGTGAAATTGCAAGTCATTCTATCAAGTAGTTTGTTTTATACAGCTGTCGGAAGCCAAAGTGTTGTCCATATCCCTTGAAATGGATAAAATTGAGTATTGTGTGGTTATAAAATTCTTTGTAAAAAGTTTAATACCAAAAGAAATTCATTCGAAGTTCATGAAAGTTTATGGGCACTCTTCTCCTTCGTTTTCAACAATTAAGAAATGGGCTGCTGAGTTTAAATGTGGCCATACCAGCCTTGAAGATGAACCACGTGAAGCATGTCCAAAAAAGTGTAATAACAACACCAGAAATCATTGATCAAATGCATGATATGGTATTGGATGACCGGTGAGTCCAAGTTCGTGAAATTGCTGAGACTATAGGCATTTCAAAAGAAAGCATAGAATATATTTTGTATGAAAAAGCTTTGTGCAAGATGGATGCCACACTTACACACAGCAGATCAAAAACGCACTTGCATGAAGATCTCTGAACAGTGCTTGGAGCGTTTAACAAGAATAAAACTGATTTTGTATGTTGATTTATTACAATGGATGAGATTTGGATTCACGATTACGCACCAGAATCCAAACAGCAGTCAAAACATTGGACAGAAGCCAGTTGTTCGGCACCAAAGAAGACGAAGTCGGTTCCATCAGCAGGAAAGGTCATGGCATCGGTGTTTTGGGATCAGGACAATGCACCTGCCCACAAAGGTGTTTTGGCAATGTGAAAATTAAGGGATCTGCACTATGAATTGTTGGAACATCCACTCCTATTCCCCAGATTTGGCTTTCTCTGACTTCTATCTCTTCCCAAAACTAAAACTCTTCCTTGCTGGTCAGCGTTTTTCTTCAAATCACGAGGTGATTGCAGCTATAGAGGGGTATTTTGCAGATCTTACTGAGAACCACTACAGGGATGGGATAATGGCGTTGGAGCATTGCTGGAATAAATGTATTAGTCTTAAGGGAAATTATGTTGAAAAATAAAAATAATTTTGAAATTATAAATTCATTTTTTCGTTGTTAGGCCGAGAACTTTTCAGACCTCGTAGAGTACTTGGTGTAACCTTAATATTTTTTAGTGGAAAATTAATTTAACGAAATATTAAATTTAGTATTCTTTTGTTTATTCAAGTTTAAGCATTCAAGAATTAAGTTTGTTTAAAAAAAGTACAAATTATATTAAATATGTTAATGCCAAGAATGGCACTGCTTTCTTTCAGACACTAGTAAACATATGTCAGGTTCATATCTGGATCCACATTTAGTCGGTTTCTGTTTTTTTGTTTACAGAGGAAGTATTGAAAACTCCACTTTGCAGTTATAAGTTCAGGAGAATGGCAGTAAGTACTTTATTGACACATTGGCAAGTCCAGGATATTTCTTGACTGTATGTGGAGCCGAAAGCCCATCAAACTTTTCTCTCTGAACAAGCTCTTTTTAGTGACATGCCTGAAAGATTGCTCTTGATATTTTTTATGTACTCCATTCATGTAAAAGGATTCCTGATCCACTGAAATCCTGTCTTTGGTTCTAGAAAATATATACAGTCAATTCTTGACTTACGACTACTCATATGACGGCTATCCCATAATAATAAATAAATAAAAATTACATTGATACATTCATGTGGTTAGTGCTACAATAAAACTTCTTCTGTATTCTACTTTTTAGTTTGGGCCATGACTAAACAAAGAGCTGTGCCATATGATGTGTGGGAGAAATTTTTCCTTGGATTAGTGCAGTATGATGTTTGTTGGGATCAGGAGAGAGGGAAAAGATTTTCACTTATAGTGGGTTATTTTCATTCCACTACTAAGCTACCAGTATATCTTATACAGAGACTGTTTGTTATTAGTTAGTTGTAATATAGAATATCCCTTAATTATTGGTTTCTTATATGTCCTGAAACAGATATTCTTTCCCCTCTCATCTACATAGTTTTGGTTTCAGTGGAAGTATATGCTATGATTTGTGGTATGCCCACCCCAAATTCAAGTATGCCATGAAACAATTTGTCTCTGCTTGTACCATACATGTTAATCTTATTATATCATTTTTAACTTTGGATGCTTGTCATAAACTCTGACTGCTCCATCTGCTTTAAGATAACATCTTTTTGTTTGCAATTTTTTAGTGCTTATTTCTTTGTGAAAATGGTTAAGCAAAACAAGTGATTCTTCTAGTGGTGTTTAAAAGACTGTATTGAACTATGAATGAAAGTGAAAATAGTTGTATATTTTAATGCTAGCGGAGTGGTCTAGAGGGTTATATCGAATTATTTGCTGATGATGCTAAATTATACTGGGTGATAAGTAACTTACCAACTTACTCCCTCCCCCCCAACTTTCACACAGATGTTTAGTCTGCAGTTTGTATATTCTATAAATATTTCCATGGAAAATGTTCATCTGAAACAGCATCAATAGTTCCCCCACTCTGTACTTAGCCCATTGGAACACGTACAGCCACCACCCAACATCCTTTCACAGTACACCTTGTTTACACAAAACAGGTTTCTTTTCCTCCTCCTTCATTCCTGCTACTGCTGTACTGTACTGTGGAACAGTCTTTCCCCTGATGTATTTCCCAAGAAATACAATATACAGGCTTTTAAATTGAATGTCAACAAGTTTCTCCTTTCCCATCCCACTATCCATATACGGTACTAAAGTACTATAGGTTGACCAGCCAACCTTTCTTATTTGGGCCCAACATAAAAAAAAAAAAAATTGATATGGAATCCCTGCAAGCTAATAAAGAGATTAATACTGTGGAGAAATGTTAATGGTATCAGTTTAACATTTGTAAATTCTAGGCTGAGAACAGTGTCAGCAGAGTATTATGTTAATGGACATTTGCTGGAAGTAGTCAATGAAATTAGATACTTGGAAGATGTCCTGTTCTGTGATAAGTGAGAAATTTTAGTTGAAAAGTTATTTAAAAATAAAATAAAAAAAATCAGAGGGTTCGGTTTAATTATCACTTTTATTTACATGCCAATTCTATTTCATATTTTGTCGTAAATAGCTCTTTGTATATTACTACGATGCTATTTTTTCTGGCGGCGTTAAGTTGAGTTAAGGGTCTACTCTCCCTAACTTTTGAAGACTGAGGAGCAGTTAATCTCCACTGTTAACCAATCATAGATAGCTGGCCCAAGACTCGCTAATTTTAACGGCATCTGGAGAAGAGAGTAGAGCAGACAAGTGCTACCATTTCATGTTCCCTAACTAACACGATATTACTGTCTTAAATAGTGTGGATTCTACGTTTGATTTGAGTTTACAGGATGAAACCCTGTTTCAAGGTGACCAAGGTCACCTCCTTCTTTACTCGGAACATTATTTTGCATGTCTCCTGTAGGGCAGGTATGCTACTGTTTATTGATCAGTGCAATGCCAGTATAGGCACATTAATAGGGTTAGCCAGTTATGCAGAATATCAAACCTTTTCTTTATTCTATGTTGTAGTCACTTCACTGATATCACTGTGGTCTGATATTTTATTTTATTCAGTGTATACTTATTTCATGTCCAATATTTTCTGTTTTCCTTTTCCGTTATCCAGACGGATTGAATTTTCTAGTCTAATGCTTTTTTTGTCTTATTACTTTCAAGGTCTTCCTTTTAGAAATTAGTTTTAGTAGTATTTTATGGATTCATTCTTCAGATGCGCTTCAAACATTGCACTTTCATTTCCCACTAGCAAACCAGTAGAAGCCACAGAAATCATTTTATTAGGTGAATTTTCATTAGAATAGTAACCAGGTGCTTTCATTGGGACTATATTTTTGGAAGGTTATAATATGTTATAATGGTATTTGCTGTAGTGAGAAGCAAGATCACTCCCCCCCCCCCTTTTCTGTTATATTGTGTTATAGTAATTTAGTTCTTACATTTTCTTATGTTTTCATTTCTGTTGAACTACAGCATGCTTCATGACATCCATCCTCCTATCAGCTAACCTTCCAGTCTTTTGATCATCTCACTGGAGCTTAGTTCACCTTTGATCTGGAGTGTAGTGCAACAGTAATAAGAGGCATGATGATTATAGTTAGTCATATCAATGTCAATTTAAACCCATTTGTCAGTGCCTGTATTCCCTTTTAAATTTTAATTTTTATTGCAAATGACTGTCCTTATAAATGCAACTAAAAACTGAATTGTAATATTAAACAGTTCGTAAATGTATTCGTAGCATATCAGATAAAAAAATAATTTCGTTTAGTGCAGCAATAATAAAAATAATTTCTTTGTTATAGTTATTATTGATAATAATCATAAGCAGAATTTAATCACTTCTTTGAAAAAACAAAAGTAATAAATTGCATGCAAATGCTTGTCACAAATTTAAGATTTATAGGAAAAAAAGAAGTTCCATTTGAGAGAGAGATCCTCAAGTGTAGTACCCCTCACCTGTCTTGTTTTCTTTCAATGAACTTAAGCTGCCCCCCTATATCTTAGTGCATCAGTTAACACATCAAGAATGAAATTCATCTATTCATATTCAATGCTAATCCAGAAACAAGTTTTTCAGTCAACGTATCCCATTGTATTCAAGATTTGCCTTTTCCAAAATAACTTTTTTTGTTGTTAGTTTCACCCTCATTGGTATTCATTCATAGTCTACCCCACACACACGTGTGTGAGAGAGAGAGAGAACATCACTCACAGTTTAAGCTAGTGAACTTGTATTTTTTTTTTTTTATTATTATTCATGGAAAAATTACAGTGTTAGAATAAGTCTTGCATGTGACAACTTGAATTTAAGTGATGATCTTCACCTTTTAATGATTTTGGCACTGTATTTGCAAAATATGAGCAGCATAAGCTTTCTGTAAAGCTGTTAACATTAAATGCAATTTTTAACAAAATATTTGGTATAAGTTGGCAAAATATTAGCAGTATAAATTTGGAGCACAAACTCCATCATGCTCATCTCCTTACAATCAGATTTGCAGAGTTCATCTGGCACAGTTGTGTAAAAAAAAAATCCAAAAAAGATGACACTAATGTCAGAATACAAATGGCCTCCCTGAAAATTTAAATGGTGATAAAGACATTCTAAACATATGTACACAAGATAGTGTTTACAACACTGCTTCTAGAAGATAAATATTACTTAATCTTTAAAAGATTTCTGTATACATTTTCATTGCATTATAATGATATTCTTCAAGGGATTTGCTTATTTGTCCTGTAAGACAAACCTGTTAGAGAATAAACACACTTGGTAGACTTGGCTGTGACAAGTCACTGGGCCTGACATATAATGGGAAGATGGAAATGTTTTTGTGAATTAGTCTATAATATTTCTATTTGATTTAATTGAAGATGTCTAAGGATTTATGCTACCTTACATTTACTAAATACAGCATGTATGCATCTCAGTATTTTATGCCTCAGAAATCTAGGTTCTCCCAGATATTTGTTTTGTAACATTGCGTATAGAATGAAGGAATTCTTTCATTTCATGAAAGAATGAAGTATGTTAGGTACAAATATTTATTAGGGAGAACCTAGACTGAATCCATCTTGGCTTGTTCATTAGGCTGAACTTCAGCCAATAATCTTATGATTCTGATTATTATTTTTATAAATAATTTATATGCTTGTGACAGCGAATTGTAAATAAATGGTTTAATTCAGTAACAGGGTACATGAAGACAATGATCAAAAACAAGAGGTCAAAATAAAATTGTCAAAGTGCCCCAGTAAAGAATGTGGTCAGCAATACAGTGTACAGGAGCTAACTTGTTAATAACAACCATTGCTCTTGCAAAGCTCTAAGTCTCTTAAAGTTTTTTTTTTTTGGTGGAGAAGAGGGGGGAGGGTTGAAAGCAACAACATGTCTATCTAGGGCACCCCCAGACATGCTCAATAGGATTAAAGTCAGGAGACTTGTCTTGCTAGTTCATATGTATGATGGACTGGCCTTTGTGCATATAAACTGTCATGTAAAATGTTGGTCTTCACTCAATGAGGACAAGCATTATCGTCTTGTATGATAATTGTCTCTCCTATCACACCTGCATATGGACAAATTATAGATGTCCAGGACACCCTATAAGTTGCAGCATTCCTGATTTTGCTAGGAAACTACAGGTTTGTCCACCCACCAACCTGAATGTGCCTCCCCATACCTTCACACTACCTCAATGAGTGTCCCTTTTGCAGATATTAGAGGGATAATAATTTATTCCAGATCAGGCAAGCCTGGTATTGCTTTGTAGAGCAAATTAGGACTTGTCTATAAATAGTAATAGCACTCATTGGTCTTGGTACCAATTCCTGCTTGTCCAATTCGACATGGATTCTGGACCATTTCTAACATTCTCTCCTGTGGCATGGGGGTAGGGACAGGTAAACTGTTGGTCACTTAGCATGTAGATCACCATTGTGAAGTCTTCTGTACTCAGTGGAAGTAGATGCCAATGTTCCTGTAGCTGACACAAGATTAGATGGTACTGATTCAGGGTATCACTCCTGTTTCAGTGAGTAGATAATTGGATTAATATTGTTCACACACACTGTAGTGGGTGAACAATATCTCCAATTGTTCACCCACTGCAGTTGTAGCCCATAGCCTTCCTTCACTGTATCTCTAGGATGCTTTGTGATTGTTGGAATCGGTTCCACAATCTGTGAACCACGGAATGACTCACTTGCAACTATCTACCTCCATCTGACTTTGACAGGCCTCCAGTCATACGAGGACTCGCCACTTGAATTCATCAGTATATGATGGCTTGCAGCTATATCCAAGAATTTTGCTATCATAAAATGTCTTGTTCTCACTCCAGACACAAAATAGAAAACGACTTGAAAACATTCACTCTTATGCTGTAGTTCATTTACATATACCACTGACAGATTCGAAAATGACGGCGGCGGTGGTGGGGCATATGAAAACCAAGTACATTATGAAAAAAGTGATGAGGTCTGGTTATTTTATACAAATGAGTAGTATATGATAACCAGACTCATCATCACTTCTTCATAATGCCCCTTGCTTTCATATGTTCTCTCTCCCCAAGTTATTGTGATTTTTCTTTGTTCCTTAATTTATGGAAACCAGTGTAGTATGAAACCTGTTATTTGGTATAGCATGAGAATATTTGTATGAGCAGTGCCTTTATTTGAATCCAAATTGTTATTTTTTGTTCATTATGTGGAATTTAATTCCAATAAAATTTTTATAATGCATGGTTTTATTTAATAAATCTATTTTTTATGGATTGGATGATTATTCTAGTCATCTGGGATATCATTTTATGCTTAAAGTTGACTAATTTACATAAGTAACCAATTATATACTTTCCTCCATGTTTCCATAATTCACTTGGCAATTTGTTTTGGTCTTGTATTTATTTTCCTTCTTCCAGCATTTCTGAGCAGTGTCATATTTCTTGTTTTAGATGTTTCAAGTGAACAGCATATGAAGAAATTCTTCCCAGATGTGTATATATTTTTTTCTAATACCATTAAAAAAAAAAAACACTTCAACACAGTCAGATAATCTAGAAACTTGAACATTTACACTGGGGCAGCCACTTTCCTAGGAAACACCTTTCCATTTTCTTAAATTAGAGGTGTTCCTAATAAAGTGGCCACTCAGTGTACAGTGGGAAATGGCACTGACAATGGTATTACTCTATCTTTAAATTTATTATTATGTCACACCTCCAAGGAGTCCAAAGACTCGTCGAGATTTGTGTAGATATAAATTTTTCTTCCCTTGAAATACAGGATCCTTGCCATTATCTTAAAGAGGAAAGGAAGATTAATCAGTATTTAGTATTCTCATG
Source organism: Typopeltis vanoorti (assembly GCF_054136105.1). NCBI lineage: Eukaryota > Metazoa > Arthropoda > Arachnida > Uropygi > Thelyphonidae > Typopeltis > Typopeltis vanoorti. The sequence goes on from NC_143568.1 coordinate 35,891,039, forward strand.
GGTGTGGCTTCTTTTAGAAATGCCTTATTCATAGACAAATCCAGTCATTTCAAAAATGATTACAGAACTCAAGAGACTTCTAGGCTATCATCCACTACAAACAACTTGAATAATCTATTCATCTTGGCAATAACTGAAGGCCAAGACTGATTTCACTTCATAGTATCAAGGGGTGTGAGGAGGAAAGCATTTTCTGCTTCATGATATTTGAAGAATTTTACCATATTTTTCTAATAGTGGATTGCTAAATCAAACACTTTGCCTAGATCATCTACTTTGCATTCACTCTGTTAGTTAATATATCATATTTTTCTGACAGCTTTTTTAATATAGACTAGCAATTTGAATTAAAAGAGGGGGAAATGGGTATAGCACTAGTGTAGCACTTTTCACTTTATCTTTGTTTTTAACAACAGTGGTGCAAGGTAAGTTTTATCCTGTGGCCTATCTCAGTGTTCAATACACCATCGTCACTAAATTCAATGATTTTAATCTTAACATATAATATAAAGAATATGCTTTAGAGCTGCAATGAACATAGTGTGACAAACAGCAGCATGGTAGTATAATTAAGATGCTCAAGGATTAATAATTGAATTAATTTTTTATTTTACTAATATTTCACTTTGGTTAAAAATGCATTTTCATAGGTGCAAGGATGTGACATGCATGTGCACAGCTGTAAGGAAGCAAACACAAGCTGGATTCAAAATGTCATAATCCTAATGTACTAAGTGGGGCTATGCATGAGCACTATGGAGATCTTTGAAGCTGACAGTCTGATATTTTTGGGAGAGCAAGCCTGTTTAGGTTGTAGAGCTTTACTAATACAGGCATACCAAGGTCATATGATACATGAGGTTCCAGACCATCGTTGTATAGTGTATTTTGTGGTATAGTGAATTGCCGTTTCCCCATCACCATTTGTAAATGCATGTAATGGTTTAATTTTAAACAGTCATATGTGCATAACTGATGCGAATAAAACATTTAGTTATGTTAGACATGCAAACAAAAAATTTATTCTGAATAGCTTGGCTTAAGGGAACATGTCAGCTAGTTTAGTCATCAGTCAAAATGAAAACGTTTTTTCATTTTGGCAGCAAGATTGTCATATTTATGGATAACTGTAGTATTAACTAGTGTAGCACTTTTCACTTTATCTTTGTTTTTAACAACAGTGGTGCAAGGTAAGTTTTATCCTGTGGCCTATCTCAGTGTTCAATACACCATTGTCACTAAATTCAATGATTTTAATCTTGGCATATAATGTAATAGGTTTATGCACCCTTACTTTGAATTTTATCTGCTATTACTAACAAAAGAATAGTTATAAACAGTTAACAATTAACAGCTAAACACCAGCACACAGAAATGCAGTGAGCGATGATATTGTAAACAAACAGTTCAAGAAAACTGCACATTGGTGAATCAAGGAGGTGAGCAACATGATACTTCTGTTATTCATTGAAGTATCATATTGCTAAAACTGTCATATGAATGAATGCAGCATTGTATAAGTGCGCAATGGTCATAATTGAAAAGCATCATAGGAGCAGATCGTCATAAAGTGAAACATTGTAAGGCAGAATGTTACCAAAAACAGTCTTGGATTTATATTTGCATCTGTATAGGAGTGTTTGCCCACCCTCCTTGTGTTGGTAGCATGGTCTGCAACCCTAGAGCAGACATAGTTGATGGTGAATGTATTTCTTATGTTCTTCATCCAAATATTGACCATTCTTCAAATGTCGGTTTGTAGGAGCAAGGCATTCTAGATCGGAGATAGAGGATTTTTTAATGAATGGAGGAGTAACCAGTTTTGATAAAGGTTGAAGGCAGTATGAATATTATATCTTTTAAATGCATGTGAGATTTTCTCTGCCTGCCATAGATGTAAGGAAGGACAGTGCATTTTTTTGTGGTCTGGGCTTTAAATATTTAATAAAGTTAATTATTATTCCTAGATTTTTCTTCCTGCAAAGAGGGGGGGGGAGAGGACTTTTTACTTCTGCAAAAAAACTTCTAAGCATCAAATTGTGGAGTGGGGGTAACAGGGAGATAGTTCTCAATGGATTGGACACTACTGATGAGTTAGCATTGTGGTGGAAAATCAAATTTTCTATCTCAAAGCTTAAAATATTGTTTTTATTTTGATTTCACTATTTTCAATAAAATTAATTTTACTATTATAGCAATTTATTCACAGTTATAACTATTATCATGGCACAATTATTTGCTATACTATTTTTTTTATCATGCCATACTGCATCACCTGATGCATAAATCCTCAGAGACCTCTAAACATAATTTCTTATATTTTTTGCTATTTGTATTCACATGATGACACTTGTGGAATTTCTGGTTGTTATGGGAACCTCCATGGATACCGAAAATTAATAGCAAGCTGCTCAACACTGTTATTCACTAACAGAGTAATTATGACTGCCTCTGACAATCCATTTCATTCATTTTCTGCTTTCAAAGCAAAAAATCTAGTCCTCCCGTTCTTGTTCTCTCCTGTCTAGTTATGTATTGAAAAATTTTCTTAGTGTTTACTCTAAAACTTCATTACTAACTTGTTTCTATCATTCTCTCTCTATATCAGTTTGTAATATTTTGCATTTGCAATCATTCATTCTGTCCTCATAGGGACCACTTCAGACAGTCAACATTTTGCTCACTCAGCTCTGGATCCTCTTTAGCCATGCAGGTTAATGATCAACAGAAAGGAAAATGATATCAGAAAATTGAACAAATGAAATTTTAATAAAATTATACTCCTTCTGATACATATATTAGACCCTAGTGGCCTCGTTATGTTTGTATTAGGCATGGCCTATTTATGATTCGAAACCACAACCACATCTAGGATAAGGTGGTTAGCCCTATACCTCCCAGTGTGTCCTATGTCTGTAGATGGGTGTGTTCACAGGTGTGTTTGCCTGTTCTGGGGGACAAAAAAAATCCCCTACCTCCATATGAGACCAGTTAACTTACCTTTAGATAAAGGTTCCTCGCGTCTTGGACAGGAATCGAACCCAGGTCTTTCCAACCAAAGGACTTCGTCTATACTGACTGAGCTACAGAGGCTCAAAATTATACTAGCTCTGCATAATTTTAATTTCTGGAGTTCTCAGACTGAAGTCTCCATAAAGTTTTAGAAACTATCTAGATATACATATTTTGACATTTTCTAAAATCAAATTGTTAATTATGACAGAAATGGGTCAAAATATGTTGGTACAACTGAATATTGTTTGCTATCAGATGAAGATGCATTATAATTTTTTAATGACTTTCTTGTTATGTGCCATCCAATTGTTTTTGACTCTTGGTGATCTTGTGAACAAAGGCCCTCCATCCCACTCGGCCTCTTGACCTTTCTTTCAGCAATTGTAAGTTATTTTATGTTATCCAACTCTTTTGCAGACTTCCTCTTCTTCTCATTCCCTCAATCTTTCATAGCCTTTTCCAATGATTCATCTGCTTGCATAATATGTCAAAAGTACATCAGCTTCTGTTGATTGTTGCCTACATACCATAATATACATTAGAAGAATCCATTATTTTTTATTTAAATATGAAATGAGAATTCTTGAGATCACTGCACTGTTAATTGCTTATGTAGGACAGAATATGAAGGCTATTTTTCTTCCCCATGTAAATGTTGAATATTTAATGGTGAAGGATAACAAACAATTAACCTACGAAACCAAATTTTTATTTTAAGTGATTGCATTAGTATGGAACTTACATTACTTTTACACTAGTTATCTTGATAGATACTGCATAACTTAAGTCACACTTTATTGTACATGCATTATTCAAAAGGAAAAGCCTTACCATAGTAAAGCCATTTTATTATGACAATTTTTACCAAGTATTTAGTAAAAATTATCATAATTTTGCAAAGGAACCAAAAATTGTGATTGATTGCAATATATTAATGATTCCTAACTTTTTCCAGCTTTGAAAATGTTTGTTCTAATAAACCTCAAATGCTTAACAGAAATCTTAGTTTCACTATAATTTAAAAAAAAAAAAAATTATCCTTCTTATGTTAATGATTTTTTTATCATTAATACATTCCCTGTATTCCAGGCTGCAGCAAGACGCAAGGCTTGCTTCTTCATCCTTGTATTTTTACTGGTTGCAGTTGTAATTGGTCTGCTTGTATGGATATCTAAACGTTAGCTCTACTTTTCCTCATGTTAATGTTGAATTTTCGGCCATCTGCTCCAAGGTGGCAACAGATTATATTTAATTAGTGCATAGGTAAGAAATGAACAATATGAAGAAATTCCCTTTCTGATATATATTACTTGGTACTCTTTATTTGTATATGTTGTATAATCAAGCTTTACTACCAACATATGTAAATTGTAGCAACACTTCCACCATTTTTATGTAAGTAATTTTGCCTACACTTTATTTTATATTCATGAGCTATTAATACAAAATACTTTTTTTTTTAATATATATATATATATATATATATACTTAAAACTTGGCCTATAATGTAATAATAAAAAAAAAAAAACATTTCAGATTGTGAAGTAGCCTGTGCTGGTCACAGGACTGAAAATGTGTTGCCTTTGATAGGATTTTTTTGTCTTCACTAAATTGTGAATTGTAGTAGACATAAAAGTTGTCCCAGTGCTAATAATTTGTATATTACAGTTAGTAATGATGGTTTTTCTTAAATACTTAAAAAAGAAAAAAAAAAAACATACCCCTAACATTATGTTTACACTGACTTAATTTAAATTTGATCTCAGTTAAATTTCAATATCACCAAAAAAGATATATGTTCAGTTTATTGTAGTAAGAATCTTAGATCTTATGACAGATTATAATAAAGACATTTGCACAAGAAACATGTATAAGTTTTTGCCATTAATGGATAAAACCATTCCATTTTTTTCTTCCCATAATAAAAATTCTTGTGTGTGTGTGTTTAGATCATTTTCATTCGTTAAGTTTGCATCTTTCCAGTTACATTTAAATTGCTGAACATCATATATATATTTTTCTTTTGTGGTAAGTTTTCTTGTTGGGGGGTGGGGGGGGGGTTGTCCTTCAAGATAAAATTAACTATTGCATGAATAACGTTTAATAGTGTAATGTTATAATTGGCTTTTCATCACAAGACTTGATATTTTAAGGTGTGAAAATGTCAAACACTGCTGTCTTATTTGTAAAATACACATTATAAAACACAAACTGACAAATGAAGACTACTTTCATAAAAATACTTTAAATTATTTACAAAGAGCCTTTCTTCAAAGACTGCTTTAAAAACTATAAACATTTGGTTCATTGTTATCCATTGCATTTCACTGTATTACCATAAGTTTATGGTGATACAGGTGACAGGCTGTGTTGGAGTGCTGTGAAAAACCATAACAGTGTTTCTTTGTTACTTTAGCCTTAACTGTGGAATCTGTCATTGACTGAGTGTACAGTGATTTTTCTTCTCATCATTACTGCCTTCCTTGAAAAGACATTTCATGTTTTATTTTGCAGTATTCCATTTAAATATCACTTGAAATGGACTGAAATTTCAGTCCATTTCAAGTGATATTTAAATGGAATTTTAGAATAATCTTTGTTTTTCCTATAATGTGCACCACCTATATGTATTCCCCCTCCCCCCATCTCTTTCTCTCTTACAGACACACACCTAAAAAAAAAAGTCTTAACCATGTTCTTTCCACAGACATTAGCTCTTTTCTGTAGGGCTTTACCATAGAATAATTTACCCCATCTCCATGGTAGGTCTACTTATGAAAGACTTTCAAACTTTATCACTAAATGATCCACCACATATACCTACAATTTCAATAACTGTCATCGAACTGTTCACTTTTTCTCATGTCAAGTCAAAGAGTCTGTGACTGGAACAAGAATCCTAAGTAGTAAAGAATGTATGTTGAAGGAGTGATTACAAAATAGAGAAAATATTCAGATGTCCTCCATACAGTATAGCATGCACTACCAGGTTTTGAAAAACAGCCTCTCTGCCATTACTCAGCAGGTCTGCTTGATAGAAACTTGTATCAGCTCCCTTTCTTAGGTGTTATTAGCAATAAAGAAAACAGTGTGTGGGCATTAAACTTCATATCAGTATTGGTTCTTTATTGAGGAAAGGCATGGTTTTTCATCTTGCAAAACAAGCAAACTGGGCAAAGAACATAAGCAGTTAATAAATAATAATATTATTATTATTATTCAGGCCTCCATGGAGTCAAAAGACTCATCGTGGGAGGTCCTTCCTAAGAACATAAAGTCTATCATACCACTCCTTAAACTCATTGACCGTTCTTGCCCTCACCACTCCATCAGGCAATGCATTCCACGGCTCAACCACCTTCCACGCAAAGAAACCACTCCTCACCCTCTTGCTCACAGTTTCCTTTCGTAACTTCCAGGGATTTTTAGTTACCTTCAGCCATTATTCCAATCAATAGGGACTGAACCTTTGTTAGCATTTCTCTCAAGGTATAACCTTGAAATGCTAGTTCAGTCCCTATTGATTCAGTTTATAGCATTTCTCTCAAGGTTACCTTGAGAGAAATGCTATAAACAGCACAAGTATTTAAAGTGAATATTGCATAAAATGAAACGTTTTTTAAAGTCAGTCTGTATACTTCTTGATTAGACCTCATAGAATACATAGAATATTCTAGATATATACAGAATATCTAGAATACAAAAACTGTCCATTCTTATGCAAATTCTCAGAGGAAGGATATCATTTGTAAAAAGAATTTGAGCAATTGATCTTTGTGCAGAGTTCAGCTTAAATTAGCCCCTGAAATGTCAAAGATGACAATTTGTCGATACCTTTTATAGCACTTGTCCACAGGTGGATATAAGATTTAAAAAACATCCACTAATGCTTTTTATTCCTTTATGGGGAGTAGGCAAGGTCATTTTAGCCCTAACTTTTGGAGAGTGAGTGAGCAGTGAAGGAATGGCAAATTGTGTTAATTGTTTGAAATAGTGTGGGTTATACAGTCAATTTTCTTGAATTTATGGGACAAAAACCTGAGTTCCTGGAAGGGAAAAAACCAGTTGCTCATGCCATAGATCAGGGCTTCCCAAACTTATGGATGTAGAGGCCCCCCCTTTGAAAAATTAAAATATTTCATGGCCCCCCATCAGAAACAAAATCATACAGGCATATATTATTATAATATTTATTATATTTATATTCAATACAAAACATACACAGCAAATATCGCAAAAATCAAATGCAAATATTACATTTTTAGCATTTTACATACACATTTGACATGGCACAGTCTTAAAACATTTTAAATTTGTTTTCATTATTTCACCCACCCACCCTCAAAACTAGTGGCCCCCAGTTTGGGAAGCACTGCCATAGATGGACTAACTTGGAAACTGATTGAAGAAGGGCTTAGATAAAGTTCCTCTAGTGAATGACTAGAATTAAACATAGGTCTTATCTTCAGGTGGACTAGCACTGTGGATGCAAATTACTTCAACTAAGCTAGGCTACTATCTGTTTCACAGAAAAAACATTCTGTAACATGATTTCAATTCAGATATTTTAAACTAGAGATTTCCAATTATTTAAACATTTTACTCTACATATCCTAAAATCTCAAATGATTAATCAGGTGATGGTATGCTAGGCAAACTAGCCACTCCATCAAAATATGGGGGTGGGACTTGGTAAAGTCTGATACATGTTGGAGAGGAATATGTTGGTGTTTGTTAGCTAAGTTTTACTAAACTTGAAATGATGAACATGCACAACTATATCCATATCAATATGAATAAAGTGATGCATATTTTATTAAATAATATACTCTAATTAATGTTTAAAAGCTTTTGTGTAGTGTATGTAAAATTTACTTTTTCTCTTATCAGTAACATTTTTTAATGCAGTAGCCCAGGCAAATACTACATAGGCTCCTTGATACTATCTTGTTTACAAGTCTTCTCTTTTATATACAGTTGCAGTTCATCACATAGAGCTGCATTCTTTCTTAATATAAAAGCAAAATGCTGTTATATATAATTTAATGCAAGTTGAAGGTCTTGCACATGCATTGCCTTCTGAAATTTCATTTCAGCAGGTTAACGAGGATCCATTCCAGCTGCATTTCAAATAACTTATAATTAAACATAGTTACTCAGAGTTCTGACCTTTACATCAAGATTGGAGTTCTTATATATCTAGAATAAATGAATTTAGCCACATATCAATTATTCTGATTTATAAGGAGGGGGGAATTCATACATAAAAATAAATTTATTAATTACATGAGGTAAGTGATCCACTTGAATGCTGAAGGTTCTGTTACCTGCAGTATCTGGAGAACATTGTTGAATATGAAGTATTTAACTTGTATTGGGATGGCCTGTTTTTGACAATCAGACAACCAGTAACAGGATACAAAAAGGACTATGGCCATCTCAACAAATTTACTATTTCATTTCTACTTGTTCTCCTAGTTCAATTGTTTTTTTTTTCCTAATCGGATAATTCGAACTAATTGTTTTTACAAATCAAGGATGAAAGTGCTACTTGACCATAAGATATAGTATAATTGCACAGCCTTCTGCTTCTTACATTTATATAAAATAACAGCAAACAAGTCAAAAGAATTTCTGGGTGCAGTGATTAATAAGAATGCAATCTTACTTGCCATAGAATTCTGTATGAAGTAACTTATCTATGCAAAACAGAATTTATATCATTTATTTAAAATAAAGAGTCAATGGGCTTCATTTTGGTGATGTAAACATTATTTAAATTAAGGGGATATTAAATCCCTCATTGTTTCAAAACCGAATAAGAAACTCAAAGATCGGAATCAAAGAGTTTCATGCCGAATATAGTAACTATAAAAGTATCGGCGACTACTAGCGTAAGCTAAAGCATGTAGTCCAAGTACCTAGTACAAACTAGGGCAACTCATAGCAAAGTGGGGAAAGTACTGATCGCTATTCTTAGTATTTTCCATAATGTAAAACCCATCTTTTAGAAGTATGATGTTATATATTATGGTGGGAAGTCACTACCCAAACCGGTTTCGATCTTTATTGAGATCTCATCAGTGAGTAGCTAGACCAAAATAATACTAAGGGTATATAGCGAAAAGAACTTATATACTCTGCTATAAGAGTTGTCAAAAAGGTGCACCCATAAATTATGTTTTTAAAATTTAAAAACATGTCCCCAGCCCCTTGCCCTACACAATCCAAAAAAAAAAAAAAAAAATTGCCATTTCTACAGCCAGAGCATCATAAAATAACTGCATGCATTTAAAAAAAAAGGTATAACATACAGACAATAACACATCAACAAAAAATCCTGTAGACCAGTGGTTCCCAAACTTGTTTGACAAAAAAAAAAAAAAAAATTACCCCCCCCCACACACACACACATGCAAACACACTGACTACTTTCTAAAACCTGACACATAAAAGAAAATCTGATCAGCAGTTTTAAGCAAACAAACAGATAAAAAAACAAATTTGCATTTCATTATGCATCTAGTAGAGATTTTTGAAGTTTGGAAAGAGACACCTTGGAATTGAAATTTTAAAACTTTATTGAAATCAACAACAGAAACATAAATTGCATGTGAACATAGGACAAGTTGGAGCTGAAAATTTAATAATGCTATTAAAATTAAGAAAACAAATATAAATTGCACATGTGTAAAAATCGCACATAGAATAGTAAATAATAAATAACGATCAGTAATATTAAAAACAATCCTAATGAGAAGGATGAGCCTGGCGTGCTGCTACCAATTTATTGATATTTGACTATGTACTGAGTGATTATAAAATAACGTCGTGTTCAGAGCCCTCTAGTGAGTAATGTATTGGATTGGACGAAACATCAATATTCGGTAGACATACACAGTGGAACATGGGGATTCGATTTAATGATGAAAAAAAAAAAAAAATAGTACCAAAAGTCGCCAATGGGAAATTTTGGCTCTGTTTACCGAGTAAAATGCATTAAATTGCATTATCGCGTTTCTTGTGAGCGATCATGCAATAAAAGGAAAGCCTGTGAGATTTATCATTCGTAGTCGAACTGCTTTGCGATGCCTCTTACCTTATACGTGAGCGTGGTTTGTTAGTCACACTATTATCAGCGGAACAATAATGCCAGTGCTTGTCTTCATGATTTTCGGCGTATGAAAAATTTACGCAAAGGACCGATTAGTGTAACAAACTTACGAAAACTGATTCGGCGATTTGAAACTACTGGAACTAGCATTGCGGGTAGGCAGGGGACACGAACCAATCAATCGCCAACAAGTTGCAACTGCCATTGTGGAACACGAGATGACGAATGTGCAGGATACCAGCAGTGCACGAGCAATATCCCGGCAAACGGATATCGCATACACAACGGTGTGGAAAATCATACATCAGATGTTGAAGTTTTACCCCTATAAAATCAGTCATGTTCAAGAATTGCAATCACACGAATCGGCTTATCTTTTAAATTCTTAAAGCGCTTGGAAGTCATGGCCGTGGCAGATTTTATGGGACGAAGCGCACTTTTATTTGAATGGTGATATTAACACACGCAACAGTCGCATTTGGGCTGCAACTAATCCGCACGTGTCTGCAGGTGCCTATCCACTCGCCCAAAGTCACAGTGTAGTGTGGATTTACGACATATTTTATCATCGGTCCATACTTTAACGAGGAAAATCGCCAAAATGGACCAGTAACCTGTTCTACCAATGCTAACAGGTATGCCAATATGCTACAGAACTTTGTGGGTTCACAACTGCAGCAAAGAGGATGTCTCGATTCGACCATCTTCATGCAGGATGGTGCACCACCCCACATCGGACTTCAGACACAGCGTGTTTTGCGACAACATTTCTCTGACAGAAGAATCATTGGTCGCCGAGATCGCCTTATCTCAATTCTTGTGCCTTTTGGCTGCAGGGATTTCTTAAAAGCATTGTGTATCAAGGACATGTAACCGATATTCCAACTTTGAAAGATCGAATAACGATCTTTCAAAGTTGGTATGTTGCGAGCCACTGTGGAAAATTTCGTGCACCGTATGCAGTTCCTGGAACATCAGAATGGTGGTCATATTGAACCTCATTTGTAATTAACAAACATGAAATTGATGTGTGCTGTCTGTCATCTGCCATTTAGTAATTCATTAGTTACACCTAAAATTAATTTAGCAGCGCTAAAATTTCTCCTGTTAGTGACTTCGGGTCTGGGAAAGTTTTTTTTTCCGTTAAATCGAATCCTCCATGTTCGATTGTGTACGTCGACCGAATATTGGTGTTTCGTCCAATACTTTACTCGCTAGAGGGCTCTGAACATGACGTTATTTTATAATCACCTGGTATATATATTTGTGAGCAGTATTCTTAAACCACTGCAATCAGCTATTTACAGTCAGCTTCTTTTTTTTAGTTAAAATATTTGACCACAGTGAACCCAAGTTCTACTAAATATGATGATGGAAATGCGATTCAAATTTTTTTTTACTAGTCACAATGCAGGATAGAGAACAGGCATCTGCTTTTGCAACCAGAACTGTTAATACTCAGTTTTGAATTTTAATTTCAATTTCTCATTTGTTGTTACTTCTATCAGTTGTAATTATAAAGATTCTTCTGTGTTTGTACTTGAAAACATGTCCAAAATCCAATCGGGTATTCTCATTTCAATAAATATCTTTTGGTTGAAATCACAATGAAGAATCTCCAAGTGCTGATAGTAGCTGAGCATGTCTTCTTCACATTATTGCACTGTTGAAATGTTTCCACCCCCCCCCACCTGGGGGAAGCACCGCCCACTTTGGGAACCATTGCTCAAGACCAGCGTATCCCAAACTTTTCCGACAGAACACTTCAGAAATCCTGAAAATTTCACCGAACATCTTGGTTATTTAGTAATGTATTAATTGTTAATTTAGCTGATTTTTATTAATTAATAATTAAACATCAATTAAATATAAACATTAAATTAATTTGTGCTGATTTTCATTGACCTCCCATTCTGATTACCAAAAATGTATATAATATGAGTACGAGTGAATGCAGACTTTTTTCTGTGTGCCGGTAGTTTTCCCCTCCTTTTAAACATCCTGGAGATCGCTTTGTAAGCTGGTGGAGGATGACTCACAATTTGTTGGACCCAAACAAATCTTCAATAAGAGATATCTTAATACCAAAATTAAACCAAGTCCCTTGTCTCTTATTCATATTAAAATTTAAATCTGCAGTCCTATTACGTTTAAAAAATCACGGCATTGCTGTTTCGAAACTTTCATCCTACAATACGAACTTGTGAAGAAAGTATTCAGTATTACTAGATTTGAGAATCTGCTAGACTATCTTTATCTTCAATTTTAGTGGAAAATTTTCTTTATACCTCCTTGCTGATTGGCCACTAACATTTGCAACACATGTTATTTCTTTCAGTTTTGAGAACAGAGGATACGTCGCCCATTGTTGTAATCGGCTTGCAGGCAATTTTTATGATCGGTCATAAACAGTGGTATTCTCTTTCCCGATTGTTGAAAGATTTCGGTGTGTGAAAATTAACGATCATTCATGAATATTTCCATGTTTAAAAATATGCTGCTTGGTCACTGACATTTGCTACACAGATGTTATTTCCTTGAGTTGTGAGAACAGGAATGCCTTGCTGGCAATTTTTATGACCGCTCATAAACAACGGTATTCCCTTTCCCAAATGTCGAAAGATTTCGATGTATGAAAATTAACGATAATTCATAAATATTTCAACATTTAAAAATTCACTGCTTGTCACTAACATTTGCTACACTGATGTTATTAGGCGTTCTCAGGCTGAGCTTTTCGACATATTCACGAATATTATTCTCCTCAGAATATTTCCACTATAAAATATTCATGAAAAATGCTTAGAAAATTTACTAAAATGACAACTTCCAGGAGAACTCGGGGAACACTTTGGGAAACCCTTCTCTAGACCATCCTGTGATCTACAGTATTCCTTGTGAAAACTTACATGCTTCAGACAGACTGAAAGAACAGGGCTAGCGCTAGATACTAGAGTTTATGCCACCTGAGGCAAGACATGCATTTGACGCCCCTTATCCCCCTCTACATATAAAATGAAAATTTTTTAAATTAAGGGGATATTAAATCCTGCATTATTTCAAAGCCGAATAAGAAACTCAAAGATAGAAATCAAAGAATTTCATGCCGAATATATAGTAAACTATAAAAGTTTCGGCGAATCCTAGCGTAAGCTAAACACACGGTTCAATACTAGGGCAACTCGTAGGAAAGGTGGTAAAATGTGCTGATCACTATCCTTAGTATTTCCCATAATGTAAAACATCTCCTAGGAGATGTATGATGTTATACATTATGGGGGAAGGTCACTACCCAGGCCGGTTTCGACCTTATGTATAGGTGAAGCAGGCTTTAAAAATTAGGCGATCCCAAAAGATCGCCCAACTCAGCGTTGTTCCACTCAATGACAGGCTCACTCTGTCACCAAGAAGAACTCAATACTGGCTCTACTCAGTGGCAGGCTAATCCCACCACCAAGCAGAGCCATAATCTCAGCGGTGGCTCCACTCAGAGACAAGCAAAAGCCTACTTCTAAGCGGAGTCCCTCAAAGCCAGATCCGCCCCGCACCGGTTTCAACCCACCCACTGATGAGACCCTCATTGGGGTCTCATCAGTGAGTAGGTAGACCTATATAATACTAAGGTTGTAGTGAGTAGAACTTATATACTTTGCTATACGAGTTGTCAAAAAGGTGCACCAATAAGTTGCTGAAATATAAAGAGCCAAAAGGCTTCACTTCGGCTATGTAAAATATTTAAATTAAGGGGATATTAAATGCTACATTATTTCAAAGCCGAATAAGATACTCAAAGCGTTTCATGCCGAATATACAGTAAACTATAAAAATTTCAGCGAATCCTAGGGTAAGCTTTTTTTTTTTTTTTTTTTTGAAATGCCTTGCCCATTAGAAGTAGGAAGAAATATGATTTTAAAATTTAATTTTCTCTAAAATATTTTAATTTCACTTACATTACTACAATAGTTTCACTGTTCGTTATTTTCACTCACGAAGAGGCACTGCTAAGAAATGTTAAAAATGTACTTTACAAGCTTTCTGGGATGCAAATTCTTTAACAATTTCCTTGAAATCTAAATTTGTGCCAGGCTCGCGTTCTATGGAAATAGATGCCAAATCAAGTCGTCGTTCAGATATCGACGATAATTTTTAATTTGGAGAAGCTTCTTTCAGAGATCGCAACACTTACTGGTAATGTTAATAAAATTCTCAAAGCCACTGCCACGTTTGGGAGTAAATCATGTTGACTTACATAACTCAATACTTCTAAGCAGTGACGGACTGGGTTAAATATTGGTTGCCAGGACACAAAGGGGTCCACTCACAACTATATATAAGGCTATCATTTAATTTTTATAAGAAATAAAATTTTCAAAAAATACATAAGTGGAAAAAAGAAAATTTTACAATTAAAATTTTTGCGAAATAAATGTATACTTTTTAGTAATTACAGTAAATATTACTAGCAGTATACGGTAGATACTAAATGTAAATACAGATTGTTATAATTTAATTTTTTTTTTTTTAATTTTAAATAAATGGATATTTTTAAATAGTTTGCTTGTACTGAACATTTTACACATTAACAGGTAGTTCAAAAGCATATTTCATGCAGTCCAATTAACAGCAATCGTTTGAATTCAACTAGATGATTGTGAAAATAATTGCTTCTGCATCCAATTCATCTAACAATTCCTTTTCAATGGATAGCAACGTGTATGATTCCAAGTTCTCCTCAGACAGTGAATTTCTTAGCCGTGTCTTTATGATCTTAAGCTTTAAAAATGTCCTCTCACATTGGACTTGAGTAACTGATAGTGTGCAGATGAGTTCATAAAGGTTATCATATGCTTTGCCATGGAGTCTGTTGGATGCCAGAATTTTTAGTACACGCGATGGGCAAGTGCTGCAAATTTTACACTCGTAACTGGAATCCATATATTCTCACCATCATTAATCAATAGCTTTAATACATCAAAGTTCGAACCAAAAGAAAACAATTCTATTATTACTTGATCTTTGCAGTTTTGTGGAGAGAGCTTAATAATACCTTGAAATGCTTCATATTTAAGGTCCTTCTCTGCAATAGTTTTTAATTTTGCTGTGTCCAAGCAGGATAAATCTTTATACAATTTTTTGTTGTACAAACTGTGAATCTAGTAACTGGACAATGCGGGCCATTATTAGGTTGAACACATTTACTCGAAAATCGGCTAAAGAATCTGAGGAATTTCCTTCATCTATAAGCTCATCTGACATTCTTTTCTTCCTCTACCTCTTAACTGGCAATGCTGTTTCCAAAGAGTCAATTTCCAATGTTTGATTTTCATCCATATTCAACTCTGAAATCTTATCATTACATTTATTTACAAATTCCAATGCCTTGCTCTGAAGGTTATCAAATGTTCTTGCCTGTTGTTCCTTCACCTTTGTTGTAGCTGAATCTATGAAGTTCCATGCAGTAAACATATCGAAACCACTTGTCTGTAAATAACTTGATAATGGGCTGTAGTTTCAAATATACACAAGTAAATGTGTCAATATTATTTCAAACTTTAGACTTTGAAGTAAAACATTTGCTTCTCGTTTGCTTTTTGTATCAAACTTGTCTGAATCTTTTTTCACAGATAAGCATGTTAATAGATTTACAAAAGTATTGATAGCGGCATTATCAAAACATCCAAATATAGTTGTTGCTGCATTGGATTTTCCTAACCATCGTGTCTCACCAATTAGCTTGAATCATTTCATTTTTTCTTGTCCAACATGTTTTCCAACAAATTCTATCCATACAGCCATTCTCGTACATGATGTTTTCACAAAAGATGCTAAATTCTGGAGCAAATTGAAAAAAGAAACTGCAGTCATGCAACATTTTGTTTGTTATCATTATCACCAAATTCAAGACATGGACATAGCACCATATATGAACATGCTGATCAGCAATTTTACTTTGTAAACCATTATACTGGCCATGGTAGTTGTAGCTCCATAAACATTTTTGGGGATCAATTTTAAGAGGCTGTAATGTTTCACTGAATAGATCAAAAAGTCCCTGTCCTGTACCATCATTACTTGGCACAACTGAAAGTAGTCTCTCACAGATAACACCTTTAAGCATATACCAAATAATAATGGTAAACTGATTGATGGATGAATTATCTTCATCTTCTGAATTATCTGAATCAACTTGAATAGAATATTTTGCTTGAGAAACTTCACGACCAATTCTTTCTTTTATCATATTCTCAATAATTTGTATTAACATGTTAATAGTTGTTTCACTCAGGTATGTAACAAGTCCACTACAGCCTTTACTGTGAACCTTTCCTTGTTGTTCTAATCGTTTGATTCTTTGTGTAGACTTGTTTTGTACTGCAGAAACGTGAGCTGCCATAATGGGGTCATAACTGGCCATCAACTGCACTGAAGCTAAAAAAATTGCCATGATTCAGAACATCATTATCCAGAGTGTAGGCCGATTCATTTCTGTGACCTCTAAAAGGAATTTCTTGCTTTCCTATCTTTATGATGTCTATAATCCTCATGACAATACTCCTCTGCTTCAACACTTCTTTTTAATTAGTGAAGATGCAAAAAAAAAGTATCTAAGGTGCCATTATTAACCACACTGATAAATTGAACATTTCTGACATGTCAATTCATGTAAAGCCAAACTCTGGCTAATACGCCTGTAAATCACTAAAGCTACTTACAAAGGGTGATGGATTACAAATGTCGGGTGACTCAAGGGCCAAGCAGTATGAATAATACACCTATTTTCTTTGTTATATGTTAGTCATTTTCTAGGGACTGAGTCATTCATAATTTTCCTCTCATACAAACAAGCATCAGATGGCAGATTTGATGCTTGTATCAAGTGAAATGAAACGGATGTTCAGCAACAAACTGTTTCAGATTTGCTTGTGATGGATTTTGGAAGATTCCAGCAGCTGATCTTTCATTTTCTTGTGTTGGTTCATTTATAGTATATGCTTCAGAAACCAAGTTATTTACGTTTGAAGGTATATCTGATTCCCAGTAACTAGTTGAAGCTATGTGTTCAGATGTTGCAACTACAGGTAGTATGAATACGGGAACAATGAAGTCAGAAGTAGTACTGGGCCAGGGTTGGTGAATAAAAGATGCTATTGCAATTGTCTCTACATTCAAAGTAGCTCTTTCCTGCTCTTGTAACTTACAAGTCATTGCATCATCACCGTGAGTATTGTTTCTTGATTATGCTTATATATTATTATTTGAGACTGCAGTTTAAATATATTTACTATCTAGTATTTTTATACATTGACGTGGATGGTGATTGTGGTATTATATAAAATCTGTAATAGACCGGCATTATTATTAAAGAAGATCTCATGGAGTCATCGGCATCGGTTGATTCTTGCTCTTTTCGTTTCAGTGATCCAGATTTATGCTTTTCCTTTTCCTTTTCCATGCTAGTAGGGGTAATATTCCTGAAATTAAAACTTAATTAAAAGTAATCCATGTTGGGAAAAATGAACATCTACAATTACAATTATGCCACAAGAACACGTCAATGGAAATATGCTTTATAGATGCATCTATTATTAACAATCACAGTAATTTTAACTGTAGAGTAAATAAAAGGTATTATTTATTGAACTCGCATTATGCTTATATGTATATTATTATTATTTGAGACTGCAGTTTAAATATATTTACTATCCAGTATTTTTATACTAATTTTATACAATGAAAGAAAATACATTATATTTAAATTAAAGGGCATAGCCCCAGCGAAGTTTCATTGCACAGCCGCTATATTAAAGATTCGAGCCTATCAGAATTATTTTTTCTGAGTTTTTATTATATTCTTAAATATAAAGTATCAGAGCTTGTGTAGCTCAGTGGATGTGGCGTTTGCACACCACCGCGCTTGGCCGCACGAAGGAAGGGTTGGTTTCGAGTCTAGTCGGCGACTAGAGGAAATTTTTCTAAGCCTTTTTTCGACCGGTTCCCGAGTTAGTCGATCTCTGGCACGGGCAAGCAGGTTTTTCCTCCCGGAAACTCGGGTTTTTCGTCCTGTAAACTCAAGAAAATCGACCGTAGAACCCACATTATTTCAGACATTAAATATATTGTGTTAGGGTCAGGGACCACGAGATGGCGGCACATTTGAGCCGTCTCTCTTCACTGCGTACCGCTTAATTAGTGATAGCCTTGGGCCATCTGTCTCTGATTGGGTACCAGTGGAGATTGAACTGCCTACTCAGTCTCCAAAAGTTAGATAGGGCTAAATGGCCTCGCCTACTCCCGTTTACGGGAATAAAAAGGCGTTAGCTGATTTTTTTTTTTTTTTCTGATATAAAGTATCCTAGCAGCTTGCATAGCTTAGAAGTGGCGTTTGCACTCTACGGCGCCGACTACAGGAAAATTTTCTAAGCTTTTTTCGACCGGTTCCCGAGTTAGTCGATCTCTGGCGCGGGATAGCGGGTTTTTTCTTCCGGAAAGTCGGGTTTTTCGTCCCGTAAACTCAAGAAAATGGACCGTCGAACCACACTATTTTCAGACATTAAAAATATTGTGTTAGGGATCACGAGATGGCGGCACTAGCTTGTCGCCTTCTTCACTGCGTACCGATGAATCAGTGATAACCTTAGGCCAGTTATCTCTCTGATTGGCTACCAGTGGAGATTGAACTGCCCACTCAATCTGCAAAAGTTAGATAGGGTAAACTCTCCCCCCCCCATATGGGAACAAATAGGCGTTAGCTGATTTTATATAAAGCATCCTCAAAATGTGATTTTATTAAAATAGTAATACAACGTAAATTTTAGTTGCATACTGTAATAATATTGGAACTTCTATTATATTTTCAAGCTACTAAAAGGTCATTAACATTTTTAACATATTGTCTAATGTTTAAGGAGGGCCGACTTGCCATCGGGCTAGCTGACACCCTGGCAAGTCTAAAGGTGTGCTTCTTTTCTTAACAGAGCTAGATAAAACATCCAATTAACTGCCAGTTCTATTGCATCTATGTCTTTTACACTTTTGGTGGGATCAGATAAGGTACTTTCTAAATTTTTACATTTTAAAACAAGATCACTTTTCTCAATTTCTTGTAATTTGTGAATGTCATATAAAAATGAAAAATATGTACTATGCGTTTGAAGTTGTTGAAATCTTCTTTTACCGAATTTAACGCTATATCGAGCGCGTTGAAAAAAAATCCACTTTAAATTTTGTTATGGGATCTTGTATTGGCATATCTTCTTCTGATTCATAGTTAAATTGTCTTCTTGCTTTCCTTGTTATCACAGACAAAGTAATTGCAAATTCTGATACAATATCCAGCTGATCCGCCAACACTCTTGCTTATTTCAAGGTATTTTCGAAGCCTTCGTCTGATCGGTGTCTTTCTATTTAAAAAAAAAAAAAAAATCAGCTAACGCCTTTTTATTCCCGTATACGGAGAGTAGGCGAGGCCATTTAGCCCTATCTAACTTTTGGAGACTAAGTGGGCAGTTCAATCTCCACTAGTACCAATCAGAGATAGATGGCCCAAGACTATCACTAATTAACCGGTACACAGTGAAGAGAGACGGCTCAAATGTGCCGCCATCTCGTGGTCCCTAACACAATATATTTAATGTCTGAAATAATGTGGGTTCTACGGTCGATTTTCTTGAGTTTGCCCGCTTGCCCGTGCCAGAGATCGACTAACTCGGGAACCGGTCGAAAAAAGGCTTAGAAAAATTTCCTCTAGTCGGCGACTAGACTCGAACCCAAGTCTTCCTTCGTGCGGCCAAGCGCCGTGGTGAGCAAACGCAACATCCACTGAGTATATTTTTATTAACACTAAAGCATCTATGTACAATCAAAATAAATATAAATACAACTATTTACAATATATACATTTGTACATAGAATGCTTATTCTAATTGACATTTTGATTTACATTTCTTGAGGCTACTTCTACTGAGGTTATTTGTATCAACAACAGCAGCTGTGTACATTTAAAAATAAATATATATACAGCTATTTACAATTTGTACATAGGCTGCTAATTCTATTAGGCATTTTCATTTACTCGTTACAATATACTTATGACACCTGTTTTACAATCACTGTTTAAATAAGATACAACATCACATGCTCAATTTCTATTTTCCTTATTGTCCTATTGAATTGCTTGAGCTGTTATTTTTGTTGGTATATGTTACATAGTGATTTCAGTCTATAAGTTCCATTATCAGATCAGTCTATTCTCGTTTATATATATATATATACATACATACACACATATACATATATACATACATATACACCCACACACACATATACATACATATATATGTTAGCATTGGCATTTTCCATATGTACAATTCGCTTTACATATATCTTCATTTTATATCTTTGTTCACATATTTTGGAAGACTATTTTATTAACTTAATTTAAATGCACATCTTATTCTTAAAATACATACATTGCTTATGTTTTTATTTACATTTATATATGCATATATTTTGGTAGTATCTCTATATCTCATGCAGATTTTATTTTTTTGTAGGCACTCTTATTTTTACAAAAAGAATTCCATCTTGCTTTAACATTATATTGTTTGCCTAACTTAAGAGGTAAATCTGTAGTTTCTTATATACAAAGTTTTCTGAATTGCAGAATTAGTTACAGGTCTATAAATGGATAATATATCCTATTAACATTTTGGGTTATTATCATGTTATGAACTTGTTATCTGCATTTCTTACAATTGACATTTCTACCGTCCTTGTGTCTGTATATACAAGAACATATACATATGTCTGGTAGTATATCTTAATCTACATATTTATTACTAGAGTAGTACTGACTTATCTTAAGGAGTAATTTGCTATTTACTTTTTCTTTTTTTTTTTTTACACAATTATATATATATATATATATATATAACATTCTTATCCCTTATATATAGGCGTACCTATATATTATTATTTTTATTATTTTTTTAAACTTTTACTTATTTATTTTAATTATTTTATATACATATATACTTTTTTTAATTTTAATTTTATTTTTTTTTATTAGATTTGATATCTTGTTGTCATTATTCCTCTCGTTGTGGCGAATGAGCCTACGTTAACAGCACCTTTGTCTGGGATTATGCTTTTTGTTCAGATAGTGGGTTATCATTATTGTCTACCACTAACTATGGGGGTTCCATTATCGGTATGTTTTATTTTTCCTTCTTCTCCTTCTTCAATTAGGCAGAGTTTCCTCCATTGCTGTGTTGTTATGCTTTTGGTTTGTGTAGTGTTTATGATAATTTCCTTTAAATAATTGTTAATTTTTGCTAGTATGTCTGGTCTGGTGTCTCTTCCGTATATTTTGTCACATCTGTGGGACCATATTGCATACATTGTTATTATTATGATTATTAGTTCTGTTTTTTTCATTTTTTGGTCTTCCAACCAAAATAATGTGTTTTCAGAGAATGGTTGTGTCTTATGTAGGAATTTCTGTATGGTGTTCCATACTGTGGACGTTTTGCTACAGAACATCATAATATGATATATTGTTTCTGGGTAGGGACAGAAATGACACTTCGCTGGGCCTTGTAGTGGGATTTTTTTGCTACACACCACATCCACTGAGCTACACAGGCTCCATCGGTGTCTTTCGTTAGAACAAGTTATACTTTATTTAGAAAGATCGGTGTCTTTCTAAATAAAGTATAACTTGTTTTAACTCACATACAGTTGCCGAAATATCTATATTAATTTGTAACATTTTTTTACTGGCGGTATTAATACGGTTTAAAATGTTATGCCAAGTAACAATAGAACAGAGAAATTAAAAATTTTGCAATTTCAATCCTAGACATTCAGCCTCATGCCTAGCCATTTTATCCATACACTCGTCAGCAGCGAGTTCCAATAAAGAGGCATAAATATCTCCGGTTGATGTCGAATGGCTTCTATACTGCTTTCTCAAGCGTAGCAGATAGCGGATTTAATATTAATTTAGTATGCTTCTTTAATACATCCCATCTGCGTGTAGAACCAGAAAAACATAATTTTTGTATGAGATTAAAACATGAAATCGCTTCTTTTGATGACATTACTGCGTCATTTACTATTAGGTTAAGAGAATGGCAACTGCATGGAATAAAAACAGGCTCGAGAATTAATATCAACAATGCATTTTTGAACGCCGGAATTTTTCCCTTTCATGTTTGAGCCATTGTCATACCTTGTCCTCTTAAAAAATTGTCAATTAACAAGCCATTTTCTTCCAGTTGTTCGATTATTACTTGAAATGCATCTCCAGTGGTAGTACTAACTGGTACAAATACCAAAAAACTCTCACAAATGTCTATTTTTTTTTTTTTTTTTTGCTCATTTTCCTTATTTACAGAGACGTATTGCAAAATGATAAACATTTGTTCTAGAGGACTAATATCACTTGTACAGTCTGCAATAATATTTTCAGTTTCTTACCCTACATAATGCACTGTTTTATGTTCTTTCCTAGCAAATGAATGAGTTCATTTTGCCCAAATAATGTTGAATGAATTGTTTGCCTTGACTTCTCAATATATGTTCGGACAGTATCAAATCAAATTTTGCTATTAATTCCACCAGTTTTAAAAAATTACCGTTATTGTTTTCGTAGTTTATCTGATGATCCAAGAAAGGATAAACACTGCTGTCCTAAAAATTGCACAATTGTCAAAAGCCGTTCCAATACATTTTGCCAGTGGCGGCGCATTTCTTCATTCAGGATTATCTGTTGGGTCGCATCAATAGTTGTTTCGGACTTTACTCTAACTTCTAATTCTATCCATTTGATATTTGATTCCTCCATTATGAGCTATTAAATGACTCTTGCTGTTTTCATGGTCAGTTAAAATTTCTGATAAAATGTTTCCAGTCACTGCTACCTACTGTTGTCAACGCAATTTGAATAGTCGAAAAAAGCTTACAACAAAAGCAAAACACCGTATTGTTTTTACGGAAACCCTCGCACTACTTCACCATTATGTAATTATCTTTTGTAATATGATGATTTGAAACGGCGACCACGATTGTCTTGCAGAAAATTAAATTCATTTTCTTCATCAGACTTACCAATTTTTACCGGTCCCTTCTCTACCATGAACAATCTAAATGAATCATTAATTATCTGAAGCCATTCTGCAGGATCGTACGAGATCTCACTTCTTTGAGTTTCGCTAGCGGCGCAAGTTCTTGTAAATTCTTGTGATTCTGTATTTTGCTTTTCTTCCAACACTTCGGAAACTGTCGATTCGGAGATCGGTTCTTCCGTCATTTCTAAAGTTACGTTTTTCTCATTAGTTTCTCGACTTGGTGAAGTTGAAGCAACTATTTCACCAACACTATCATTAAAATTATCTGATTTTAAGAATTTACTAAATAACCACTCGTTTTATTAATATTTGCATGTTTTTTCGCTTTTCTTTTACGGTATTGAGCTTCCGATAACCGTTTTCTTCCGTATCCCGGCCAGGGTGACTACCCAGCAAAAATATTTCGTACTAACTTATGCAGGAAAAAGGTACTAGATCTGAAAAAAAAAAAGTACTAAATTTTCATTTGCTTTCGTTTCACTCTATGTAGGGCATTTTACAATATTACTACCTTATTATCATAGATGAACTCAATGTCAAACCGCTAAATTAACATACATACAACAAATATGAAAAGAAAAAAGTCAAACTCACCTCACTGTAGTCATCTACGAGTCCAAGAGCTGCAGTTGTCAGTCATCATAATCCCAGTTGTAACTCTAACACTTCACATGTGTATTAATTTACCATATAATATTTAGTGTTTAAATAATGTAACATTAAATCTTCAGTTATTTATTATGCTATTTACATATATACAGGGGTTCCGACCCACAAGAAAAACACTGGAAGTATTTATTCATTTTTTTTTAGCAGATTTTGCTAAATTAATTAACTCTTCAGAGATAATAAAATCTGTATCTGATGAATGTTTAAATTTTTCTTTTGTCAAAAGGAGTCCATTCATCAAAGGAGTTTTTTTTTTTTTTTTTTTTTTTTGAGATTTCATTGCGTGAATCTACAGCCAAAGCATTTTTAATAAGATAGTTACATTTAGTGCGTCCACACTGTCTTTTCTTAGCAATTTTACTATCAGGGGCGATTGTTCTCAATAGAGTTGGAAGAGTATTCATAAGCCATAAAAGCAGATTGTGTTCGGCTTCCAGGCCCAACCAACTTGAACGCAAATCGTTCAGTTGGTTTGCGCCTCCTGAATGCAAAATTTTGTGCCCCCTTTCCATTAAAAATTAAAGGATCCCAAAGTACAATAACGCGTTACGAATCATTTTATTATACTGCACATTAAGAGGAATTTATATTAAAATAAAGAAAAAAACACAAATAGTAAAGAAAAAAACCCTTATTTTTATATAATAAACAAACACACTCCTATAATGTAACATGGAACACGACAAGAAAAGAAGAAGAGACTCTCAGAATAACTCAGCATGCAATGGAACGTAGGATTTGTGTAACGTCAGCAAAATGGAACATGTTAGAAACACAGAACTAAGAAAGCGATCAGGCATAAAAGATGTGGTAACTGCAGTACACGAAAGCAGGATGAGATAGGCAGGTCACATAGCCAGACTGAGGAATAATAGATGGACATACAGAATATTCAACTGGCAACAAGAATAAATAGAAAACCAGGAAGACCACCTACAAGATGAGAAGATCCACTAGTGAAATCTATGGGTATAACATGGAAGAAAGAGGCTCAAGATCGAGATCGTTGGAGGCACCTTTGTGACCTGCACTCATGAAGAAATCCTGAGTGAAACACAGGTCCATCAAGAAGAAAACTCAAGAAACTCCTAGAATGTTTGTTCACTGTGCTGAGAGCAGTGATTAAAGTAAGTTGTGTTGAAGCTCATACCATTTATTTACCCACCCGGCGATTCAGCCCCTCACTGAAATCTCTCACATTCGAAGGTGACAAATATGCACAGACAGTTCAGTGTATTATTTATTCCCTATTTTTTATGAACGTGTTCGATTATAT
This sequence comes from Typopeltis vanoorti, assembly GCF_054136105.1. Classification (NCBI taxonomy): domain Eukaryota; kingdom Metazoa; phylum Arthropoda; class Arachnida; order Uropygi; family Thelyphonidae; genus Typopeltis; species Typopeltis vanoorti. The sequence goes on from NC_143568.1 coordinate 35,916,243, forward strand.
CGCCCCTAAATTGTGCCTCCTGGGTTGTTTGCACCCCTATACTGAAGGGACCTGTCTGCATCATATTCTTATTCTGCCTCTTGAATTTATTTTCCCGACTAGAATTTGGAACTGGATTTAAACAATGACATTATACCTGGTGACTTCTTTTAGATTCTACATTCTGCTCGTGTTTTGGAGTGTTTGCATAACGAATCAATAGACATTTGCTACCATTAATGCTTATATCACAAATTTACAATAAGCAGTGTGTCCTTTACTTTTAATTGAATAAATCCAGGATTTAAGAATGGGGTCCTCCAATCATTCTTCTTTGAATTTTTGCTTTTATGATTTTTTCATCTTTAGACAAACCTTGCAAACCTGAATTTGAATCATAACTGGCATCACTTTCTTTTTTATCTGAATTACCTGTGTGAGAAGTGGTTTCTTGTGAGTGGAAAGGGCTGGCATTGAGATCTTCACTTTCAATTTTATGTACTTTACTGACTGAATGCACTACACATTTTTCCAAGATTTAGAATCAAATTTAAATTTAGAAAGTTTTTCTTGTCCATGTTTAAAAGTAAAATCTAAATAACAATATTTTCGATGAAGAATTAAAGAAGTTTTTGTTAATAAAATTGATTAAAACACTGGACTTCTTATAATGCGCGAGAAGTGTTTGAACAGCGAAGAATATATTTTCATTGACTAATGTCAGTCGGATTGCATGAGTACCAGGGTGACCACATCTAGTACTTTCGTGCTAGATCTAGTACGGATTTTTTCTCCCAGAAACTCTGGTTTTTTGTCCAGTAAACTCAAGAAAATCGACCGCCGAACCCACACTATTTTCAGACATTAAAAATATTGTGTTAGGGTTAGGGATCACGAGATGGCGGCACGAGCTTGTCGCCTTCTTCACTGCATACTGATGAATCAGTGATAGCCTTGGGACAGCTCTCTCTCTGGTTGGCTACTAGTGGAAGTTGAACTGCCCACTCAGTCTCCAAAAGTTACATAGGGAGTATGCAGGGCAAACGGCCCTGCCTACTCCCTATATGGGAACAAACAGGAGTTAGCTGATTTTTTTTTATTTGATTTAGAGGATGAGAGGATATTCTTGGAAGTTGAGAATGAATGCTGTCAAGAAGGGGTGAGAACTTGATTTTTCTTTCACAGCAGTGTGTGATTGGAATGGATTGCCATTGGATGTGGTTAGTGCAGATAGTATGAATAAGTTCAAAAACAGGTGTGATGACAGCTGGAGGGTGATATGTAGCCTCCATCAATGAGCCTGACTCCTTGGAAGTCTATCTTAAAAAAAATTATATATATAAGTAGGAAAACATCAACTACATGCTTGTGAGTGAACCTATATAAAATTATACCTATTAAGCACAATTAGGTGAGATAGCAAATTAAGTAATGAAATAGAGAATAGATGCTTCAAGTTAGTAGGGATGAGAGCCAAGGAATTTGATATATTTTGATATTAGTATTTAGGAATATGTGAGTAGAGTTTAGCTACTTAGAGATTGGAAAATGAAAGAACACAACTATTTGAAGCAAATGTGAGTACACAAAGGGAAAACAAGAATATTAAAATAGATCTATGCAATTGGAACTGCTTCAGAACACTGGAAAGGAAGTTAACAAATGAAAAGCTGACAAACAGACCAACTGTGCATGTAAATATCCACTTGGCTGACATGTACACTCCCTTGAGTGCACCTATCAGGAAATTATGATACACATTACTGGAATTAGAGTAACTATAACTACAAGTCACTCTAGATAGAACCAAATATGGTTTGGTTCTTTTCAATATTACTTCTCTTAATGATGTAAGATGTTGTGATCACTGATGGAATTAGTATAACTCTGTCTTGCACATAATTTACATTATTTTTTTATGTTATACAAAATATAAGGTATAGCATGCACTACATAGTTTATGTTCTTAAATTTTCCTTTTGGTGACTACTTTATATGCCTTTTGTTCTGATCTTTCAAAATCTACAAAACAAACAAATTGTTTATATTTTACCTTCAGTTTTGTTGAGGATAAAATATAAATTCCTTTTGCTTAAGAACATTTATAGGATTCTTCAACTGAAGGTGTTAGCTAGCTTGTTTCTCTCTCACGTGCACATATCCACACTAAGTAGAAGTGAAATTCAGATATAGTTATATAATATACCTGATTAATGACAGCTACAGTATTAACCCCATCACAGGAATATATCTTTTTTTTTTTTTATGTATGCCTGGGACAAATAAGCAAAATTCCTCTAGTTTCAGTTTTATTGCCTTATTTTTAAAACATAAAACTATCTGCTCCTGAAATTCGACTTTGCTACAATTCAATATGTAAAACATCTTTTTTCCTATTCAAAAAAGAAATGTGCCTATGACAGCATTCTCCATGAAAATTTTCTATCAATGTTTACTTTGGAAATTATTCTGTATATACAGAATATCTTTATCCAGATTTTGTGTTATTTCTTTTTTATAATCTTTAATTTATTTTGTAATGCTTCTCACCTTATTTTAGATTCTCCTCTTCCTATTAGAATGTAGAACGGTTTGTCACTTTCATAAGAGTAATCTTATACACATTCAAAAATATTTCATGACTTCTCTTTAGCTAAATTTTTCATATGCCAATTGGTCTACATTTTTTCTGCTTTCTCTTAGGTTAGGGTACATGTGAATTGTAAAAATGATCCAGAATTTTAAAGTATGAGTCATTCTACAAACTGTTTACTTCTCTCCCCCCCTCCATAATTGGAATTCTTATTGTTAGTTTTGTCAGCACAGTTAGCCTAGTGGCTTTGTGCTTTGCAACCATATGCCTGGGGAAGGAGTGTCCTAGGTCCAATTCCCAGTGACAACATGAGGAGCTTAAGAATCTTCCTCAGCCACAGCCAAGTTAGCCGGTCTTGGGTGTGGACAGCAGGGTTTTTTCCAGGGTTTTTCATCCTGCAAGCAGGCAAACCAACCCATGAGCACACAGGATACTATATCCTATGACTGTATCCTGTGTGCTCATGGGTTGGTTTGCCGGGAATACAGCAAGGAAGGCAATGGGAAACCACCTTGCTCATAGTCATTTCCCCAGATGGTGGTGTATATATAGCTGCTACTAAACAGCCAAAAGGCTATAACCACAACAGTTTTGTAACTTCACACAATCGATCCTTACCATATGACTGATATTTGAAACTGATATTCATTTTTAAAGAAAAATGTACAAATAGTGTTTCAGATTAAATGTACTTACAGATATCTGATTACATTCACAAACTTTACCTAATATTCACAAATAGGAAAAGTAATATTTGTTGGTCAAAAAGACATTCTTGTTTTGCTAATGACAGGGCGGCAGCTAAACTTGTCTCTTGTTCCTAGTTAAATAAGTGTGTATGCAAACAGATTCATGGGATTTCTGACAACTAGAGAGAAAATTTGGAGAATGATAATAATCACAAGATTGATTAAATTTTTTTTTTTTTTGCCATAAAACAAAAGGTTTCATTTTTTTTCTCTATCTGAAGGACACCAGTGATATACATCATGAAGGAATTAGACAATCTGAAAGTGGCACAAAGGAATAAGAGTCCTACTTCCTTGATATGAGGTGCTACCCAAAAGTTCGAGGAATTTCAATAGCACTTATGAAATTATTGTAGTATGGTCTTAAGCAACTAGAAGAGGCAAGCAATTTATGAATTAGTATGCTGCAAACTGAGAGGTGGCATTCTTGTAATATTGTGTTTTAGTGAGTTTTCTACAACTGAAATGGGATTTTAAGGAGCAAAAAATCTATCAAATTTTGCTTCAACCCAAAACAAATTGATGCAGAAACCCACTGAATGCTTAAAGAAGCATTTGGTGATAATGCTATGAGCCAAAAAAAAAAACTTTTTGTGGTACAAATGCATCAAAGCTGGATGAATGTCTGTCAAAGATAATGAGTGTTCTGGATGACCATTGACAAGCACAACATCACAAAAGTGTGCTATTCTTGGAGATCACAGGCAACCTATCCATGATGTTTGTGAGATTGCAGGACTGTCATATGGGACCATTCAATGCATTTTGTTTATCCAGTTTATCTGGGTATGTTTTGAGCAGAGCTGCATTGCTGCAAAATCTGTGCCAAGATTGCTGAGCAACAATCAGAAAGAACATCACATTGCTGTATGCAGGGTGATCAAAAATCAAACCAGCCATCTTTGTTTCCAAGATCGTAGCCAGTGATGAATCATGGATTTACAGTTCTTATTCTGAGACAAAACAGTGTCCGTGCGATTAGCCTAGTGGCTTTGCGCTTCACAACCATATGCCTGGGGAAGGAGTGTCCAAGGTTCGATTCCCGTTGAAGACGTGAGGAACCTCCTCAGGCATAGCCAAGTTAGCCGATTTTGGGCACGGGCAGTAGGATTTTTTCCCACCAGTTTATCTGGCATTTTTCATCCCGCAAGCAGGCAAACTGGCCCCACGAACATACACTTCTACAGCCAAAAATATCCCCTCCCCCCAGCGGCAGACTAGGCAACAGGTTGGCAGGTCGGTTGAGAGTGGTACTAACAAGTAGTCACATCTAAGTAACATGCAGACCCTGCATAGGAGGGCGGGAGTAACGCATGGTGAAAGAAAGAAGATTCTGAGACAAAACAGCAGTCATTGCAGTGGAAGTCGATTGCTTCTACAGCCAAAAATATACCCCCCCCCCAGACTAAGCAACAGGTCGGTTTGGAGTGGTACTAACAAGAAGATTCTGAGACAAAAACAGCAGTCATTGCATTGAAGGTCGATTGCTTCTACAGTCAAAATTCTCCCCCCCCCCAACGGCAGACTAGGCAGCAGGTCGGTTGGGAGTGGTGCTAACAAGTAGTCGCATCTAAGTAACATGCGGACCCTGCATAGGAGGCAGGAATAACGCATGGCGAAAGAAAGAAGATTCTGAGACAAAACAGCAGTCATTGCAGTGGAAGTCGCCAAATTCACAGGCAAAATATCAAGTCAATGTTGATCTTTTTTTTTTTTTTGACATCCATGACAATGTTTACAAGGATCCCCCCACCCCCAGGTCAAACTGTCAACAGCAAGTTCAACAGTAAGGTTTTAAAGCAGCTAAGGGAAAACATTTGGCATAAGAATCTAAACAAGTGGAAGAACAATGACTTGGTTCTCCACCATGATGTCTGCCACACATCATTTATTGTTCAACAGTTCCTGGCTTCCAAAAAACAAGCCCCCCCCCCCACTGATTTTTTCCTCTATCCCAAGATGAAATTCCAGCTGAAAAGACATCATTTTGACATAATTGAAGATATCCAGCCATAACTGAGGACTTCCAGGGATCATGGAAAAAAACTGCTAGGAACTGGAAAAATTGCTTATTCTAACTTCCAGTTCCTTTGAACTGGAAGTTTTATGGTCAAATTCCTCAAAGTTTTAGGTAACATCTCATGCTGTTTATTATAAAATATTAAGGAATCTGTTTTTTTTTTTTATAATTAAAGTTACCTGAAGTAACTCAGTGTAAGAATGTGTGGATGAATGGAAGAAGATAAATACACTAAATGGGGAAATACTACATAGTCTCATGAAAGAGAAACAAAAAGGAGTTTTACATACTGAAAAACGTGCTGATAAAGAACTCAATCTAATGAACAATTATTTTCTTTTTTGTAAAAAAATTGTTGTGAAAAATAAGATCTTCAGTCTCATCATTATCGTCATCTCATCTCCCTCTTTTACCTTGAGGTGTTGAGGGTTTATTAATCACTGGACCTCAAACCATGAACAGGATAAGCCCCCCCCCGGAATCCTATGTCCGCAGTGCCGAGTTCTCAAGGCCGGTTTGTCTGCTTTGCAGGATGAAAAACCCCAAGATAAACTGGGGAAAAACCCTACTGTCCACGCCCCCAAGACCAGTTAACTTGGCTATGGCTGAGGAAGATTCTTAAGCTCCTCACGTCATTGATGGGAATCGAACCTAGGACACTCCTTCCCCAGGCATGTGGTTGTGAAGCACAAAGCCACTAGGCTAACCGCACAGACAATCTTCAGTCTAGTATAATGATAATTATACATAAAACAAACTAATAATAGAATGAGTCAATGCATGAATGTCAATCGCAAAATTTAGTTTTACATAGAAGACCTTGGATCCCAATTAATCCTATAGTTATTCAGTTAATTACCAGCCTCGTATATAGGCTAACTTAGTTTATATGCACCCAATTCTCCATTTACATATGGTAGATTGGTTCCAGATGTGAAAACCCAATACGAACAGTAATTTATTTTCAAACACACACACACACACGCATTCAAAAAGAAAGTCGAAAAGGTCCAAATACATCCGAGCATATGGTTATTAGTTAAATTTTATTCGCCGTCACATTTCTGACATTAGTTGTATTCTTTTGTGTGAGATTGGAATTAAATTGTTTCCATCACGTGAAACAATTTGGCCGTCCTGTTCATACTGCAATGGAAAAACGTTTTCTACAGTAAAAGGAACTAAATTAGCACTAATTTCTAATAATTCTGAAGGTTGATTGTTTTTGGTTTTTTTTTACCACTAACTCTGTAATTAATCACTGAAATCCTGTTTTTACTAGATCTCTGTATAATATTTCATATCACACACCATACGACTTCAGTTCACGTTTAAACTGTTCAGCCCGTTTAGTATTTGGATCACGTGTAAGAAAATTACTTTGCAATTTTACTAGCCATCTGAAGCCTTTCTTTAATTAATCCTGCAGTGAGTAGAATTTCTTCTTCATCACTTTTCTTTTTCATCGAGATTCTCAAAGACAGCTCCTATTATTTCGTCACCAATAACAGCCTTGTCAACCATCAATTATTCAATATCTGCAGACAAAAAATCATTAAATCCTTCTCTGCAAACTGCATGTGCTAATCTGAAAATAATGGGATATTCAGTTGTATGCAAAAGGTACAGGGTTTTTCTTTTCACACATTCTGGCAAAGTAGCTTTCCAACATGCATTTAAAATTGATGGTTTCAATTCTGACAATGCCAACTTAGCAAGTTTGATGCAATCCAAAACAGAAAATTTCTTCCTTACATCAATAACTGTCAGTAAATTATCCTTATCTAGTTTATCCAAAATGTATTGCAATGTTCTTCTTATGTCATAAGTTTTGAAGGTAGCGATAACACCAAGGTCTAGTGCATAGGTTCACAAACTTTTTCGGGCCACCGCCTATTTGCAAGACATAAATTTTGTAATGCCCCCATTATATAAATTATATAAATCAATTAGAAAAGTGGTTTTATATATTTTATATTTTGAAATGAAATATAACGAATATATTTGCTACTGTAAATATAACCTATTATACACATATATATACATGCTCTATTTTCTCATTGACATCTATTTCTATCTGACATGGTAAATTTTCAAATGATTAAATAATTGAAATAGAAAATTGACCGTGTAAGACGGGCATAAGATGAATTAAAATGCAATAATTAAATTTTAAATGATTATCTAATCGCAAAATCACGAAAATAATTAATTTTTAAATATATATTATTAATTTCTTCTATAAAGAGCCACTGACCCCTAGACTGCCTGAACGCCCCCAAATGCTTCTGATCCCACTATAGCTCCTCTAGAAGGCTTCAGCACCCACTGGGGGGCAGTACCACCCACTTTGGGAACCTATGGTCCAGTGGTTGCATTAAGGATGTTCTACTAGGTAGCAGAAAACAAAATTCCACATTTCAGGTGATCTAAAACAGGACGGACAGGCACACTGTCTATAATCAATAAAACTTTAAAAGTCCAGATTTTTTTCCCCCATCAAATAGCGCTTAACTTCTGGAACCATTCATTAAAATTTCTTTTGTAACCCAACCTTATTCATTTGCCTTTCATTCAATGGTAACATGTTAAAATCCACACCTTTCATTGCCCACGGTCTTGGAGATCAATTAACGAGTATCAGCAACATCATCAAATTCTTGATATATGCCCTCAAGGGGTGTACAGGATATGATAGTACTACATGAAAAATTACATCATTACTAACTTCCTATCTACAATTTTCCTCCAAATCAGTCGGTAAACCTGTCAAGACTTCAACATTATCAGATCTTATATCTCTATCTTCTAAGGCAATTTTTACTGTATGAATCCACCCATATCTTCGTCTTCCTCTGGGTCTTTTTCATACCAACATGGCAGAGAACACGTTTTGCTAATCTTTCCTCTCCCATTCTGTTTAAGTGACCATACCACCTGAGATTAGCTCTGCTAACGCATTCCTGGATGCTGACAATATCAAGTTCTTTTCTAATATACTCATTTTTAATATGACATTGCCATTGATGCCATCTGTTCATGCCCCTAATCCTTCTCAGGACTCTTATATCTGATGTCTCTAATCTTTGCTAAAGTATTTTACTTCTGACCCAGCTCTCAGATCCATAAGTTAAAAGTGGTTTGAACACTGTCTTGTATACAGCTAATTTAGCATTTTGACTAATTTCTCTCGTATTCCATATAAATTTATGCATTTGATTTCCTACCATACCAGCTTTGTTGATCCTGTTGTCTATTTACATATTTAATTTACCCATCTTCACTAAAAATTGTGCCTAAGTAACTGAAATGTTTTACTTGTTCTATGGGTTCTCCATTCACAATGCGGTTGACATTTTGACTTTCATACCTCATGCTGACTTTCATACCATATCTATTACAACAGTCATCCACTTTAGTCAGGGAATCTTGCAAACTTGTAATGGATTTATTTAGAAGTACAACATTATCTGCATAAAGCAAAAAGCTGAGATTAACATCTCCAATTTTGATATCAGGTTTAATACCACTTTCCTTCATAATGTGATCCATATAGATAATGAATAACAGAGGAGATAATGTACATCCTTGTCTGACACTAGATTTAACATTAAACAACCTTAATGTACTTCCATCAATTCTAACTGCTGACTTACAACTCAAATAAAGACTAAGTATTGCTTGCTATAATGCCCCATTGACACCATATAACTGTAGCGTTTTGAATAGCTTCTCCCTTGGCACCTTGTAATATGCCTTTTCCAGATCTACAAAACTTAACTACAGATCTTTGTTATATTCCCATGATTTCTTGACTATCTGTAGAAAAGTGAAAATCTGATCCTGACAGCCTCTATTTGGCCTGAATCCAGCTTGTTCTTCACTAAACTTCATATCCGTTTCTCAAGTATACTTGCATATATCTTATCAGGAACACTCAGTGGAGAAATATCTCTGTAATTCTCATATTCAGTTTAAATTTTTTATATATGGGTAGTGAGAGCTCTACTCCGATCATCTGGAATTCGTTCCTCTGTCCAGGCCTTCTGAACTATGCAGTGCAGCCACTGTAAGACTTTTATACCTCCATACTTGAGCATTTCTAGTTGAATATCATCTACTCCTACTGCCTTTCCACATTTCAGGCTTTTGGTGATTTTTTCCATGTCAAGTATGGATATATATTCCTGATTGCATTCCTGTTGAGTGTTTTATTTACTACTGTGCTGTCACCAATAATTTTGTTTAGCAATTTTTTGAAGTAATTACTCCATACATCGAGGATATCTTTTACAACAGTTTTCATGTCACTTTATCATCTCTAATTTCTTTTACAGCACTGTTTCCTCAATTTTTGAGATTTTTTCAACAGCCTCCAGAATAATTTTCTACCTTATTGATATTTATTTTCTATGTTCTTACCTAAGTCCTCCCATTACTTTTGTTTAGCTGGTTTTACTCAGAGTTTAGCTTTCTCATTTGTCTCTGTATTCTATAAGAGTAAAAGCTGACTTATTTGTCAGGAACTTTTGATATGATTTTCTCTTTTTTTTCACTGCCTCTTTAACTTCCTTTGTCCATCATGAAGTTCTGATTTTTCTATCCTTACAGGACAACCTCACCACACGCCTCTCTGGCTGAATCAATCAGTGTGTGTTTTCTTCAGGGTTTGCCACTGAAATCTCTAAGGTTTGGTTCCTGTTCTCAAAGTCTTTCATTTTTTCTTCAGTCATGTTTGTGTATTTTAGTCTACAGTTCACATCTGAGAGTTGCTCAACTTTTATTCACTTTAAAATTTTTTTACATGTTCTTTTCAATATGAATTCAATTTTATCCTGCTCAAGGATAAAATACATCACTATACAACAATAGCATATCAATGAGACTTTTCTTATTCCTTGCCTCTTCTCTCCATGTGAATTTGTGCACATTTTTATGTCGGAACATTGTGTTAGTAATAACCAGTCCATGTCCTGAGCAAAAATCCAACAGGGATTTGCCATTATTATTAGCTTTGCTCTTTTCTCCAAATTTTCCCAATATATTTTTGTATGTCTGACAATCATTTCCTACTCTGCTATTTAAATCTGCAACAAGGACCAACTTTTCCTTTTTCATTGTGTCAGTTGCTTTCTCTCAAGCCTCAAAAAATTCCTCCACTTCTACCTTAGTAGAACCTTCTGTGGGACCATAGGCACAAATATGTCTCATTGTCCAGTTCCCCATTCTCATATTTGCCCACATCACTCTACTCGAGACTGCCTGCCATTCCAGAAGATTAGCCTCGTATTTAGTGTCATTCCCTAAATATAACATTTTGTATCTGTTACTTAGAAAGATCTAAACAGTTTTTGCCTTTTTTTTTTTTTTGTTTCAATGACCCCTATTATGTCGATTTGGTACTTATCCAATTCCTCAGCTAACTCCATTTCTTTGCCATTCAGGCTTCTTATGTTGATAGTACCAATCTTGAACACTGGTGATGTTGAGTTGGGGTGAGTTTTAGGATTTGTTCCAGTAGCTGACTTTTTGCTTTGCCCTGGTTCCCTGGCAAAACAAACGGGGACCATGTTTAACCGCACGACACCCCACCATGAAATTCTGTCATGTTGTACAATAATTTTTTTATTTCGGTTTAAGCCAATAAGAATACAATTTGGTCGGTTAAATCCCAAGTTGCCAGGCCATCCTCATTCATTCAGTATTGTGGTAGATACCTAACAGGGTGCACCATGAGAAGGTGAGAACTGGACATTAGGTCAAAAGCCCTGGTGAGTTCTCCACATTCCTTGAAATGCTATGCGGAGGTCTCCTCTCAGTTATATAGCTTTGACCCTTAAACACTCCAATTAATGAGTAATGGTTTTAATACATGATCTCCTGAATTTGGCTACATTCTGTTGCGCAGAGTAATCCCCGATATTTAAAACATCGAGAGGGATCCTCAAAATTCAAGTTTAGATACATATGTATCATACTAGGAAATGATAATTATAATGGAAGTACCCTTTTTAACAGAACTGAATTCAAACAGAAATTTTAAAAATAAACACCATTTGAACTGTGTTAAATCAAAATATATAGTGTAAAAATAGAATTGCTTTTGTTTTCTAAACCGTGTTATTTCAAAATCATGTAAAAAAAAAAAACACGTAAAAAGAAAATTAGCTGTGTGTGTGTGTATATATATATATATATATATATATATTGTGTGGTTCTAACCAATGAAAGCTTATTATAAACTTATAATACATTTTGTGCGGTGGATGGGATAGGAATTTTTTTTGCCATTATCAGTTTTATATATATATTTGTTTTGTATAGTCCAAAAACCCTGCTCCAGAGACCGAACATGGAAAACTTTTTCAAGCCACTTCAGGCCTCCAATAAGCGAGGAGATGGTCTCACACCGGGTGATGAAATTCATCTCCAACCTAAAGACAATTACAAACATCTACTGTATGCCCACGGCAGGATTCAAACCCATGACCTGTTGGAGAGTAGGTATGCTAACCCCTTGGCAACCAGGCCAGCATTTTCTGGATTTGAAAAGAACTAAGTTTGAAGCATTTTAACAAATGGATATGAAAGTCTTGTGAGATGTTATGAAATTCAGCATAAAGAGATGTATTAACTCATTTTGGTACGTTGATAGAATTATACCAAATGCATATACTTAATATATCAATAAAACAACATGTTTTTATGCTTTTTTCTTTTGCCAAATTAGTTCTGTTAAATAAATGAATTGCAACTTGATAAATAAAATGCTTGAATCTTTCAAATCAAAAGTGGTGGAAACAAAACAGAAGCAAGATAGTATGAGAAATTATTTTAATTATATACAGGATTTTTTTTTAAGTTTAGTGCATTACAAAAAAAAAAAAAATATATATATATATATGATGATATTAAAGCTCCAGAACTTCAACTGACAGAAACAAGTGGAGGGTCAAGTCCATCTGTTGGCAGCCATCGAGAAGCATCTAAAGCATCATAGAATTCCTGCAATACAAAAAAATAATTTTTTTTGGGGGGGGGGAAGGATAATATATTAAGATTTATTTCATTTACTCTTCAAAATATATATTCAGAACATTTTTTTTTATTTTACATTTTATATTTTTAAATGAAAGATTAAAATTATTTGTGTTCAGTTGACCTTAAGTATTAATTGCTTCTTGCTTAAAAAATACAGTCAAAGGTGTATGAATAGTGAAGAAAGGTGTATGAACAGAAAAATCAACTGCCAAACCCTTTTCATAGTGCAGCTGTTCTAGTGGAAAAATATTACTTTCATCTGTTAGAAAATGGAAGACAACCTAAACATTAATCTTTGCAACTGATGAGGCAAAGATTAATGCCTGTATGTATGTATTCATGTATAAATCAGTGGATATGAGTTGATCTCACTGCCAAATGCAGTGGGGAAACAACTTTAAGTTTTCTTCATTATGGACCATCCCTCACCCAGCATTATCAGTCCTGCACCTTCTGGCATTACAAGGGTGCCAAATAGAATGTTTTTGTGATTTCTTCTACTCTTCCTTTCCACAGTCCAATTGCTATTTCTGTCCTCCACATATATGTTTAGACTGGAATGAAAGCTTTCATTTCTCATTTCACACAAAATACCCAACTGCTATCCAAGTCATGGTTTTGTAAAACTCGATGTCTTGGTTCTAGTCGATGTTCTACATCGACTTGACCTCTGGTATTTCCAGAGGTCAAGTCTCATGAGAATGTTACAAAAATAACCTTGTTTGTCTCTCTATATTTTATGCTAGATATTAATGTAAATAACCCTATGGGAATTGACTGCACTTACTGCTTTAACAAAAAAAATTCTAGAATGTCAAAAACAAAGGCAATGCTTTGCCACCAGGGCTTTGTATAATAGCTCTATGTAAGGGCATAAGAAAGTTGTTTGCGATTTAAGTGTATGAGAAAGTTGTTTGCAAATTTGTGTATAAACACCTTCAAAGTTAGTGTCAAGAGATCAGCAATGTTCAGAGAAGTTTCCACTGCCCGACAAGATATGATTATAGGAGTGCACGGAGGAGAAGAGAGGAAAGAACGGGTCAGTCTTAACAGAAAATCAAGGGGACGTGCCAAATTCTTCAGGGGTTACAATCCTTGGTGCAAGGTTCCAGAGAATGTGAAATAAAAAGGGACTGAGCCGAACATCAGAGGATGGCAATCAGAGGCAAGCGGCAGAAATACCGGGAGTAGGATCCAGAGGAGAAAAATGGGAATGATGAGAGAACAGCCGATGTAAATACCTGAGCCAAGTGTCAGTCAAATGTCTTTTTGCCACGGGAGGTCAACTGAAGCCAATAGCGAACTTCAAGCGCCAGAGAATTTGCCCATATGCTGAAACCTTTTGCCTGAGTTATTCGAGTACTGCAGATTGCAACCCAAAACCCGCCAAATCCCCGAAGAGATGCCGCTGAAGCAAGACACTCCAGAAGGAAGCCTAAGACCCAAGATGAAAGAAAAGGCATAGGGACTTTAGTGCAAGACCTTTGATTGAGTGTAACACAGAGCCTCTGTAAGTTTGTTCCGCTTTTTTGTTGTACATTTCCTTTTATAATCTAGGAGATACGTTATAGATGGACTGATAAGAATTAAGTTAATAAAAATAAGAAGTGTCCATAAGAGAATCATTTGGAATGTTAATAATTGGCATAAGATTTGTGAAATAACTTGGCAAAGTTAGCTAATCTCTTTGTGATAAATTAGAGTTTCAATAATTTGATTTAATAAGCAGAGAAGAAACTGAGTAATTATTGTATAGTTATTTAGTATTGAAAAGGGAAAGTTTGTTTCTTTATGCTGAAAGTCTAACGGATAGGTAGAGAGAGTAACCTCCCTATCGTTTAATTAATTAATGTACTTTGATATTAATGCAAATAAATGTGGTTTATTTATATGGCAGTAGAGTGCCGCCTGATCATTTAATTTACAATGCACTGTTCCTAAATAAACTCAGACTTGTAAGCGGGAAACAACTAAGGCATTAAAAGTGTAGTTTAAATACTTGAGAACAACGACTGTTTATGTAAACTTCAATGAAGGAATTTATGCTAGTAAGAGAGAGAGATCTACCGGATGTATTACTAAGTCTTAGGCTGATATAGAAATACTGGTGGCGCAGTCTTAACAAATAAATTTTCCAGTGTTCATAGGCATTCGACTAGTAAATACAAAATGTGGATAAACATAGTATGCAGTAGAATAAGGAAAAAAAGGTTACAAAAGTAAAAGAGCACTGCTATATAGAATAAAGATATTACAATAATGCATTAAACAGCCTTTTGTTACAGTTTTCCACTAAGTTCAAGGGGGGGGGGAATCATATTGCAAATGGCTCATGACCCAAAATTCCAACATAACACAAAGCTTATACCACAGTTCACAAAAAAACCATAAACAAATTTCAATCTAATTTTGAAAGGGAAAAAAGCTGCAAACTTGTCTCCTATCCAAATGGCAGTGACGACCTCTGATCCATCACCAAGGAGACTTGGTGCAATTTTGACCAATCATGTTTCCCCTGCTCTAACATCTAGATGGTGTGATTGGAACATCACTCAAAGACTAGGCTAACTTACCTGCAGTACTCTTCTCCTTCTATTCTTGCACAAATGACAAGCAAAATCCCTGCTTCATCAAGACCCCACAGTTCTTGATAAGGTCCCCACTTTATCAAGAACTGTGCACTCCATGCCATTCCTAACCTTTTGTCAGAAAGAAATCAGGAGCCCTGATCTCTCCCTGACTGTGTCCTTACACCTAGTGATGGACCAAGATAATTTCACCCCAGGCAGACTCCATGTGTGTGATGCCCCTAATTTTTTTTTTTTTTATACTTAATTACTTTCTAATTGTAAGTATAAGTATTTTCTCAAATTATTAATAATTTCATAACTTCATTATTTCTATGTATCATTTTTATTCACTCAGATATACTGCATAAAAAAGAAAATAAAAATGATTACAAACAAAAATTACTGATTTTAAACTGTAATCTTAATTTAATCAATAATAATTTAGATATTTATCTTCTTGATTTTAAATCTGCAAAAGCTTTTATTCTTTCAGTCTATTTTCTGAGCAACAGCATTTTCAATAGATCGCAAGACTAAAGACTTTAATCTCTCACTTCCTATTGTCGATTGCAAATATGTTTTGATAAGTTTTAATTTGCTAAAACTTCCTTCAGCTGTTGCTACCATTAAAGGAATTGTCAGCAAAATTCTCAATTTACTGAGTATTTGAACTATATTCTGCAAATTGCTTGCTTTTAAAAACTTCTAATGGTGAATTGATGTTTTCTGGAAATAAACTGTCATTTTTGAATTTGAAATTTGTGAATCATTATTTTCATTATTTTTGGAAGGAGCACAGGCTCTAAGGCCCAAGCGCCAGCCTTAGTTTTGGTGCCCAGGGCCCAGTCAACCCACCCCTTAATTTGGCACTGCTTACATCCCTGCTAACCATACTCTTGCTCAGTTTACAAGGATGGCCCCTAGTTCTTCCACCACCAAACTTGTTCTGAAAAATTTTCTCTGTATTAATCTTGTAAAAACCCTTCAGTAATTTGTATGTCTCAATCACATCACCCCTTTTCTGGGTGTCGACGAATTTCTCTAAGCCATGAACTTTCACAACCTATCCTCATAAAGTTCATTCCATAGACCTGATATCATCTTAGTCACTTGCCTCTGCATTAGGGGTCTCATATTTCTCGGTTTTTATTACTTCTGTCCCAGTGTCCTGATATGTTTAGTTTGGGACGCTAAATGTCCTGAATTTTTTAGAATATAAAAATATTAACATTTCTAATAAGAATAAGTACAAGTTGTAATATTTTTTGGGTGCTTTTAAAAATGTATGTTTACAAAACAAAAAGCAGAGACATATTTATTTTGAAGTTTGTTAATTACCAGAATGTTAGAATTTTGGGAAAATGATTTAGTTCCATACATTACATTCAGCTGGAGAAAAGAATGTCAGAATGAGGGAGACAGTTGCCCAACTATATGTTTAACTAATTGTAACCACAGCATCTATTTCATTCATCTGGTCAGCCATAAATTTTTAGCAATCTTTTGTCTCAAGCTTAGTTTGCATAGCGTACGATATCTGATGGTCTGAAATGATTCTCATTGGTCAACATGTTTTTGAATATTAACATGCCACGATGACACCATTTCTGGTATCGACCAGAAATGCTGAAGAATGGTGGTATAAAGGTCTTATATGGCTGCACTGCATAGGTCAGAAAACCTGGACAGAGGGACGAATTCCCGATGATTGGAGTAGAGCTCTCATAGTACCCATATATAAAAAGGGAAATAAAACTGAATGTGAGAATTACAGAGGTATTTCTCTACTAAGTGTTAATGACAAGATCTATGCAAGAATACTTGAGAAATGATTGAGAAGAATTGTGGAAGAAAAGCTGGGTGAAGAACAAGCTGGATTCAGGCTAAATAGAGGTGTCAGAATCAAATCTTCACTTTACGACAGATAGTCGAGAAAGCATGGGAATATAACAAAGATCTGTATTTTAAGTTTTGTCGATTTGGAAAAGGCATATGACAATGCCAAGAGAGAAGCTATTCAATACACTACAGTTATATGGTGTCAATGGGGCATTATATCAAGCAATACTTAGTCTTTATTTGAGTTGTAAGTCAGCAGTTAGAAATGAAGGAAGTACAGGAAGATGGTTTAATGTTAAATCTGGTGTGAGACAAGGATGTACATTATCCCCTCTGTTATTCATTATCTATATGGATCACATTATGAAGGAAAGTGGTATTAAACATCATATCAAAATTGGAGATGTTAATGTCAGCTCTTTGCTTTATGTGGACGAAGTTATACTTATCAATAAATCCACTAAGAGTCTGCAAGATTCCTTGACTAAATTGAATAACTGTTGTAATAGATATGGTCATGCAATAAAAAGACAAAGACAATGAAAATAGGCAGAATCATTGAAAATGTCAACTGTGTTTTGAATGGAACCTGTGGAACAAGTAAAACTTTTCAGCTACTTAGGCACGATTTTCAGTTCAGATGGTAAATTCAATATAGAAAAAGAGAGAAATTAGTCGGAACACTAAATTAGCTATATACAAGAACAGTGTTCAAACCAGTTTTAAATTATGGATCTGAGAGCTGGGTCAGAAGTAAAACACTTGACCAAAGACTAGAGACCGCAGATATGAGAATCCTGAGAAAGATTAGAGGTGTGAACAGATGGCATCAATGCAATATCATATTAAAAACTAGGATCTTAGAAAAGAACTTGAAATTGTCAGCATCCAGGAATGCGTTAGCAGAGCTAATCTCAGGTGATATGGTCACTTAAACAGAATGGGTGAAGAAAGATTAGCAAAACAAGTGTTCTCTGCCAGGTTGACAAGAAAATGACCCAGAGGAAGACCAAGATATAGGTGGATTGATATGGTACAAAGTGCCTTAGACAATAGAAATATAAGATCTGATAATGTTGGAGTCTTGACAAGTAACAGGCTGATTTGGAGGAAAATTGTAGATAGGATGTTAGTAATGATGTAATTTTTTCATGTAGTACTATCATATCCTGTACACCCCTTGAGGGTACATGGCAGGAATTTGATGATGAATTTGATGATGATGACATGCCACGATAGTTCATTTTCTTTCAACCAATGAGAAACATTTCGGACCGTCAGATATCATACATCATGCGAACTAAGCTTCACGCATCAGGTGCTAAATTGTTTTTATATCGCTACAGGGTATGTGATATAACCTAATTTTGAACAACTGTTCATTTCATATTCTTGCATTCTCGTATTAATTGTGAATATTGTATTTTTTAAATTAATAAAATTATACTGTTTGTTACAAAATGCCCAAAAGAAAGTGTAATTTCAATGAAAAATTGAAGGATCTTTTTCCTTTCATTTTCATAACAAAAAGCAGTGATTGTGATGATAGCTCAAGAGTGAAATGTAGCATGTGCCATGCAGAATTTAACATTGGCCACGGAGGTAAGGCAGATATAACTGACCATGTCAATACAAAAAAGTATATACAAAAGACATTAACATTTTATATCCTTATGCTATGTCTTTATATTTCATATACTTATTAATATTTGATTTAAGTGTTACATGTTTAAGTGCTTTTATTAGAATTCTATTTATTTAATATGTATAAACATTTATGTTATCCACATTAATAAATCAAATTCAAATTCAAATAAATATTTAATTTTTTTATTTTAAAATACATAATGTTAATGAATATAATTTATTTCTCTTAACCCTTAATTCTACAAAATTTATTGTGTCCCGGTTTTTTGTTTTCAAAAAATGGGATCCCTACTCTGGATCCTCTCCACCTCCTCCTCATTCCCAAAAAACCCAAGTGACCAGATCTGCATGCAGTAGTCAATGGGATCTTATCAAAGCTCTTTATAGAGCTTTGATAAGATCCCATTTGAAAACAACCTATTTATCTGGGTATTCTTCAGTAATCAAGGATTCCAATAAGCTGTTTTAGCCATTTTTGCAATATATGCTCTAAACTTTAACTATCTATCAACTAATATCACAAGATTCCTAGCTTTATCAATTTTCAGGAGTACAGTTCCATCAATGTGGTACACAGCTGGTAATCTTATCAAAAAATTTATAACCTTACCCTTTGCCACATTAACTAACATTCATTCTCCATTGTCCAGACTGCCAGTCTATCCAAATCATCCTGCAAAATTTTATCATATGTATTAACTACTGCTCTACCCAATTTTGCAATCAACTAAATAGTTCCTCTCAGATACTTTCCTGTATCATTAATGAACAAATTAAATAGTATTGGCCCAAGAAGAATGTGCTGCAATTTACTGTTTAGAATTTTATGTGGTATCCCATCAAAAGTTTTTGATGGGATACCACATAATACAATGGGATACTACATGACACCTCCACAGAGTCCAAAGACTCGAGCTCTCTGTCTCCACAACCCAATTCACCAACTACAATGAACTACAACTACACCAATGCCATCTACTGCCAACCACAACTACTAGTATTTTCACAGACAATCACACACATCCATGCCCACTGTGGGATTCAAACCCGCAGCCTTTTGGCTGGAGAGAGATATGTAAAACCACTCGGACACCCAGGCAGGCACTGGATACTCTGGCACTGATGTGGAAAGCTGAGGAGAGGGGCCAAAAATGGGAAAACCCATCAACTGATTTTAATAAAAACTAAAATGGACCTGATTAAGTAATCTAAAATTACTTGAATGTCAATCATTCTACAGCTGTAATAGTTTTAAAAGAAATAAAAAATTTGTGATTATCTCACAATGGAGGCTCAGTTCAGTCAGTAGTTAATTATTATTATTATTTCTAAAAAAAATAAAATATTGTTGTTGAAGAAATGGAATGCTGTTTAACAATTTGGATTCAGAATTGAAATAGTGAAAAACCAATACTTGAATATTGAAGTGAATCAAGATAAAGCTAGAAGTCTCTTCAAGGCATTAACATATGCATGGTGTGTGTGTGTGTGTGGGGGGGACAACAGATGATTCTGCTTATTTTTAAGGCAAGTGCTGTATTTTCAAGAAAAGGATAAAATGGAAAATGCTTTCATCATTTGGCAAGCCTGCAAGTGCTGATCATGATGCAGCCAAAGAATTTCCTTCAACAAATTATCAAAAATGATTGAAGAGGAAGGTTAATGGTTTTGTCAAATTTTCAATGTTGATAAGACTGGCCTATTTCAAAAAATATGCCATCAATAACTTTTATAGCAAATGAAGAGAAAAAAGTTCCAGGATTCAATATTTCAGCATAATGTTTAAACGTGCTACTTGGTGTTAATACTTTGGAAGACTCTAAACTAAAGATCTTGTAGTTCACTTGGAAAAACTGAGGACGTTCAGGGACACTGACAAGGCGACACTGTCAATTATTTTGAGCCCTAATAAAAGTTCATGGATAACACTGCACTATTCCATGAGTAGTAGTGTTCATAAATTACTTTGTTCCAGATAGAAGAGGATAATCTAGGTAGAATAATTAGACATTCAAAGTTTCACTGCTTCTTGATGATGAATGAGGTCATCCTACAACACTGATTGACTTAAATCCAAATGTAAAAGGTATATATTAGGTCCACAATACCTTCTGCTTATTCAATCTCTGGACGAAAACAATAACTGCAACCATCAAATGCTTCTGTTGATATCATACTGATAACCAAGCTGTTGTAGCTACCACAGCTTGGTTAGGTAATGAAACTATAACCCTGAAAGACTTTTGACAAGCACTCAAATATCTTTTAAGCAATCAAAGACATTGGCCATTACTGAAAAGAAACAAGACCAACAACAACAATGAATGACTTTGGAGCAAACTGTGCTCACAGTTTGTTTCTAGATCATAGGATTCTGAAAAAACTAAACAGTAATATCACCCAGAAAGTAAACAAGCCTCACCCATTGTAAAAATGGGTGAGGTTTGTTTTGGAAATGGATGCTTCAGATGTCGGTGAGTTCACTGATTCTCGTTCAGCTGAACTGACAAATGATAAGTTAACTAAAATGCAAAAGGAACCCTAGGAAGAGACAGATGAAGGCAACAAAAATAGTATGACCCCCATTCCCTTTCAGAAAGGTTTTGACCTTTGTGAAGTTTGACTTCTTGCAAATCCTTTAAATGAAATTGAGGTTTCTTTAAAGGCACTACAGAATAATGCCAAAAAAACAAAAAAAAAAAGTGTTCTGAGCAGCTTTCTCTCGAGACTACTCAAGAACGTAAAGAGAACCCTAGCCTTATTTGGAGTTGATAATCTGGAGCTCAGTTCTACACAGTAGTACATACATAATGTATGTATTAACAATACTAGCATCTCTTTTTAGAATAAATTAATTCTTTTTGAATTATGAATTTTCACTATCTTTGTATGAAGTTATTTTATTTCAAAAGCACATAAATTAAATATTTGATGAAATAAATTCATTTTACAAACATTCTGCTGCAGCAGAGTTTCTTGCAAATTAAAAAAAAAAAATGAAGTGCATTTCTTCTCCTACACACAATGCTTACCTCATTTTTCCTCATAAGCTCTTCATTCAGTTGTTCAACATCAACTTGGCTGTCATGTTCTGTAATGAGAAGTAAACTGGTGTTGCATCTATACAAAATCTCAAAGTATATAAAAATTTACCTCTCTCTCACACACTTATACTATGCAGCTTATCAACTTTTCTATAGATCCAAGCTAAAAGTTATAATATATTATATCAACAGATCATTTCAGAATATACATTAAAAAGGAAGAAAACTAAATTTGATTTTATAACAAAAAGTCAGTAAACCTATAATATACACATATATTTTTTTTTGAACCAGAACAATGGACAAAAAGTATAAGAATGTGAAAGAAAAGCACTGGTTAGTAGACCACCTACATCACAAAAGACCTCCAGAAGCATGCATATTTATGGAAGTGGATTCAAATTCATAACTGACTTACCCTCTATTATATTATCTGAAACGTCATACCCTGTGTCATAATACTGGAAAGGGAAAAAGATATTCCATGTTACTAGAGTTATAAATGAATTCTTAATGTTTCAGCTTCATGCTATGAAATTTACTTAAAAATGAAAATTATGCTGAAAAGATTTTTAAATAAATTTAGACTGTGTGTGAAGGCGAAAAGATTAGAAATTTTAAATATTTTTCTATTTATAAAATTACTATGAAAATATTGCATTATCTTTTTCCTATACATACATATATATATATTAAAAAATGATGACATTTTAATTAAAGCAACAGCAAAACTTAAGAATTATCTGCCAGAAAATTTTAAATCCTATTTAGTACTTCACGGATATTCACTGAATATTTAGCAATTTTGGAATCTATCAGTTCTACCATTTATTTTATGAAATTGCATTCATTTCGTTAGCTACAATTAAATTTCTAAATTATTTCTTTTCCAAAAATATACAAGAAAATTAAGAGCTAACAGGAATCTTGGTATTAAGTTGAATATCACACTGAGATGTCCATATAAATTTAAGGACTTTATTAAAACCAAGTAAAAGATATTATAATAAGTATAACACTGAAAACTTTGTAATACTTCACTAATAACTAGACAGTGAATGACAATCATAATTAGAATTTTTCATAATTAGAATTTTTACAGAAAATCTAACTTTATAGCAATTAAAATTAGGCAAGTACATAAATTAACAAATGAGTGTTGCTCTCTAAGCCCTGGTCAGATACCAGCATTCCTTATACAGCATTTTTCAAAAGCCAAGCACCAATACAAGTGTATTGCATTTATTTTCATTGTATTCGTACCAAGAGTTTTCACAATTACTGCATTGCAGCAGCTCTGAAGCAACCATAGTTGTAAACAGCATTCACAATGTAGGAACATTTTGATTGTCAGGATGCATTTTGCCCCAAAATCATTGAAATTATTATTAAGAGAGACCTTCAGGGACTCACTGAGAAAGGCCACATACTACAAGCACCAGCTATCATACTTGTTCTTGAATTCATTCACACTGCTTGCACACGACATCCAAGGCAATGGCAATCCATTCCAATACACCACTCTATGAGAGAAAAATCTAGATCTCATCTGCTTCTTAGAGACATTCATTCTCAGCTTCCATGCCCTCTTATCCCTTCTCCACCTTCCATAAAATGAAAAATTCTCATCAAATGAAAACCTGTATGACCCTTTCAGAAGTTTGTAAGTCTCAATCACATCATCCCTCTTTTTCCTGTTTGCCAGTGTCTGCAGTCTACAAATTCTCAATCTCTCTCTCTTCATAATCAGTATTCCAGAATCCTGATATCATTTTTAACACTCTCTTTCCACTGTATCAGGATAACAACAGACATCAGGAGACCAGACCTGCACACAATAGTCCAAGTGTGGTGCTACCAAGGCCTCGTAAAGAGGCAAAATGATATCCATATATTTACATGTCAATGTTCGTTTCAGCACTGCAATTTTTTTTTAGTTGTATTTGCTACATAGTCCCTGAACTTTAATTTCCTATCTACTAACATTCCAAGATCCCTAGCCAGATCAATTTCTTCTAGCGTAATCCTGCCAATATAATACAATATTGGATATCTAATCATGCTAAAGTGCATGACTTTATATTTTCTGATATCCATTTTCCCACGCCCACAAATTCCAGCCTTTTCGAATCATTCTGCAAGTACTCCATATCAGCCATATTTCTGTTTATCCTATCTATCTTTACATTATCAACAAATAGCTATATGTCACCTGTCGAATCCATACCAAGGAATTCAGACTGAAATTTCAATATACAAAAATGTGAAAAGTATGGACTTATGATTAGCAGAGCAAATGAGATGAATAGTACACATCAATCAATGAGAGCAAGAACATTTATGACTTCAAAACCTCTAAGTAGAGGTAAGCAAATCAGCTTCATTTTCAGCTTCATTTTTTCCATCCATACTAAGTGAAAGTTGTTGAAAACCAGCCTGGAATTTCACACTTTTTTTTTTTTTAATTATTACGAACCCTGGTTCTATATTGGCTAATGTTGTAATAGGTTTCACGGTATAAAAAGAACACAGATGGTTAAGAAAATAACTATTTATTAACTTAAAAGCTAATATTTTGCTGGTATTATATCCAGCATCTTCAGAGCACACAACACTAAGTTTGTTACAAGGGCAAGACAACCACAATCCAGTGTAACAGTGGGGACAGTATAAGCGATTGCAGCGTGCAACACAAGACCCAAGTCCTAATATGGCACCATCTAGTTAAAAAAAAAAATAAATCAAAGTTTTGAAATAGTAGTCCAAATGATAAAAAATAAAAGTAATAAATATTAATTTGGTCTTAGGAAGACTGTCTCCCAAATCTTTGGGAGACAGTCATCCTAAGACCAAATTATACAGCCATACTTGTTAAGGTTTGGAGTATGTTTCAAGGCTTCTGTTGATTCCAGGAACAGCCTCTCTGACTTGTAGAAGCTTCTGTGCATTACTTTTGTTTCTTTCCAATTGATCCTGTGTGCAGGAGTATCCAAAGCATGGTCTGCCAGACCCGACTTACCATAGCGAAAGTGTCGGATATATTTTTTGTGTTCACTGAGGCGGATGTCCACATTTCTTCCTGTCTGTCCGTAGTAGGCTTGATGGCAAGAACAGGGCACTTCATAGACACCTGGATGTGATAAAGGAGTGCATTTGTCCTTAGGTGAACGGATGAGAGTTGCTAATTTTATATAAGGTTTAAATACTGTGCGTAATTGGTGTTTGTTAAGCACCCTAGATACCTTTTCAGATGTGCCTTTAATGTATGGGATGGTGATGGTTTTGTTGTAGTCTTCTGTGGTAGATAGAGGGGATTTATCTACCACAGAAGACCACAACAAAACCATCACCATCCCATACATTAAAGGCACATCTGAAAAGGTATCTAGGGTGCTTAACAAACACCAATTACGCACAGTATTTAAACCTTATATAAAATTAGCAACTCTCATCCGTTCACCTAAGGACAAATGCACTCCTTTATCACATCCAGGTGTCTATGAAGTGCCCTGTTCTTGCCATCAAGCCTACTACGGACAGACAGGAAGAAATGTGGACATCCGCCTCAGTGAACACAAAAAATATATCCGACACTTTCGCTATGGTAAGTCGGGTCTGGCAGACCATGCTTTGGATACTCCTGCACACAGGATCAATTGGAAAGAAACAAAAGTAATGCACAGAAGCTTCTACAAGTCAGAGAGGCTGTTCCTGGAATCAACAGAAGCCTTGAAACATACTCCAAACCTTAACAAATATGGCTGTATAAATCTACCAAAGATTTGGGAGACAGTCTTCCTAAGACCAAATTAATATTTATTACTTTTATTTTTTATCATTTGGACTACTATTTCAAAACTTTGATTTTTTTTTTTTTTTAACCTAGATGGCGCCATATTAGGACTTTAGTCTTGTGTTGCACGCTGCAATCACTTATACTGTCTCCACTGTTACACTGGATTGTGGTTGTCTTGCCCTTGTAACAAACTTTGTGTTGTGTGCTCTGAAGATGCTGGATATAATACCAGCGAAATATTAGCTTTTAAGTTAATAAACAGTTATTTTCTTAACCATCTGTGTTCTTTTTATACCGTGAAACCTATTACAACATGTCTGACGAACACATAAGCCTATCCATGCGTATATTGGCTAATGTTAATAGCCTAAAATCAAAGATTTGGGATATAGGGAGAATCATGTGATTTGGAATGAAGAACCATTCCATGCAGAAAGATTGACATTTAGCATGCCATCTCATAATGGCATATTGTTTATGCTTTGCTTTTCACAGAATGAATGATAAAGACACTGTTTGCTAAATGCTACGCTGGCAAATGATGAACCTAATGCTTAGTTACAGCAGAAAAAGAAAAGAAACCGCACATATTGCAAATTCAACAATGGCAAGATTAATGAACTCTTTCGACAAACATATGACTGAGCATGAAATTTATGAACTGAGGAAAAGGGAATGCCCTTACTGTTGCTGGTTTCGGAAGTTTGTTTTAAATCTGCCTGGAGTTTTAGTCAATTTTATTTATTTGTGTGCCGGCCTGGTTGGCCGAGTGGTTAGATGTGTCCGCTCTGCAGCCAAGAGGCTGTGGGTTTGAATCCCGCTGTGGGCATGGATGTTTGTGATTGTCCTACAAACTTTGTGTAGAAAGGGAATCTGTGACCCTACCACTTAGTCTAGCAGAAGACATCATTGCCAAAACCATGTTAGGTACAGCAAAGACCATACGTCGTCTACGGACGTCAAATGTGAAAAATCTTTTTCTTTATTTGGATGAAAGCTGGTTCCATTTTGGTGCAAACAGCAAGATTAAAAAATATGGACTATAGAGAAGCTTGATGTGTGAATAAGTGCTCCACACAGATAATTGGTGCGAAATGTGCCACCTTGTTATGATAATGTTGTTGGTCCCCTGTGAACATCAAATGATATCAAGAGACATCATTTGCTAATTTATTGCTATGCTAGATGCAATGCTTATTGGCAGTAAGATGAGGCAACCATGCAAACCATGAAACATACTATTCCAGTCTCCAAACTTGACATTTCTGTCTGAGTACATAATGAAAGTATATTCTAACTTTGGATACAATAAAGAAAAAACACTGGCTATCTGACTGTGTTATTTGTATGATCTGGCACAAATATCCAGAAGTTGGTGAGTTATGCTTGCAAGAAGGCGGTCACTTCCAACACTTGCTATAGCAACTCATGGGATAAGCTCCTGTAAAGTTTTGGCAGTTGTAATTTCAAAGATATCCAATGTAAGTTACTCAATAAAATGTTACATATAAGTTTACTAAAAGATAACTATGCATTATTTATTCTGTATAAGTAACACGTAGACACAGTTGAAAATATTTAATTAAGAAAGATTAACTACAGATATTTCAAGTCATGTATCGTGGATCATCGTCAATGTAATAAAGTTGGAAATCAAAAAATTAAACAACAACAGTGTAAGTAAATGGAGAATATTCTTTAACTTTTGTGATTTCCAACTGTATGACATTAACAATGATCCTAATATCTGTATTTGATCTACCTAAATGAAATATTTTTCAACTGTATCTGTGTTACTTATACAAAATGTCACATGTGCTGGGTTGTGCAGTTTTTGAAAGACTAAGATATGTTGGGGTATCCTACTAGCATAACTGAGCTCCAGCACTTAAGCAAACCCATAACTTTAAATAAGGCACAAATACCTGATCCAGTTACTCAGTTTCTTTCCAATTTTGACTGTTTCACTTCATTCCTCCCACCCAAATGTTTAAATATTTCACATATTTAATATCCAAAACTTTGTGAGATTTAGTAGGTTAACTAGAGTATATCATGGATAATCAAATAAAAAAATAATGGCATAATTATTCAAAAATTGAACATTTATTTTTATTTAAAACTTCAGCATACAAATCCTTTCCTTCAGTATGTAAAACTGCTTTAGCTAACATATTAGGTTATGTAGAAGAACTAACAAAAATCACTTAAATGGTCAGTCTAAAAGGGCATTCTATGTCATTAAACACATACTCCTCTTGTCTCAATTAAATATGTAGTACATATTCTAACTTACTGAAGAACCTTGAAAATTATGAACCCGCTAGAACAAATTTTACATGTGTTAATTTCCATATTTTGAATGAACCAACCAATAATAAAAGGTATGACAGGAAAAATAGACGTATGAATGTGAACATGAACAAAATGAAGGATAGAGTGCTGTATGGAGACTCGTTAGTACGAGGTGTGTTAGTAGAGGATTTGACAAAATCGTACCAATCTGGTGCGACCATAAAGGACGTAACTGCATCTATTAGAGAGCAAAAGGAAAGGGTGAAAGAAATGATTGTTGTGGCAGGTACGAATGATTTGAAAGGAGATAAAATGGAAATGATAGAAGACCTGAATAAATGGTTTGAGGTAGCAAAAGAAAAGAGTGAGAG
Source organism: Typopeltis vanoorti (assembly GCF_054136105.1). Taxonomy (NCBI): domain Eukaryota; kingdom Metazoa; phylum Arthropoda; class Arachnida; order Uropygi; family Thelyphonidae; genus Typopeltis; species Typopeltis vanoorti. Next base: position 35,944,187 of record NC_143568.1, read on the forward strand.
AGTTAGAATGATTAGTCTTTTGCCGCAGTATGACAGTGAAATGTTTAAAAGGAGGGCTATAATTGCAAATGACTTTATGCGTGGGTTATGTATGACGAGTGGTGTGGAATTTGTGGATGTGTGGAGTGAGTTTGATGGGCGAAAGGATCTATATAAGATGGATGGCTTACATTTGAATGGTTACGGTGTAAGAAGACTTGAGAAAGTGTTGCTGAATGTATGGATGTGTAAATTCAGGGAAACTAGATTTGTTAGGGGGGGGGAGTAGAGATACAGTCCTTATGGAGGCAGTTGAATGTAAGAATGAATATAATATGCCAGAGCAAATAAGGACAACAAATCTGAGTGGGATAGTTAATATAAGGCATCAAGGTAGGGTTGGGGCTAATGGGGGTCTTAAATTCATGTACACTAATACTAGGAGTATTAGGAACAAGAAGGAAGAGTTTTTGGCCATGGTTGGCACTTCCAGACCACAGGTTATAGGTATTAGTGAAACATGGCTGACTGTAGATGATATAACTAGTGGGATTGAATGTGATGGGTATAGTTTGTTCAGGAATGACAGAGAGAATAAAATGGGGGGAGGAGTATTGTTGATGATAGCTGATGAGCTCCAGCCAAGGAGAATAGAAGTTGAATTGCAGGATAGAGAAAAGAGCACATTTGAGGCCATTTGGTGTGAGATTGTGGCTAGCAGAACTAAATATACAATTGGGTGCTGCTATAGACCAGGTGATGGAAAAGATGGTGGTGACAGCATGCACAAGCAAATAGAAGAAATGGGTGGAAGGAGGGTGATTATTATGGAAGATTTCAACTATGGTCGCATTGATTGGAGTGAGGAGAGGACACACGGGAGGATGGAACTGGATTTTATGCGGTTATTAAGGGATAACTATCTGCGACAGCATGTAATGGAAAATACTAGGGGTCAGCGAGTGCTTGACCTAGTAATTACATCTGAGGATTTGGCTGTAACAAATATGACCACATTGCCACCAATCGGTGAGAGTGATCATAGGGTCTTAACTTGGGAGGTGGCTAAAGGTGCAGAATTTTCAATTAAGACAGGGTACATGTGGAATTATCGGTTCGGAAAGTATGACAAGCTTAGGAGTTTGATTGGTTCAGTGCCATGGCATGTACAACTGCAAGGACTAGAAGTTGATAGTGCATGGGAGGTAGTTAAGAAGTGCTTGCATGAAGCAATGGCTGACTGTATACCTAGAGTCCGAATAATAAATCAAGTAGGGGTTAAATGGATGAATAACACCATTAAGCTTGAGTTGCAAAAAAAGAAACAACTATGGAGGGAATTTAAGGAGAAGGGTGACCGGCAGGCACATGAACGGTATAAAGCGCAGGCCAGAAGGGTGACGAGTGTGGTAAGAAAAGTAAAAAAGGATTATGAAAGAACATTGGCCATGCATGCTAAAGAGAATCCTAAACAGTTTTTTAGATATGTAGCAAGTAAAAGGAAAAATGTACATGGCAGATTGATTTTAAAGAATGCCGATGGTAGGGAGGTAACTGAATCAGTTGAGATAGTTGAGTTACTGAGTGAGCACTTTGCAAAAGTATATCATCCAGGTGGTGGCATTGCAGAAACGAATAAACCAGTAGATTATACGGGAATTGTGGTTAATGAAGTGGAGGTGAGTAGTCTATTGCATAACCTCAATGTCAATACATCTGTGGGATTGGATGGTATACCAGCTCGTGTTGTACGAGAAGCAGCTAAAGAATTGTCAGTACCCTTGACCATTTTGTTTAATTTGAATCTCGGGTCTGGGTTAGTCCCGAGCGGGTGGAAAGAGGGGAAAATAGTTCCACTGCATAAAGGTGGTTCCAAGACTGCTGTTGTAAATTACCGACCGATTAGCATATCAGGAATCATTGTCAAGGTCTTAGAGAAAATAGTCAAGAGGAAAATACAAGATTGGATAGAAGAAAATGGGATACTGTATCGGGGACAGCATGGTTTTGTGAAGGGTAGGTCATGCCTCAGTAACTTGCTCACGTATTATAACACAGTGACGACTGAACTGGATAAGGGTAATGGGTTTACGGTGATTCTACTGGACCTTGCCAAGGCCTTTGACAGGATTCCACATGGAATTCTAATCAGTAAATTGCAGCATATGGGAATGGACATAGGGTTGGTGAGATGGATAGGAGGGTGGTTGACGGAGAGATATCAGAGAGTGGTTTACTCGGGAGTAAAGTCCACAAGACGGCCTGTGACTAGAACAGATCTTTGTTGTGTGCCACAAGGATCTGTTCTTCGACCACTGCTGTTTAATTTGTTCATAAATGATATAGGAAATGATCTGAGAGGAACAGTTCATTTGTTTGCGGATGATGCGAAGTTGGGTAGGGCAATAGTGAATGCAGATGACGTCAAAATTTTGCAGGATGATTTGGATAGATTGGAGGTCTGGGCTAAGGAGAATGGATGTCAGTTTAATGTGGCAAAATGTAAGGTTATGCATTTTGGGGTGAAAAGATTGGCGGCAGTTTACTGCATTGGTGGAACCGTGCTCCAGGAAATTGATGAGGCACGAGATTTAGGAGTGTTGGTAGATAAGGAATTGAAATTTAGGGGACACATTGCAAAAGTGACCAAAACAGCTCATCAAATCACTTGGTTGCTGAAGAATACGTTGACAAGCAGAGACAAGCAGGTTATTGTTCCTCTGTATCGAGCCTTGATAAGACCCCATCTAAACTACTGTGCTCAGATTTGGTCACCTAGGTTTCTTCTTGATGGGGAGGAGGTGGAGAGGATCCAGAGGTGAGTGACCAAGATGATAGCAGGTCTGTGGAATGAACCATATGAGCACAGGTTGAGGATTTGTGGGTTGCAAAAATTGGTTGATAGGCGGAGAAGGGGAGATATGATTGAGACATTCAAATTACTGAAGGGTTTCTATAAAATTAATTCAGAAGATATTTTTGAGAACAGGGCTGGTTGTGGGAGGACTAGGGGACATCCATGGAAACTGGGCAAAAGTGTGGTTAGTAAAGGTGTTAGAGCTGGGTTCTTTACTTTTAGAGTAGTGAATGAGTGGAATGCGCTCCCTGAGTCTGTGGTGGATGCTGTGACAGTGAATGAGTTTAAGGCGAGGTATGATAGATACTGTATGAATGTCAAATAGTTGTGATGAATATGATTTGGGGCCTCCCTCGATGAGTCTAATGACTCCCTGGAGTTGCCCGTAATAATAGTAATGATAATAGTAATATCCAGTGGAAATGCAAACAGTGAATTGTAACAGATAATGTTGCAAAATAACTGAATGTTAAAAAATTGTGCACAGTATTTTTAGATACCAATTTAAACAATAAAACCAAACAAATACAACAACTGAAAGATAACAAAATAACTTCTCTTTTTAAATCAAGAGTAGTATTTCTCACAATCAATGCTCACCACACTTATTTTTGGAAACTATAGGACAAAAACTGTGATAACTATTTGAAGTAACAGTCATTTCATGTAAAAGTTTTTTGTCATTGATGTTCGAGTTCCCAGTGAATAATGATGACCACAGATTTTTCACAATAAGCAGGAAGTAAGAGGCTGAAGGCCTCGAGTAGCTTGAAAAAGTTCCATATCACTAGATCATGGTTTCTGGAGCATCTGATCTTTATCCCACACAAAAGGTACTAATGACAATATGCTTATTTTCTTTTGTGGGAAGGATCCATATACAAAAAACATCAGTGTGTAGTAAAAGTCACTGAAGTGATCCATTTTCTTCTCTCTTCCTTGGCAATGTATAACATCGCTGATGGAATGAATGCTGCTCTCTCTTATGCCAACCACTGTCTGAAGCTGTGAATTCATTATGCAGATGACATTATCATTGTTATGAAGCACCATGCAGTTCTTTTTCACTGAATGGATGAATCCAGATCTTGGATGGGTTAATAATGAAACAGACAATTAAATATGTAGTATGATATGCAATTTCCATCTAACAGATGAGCTTAGGCGTTGATGGTTATTCATGACTTATTTTTCATAGTATTAACAACACCACAAACACTTTTATCAACAAAGATGTTTTATTAACGCTAATATTTCGATGATTTTCAAATCAGCATCATCAGAGCACAACACACATGTAAACGCGACAGTGAGTGAGTGAAACAATATAATTGCAAAAGACAAAAGATCTAAAGTCCTATTTTTGGCACCCTCTAAACGAAAAAAAACAGCAGTTATCCAGGAGTTTTTCTTAGGATAACCGTCTCCCAAATTTTTGGCAAATTAATGCAACCATATTTGTTAAGGTTGGGAGAATTCTTCAAAGCCATTGCTGACTCAAAAAATAATCTTTCAGATCTATAACGACTCCTAAATAGCACATTTGTTTTCCTCCATCTAATCCTGTGTGAAGGAGTGTCCAAAGCGTGGTCTGCCAGTCCCGACTTGCCATAGTAATAGTAGCGAATGTATCTTTCATGTTCTTCCAGGCAGATGTTCACTGATCTTCCTGTTTGCCCATAATAGGCCAAGTCACAGTCACATGGAACTTCATACACTCCTGGGTGTGCTAAAGGGTGAAGTTTATCCTTTGGCGAGCGGATCAGAGTTGCCAGCTTGACATGAGGTTTGAAGGTGGTGCGAAAGCCATGTTTCAACAATACTTTGGCTATCTTTTCCGATGTACCTCTGATATGGGGAATAGAAATGGTCATGTTGTATTCTTGTGTATTAGGGGAGGGCAGAGTAATGGGCCTATGTAGTATTTTATCTATTTTGTAGGGATTGTAGCCGTTGGCTAAGAACGTATGGCGCAGTTACTGGAGTTCAGTGGTCAGAGCTGTATCGTTAGAACAAATGGTTCTGGCTCTGTGTGTAAGTGTTTTTAAAATGCCGTACTGTTGGACTGGATGATGATGTGATTGTTTATGTAGGTATCTTCCTGTGTGTGTAGGCTTTCTGTAAATAGAAAAAGATGGTGATCCATCTGAAAGGCGGGTGACTAATGTGTCAAGAAATGGTAAACAGTTATTTGATTCTTTTTCTACTGTGAAGTGAATTTTGGGGTGTTGGCTGTTTAGGTAGGTGACAAAAGCATCCCAAGTGTCTTGTTCATGGGGCCAGATGGCAAATACATCATCTACATAGCGCAACCACACTTGTGGCTTGTATGTAGCTGTGGTAAGTACTTTGTTTTCAAAGTGTTCCATGTAAAAATTTGCTAACGGGGAGAGATGGGGGAACCCATAGCAGTACCATTAATCTGTTTGTAGAATCCCCCCCCCCCCATGTAAAGTAACCTGCATTCATGGTAAATTGAAATAATTCAAAAATCTCTGGGGGAAATTTAGACTTGATTAAATCAAGAGTGTCTATAAGTGGTACATTGGTAAATAGGGAGGTGACATCGAAACTAACCATTATGTCTGAATTTTTTAGGATTAGATTTTTAACCAATGTTTTGAAATGGATTGAATTTTTTACAAAAGTAGAGGAGTTGCCAGTAAGAGGGGCAAGCGACTTAGCTAAATGCCAGGCCAGTTTATATGTGGGACTTTCTATGCTATCCACTATGGGGTGTAGGGGAATATTAGTTTTGTGGATTTTGGGTAATCCATAAATACGGGGTGTTTTAACATGAATTGGTTTTATTTTCCTGATGATTTCTTTGGGCCATGATGTCACTTTTTTCAGTAATTTTCGGACTTTTTTCTTTTGCAACATTGTAGGGTCTCAATGTATAATTTGATATGTGGAACTGTCACATATGAGATCTTGCATTTTTCTGTTATACTCTTCTTTATTCATGATAACTGTTGCATTTCCTTTATCAGCTTTTGTAATAATAATATTTTTATTATTATATAACTTTTTAGGGCAGTTATTTGCTTACGTGGCATATTGCTTTTTTGGAGGCTTATCCTTGTTTATAATACTTGCTATGTCTAGTCGCACGTTATTGGCCATTGCTGGCGGAAGATCGTGGATACCCCGTTCTACTTTCATCATAATTTCGAGTTTAAGAATTTGTTTGGGCGCGACAGCAAAGTTATGTCCTAAACTGAGAGCGTTCTTGGCTTCTTCAGTGAGTATTTCCGACGATAGGTTTACGACCACGTGGTCACGTCGAAGTTGCGGTGGGGACTTCGTATGTTGGCGCTGTTGTAGTAGTTCAAATTTCTTTAGGTGTTTGCTTTTTACTTTTGTGAATTCTTTTTTTGCTGCAACTTCGGAGATCTGCTGTAGGACAGTCCATATTTCAGGATTTAACACGTTTATTAGTTCTTGTTGTAGAGCTGTGATAGAGCTGTTTAGCTTACTAAGCTCTATGCGAGTAGCGCCGATTTGTTCTCGAAGAAGCGCTAAACTCGCCCGTCGATAAATATGATGTGCCTTTGCCGATTGCAACTTTTCCTTGAATTTTAGAAAAGATGGAATAATATCGTTGTCGTGGCATCGTTTAAGGAAGGCTAACCGGTTCAATTTTCTGGACAATTTCAGTTTCAACTTACCGAACCGTCGCGCTTTGTAAACAATATCTTCTCCATGCAGAATCATCAATCTAACAGATAAGCTTAGGCGTTGATGGTTATTCATGACTTATTTTTCATGGTATTAACAACACCACAAACACTTTTATCAACAAAGATGTTTTATTAACGCTAATATTTTGCTGATTTTCAAATCAGCATTATCAGAGCACAACACACATGTAAACGCGACAGTGAGTGAGTGAAACAATATAATTGCAAAAGACAAAAGATCTAAAGTCCTATTTTTGGTGCCCTCTAACGAAAAAAAAACAGCAGTTATCCAGGAGTTTTTCTTAGGATAACCGTCTCTCAAATTTTTGGCAAATTAATGCAACCATATTTGTTAAGGTTGGGAGAATTCTTCAAAGCCATTGCTGACTCAAAAAATAATCTTTCAGATCTATAACGACTCCTAAATAGCACATTTGTTTTCCTCCATCTAATCCTGTGTGAAGGGGTGTCCAAAGCGTGGTCTGCCAGTCCCGACTTGCCATAGTAATAGTAGCGAATGTATCTTTCATGTTCTTAAAGGCGGATGTTCACTGATCTTCCTGTTTGCCCATAATAGGCCAAGTCACAGTCACGTGGAACTTCATACACTCCTGGGTGTGCTAAAGGGGGAAGTTAACTGCTTCCCCCCCTGTTAGAGGGCACCAAAAATAGGCCTTTAGATCTTTTGTCTTTTGCAATTATATTGTTTCACTCACTCACTGTAGCGTTTACATGCGTGTTGTGCTCTGATGATGCTGATTTGAAAATCAGCAAAATATTAGCGTTAATAAAACATCTTTGGATCAAATTTGGATAAAACATCAATGGAGCTAGCTGAGGAATTAGATAAGTACCAGATCGACATACTAGGGGTGACTGAAACAAAAAAGACCAAAACTGGTGAGATCTTTCTGAGCAATAAATACAAAATGTTATATTCAGGCAATGACAATCAAGGAAAAGAAGGAGTAGCCATAATATTCAACACAAAATATGAGACTAATCTTCTTGAATGGCAGTCAGTCTCAAGCAGAGTAATGTGGGCAAATATGAGAATGGGGAACTGGACAATGAGACTTATTTGTGCCTATGATCCCACAGAAGGTTCTACTAAGGTAGAAGTGGAGGAATTTTTTGACGCTTTAGAAAAAGCAACTGACACAATGAAAAAGGAAAAGTTGGTCCTTGTTGGGGATCTAAATAGCAGAGTAGGAAATGATTGTGAGACATATAAAAATATTTTGGGAAAATTTGGAGAAAAGAGCAAAACTAATAATAATGGCAAATATCTGTTGGATTACTGCTCAGGACATGGACTGGGTATTACTAACACCATGTTCCACCATAAAAATGTGCACAAATTCACATGGAGAGAAGAGGCAAGGAATAAGAAAAGTCTCATTGACTATGTTATTGTTGATAGTGATGTTTTTTCCCTGGTGCAGGACACCAGAGTGTACAGAGGATTTGAAATTGGAAGTGATCACTATTTAGTCTTGAGCAGGATAAAATTGAATTTCATATTGAAAAGAATAACATGTAAGAAAATTTTAAAGCGAATAAAAGTTGAGCAGCTCTCAGATGTGAACTGCAGACTAAAATACAGAAAGATTATTGAAAAGAAAATGAAAGAGTTTGAGAACAGGAATCAAACCTTGGAGATTCAGTGGCAAACTCTTAAGAAAACATTGATTAATTCTGCCAGAGAGGCATGTGGCGAGGTTGTGTCCAAGGATAAAAAAATCAGAACTCCCTGGTGGACACAGGAAGTTAAAGAGGCAGTGAAGGAAAAGAAGAAAGCATATCAAAAGTTCCTGGCAAATAAGTCAGCTTTTACTCTTACAGAATACAGAGACAAATGTAAGAAAGCTAAACAGTGTGTACTAGCTAAACAAAAGTCATGGGAGGACTTTGGCAAGAATATAGAAAATAAATGTCAAGAAGGTGGCAAAATATTCTGGAGGTTGTTGAAGAAGCTTAGGAATGGAGGAAAGAGTGCTGTGAAAGGATTTAGAGATGATAAAGGTGACATGAAAACAGGAGAAAAAGATATCCTTGAAGTATGGAGTAATTACTTTGAAAAACTGCTAAATGAAACAAGCAGTGATGACAGCACAGTGATAAAAAACACTGACCAGGTATGCAGTCAGGAATACATATCCATACTTGAAGTAGAAAAAGCCATCAAAGGCTTGAAATGTGGAAAGGCAGCAGGAGTAGATGATATTCGACCATTAATGCTGAAGTATGGTGGTATAAAAGTCTTACAGTGGCTGCACTGCATAGTTCAGAAAGCCTGGACTGAGGGACGAATTCCCGATGATTGGAGTAGAGCTCTCATAGTACCCATATATAAAAAGGGAAATAAAACTGAATGTGAGAATTACAGAGGTATTTCCCTACTGAGTGTTCCTGGCAAGATCTATGCAAGTATACTTGAGAAACGGTTGAGAATTGTGGAAGCAAAGCTTGGTGAAGAACAAGCTGGATTCAGGCCAAATAGAGGCTATCAGGATCAGATCTTCACTTTACGACAAATAGTTGAGAAAGCATGGGAATATAACAAAAATCTGTATTTAAGTTTTGTCGATTTGGAAAAGGCATATGACAAGGTGCCAAGAGAGAAACTATTCAATACGCTGCAGTTATATGGTATCAATGGGGCATTATATCAAGCAATACTTAGTCTTTATTTGAGTTGTAAGTAAGCAGTTAGAATTGAAGGAAGTACAGGAAGATGGTTTAATATTAAATCTGGTGTGAGACAAGGATGTACATTATCCCCTCTGTTATTCATTATCTATATGGATCATATTATGAAGGAAAGTGGTATTAAACCTGATATCAAAATTGGAGATGTTAATGTCAGCTCTTTGCTTTATGCGGATGATGTTATACTTCTAAATAAATCCGCTTCAAGTCTGCAAGATTCTCTGACTAAATTGAATAACTGTTGTAATAGATATGGTATGAAGGTCAGCAATAAAAAGACAAAGACAATGAAAATAGGCAGAATCGTTGAAAATGTCAACTGTGTTGTGAATGGAGAACCTGTGGAACAAGTAAAACATTTCAGTTACTTAGGCATGATTTTTACTGAAGATGGTAAATTAAATATAGAAATAGACAACAGAATCAGCAAAGCTGGTATGGTGGGAAGTCAATTGAATAAATTCATATGGAATAAGAGAGAAATTAGTCGGAACACTAAATTAACTGTATACAAGACAGTGTTCAAACCAGTTTGGGTCAGAAGTAAAACACTTGACCAAAGACTAGAGACTGCAGATATGAGAGTCCTGAGAAAGATTAGAGGCATGTACAGATGGCATCAATGGCAATATCATATTAAAAATGAGGATATTAGGAAAGAACTTGACACTGTCAGCATCCAGGAATGTATTAGCAGAGCTAATCTCAGGTGGTATGGTCACTTAAATAGAATGGGAGGGGAAAGATTAGCAAAACAAGTGTTCTCTGCCAAGTTGGCAAGAAAACGACCCAGAGGAAGACCAAGATATAGGTGGATTGATACGGTACAAAGTGCGTTTAGACGATAGAAATATAAGATCTGATAATGTTGGAGTCTTGACAAGTAATAGACTGATTTGGAGGAAAATTGTAGATAGGAAGTTAGTAATGATGTAAATTTTTCATGTAGTACTGTCATATCCTGTACACCCCTTGAGGGTACATGGCAGGAATTTGATGATGATGATGATGATAAAACATCTTTGTTGATAAAAGTGTTTGTGGTGTTGTTAATACTGTGAAAAATAAGTCATGGATATGAAAGTTCCAATCATCCAACCACCAACTGGAAACTTTCTTAATGAAATTAAAGGACAAATCCTGATCAACCATGAAGCTCAGTTGCACCGGCTTGAAAGATGACCCTCAGAAAAATGGTTTCAATGCTATCCTTGATCACATTCTGTGCCAGGGGCATCCCAGGTTCTGACATGAAGTGACACAAGAAACACAATGCCTTTATCTTTGCTTGAAAGGAAAGCTTGTCACTGCAGGGCTTTTATTTTATGTGAATCCCATTAAAGACCAAACAAAATTTTTTTTCAAGTCCATTTTAAGCCACTAATAATCAGAATGGTCTTATGCTGAATTGATGAAATTCATCTCTAACTTAAAGCCATTTTTTAAACATACAATGTACATGGATGTTTGTTAATGTCTTCAGCTGAATCCACATCCTATGGAATGGAGTGCAGATATACTAACTACTAACCACCTGACCAACCAGACAAGCAGATTGCAGTTGTCCTGAAGACAACATAGAATCAAAAGCAGTATTTCAATGGTCTTTCAACTACAGATACACAACAGATCACCTAAGATGACATATTTGGCAGTAGAAAGATCAGATGTGTACTAGTCATTCAACATGCAAAAGTATATATATCATGAGCAGATGGGGATGACCAGTAATGTGAAGATCTACAGAAAGACCATAAGACAGATGTAGAACACCAATGAAATAACAAAACATTATTGTTAACTGATGTGAATGAAAAGAAGCAAAATAATATAGAACATAAAAATTCCTGATTTTTCAAACAAGACAGCCTCTTTGAAGTAGTACTATATTGAGACCATACAAACATTTGAACCACAGTGATAGATGGACATAAGCACCATATGAATGAATAGTGGTATCTCGCTAATCCGAACCTCTTTAGTCCAAACCCTCCAGTAATTCGAACTGTGGTTTGAAAGAAAAAAAGTTTTATTTATTACGTATTATTATTTTGTGTACTATTATTTTTATTTAATAATTATTATTTTAATTATTATTACAGTAGAGTGTTTTTTTATGCTGTTGATTGTACGGTTATATTGGAAGTCTATTTTGATTTATTGTGTTTTCACATTTTTTTTTAATACTGTACAGTACGTACTGTATCATCGGCATGAATCATAAATATACACAAAAAGAGGACATTCAAAACGTGCATATTTTGGTTAAAAATATAAATCCAGATGTTGAAATTTTCACAAACAGATGTTATGGAATGGATTATAGGTAGAACCGAAAGTGAATTCGAAATCAAATCCGATTCTCAAATTATAAATATGATGCTACAGAATAAATTAGAAGACGATGATGACAATGAAGAACTCGAAGAAAAAAAAGTAAAACATGAAGAGGCAGTTTGACAGTTTTAATATGTGTATAGAATGTGCTAAGCAGAATGATATGGCATTCCACAAAATTTTGTTGCTAATGCAGCTCCGAGAAGCATTCGAAAAAAGTTTAGCTTCCAAGAAGCAAAAGAAAATTCGGTGAATTTTTTTACAAACAAATCAAAAACTTTTTTGTGTTATTTTGTGAAACTTTTTTTTGTGTGCATGTTGTGTACAAGAAAGTGATATTTTTTACGCAAATTAAGTCACGTACTGAACTATGCAATTTTATTAAAGCGAAATCCTCAACAATACAGGTACATACAAATTAAATTTTTTACTAAAATAAACTTGTGTACTATATTATTTATTTGTTTTACATTACAGTACAGTAGTTTTTCTATTAGTTAATTTATTTACAGAATTAAATTGATGTACCATTAGAATTGGATTATTTTTGTCTTAAATGCTAGTCATTGTTGTCTCTTGGGGGAAATTCACTAATCCGAACTTTTCGCTAATCCGAACAAGCACGGTTTTTATTTGTTCAGATTAGCGAGATACCACTGTACTGTCAAATTAAACTTATAGAAAATATCATGTTCTGCTTATATAGATATTACCACATAATGCAATCAAGTAACCAACAAGCTTGGAAGAGCATAGGTAACAATTTCTTTTTTCTTTTTGGTTTTTAAGGGTTACTTTAAGAGACATTATTGTGGCACATATAGGGTAGCAATGGCATAGCTGCAAGAATTACTGAATTCCTACTTTGCTTACTAATCAATATGTGATACTGGGACTAACCAGTGTACTATTAACAGTAAGATTGAAAACTGTTTCATGAAAAGCTGAAACAGCTGGAGAGAAAACCAAGTGAACACTAGATGAGCTACACACTCAGAGAAACTACTAAGTGACTAGATCTACATGCATAATATTTCATGCAAGAGGTTATGCAAGACTTGATTATGCTGATATTTTTATAAAAATAAATTTTAAGTTTATTAAATATTTTTACAAAAAGTATGAATGGAAGACTTTTCATGTCCTTCATTCTTTTCTGCCATTTATTTTTTTATATATGCACACAACAATATTGGCATGTTCAACACTACTAAATTACATAATCATTATGCATTTAACTTAACCTACTCTGGCCATAAAGCTACCTAAATTAACTGCTTTTTTGCATATTTTCACAGCAAAACAACTGGCAAATTTATTTTCTTCACTAACTTCTGCCTTCTAGCATGGTTTAGCAAGGCATAACAGACTTATTACCTATCCAACAGTCCTGGACTAACTTTAATTAAATGTCCTCTGTCTCTTATAAATTTAATAATTTATGGATAACCAATCAATTCCATAAAGCAAATCTTTCAAGCCCTTAACATATCTTCCACGAATACCTTTGATTATCTTAAACACTATTAAAAACCTAAATGAGAGACCAAAGTTGTGAATCACATTCAGTATTAACCTGACCATAAACTTACAGAAGAGTATCATAATTTCCTACTTCTCCAATGAAGTTTCTGTTACTGAAACCTACAATTTTCAGAGTTGCTAAAGATGTGAAACTATTCTGCTTAGTTTTAAGTCTTCAATAGAGAAATTATAATATTTAAACCTGGTTCATTAATGAATATATTAAACAACAGCTCTTAAGCCACTTACCCAAATAGTTTAAGAAAATTTCTATCTGCACACCATTTATTTTCATCTAATTAATAATCAATTTCTCATCATTTCATTAATCATCAGTACTTCTCAATCACATTTTAATAAGATAAGCAGGTTCTTATGTGGAATCCTATAAAAGGCCATTTCCATCTCTCTAACACAGTTGCAAGGACGACACAACATTTGCCATTCAGCTGTAAAACACTAGGGCTCAAATCTAGTCTCACACATTAGCAAACTTCATATGGAGAATATAGTTTTTCATCTTACAAAACAATTTTGTGTTCTATGGCTGGTTTATAAAATAAACTAGCCATAGAATGCACAAAATTAACATATACATTGGCTTCATGTCCTTAGTTCAGTCATATTTTCCTCATGACTTCTTTATAAGTCATAAATAAGTTTGCCATAAGTGATCATTCCTTAGCAAAACATAGCTTAGTTTTTCTCAATAAATGATATCTTTTAAGGACACTCTAGAGATGTAGGGTTTCAGAAACAACAGCAAATTAGCACCATATGTGTGCAAAGATTGAGAGCAGGAGTCTATTCGTGTTCTTTTTTTTTTTTAAGGGAAAGAATGATGAATGCTAGTTCAGTGGAAAACAACATCCATGGAAATACCTGTAGAAAAGATCACATGAACTGTGCTCTTCTGACAGCATCAATAATTATTATTGAGGTATATGGTGCACCATCCCAATTATGAAAGTGGTATCTGAGATTAGGCAGATTATTTCAGATTTGTACAGAGTTAATAGCTGGACAGCTAAAAAAGATAACATCTTGAAAATAGAAAAAGATATAAAGTTTTCTGAAGGCTGATGAAACTACAGATGTGATATGTTTGTGCCAGTAAATGCTAGAGGTATATGATAGCCCAGAAGAGAGAGAGAGAGAGAGAGAGAGGGATATGAAATTTACGAAGAGATGAATTGAAGTCTTCTTTGCTAGAATCAAAGAGAAATCAAATGAAACCAAAGAGAAAATTGCCAAATGCAATAGCACTGGTCTCTCTGAAATGTCCATGGTCCAAGACCAGAGGTATCAATAATAAAAAAGGTGGATCTCCATGTTAGAAAAGTTTGTTTAATAACTTTTTCTATTATTTTAGAAAGGGCTTACATGAAGCTAATAAATCATTAGCTTGATGCTAGCCACTCCTCCCCTCCACTTTTTTTTTTGAATGAGCTAAATATAGGCCTACTTCTATTCTGTCTGGGAACAGAGAGGACTGGTGGTAATTCTGAACCATCAGGACTACTAGAACGTTTTTTTTTTTTGTGATCTAGGAGAAGAATAATAAGTTTAAGTTTTTGGTATGGTCATGTCATCCAAATGAGACAGAGAGGGAGATAAGTTGAAGCAAGATGGACAAAAATTGTACCTAATGCCTTTGTAAGGGACCAGAAGACAGGACTGCCATTTGCAATGCAACAGGCAAGTTCTGCATTTAGCTCCTTCAAAGTCAGATTCAAACCCCTCATCACCAACAACTACTTTGATGTGATATTCTCTGCCCGACACAAACACTAACTGCTTTGAATGTTGATATTTAATTGCAGGGATTTTTTTATTGACTGCTTACAGCAAATACTTGAACATATCTTCCTGGAACTGGAAAAGGTATCCAACTAAAACTGTGGACAAAAAAAAAAAAAAGGACAATGAAAATTATTTTCCATCTGGGTAAATGGACTGCAGAAAATCAAGCTTTCAGTATAACAGGGCATCAGGATGACTTACAGAAATAGGGAAATGGAAGAGAGAATAGATGGATGATACAGAATGGCAAAAAGAAACCTTAAGCCAGAGAAAGTCAAAAGAAGAGATTCAACACTTGGCATTTTCTGGTATAATTTGTACAGTTAAGATGAACTGTACTTGCTATAGCTGCTATTTGAGGTTTGGTTAAAAACTGGAAGTCAGGTCTGCATGTGACATGGTGCACATCATTTAAGTTGTGAATGTTGAGGATTGTGTGTGTGTGTTATATTTTTGTTTTGGTAAGAGTTTTTGATAATATTAAACTGATCTATATCTCCACTTTATATAAACCTCCTTTATGAACTGAAGTGCATAAAGGAGTTTAAGTTATCAATAATTTCCTTGCAAATTTCCCATCTGAAGTGATTATACCGGACCTCTGCAATCACAGAAAA
Source organism: Typopeltis vanoorti (assembly GCF_054136105.1). Lineage (NCBI taxonomy): Eukaryota > Metazoa > Arthropoda > Arachnida > Uropygi > Thelyphonidae > Typopeltis > Typopeltis vanoorti. Next base: position 35,959,699 of record NC_143568.1, read on the forward strand.
TGATCAAAAATGGCTGATTAACAGTGACATACATCTGCTCACTACTAAAGGAGATATACTATCTTCAATTTATGAATTGCAAATGTCTTAAAATTTCACAAATGTTATAAAAATCAAGTGGATATTAAATCCAGCATTATTTCAAAGTCGAATACAGTAACTATACAAGTATACTTTTACACACTGACTGAGAGTTCGCTTACGAAAAATACGCCTCTATGATGTTTCAAGTTCCTTAGTACTGAAAGAGAGTTTTTGTTCTCTTAAGGTTTCAGCCTAGTCTTCTCTGACAAAAACCAACCATTTTGAAACAGCCATCAGCCCAGTGAAACCTTATCAAAATGGACCAATATGAGGCAAATATATGAACGCTTGGGCATGGCGATCATGTCTCCTATAAGGTCCGGCTAGAGCAACTCGTAAATGCAAGCCAGAGGCATAGCTAGGAAGGGGCGGTCCGCCCTAGGCGGCACTTTGAACCTTTTTGAACTTTTGCAGTTAATTCTAAAATACAGTCTCAAGAACTCATTTCCAATTATTGTAATACTACTGCAAATTTTCCTCACAATTGCTGTAAGTGTTGCTAGTTGTGAGAGGATTTTTTCTAAATTAAAATTGATTAAGAATTACCTACATTAGTATGAAATAGACTTTGACAATGTCATTGATGATTTTGCTAACAGAAAAGCAAGAAAAATAACATTTTAGAATGTTGAAATTAAAGTTTTACTTCAAAAATAAACAAGGTCTTGTGGCCATTCACGTATGGATCAGATATAAATAAAATATATAGTAGAATAATTAATGAAAAATCGAAAAATTTTGGAAAAAATATTATTAGCATCTCAAAATGGATTTAGAGAAAGACACTCTACAGTGGATGCAGCTTTTTGTTTAAAACTACTTACAGAGAAGCCAATTTTATTTACAAGAATTAATGGGAATTGAGAGAATAACTCACCTTTTCTTTATAAATTATGAAATAGCATTTGATAAAGTAAAAAAGGCACTGTTTGATGTATTACCAAGAATAAATATATCTAATATTTTATTATAGGCAATATTAAATATATACTAAGATAATGAAATAAAACTACATGAAAAAATGTCTGATAAACAATCTATAAACCAAGGTGTAAGACAGGGATGTCCCCTACCTCCAACACTTTTTAATATTTGAAATACTTTACGAGTTAATTTATTTCTAGTACAAGCTTTTAAAGCAGGAATTTATTCATTAGTCAATGTTAAAAATAGAGGTTATGTTCTCAACAATGAAATTTGATCATAGTAATGTTAAAAAAAAAAAAAAAATTAATAATACACTCGAATACTTTAAACAACCAGGTAAAGAAATTTCCTGGAATAATAAATGTGTTATTATTTGCAGATGATCAAGTAATAATATCAGATAAGGAAGACAATTTACAAAGAGCAATATATAATTTAAACATCATAGTAGAAACAGTTTGGAATAAAAATATCTATAGATAAAACTAAAACAATGGCATTTTGTGGATCAACTGATAATTAAAACAGAAAAATAATTTTGCCTTGGATATCATGTGAAATATCATACAAAAGAGAAAAAGACATAAAATTAAAATGTTTAAATTATTACAGGTTATAGGCCTGGTAAATAAAACCCTCAACCCAAATCTTGTACAAAAAGAAACATGCTTAAAATATACATAATGTAGGAACTTCAGTAGTGCCTATATATTATTATATGCCAGCAAACTTTGGGCAATAAATAAACAAAATAAAGAATAAAAACAAGTGAAATAAGATTCAATAAATATATTCAATTCAATAAACAAAATTAGAAAGAACATGTAAAGCAAATGGCCAACACCCAATATCTTAAACAATTAATAAAATATACACCAAATGAGAAGAGAAAGCCAGATGGACTTCAAAAGAGGCCATTAGATTAAATATAAGACTGGAACAGATCATAAGGTCTATATCTGTATTTAGTGTTATCATAATGGTTTCTGGCTTTACGAGTTAATTTATTTCTAGTACAAGCTTTTAAAGCAGAAATTTATTCGTTAGTCAATGTTAAAAATAGAGGTTATGTTCTCAACAATGAAATTTGATCATAGTAATGTTAAAAAAAAATTAATATTATCTAAAGAAATGAAACAGACTTAAAATCAAGCAAATTATAATAATAGAGAAATTGTTTATGCCATACAAATGTTAAAGAATGTTTATTCTTCATCATCATCAAATGCACACTTCCATTATTATTATTGGCTACTACATGGAGTCCTTAGACTCGATGAGTCTAAGGACACAGTATCTATCATATTTTGCTTTGAACTCATTCACAGTCATGGCAACCATAACAGACTCTGGCAACCTATTCCATTTATTCACCACTCTCCAAACAAAAAATTTAGTTCTAACATCCTTGCGAACTACACTTTTACTCAGTTTTCAAGGATGGCTCTTAGTTCTCCCACCACCATACCTGTGGGACAATTCTACCTCTTCTGAAAAATTTCCTCTGAATCAATCTTGTACAAACCCTTCTAGATCCTCTCCACCTCTTCCTGATCACCAAGAAATTTATATTTTATATTGTGTGCAGTAGTTAAGATGGGGTCTTATCAAGGCTCGATAAAGAGGAATAATAACCTACTTGTCTCTGCTCAAAGTATTCTTCAGTAACCAAGTATCCAATGAGCTGCTTTAACCATTTGTGTATTCTAAACTTTAACTCCCTATCCATTAACACTCCCAAATCTCTGGGTGTCAATTTCCTGGAATACAGTTCCATCAATGTGGTACACAACTGGTAATCTTTTCACCCCAAAATGCATAATCTTACACTTTGACACATTAAACTGACATCTATTCTCCTTTGTCCAGCTTACCAGTCTATCGAAATCATCCTGTAAAATTTTAACATAATCCGTATTTACTACTGCTGTACCATTGGCAAACAACTGAATAGTTCCTCTCGGATCCTTTCTTATATCGTTAATGTAGAAATTAGAGTAGCAGCCCAAGAACAGAGCCCTGTAGCATACCACTAGTTATAGGCCTTCTGCTTGCATCTACTCCCAAGTAAATTACTTTCTGATATCTCTTATCCACTTCAACTTTATATCCATCCTCACGTGCTGCAGTTTATTGATTAGAATTACTTGTGGCATCCTGTCAAAGGCTTTTGTAACTCTATATTTTTTGTAATCTCTATCCATAATGCTATAGAATATAAAACAAAAGACAAATGTCAATGCTGCCAACATGCTACATTTATGCTTTTGCTTGTTTTGGATTTTTTTACTGTTGATTCTGAAATGTTTATTAATTTGAATCTTCGTAAATAGAGAAAACATAAAATTAGGTCTTGCTGTATTTATGAATCTTTAGCATTTATTTACTGCAATTAATGTTTATATTTTCGATTTTTTGTTGATACCCGATTTTCTTCTTTTTCATCACATTATATAAACAAAGCATGCAAGTTTAATGTGCTTCTCAGCACCACAAATCTTCTTTCTATCAAGGATTAGGCATTTTCCTATTCTGGCTTCCATTGAAGCCAGAATATATAGAAGCTGGTCTCTCTCTCTCTCTCTGTCTATATTTATCCACTTCTTTTGGTAGCTGATATCTTTCCATTTCTCTGTATTTTTCTTGATATTTTTCACTTACGCTGTAAATATATAGCTCTTTTCTTATGTCATCATTTTTATATGGTCTAATTTTGTGCATCATTAATTGTTCTTAAAAATTTTATTTCTGCTGGCTGTATTTTACTTTGATCTTTTTTTAACAGTGCATATTTCTGAATCATATAATAGAGTGGGAGTGGCCATTATTTTATAAAATTTAATTTTGGTTTTATTGTCTCATTTATTTCCTTGATATGCTACTTAAAATAAAGAATGTGTAAACCTATAAACTGCCTACACACACACCCTTTCATTTTAAAAATATTATGCATTATATAAATGGGTTGGTTTTTGTGCAAAGTGAAGTATACATGAATACCTAGCAATATTTCAGTTTTATGATTATATCATTGTGTATTATCTACAAAAATATCAAAAGAAAAAAAAGGCAATCATTACAAGCAATATTCTCCCCCCCACCCACCCACCTTTATTCCTAGGAATATAAAATTGCACTTGCATGTGCTATTATAACAAATTGATGCGACTTATTTTCTACAATTACTTTAAAAAAAACAAAAAAACTGCTTTGAGAATTGTTGCATGCACATTCAAATTATCAATTGCTTCTTTCAACTTGCAATTATTTTATATGACACTGAATATTACTGTTTAGAAATTTCCCTCCAGTTTAGTGATCAAAAATATATCAAATATTATACAGAAAATCACAGCCATTTTCCCTTACATAAAATAAGCAGATACTTTTTTTAATGATATCATTTACAGAAGAAAATTCAAGATCTTGGAATATAAAATTCTTCACAGATTACAGCCTCAAAGTGTCTGGAGATCACCAATTTTAAAAATGCAACTTCTCTATTTCATTTTTATATCTTAGGTGATTTCCAAAAACAAGACAAGCCTTGCTAATCTTTCAGAATTAGCCAGTTTTTTTTTTTTTGAAATAAACTCTAAAAATTAAAGTATTTTCTTTCTTGGGGTTAAAAAAACAGAACTATGTGAGAGTTCATTGAAAATTCTTAACAAAAAATTAACCTTATCCATTGTTTTGAAATAAGATTTTATGTTATTTTACTATATTTCCTGCTGCAGTGAAACTTTTACTTTATTTTGCAGGCACCTATGCAGTGTTGATGGGATTGGGTGATTTATTCACTATAGTAATTATTTCCAACTTCCTCCATTTTTAACTGAATCGCTTCATAAATGCACATGTGAATAACAAGCAGGTTATAGATACAAAGAAATCATATGCTTGATTTCATCCTTTATCCAAATGAAAGAAAACAAAGTTTGAGCATGACGTCATGAAGCGCATGAAGTTTTACATATAGAGACTAATGACTTCACATCAACTGCTTTAGCATCCCATAATGCAATGCACATATCCTTACAGGCATGTATAATGCTATGCATTACGGGAAAGGCCAGAACCCAGACCCAGAAGAGACAGCAAGGTTGAACTAATGCAGAGGTCATATATTTCCCATATACAAATAGTCAAAAAGTGTCACACCTTATTACTAAAATACTCTGGATTAGAACTAGCTTGTATGGATATGTGCCTTACATTATGGAATACCATGGCAATTGTTGCAAAGTCATTAGCCTTCATATACAAGTAGCCCAGTTGTGAACATGCAAACTTTGTTTGCTTACACACTCGGATAAGAATAAAACCAAGAATATAGTTTCTTGGCATCTTTAACTTATAGTATAACCAAGTGAAAAAACTTTCAACATGTGAATAACTAGTGTTTATAGAATACATGTAATTTCTGAAATTACATGTATTCTATATATGTGATTTATATTATTTATATATCCTGAAAGCAACAAATCTTATTCCTTCTACGTTGCTGTGATTTCTATACAAAGCACATGTACTGATCTGTTTGTCATAAAGACAAGGAAATATCAAAATATGGGAATGTTAAACTGAATTCATTCTATATGGATGATATGATTCTCTTAAGTAAATCTGCTATGGTTTTAAGACTGAATCATATTTTTTAAAAAAACTTATTTTGTATGAGAATCGACAATGATAAGATCAAAGCCATAAAAACAGACTAAGTCAATTACATTTGCAACAGTGAATCTGCGGAACAAGTACTATAAGGTCCACATATTATGACTAGTAAAGAGGAAAATACCGTGAAGAGCCTTACTAATTCACATTCACCTCAAAAAGTTCTTAAAAAAAGGCTCTATGTTCTAAATAATTTATTTAGCTTTTGGCTTAGTTCTCTCACTTTAACAAGTGACAGTACTAAGCCAAAACATTGAACTAGCATATTTGTAAGATAGTGCACAAATCAATCCTATGGACTGAGTTGTTGGTTTAATATTGAATCATACAATGTTGGTTTAATATTAATCAAAATATGAAGATGGAAGATATGTAAGTTTAGGAAAATTAGGTGAGTGAACAAGTCATTTTCTCACTCACCTAATTTTTTTTAAGTGTCACTGATAGCAGAACCACATTAAAAACTAAGATATTAAAAAAATACTTGACATGATTAAAATTCAAGAATGTAAACATATTTAATGTGATGTAGTATGTGATGTATGGCTATTAAAAGCATAAAATTTACTAATCTCCAATTAAAACAGAGATTAGTAAATTAGTGTAAGTAGCAAATATGGTAGGGGAAAAGCCCAGGCCCAAGTTTGGAAGTAGCATATTTGGATTTTTCCCCTCTAAATAGGCAAACTGGTCAAAGATAGACAGACAGACTTGGACATGCCTGGTAAGAAAGGGAAAAAAATAGGAATATCTTACTTTACTAGTCATGGATAGATAACTGAATCTACCCTCAGTAGAGGACTGCACTCAGATGAATTTGACTTTACTTTCTTTGATAATCTAGCTCATACAGATTAGAAACAAGATTGGAGATAATATATAAACCATGTCATGCATCTGATTTAACAATAAACTACCACCTTATTTACTTCATTTCCAGTTGATAACCTGGAATTAAGTACAATCAATTCTTCCTAATGGTAATTAGTAGGGAGACCAAAGGAATAACTTATGGAATGTTTGCTGTAGTTTATTTCCTTTAGCAACATATCGATCATATGTACGTTTTGGCAATTTGCTATATTCTCACTATATCAAACACTATAAAAGTGTTTAGTATAGTAAGAAGAATAAAGCTATATATATATATATATATATATATCCATGTCAACATGGGCATGGATCTTTGTGATTTTCTTCTACCTTCATACATTCATTCACCCAAGTATAGATACACGATACACTCTCCAAATATGGACTGGGTCACCATAGGAGTAGTAGACCCAAAACCTCCCTCAATGGGAGAGGCCTACACTCTGCAGTGGATAGAAAAATAGGCTGTTCATCATTCATCATATATATATATATATTCTTCTTCTTTATACCCTCTTTTACCTTGCGGTGTCAAGGGGTCCATTGATCATCGGACCTCAATCTGTTTATAGGATAAGGTGGTCAGCCCTATGCCCCGGTATATCCTATGGCCTGTAGTGTTAAGTTCTCAAGGCCAGTTTGCCTGCTTTGCGGGATGAAAAACCCCAGAATAAACTGGGGGAAAAACCCTGCTGTCCACGTCCAAGACTGACTAACTTGGCTATGGCTGAGGAAGATCCTTCAGCTCCTCACGTCACCGACGGGAATTGAACCTAGGACACTCCTTCCCCAGGCATATGGTTGCGAAGCGCAAAGCCACTAGGCTAACCGCGCGGACTCATATATATATATATATATATATATATATATATATATATATATATATATATCTACCCTATATATATATATAAAATGATAAGCCTTTTTATGTCATGTTTTGAAACTCAGGGGCTATCCTAGTGTCAAGTCTTCAAATTCGAGTCATCAGAATTCAAGGAGAACCGGCCTACCAGTCCGAACAAGGGGGGGGGGGGGCACCACAGACGCCAACCCCCGTTCCGTAGCCCCCTAGTGTCTGTGTATGTGTACACACACACACACACACACACACAGTTCTGTACAGGACTCCACTATGAGTTTTATTGGTTATAAATATCTCCTTTCATGAATATACATGATATTGTTTTTCGCTGTCACAAAATTCAAATTGTTTCATTTCATTAAATAATGCATTTAATTTAATTCATTAAGTCAATAATGGAAAGGATAACAAATATCCATTACTATTTTATATCAATTAGGCAAACAACGTTTGCATTTGAAACATTAACAGTTTCAAAATTAATAGTTCTCTTACGAAAATACAAACCTTTAGCACAAGTCATCTTGGTATAGCTCTATTTAAAATATGTGATTAAGGTTTTAAGTGAAATTCTTAATTAAATGACTAATAAAAGACAACAGATAGTGTTCAATGAATACCTTCTATTGTGACAAAGACCAACAAATTTACATGTGCAAAATCTAATAAAAAATGGAGGTCAATATTAGACTGCATTTTAACTTGAAGACACAGAAGATATAAAAGTGCACAGAGTGAATAAAACTGATCACCTTCTTAGTCAGAAAAGATGCTTTTCTTAGAAACATGAACTTAAGTGACCGTTTCCCAACAGATGGAAGACAAATCGTTGAAACCAGGTATATGCTTAGCCTGCTGTAGGAACTATATCAGCAATGGCCAAATCAACAAAGGATTATAGGTGAGGACTGGAATGTATTTACTTTTAATAACATTTAAAAGTAGATTTATGAAGGAGGTTGACAGGCAGTTTGAACAGAAAGAGAATGTCAAGGTAGAGTAGCCTGGATGATGGGAGAAACAGCAGTAATTTTTATTAAAAAAAAAAAAAAACTCAGATCAAGCTTTGTAAGGCACAGTAAAGAAAAGGTAGGAAAGAGTAGATCATGGAACTGAGAACAGAGTAGGATACGGGAAAGACAGACAGGCTTGGAGAATAATCAGGAAAAATTCATGCACCAAATATCTAAGTCTAAAATGAATATGATAACAGTGCATAACTAAAAAAGGTTTTTTGGAAATGCTTACTGAAAGAAAGGCACCACTTTAAAGAAGAATCTGAAGCAATGGTATGCAGACTACAGTATCTGAAAAATAAAATTACTTTATTTAGAACAAAAACAACTAGTTTCACTTACACTGTCAGGAGAAAGGTGTTACATTAACTGGGACATGTCCTGTCAGTGTATATGTTCCAGCAGTTGGGATAGGAGATACTTTCAGTACTTTTCACTGACAATCAGAGGATAATACCCACAAAATATATAACTAAAAATTTAATATAGACATACGGAAATATTATCTTTTCTGAAGATAGATTTTTACAAAATAGAACATCTCATGATATGAAGAGATGAGTATCACTCAGATATACCAGAAGTAGGAAAAATAAAATCATTCAAGAACTTTATATATCCAGGGAAAATCTGGCACCAGTGAAAAAAAAAAAAAAAACATGAATTATCTCATAAGTAAAGAAAGAGGGGCATTGTATATAATAAATGGAATCTACAGAGCCAAGAAGCCTATTATGAGAATCAACATTAAAAGCATTTTGAAATATAAAGGCAAAGGATCGTCACTAATACAGTGCCAGTAACAAAAGCTATATGCAGCAGAAATGAAAAACCTAAGAAGGAGATATAATATACCTGGAAATGCTTACTGAAATTTGAATGTAATCAGAGAATGAATGGAACATCTAGATATCTGCAATAGGTATAGGCATATCACAAGGATGCCAGATACAAGAGAGTAAAAAAAAAAAGTATCTGATGGATATCTTCTCCTCTAGGCAGAAAAAAAGATGGAAAAACCTTCAGTAACTTGGAGAGGAAGACGAGTACAGAAAGAATAATAGAATGCCTAAACGATACCAAGAAATTATATTCTTGTTTAATCCATTATCCAAGTGTAAGCTTTGTATATAAAGTATCGTCACAACTAGGCTAATAGTATATAAAGGCTAGTGGACCTCACGTTAATTGCCTTAGTATCCAATAATGAAAAACACACATCTGGAAGGATGTGTGAAGTCACTAGCCTCTATATACAATGGCCGAGTCATGAAGATACTTCACACACACAAGCTTTGCTTACTTATACTTGGATAAAGGATTAAACAAGAATATAATTTCTTGGCATTTTTAATATAATTTACTGTGGGTGGAGAGGAAAACTTGGTACAAAGCAACAGAAGGCAGCTGCTAACAAGTGGAGAAGCCTGTAATGTAACAAGTGGAGAAGCCTCAACCTTTATGAGGAAAAATCCAAAAATATTTAAACAACCAGTTTGTGCATGGAGTGGGAAGATCAACAATGATGAAGGTTCAGGAAAGACTAAAACAAGCATAACATTTTTTTTTTTTGAAAAAAAAAGGACAAACAAAACTACAAAGTGCTAGTTGTAGCAAACTGTAAAAGCAAAACTGAATTAAAATTTACAAAGATTTCAGCTTGAGACAGGTAAACAGATACAATGTTTCTAAAAGCAGAACATTTTACAAATAAGTCAAATTTTCACAAAGCTGATATAATTCTATGTGTGTGTGTGTATGCACTAACAACCTCATATGATGATCAGGAAGTGGATCTCTTTCTAATAGTACAAGGGGATGGGAATGCAAAAATTGGAATAGATATAGGAAAGAATTTTCTTCCCTTTGAGCCTTTTTGGATTAGGAGAAACAAATGACAGGGGGTATGAAACTGACATAGAGATTGCTTTGCAGAATGACTGCATATAACAAACACTTTTACCACATAAATTCAAGTCATGAAAATGTTCCCAGATGGAACAACTCAGAACCTAATTGAGTATATACTTATAAAAACTAAATATGAAACCTGTATAAACTCAGCAAGAACTAGATCTTTCCCAGGTGTTGACAGTAGAAGTGACCATAATTAAGTCATAGCAACATATATTGATGATAGCTTGGACCAACCAAATTTAAAGGGAAATGTCTCAATGATAACAGAGAATAGTGATTATGCTATGATTAGAGAAGCAGAAAGAGTCATCTTAAGACCAAAATCAGGAAAATCAGCAGGAATTGACAATATCTAAACAAAACTACTTAAAGAAGTAGGAGTAGATATTGTTAGTGCACTTCAAAAAAATGCCAGTAGGTATGGAACACAGATCTAACCAAGTGACTGACACAGTTCTTATTCCTATTCAAAAAAAGCAAGAATTTCAGAACAATTAGCCTCCTCAGCCATCCAAGCAAAAATGGAATCCAATTTTTCAGACTTCCAGGGCAGATTTTGAAAGATGTGTTGTATTGTAATCTTGGTATAAAAGATCAAAATGGAAAAATGCTACTAGAGAGACAAGTTTTAAAAAGATGGAAAGAATATGGAAAAAAAACTGTTTGACTCTGATCGCACAGATATACCAAATACGAATGGCGAACCAATTAAATATGAAGAAACAGAGTACACTCTAAGTCAAATAATAACATGTAAAACACCAGGCCCTGATCAGATATTGAACTGTTAAAGAAATTAAATGAAAACACAATTAATGACCTAAAGATTATTTTTAATAACATCTATGATAAGGATACACCCGGTGATTTAAAGAAATCCATATTTGTCACTATTCCCAAAATTCCAAGAACTTTTGAATGTTCAGAATATAGACTAAGTTTAGCAAGCCATGTTACAAAATTACTACTGAGAATTATTCTAGAAAGAATAAAAGGCACTTTGTCAATAGAAATAGAAGACACTCAATCAGGTTTCCAAAAAGACAAAGGTACAAGAGAAGGAATTTTCAATTTGAAAACATTATGTGAAAGAAGCCTCGATAACCAGAAAAGTATATATCTTTGTTTTATTGATTACACCAAAGCGTTTGATTCAATAGATCACAAGAAATTAATATATATCCTAAAGAATAATGGGTTAAAAGGAAAAGATCTACATATAATTACAAATACATATACTGGAATCAAATGGCCTCAATAAGATATAAAAATGCACATTCTGACAACCTTGAAATCAAAAAAGAGTAAGGCAAGGATGCGTCTTATCACCCTTACTGTATAATATATATAGTGAGCAAGTTTTTAAAGATATTTCAGAAATGAAGGGTATTAAAGTCAGGAGTAGGAACTTCAACAACTTCAGGTATGCAAATGACACAGTCCTTATAGCAGAATCTGAAGATGATCTTCAAAACTTAGTACAGAAATTTACAACAGATGCTTAAACATGGTATTAATTATTAACCTAAAGTGCATGATTATATCAAAAGAACCAATAAATAAGAAATTAAACATGACTGTTGACAAAAAGAAAATTGAACAGGTTCAGTCTTTTATATATTTGGGACAAATGTTTACAAAGAGAAAATTCCCTTAAAGAAATAAAAAGAAGAATAGCGATAGCAAGAAAAGCCTTTATTGATATGAAAACTGCACTAACATCCAGAGACATTAACATAGACACAATAAAAATATTAATAAAATGTTATATCTGGTCAAGTCTTCTTGACCAGATACTACAACAGTAAAACATGGACTCTAAATAAAGAAGCAGAGAAAAAATTAGAAGCTTTTGAAATGTGGACTATCAGAAGAATGTTGAAAATAATGGACAGAGAAAATGAAACATGAAGATGCTTTAAAGAAAGCAAAAATGAAAAGAATGTTAATGAAAATAATTAAAGAACAAAAACTTAAATATTTTGGACATCTAACTAGACAAGAAGGCATTTAGAAATTAATATTAGAAGGAAAATTGGATGGAAAAAGAGGGAGAGGTAGACCAGGAGAATGTAGTTTGAAGACATTAAGGATTGGACTGGCTTGAATTACTACAAATGTTCCAGAGCAGCAAAAGAAAGAAAAATTCTGTGACATGGTTGCCAACTTCCTTCTAGGGGATGACACTTGAAGAAGCTGTATTGTACAACACAACACCTTTGGTATTGTGTTGTATTTGAGTGTGTGTTATATTAGTTTTTTGTAATCACTGAAGATGACTCAGAGTGACTGAGATGATATATTATTGAAAGTATTAAAATCAGTTATAATCCTTTATGAGTGTTTTATATATTTCATTAAGCCTCCAACATGAAGTGTGATGTCACTATCACTGTTCTCAAACTGTGATCAAAGCAAGTGTCAAGAACAAGTAATAGTTCATTCAATAGTTCAAAAAAAATAAAATAAAGAGTAGAAATTGCACATTGTTACATCTAATATTATTATAGTCAAACAACATGAGAGAGATTGTGGTTGCAGATGTTTTCTATGTCCTCTCCCATATCTAATTTAAATTATGATCTGAATTACCTATAGGAGAGGTAACATTAATAATACAGTTGGCAGGTGGGGGTATTAATTGGGAAAAAAATATAATTTTTTGATCAGTAGGGGACATATGTACTATTTTCCTAAAACCACTGTTGAGAGATGAGGAAATACCACAGCACTCTTATATACAGATCTTTTAAAGATGGCATGTTAATGGTTAAGTCAGATTTGTATATATCAAGTCATTAATAAAAATGATTCCAATATTGGGGAAGTTACGTAAGTGCTATCAAAAAGAAAGCAGTTTCTTTTTGATATCAAAATCAGTTTCAGTCTCACACTGCCAAGAGTCAGTAGACATTGTCGAGTCAGCCTGCCACGTGGCATTGAGCTGTGTGCACCAGAACTTGAGTAATGTGCCTTATTCTTATCACGTGTTTGTACAGTTCTGCAATTTCCACCATGAATGCAAAATCAGAACAAAGGGCAAATGTAAAATTTTGCATAAAACTGGGGAAATCTGTCATAGAAGCCCTTCTATTACTTTGTAAAGCATATGAAAACAGAGACATCAGCCAAACTCAGTGTTCTGAGTGGCATTTGAGTTTTCAGAAAGATAGAACCACCTTGGAGGATGACAAGAGGTTGGATGACCATCCACCAGCATAGCCCAGGAAAATGTCGAAAAAATTCGACAGATCATACATGCAGATCGATGCATCACCATCCAGGAAGTTACTGACAGAATTCGGATTTCATATGGAGCAGCTCAAGCAATTGTCATGAAATATGAACTTAAATTTGAACGATGCATGTTCAAATTTAAAAAGATTTGAACATGCATTGCATTGCTGCAAAGTTCATTCCTGTCTCTTGACTTCTGACCAGAAGGAGCATGAATATCTGTCAAGATCCTCATCAAAAGGCCATTGATGACCCAACCTTCATCTCAAGAGTATTCACAGGGGATGAAACTTCGGTTTACAGCTATAACCCGGAGGTAAAACAACACTTGTCACAGTGGAAGAGTCCACATTCCCCAAGGCCGAAGACGGCAAGGTAAGTCAGGGGCACGACAAAAAGCATGTTGATTGTGTTTTTCAACATTAAGGGGATTGCGCACTAAGAATCTGTCCCACCCGGTCATATGGTCAATGCAGAAGACCAGAAGTGTGGCAAAGCCACAACTGGCCCCTCCACTGCAACAATGCACACTGCACCCCCTCCCACAGTGCCTTAAAAACATAAGAGTTGTTGGTGGCCAACACCATGGTAGTCTTATATTTTCTCCTTACTTGCCAGATTTAACCCCTTGTAACTTTTTTTTTGTTTCCAAAAATGAAACTGAAATTGAAGGGGTGGCTGTTCAACACCATTAAGGAGATCTGAGACAAATTGCAAGCGGTGCTCCAAATGCTTCCTACCAGGAAGCATCTGGAGCATGCTGAAAGTAGTAGGGTCACTGCATGAACTCCGAAAGGTACTGTGAAGAGGAATGAGTCCAAATTTAAACTGGGTAAGTTGTGAAGATTTTATTAGCTTAATCTGGTTTCTTTTTGACAGCACCTCATAATCTGTAAGGTGCAGATCGGAAGAAGAAAAACTTCTTAGTAGTTTTCTGAGGAGGGAATGCCAAAAGAAGGCTTTCACATATTCTAAATGCAATGCAGAAAATAGAGTACAGCTTCTAACCTAATGAACAATACTAGGTATCCATTTAGAAACTGAGGTGATAAGAATGCAATGGCAATTTTAAGTATGACTGAGAAAATTATATTCTATACTGGTTGAAATTATGTATACATTATGATGGTACAACATAATCAGACTTGTTAGCTGGGACATCACTCAGTAATGTGAGTGTATCACACTGCTTTTATTAGGAATCCAGGGCCAGCTACTCCATCTAATGAAAATTCATTAGATGGAGTAGCTGACTCTTGTTGGAGACCTAAACAGCAACTGTGAGAAATGAATCCCAGGCATAGAGAAATAGTTTGGGTAAATTTGAATTAATGGGTAGGACAAATAATAATAATGGTAAGTATCTGCTCAGAGCATGGATTGATCATTATTAAGCCCCATGGTTGTCATGGGTACAGTATTTTTAGGAAGGATAGAGTGGATAGGAGAGGAGGGGGGCATGCTACTAATGATATTGGATGACTTAAATCCAGTTAGAGTTGAGACCTATGATTGTAGTAATACTACTAAAAATATTTCATGTGGTAGTGAGTTTGAAGCCATCTGGTGGCTTCAAACTCACTACCACAGAGGTGGAATCTAACAAGACAAATTACATAGTGGGGTGTTGTTACAGACCCAGTAGATCGGTTGCTGGTGATGAAGAAATGCATCACCAAATAGAAAAGATGAGCACGAAAAGAGTAATCATAATGGGAGACTTTAATTATCCAAATATTGATTGGGTAGTAGTAGAATCTCATGAGAAGAATGAAAATGCATTTATTGAGCTGTTGCAGGACAACTTCCTCAAACAGCTTGTGACAGAAGGAACTCGAGGGCAAAGAGTGTTAGATTTTATTATAGTGTCAGAGGGTTTCAGTTAAAGAAATACCTATTCTGCCTCCAGTTGATGACAGTGATCATGCGGTACTCACTTGGGAAGTGACTAAGTTTATGAATGTTCCACTGAACTACAAAGCAGGAAATTATGATCAACTGAGGAGCATACCGAGTTAAGTGGAATGGGATCAGTTGCTGGATGGAAAGAATATCGACAGTGCATGTGAAGAATTTAAACAATACTTAAATGATGCGATATCAGAATGTGTCCCGAGAGTTTGAAGAATAAATAGAGTAGGAGTCAAATGGATGTGTAAGAATGATTAAGAAAGAGATGCATAAGAAAAGGACGATGTGGAAGGAATACTGTTTGCATAACGATGACATCCGTTATGAACATTATAAGCAGCAGGCTAGAATAGTCGCAACTATTGTATGGAAAGCAAAGTCTGATTATGAAAAGAAACTGGCTCTGCATGCTAAAGACAACCCAGAAGAATTCTATCGATATGATGCAAGTAAAAGAAAGAATGAATATGAAAGAATAACTCTTCTAAATCCAGAGGGCATGAGGGTTACACATGCAGAAGAGGTTGTTCAGTTAATGAGTGCCCATTTCGTTAAAAGCTATCAACCTGGTGAACGCAACATTGAGCTCACTGTTACCTCTTCCCTAGATGAAGAAACGCAAGTGTGTGAGGCCGAGGTATTAGAGCTGTTGCACAAACTGAATAAGAATTCAGCACGTGTGCTAAAAGAGTGTTCAGCTGAACTGGCCATTCCTTTGACCAGGATATTTAATGAGTCTCAGAACAGGGAAGATTCTGCAGAAATGTATGGTAATTCCATTGCACAAGGGTGATGCAAAGACCGATGAATCCAACAATCGACCAATTAGTATCTCAGGAGTGGTGGTGAAGATTTTGAAAAAATTGGTTAGGGCCTGCATTCAGAAATGGGTTGACAGTGAATCTCTACTTTACAATGAACAACATGGGTTTACTAAGGGAAGGTCATGTTTTAGCAACTTGTTCACATTCTATAATAATGTTACCAATGAACTAGACAAGGGGGAATGGATACACCATGATACTTTTGTATTTTGCTAAGGCTTTTGACAGAATACAGCATGGCAGACTGCTGCAATGGGTTTGGGTTATACAATATTAGCATGGATAAGAGGATGGCTGGCTGACACAGATATCAAAAAGTGGTATATGGGGGATCTGAGTCTGCAAGTTTTAAGGTAACAAGTGATGTACCACAAGGATCAATGCTTGGTCCACTGTTTTTCAATCTATAAATTAATGATATTGGGAAGGATTTGACAAGTGACATATTTGCTGATGATCATGATGCAAAGATAGGTAGGGTAATCAGGAATGCTGCTCATATGCAGTCTTTGCAGAATGATTTGAACAGGCTGGAATTGTGGGCATGAGAAAATGGGTATCAGTTCAATGTCAGTAAATGTAAAGTCATTCACTTTGGCATGATTAGATATCCAATGTCGTATTATATTGGTGGGATTAGGATAGAAGAAACTGATGAGGCTAGGGATCTCATCATCATCATCATCATCAAATTCCTGCCATGTACCCACAATGGGTGTACAGGATATGATAGTACTACATGAAAAAATTATATCATTACTAACTTCCTATCTACAATTTTCCTCCAAATCAGTCTGTTACTTGTCAAGACTCCAACATTATCAGATCTTATATTTCTATCGTCTAAGGCACTTTGTACCATATCAATCCACCTATATCTTGGTCTTCCACTGGGTCGTTTTGCTGCCAACCTGGCAGAGAACACTTGTTTTGCTAATCTTTCCTCGCCCATTCTGTTTAGGTGACTGTACCTCCTGAGATTAGCTCTACTAAGGCATTCCTGGATGTTGACAATGTCAAGTTCTTTCCTAACATCCTCGTTTTTAATATGATATTGCCATTGATGCCATCTGTTCACGCCTATAATCTTTCTCAGGACTCTCATATCTGCGGCCTCTAATCTTTGGTCAAGTGTTTTACTTCTGACCCCGCTCTCAGATCCATAAGTTAAAACTGGTTTGAACACTTTCTTGTATACAGCTAATTTAGTGTTCTGACTAATTTCTCTATTATTTCATATGAATTTATTCAATTGACTTCCCACCATACCAGCTTTGCTGATTCGGTTGTCTGTTTCTATATTTAATTTACCATCTTCATCAAAAATCGTGCCTAAGTAGCTGAAATGTTTTACTTGTTCCACAGGTTGTCCATTCACAACATAGCTGACATTTTCAATGATTCTGCCTATTTTCATTGTCATTGTCTTTTTATTGCTGACCTTCATACCATATCTATTACAACAGATATTCAATTTAGTCAGAGAATCTTGCAGACTTGTAGCGGATTTATTGATAAGTATAACATCATCCGCATAAAGCAAAGAGCTGACATTAACATCTCCAATTCTGATATCATGTTTAATACCACTTTCCTTCATAATGTGATCCATATAGATAATGAATAACAGAGGGGATAATGTACATCCTTGTCTCACACCAGATTTAACATTAAACCATCTTCCTGTACTTCCTTCAATTCTGACTTCTGACTTACAACTCAAATAAAGACTAAGTATTGCTTGATATAATGCCCCATTGACACCATATAACTGTAGCGTATTGAATAGCTTCTCTCTTGGCACCTTGTCATATGCCCTTTCCAAATCAACAAAACTTAAATACAGATCTTTGTTATATTCCCATGCTTTCTCGACTATGTGTCGTAAAGTGAAGATCTGATCCTGACAGCCTCTGTTTGGCCTGAATCCAGCTTGTTCTTCACCAAACTTTTCTTCCACAATTCTTCTCAACCGTATCTCAAGTATACTTGCATTGATCTTGCCAGGAACACTTAGTAGAGAAATACCTCTGTAATTCTCACATTCAGTTTTATTTCCCTTTTTATATATGGGTATTATGAGAGCTCTACTCCAATCATCAGGAATTCGTCCCTCTGTCCAGGCTTTCTGAACTATGCAGTGCAGCCACTGTAAGACTCTTATACCACCATACTTCAGCATTTCTGGTCGAATATCATCTACTCCAGCTGCCTTTCCACATTTCAAGCCTTTGATAGCTTTTTCTATTTCGAGTATGGATATGTATTCCTGACTGCATGCCTGGTCAGTGTTTTTTACCACTGTGCTGTCATGATTGCTTGTTTCATTTAGCAGTTTTTCAAAGTAATTACTTCATACTTCAAGGATATCTTTTTCTCCAGTTTTCATGTCACCTTTATCATCTCTAACTCCTTTTACAGCACTCTTTCCTCCATTCCTAAGCTTCTTCAACAACCTCCAGAATATTTTGCCACCTTCTTCATATTTATTTTCTATGTTCTTGCCAAAGTCCTCCCATGACTTTTGTTTAGCTAGTTTTACACAGTGTTTTGCTTTCTTACATTTGTCTCTATATTCTCTAAGAGCACAAGCTGACTTATTTGCCAGGAACTTTTGATATGCTTTCTTCTTTTCCTTCATGCCTCTTTAACTTCCAGTGTCCACCATGGTGTTCTGATTTTTCTATCCTTGCACACAACCTCACCAACATGCCTCTCTGGCTGAATCAATCAGAATTTTCTTCAAGGCTTGCCACTGAATCTCCAAGGTTTAGTTCCTGTTCTCAAACTCTTTCATTTTTTTTTTTTTCAATAATCTTTGTGTATTTTAGTCTACAGTTCACATCTGAGAACTGCTCACCTTTTATTCACTTTAAAACTTTCTTACATGTTATTCTTTTCAATATGAAATTCAATTTTATCCTGCTAAAGACTAAACAGTGATCACTTCCAATTTCAAATCCTCTGTACACCCTAGTGTCCTGCACCAGGGAAAAACATCACTATCAACAATAACATAGTCAATGAGACTTTTCTTATTCCTAGCCTCTTCTCTCCATGTGAATTTGTGCACATTTTTAATTTGGAACATGGTGTTAGTAATAACCAGTCCATGTCCTGAGCAGAAAGCCAACAGATATTTGCCATTGTTATTAGCTTTGCTCTTTTCTCCAAATTTTCGCAAAATATTTTTGTATGTCTCACAATCATTTCCTACTCTGCTATTTAGATCACCAACAAGGACTAACTTTTCCTTTTTCATTGTGTCAGTTGCTTTTTCTAAAGCATCAAAAAATTCCTCTACTTTTACCTTAGTAGAACCTTCTGTGGGACCATAAGCACAAATAAGTTTCATTGTACAGTTCCCCATTCTCATATTTGCCCACATTACTCTACTTGAGACTGACTGCCATTCAAGATTAGCCTCGTGTTTTGTGTTGAATACTATGGCTACTCCTTCTTTTCCTTGACTGCCATTGCCTGAATATAACATTTTGTATTTATTTTGCTCAGAAAGATCTCACCAGTTTTGGTCTTTTTTGTTTCAGTCACCCCTATTATGTCGATCTGGTACTTATCTAATTCCTCAGCTAGCTCCATTTCTTTGCCATTTAGGCTTCTTACGTTGGTAGTACCGATCTTTAACTCTGGTGATGTTGAGTTGGAGTTTGTTTTCAGATTTGTTCCAGTAGCTGACTTTTCGCTGTTCGCCCTGGTTCCCTGGTGAAAACAACAGGGGCCTTGTTTAACCGGGCGACGCCCCAGCCGACATGAAATTTTGTCATGTCGTACCATCATTTTTTATTTTGATTTAACCAATAAGAATACAATTTGGTCGGCTAAATCCCAAATTGCTAGCTCATCCTCGTTCGTTCAGTATCCAAGTAGATACCAAACAGGGTGCACCACGAGAAGGTGAGGATTGGACATTAGGTCAGAAGCCCTGGTCGGTTCTCCGCATTCCTTTTAAAGGCTATGTGGAGGTCTCCTCTCAGTTATACAGCTTTGACCCTTAAGCACCCCGGCTAGGGATCATTGCAATGCTGAAACGAATGTTCACATGTAAAGATAAGAATGTTATTTTGCCTCTTTACAAGGCCTTGATAAGACCTCACTTGAACTATTGTTCGCAGGTCTGGTCTCCTGGTTTCCATTGTGATTCTGATATATTGGAGAGAGTACAAAGGAGAGTGTTAAAAATGATATCAGGATTGTGGAATACTGATTATGAAGACAGATTACAAATTCTCAGACACTAGCAAACTTTCTCCTGTTTGCTAGTGTCTGAGAATTTGTAGACTGCAGACACTAGCAAACAGGAGAAAGAGGGGTGATATGATTGAGACTTAAAAACTTCTGAAAGGGTCATACAGGATTTCAATTGATGGAATTTTTCAATTTTTTAAGGGTGGGGAAAGGATGAGAGGGCATTCTTGGAAGCTGAGAATGAAGGCCATCAAGAATGGTGTGAAGGCTAGATTTTTCTCTCAGAGAGTGGTGCATGACTGGAATGGATTGCCATTGGATGTTGTGAGTGCAAGCAGTGTGAATGAATTCAAGAATAAGTACGACAGCTGGTGTGTGTAGTATGTGGCCTCCCTCGATGAGTCTGACTTCCTGGAGGTCTCTCTTAATAATAATAATAATGGTTCAACATTAAAATATTGCATAAATTTAAGTGGAGAGACTGCCTGCACATGCACACACAAACAAGAAAAGCCACATAGATTCCATTATTCTGATTGGTAACTTTGGATTAGTTTGGGATATGGGTTGAGGATCTCAAACAGGAATTAACCATCAGCTAGTGCTTAGCAGAATGGAAATAATTCTCCCAACGACAAGAAGAAATATGCACTGAAGTTTCAAAAAAAAAAAAAAAAAAAAATATCCAGCACAACTCTTAGGTATAAACCATATTCAAATACATAAATATTATTGGAGGAGAAAGTAAAAGGAGTTTGAAAACAAGAAAAAAAAAAAAAAAAAAAACTTAGAAACAAAGTGGAAAATCGGAACAAACCATTCGGCAGCTCACCTCAGGAAGCATGTAGTGAAGCTGACTTGTTAGAAAAATAAAAACTGTATGGTGGACATAAAGAAAAAAAGCAGTTCATAAAAACTGAAAAGACGAAACTTATCAAACATTCCTAGCTAATAAGTCAATATATACTCTAAAAGATACAGAAAAACATGTAGGAAAGCTAAGTTATGCATGGAAAAGTGGTTAAATAAAAGTCACAGGGAGATTTTAGAAAAATACAAAAAGTAAATAACACAAAGGTGATGAAATGTTTAGCTCTACTAATTAAGCTTAGAAATAAAGGGAAGGATATTCTGTACGTCTGCAGTAATTAATTTCCGCATGTAATAATTACTGGAGTAATTGTTATAAATGGATGCAATAAGTATATATCATTATGCAAGATAAATATATTAAAATAGAAATCATTAGGGAAAGTGGTATTAATCCACTTACTCACCTTGTTGTTTACACGTCGATAATTACATAGATGTGAAGTGCCATCGAAATTGAAATACGAGGGTGGTCTGAAAAGTTCTCGGCCCCGATCATAGATGGCAACACTATCGGCAAGATTTTTTTTTCCTTTCTAAGTTAGTACATCTATCATAAGCATCCATGTGAAATTGTAAGTTATTTTATCAAGTAATTTGTTTTATACAGCTTTCTGAAGCAAAAGTGTTGTCTCTGTATCCTTTTGAAAGGGATAAAATTGAGTATAATGCAGTTATAAAATTCTTTGTAAAAGAAGTTTAATGACAAAAGAAATTCATCCGAAGTTCATAAAAGTCTACGGGCACTCTTTTCCTTCATTTTCGACAATTAAGAAATGGGCTGCGGAGTTTAAATGTGGGTGTACCAGCCTTGAAGATGATCCACGTGAAGGATGTCCACAAAGTGTAGCAATACCAGAAATCATTGATCAAGTGCACGATATGGTAGTGGATGACCAATGAGACGAAGTGCATGAAATTGCTGAGACTAAAAGCATTTCAAAAAGAACATGTAGGATATATTTTGCATGAAGAATTGCAAATGAAAAAGCTTTGTGCAAGATGGGTGCCGTGCTTTCTCACAGCAGATCAAAAATGCACTTGCATGAAAATCTCTGAACAACCAGAGTCAAAACAGTGGACAAAAGCCGGTTGCTCAGCACCATCACACTAGAAGACAAATTTGGTTCATCAGAAGGAAAGGTCATGGTATCAGTGTTTTGGGATCAGGAACCCATTGCCAAAACACCTTTGTGTTTTGGCAATGGGAAAATTAAGGGATCTGCACTATGAATTGTTGGAACATCCACCCTATCCCCCAGATTTGGCTCCCTCTGACTTCTATCTCTTCCCAAAACTAAAACTCTCTCGCTGGTCAGTGTTTTTCTTCGAATCAAGAGGTGATTGCAGCTGTAGAGGGGAATTTTCCAGATCTTACTAGTGAGAACCACTACAGTTATGGGATAATGGCGTTGGAGCATCGCTGGAATAAATATATTAGTCTTAAGGAAGATTATATCGAAAAATAAAAATTATTTTGAATTTATAAATTCGTTTTTTCATTATTAGGCCAAGAACTTTTCAGACCACCCTTATAACACGGATACGAAGCAAAAATTAACTGATATTAAAATATGTTAAGCTTAGTTCTTTTCTCTATGAAATAACATTATCCTCTTAACTAAATTATCCAGTCTTAAAAAGTATTTAGCCACATTACATAATTGATATGATAAATTTGCTATGAAATACAGCAACAGAGAAGTATGGAAATAGTTCTATGGGGAAAAAATGGGGGAGGAGGAGGGGCGAATAGAGAAAGAGAAAAGGGCTGCTCAGTAGTGGCACATTTCAGCTGTTTAGGCATAATGTGTAGTAAAGATGGCAAATTACATATGGAAGCAGATAAGTTGCATGGTCGGAAGACAGATGACTATATTTATATGCAGTAAGAAATCAGCCAGGAGAATGACCTAACAGTACAAGACAGCATTAAATTAATTTTTTTAACCTATGGATCAGAGGGTCGAGGACCAGATATAGGTTTAAGGAGTGAAATCATGTCACTTTTTCAGAAACTTTTTTAATAATGGAAAAGTGGTTAGAACTAGGACTTTGAAAAAAAAAGAGCAAATGAAACAGGTGCTGCTAACACTAATTATGATACATGTGTTGTAATGGCGAGTAAATCTGATACTATTAAAGTAGAAAAAACAAGCAGTTCAAAGAAAAAATAGAGTAGGAAATATAACAGTTCATATTTGGAATTCGGGTTTACTTGCTGTGGAGATGAAAATGAACAGAAATCTCAATGTGTTTTGTGTTATGAAGTGTTGTCGAACGAGTGCATGAAACCTGCGAAACTCCGACGACATTTAGAAACTAAACATTGTGATGTGAAAAATAAGCCAATTGAATTTTTTCAGCGACGCTTAGGGACATTAAATCATGGGAAAGATATAGTTTTGGCCACGGGTTCCATTAATAGCAAGGCGCTGGAAACATCCTATCTCTTAAGTTTGCACATAGCGAAAACAGGTAAAGCTCATTCTATTGGGGAAAATTTGCTACTTCCAACTATAAAAGATGTGGTAAAAACTATGTTTGGCAACAAGTTACTAAAAGATGTTGATTTGATTCCTCTTTCAAATGACACTGTCAGTCACAGAATTAATGATATGGCAGGTGACGTAGAATCTCGGTTAATCAAAAGAGTCAAAGAAGAGCCCTTATTATGCATTAAAAATAGACAAGATGTTACAAAAACAATGCGCAGTTAATATGCTACATAAGATATGCATATGATAACAACATTCATGATGATATTCTGTTTTGTAGAACTTTGCCATCCTGAATAATTGGAGAAGAAATATTTCACACTCTCAATAATTACATAATACACAAAGGGATTCAGTGGGAAAAATGTATAGGCTTCTGTTCAGATGGAGCTCATGCCCTTACAGGCAGGCATAGTGGGGTTGTTTCTATGATTAGGATATGAATTGGGTACCATACATAGGGAAGCGTTAGCCTCCAAAGGAATGCCACCAGAATTTAAAACTGTCCTATACAATGCTATAAAGCTAGTTAATTTTATTAAAGCTCTACCGTTAAATAACAGGTTATTTTCAGTACTCTGCATTGAAATGGGCAGTGAATATTATTATTATCTGAGACCTCCAGG
The DNA here is from genome assembly GCF_054136105.1 of Typopeltis vanoorti. NCBI lineage: Eukaryota > Metazoa > Arthropoda > Arachnida > Uropygi > Thelyphonidae > Typopeltis > Typopeltis vanoorti. Next base: position 35,984,227 of record NC_143568.1, read on the forward strand.
GAGTCAAGGACTCATTGAGGGAGGCTGTAAATTACCCAACCCAACTATCATACCTACCCTTGAATTCATTCACACTAGATGCACTCACCCCGTAAGGGCAAATTATTCCATTCACTCATATATACAACTTTTGCTTCATTCTGAAATTCGCTGGCCTTCCAGGGGCAAAGTACTAAAAAGGCTATTTCAATTAAGGCACAAAGTTTTATTGTTTGTAAATGAACAGAATTCTGATTTTGCATCACTCCTTGTTGACGAAGCATGGTTATCAACATTATCTTCTCTTATCTTTCAAGCACATTTTTGAAATTAAATGAAGTAAATATCTCCCTTCAGGAAATTCTTGATGCGTACCGTTCTTGATGCATACGACAAAAAAGGCATTCGAGAAAAAACTAGTTTTATGGATTAATTATGTAAAAGACAGACAATTTGCACCTTTTCCAACATTGGAATCCTTTTTAGTGGAAAATGATAATTTTCTTGATTCTGAGTTTCTGGAAAGGGTTTGTGACCACCTCAAAAATCTGAAACTTAATTTTGAAATATATATTTCCGAATAACTTTTATAATAAATTTCCGTGGGTTTGCGATCCATTTCAGGCTTGCAATCACGAGAACGACCTTTCATTATTGAAAAGAGAATAATTAATTGAGCTTTCAAATGACAGTGGACTTAAAATGCAATTCCGTGATCTTGGTTTGGCTCGATTTTCGATCTCGCCTTCAGTTAGAAGCGAATTTCCAGAATTATCTGAAGAAGCAGTGAAAATCGTCATGCAGTTTTCTACAACCTATCTTTGTGAGAAAGGATTTTCATCGCTCCTTCAAATAAAAACAAAATACAGACGTCATCTTAGTGTGTGTGTGTGCCTATCTTCGACTGAAGTTGACCAATATTGAGCCAGATATCCAGCAACTCTGTAAGGGCCAAGAAGCTCAACCATCTCATTAAAAGTAAGTAGCAACATAATTATATTATATTATTTATTTGATACAGTTTTAATCGTTTACTTCCAATTTAATAAATTTTGTTTCCATTTCCATATGTATCAAAACATGCAATTAGATTTATTATGTTATAAATGGCACAGTTTTTCCGAAATGTTGGTAATTCCCATTGGTTTTAAAAAAAATTACAAAACGTCAAAAAGACATATAGGGAAACACATTAAAAACACTATGTTTATTTTTGAAGTAAAACTTTAATTCCAACATTCTAAAATGTTATTTTTCTTGCTTTTCTGTTCGTAAAATCGATGACATTGTTGAAGTCTATTTCATCACTCAGTTGCTGTTTTATAGACAGTATGGCAAGATTTCTTAAATGCCAAAAAAGTGCCGCACAGGTCGTATCCCCCTCCCCCCCAGCTACACTTCTGTAACTTAGTGGTCTGTAGAATTGTTTTAGGCATTTTACTGGTCCTTGGGCTTAGAAAGGTTGAGAAACGCTGGCCTGCGTGATAGAAAAATAAGAACACCATGGTGGACACAAGAAGTTAAAGAAGCAGGCCTGAAAAAGAAGAAAGCATACTGAAAGTTTCTAACACATAAGTCAGCAGATGTCCTAAAAGAATACAGAGAAAAATGTAAGAGAGCTAAGCTATGTGTAAAAGTAGCTAAACAAAAGTCATGGGAAAACTTTGGTAAGAATATGGAAAATAAATATCAGGAAGGTCGCAAAATGTTCTGGAGGAAAGAGCAGTGTAAAAAGAATTTAAGATGATAAAGGTGACATGAAAACTGAAGATAAGGATATCTTAGATGTCTAGAGTAATTACTTTGAAAGACTGTTAAACAAACCAAGCAGTGACAAAACCGTAGCAGAAAATTTTCAAGAGGAATGCAAATATTAGTACATATCAATACTTGAGGGAGAAAAAGCTGTCAAAAACTTGAACTGTGGAAAGGCAGCTGGAGTAGATGATATTCGACCACAAATGCTTAAATAATGTAGGTACAAAGGTTTTACAGTGGCTACACTGCATAATTCAGAGGGCCTAGTTAGAAGTTCAAATTCCTGATGATTGGAGCAGAGCTCTCATAGTACCCATCTATAAAAAAGCTGAATGTGAGAATTACAGAGGAATTTTTCTACTAAGTGTTCAAGTAAGATTTATGCAAGCATACTTGAAAAGAGGTTGAGAAAGATTGTGGAAGAGAAACTTGGAGAAGAACAAGCTACGCTCAGGCCAAATAGAGGTTGTCAAGATCAGATTTTCACTTTAAGACAAATAGCTGAGAAATCATGAGAATATGACAAGGATCCGTACTTAAGCTGTTGTAGATCTTGTAAAGGCATATGACAAGGTGTCCAGAGATAAGCTTTTCAAAATACTTAAATTATGTGGGTTGAATGAAACATTATACAGAGCAATACCTAGTCTATATTAAGTTGTCAGTCAACAGTTGAATGAAATACAAGAAGATGCTTTAATGTAAAATTAGGGTTAAGACAAGAGGATGCACATTATCTCCACTCTTATTCATTATCTATATGAATCACATTATGAAAGAAAGCGGCTTAGGCCTGATATTAGAATTGGAGATGTTAAACTTAGCTCTTTGCATTATACAGATGATATACTCCTAAACACATCTAGGATTCTCCAGGATTCTGTAACTAAATTGAATAACAACTGTAACAAATATGGCATGAAAATCAGCAATAAAAAGACCAAAAGTATGAAAATAGGCAGGAACATAGAAATAGACATGAGTCATTGTTGATTTCTATTATAGTTCAGACAATTAACTGAACCATTCTCTTCTGAACAGCAACAAAAAAACGTAGAGGTTTGCAGCATAATATTCCAAACAAAACAGTATTCTAAAATCATGCGGTTAGCAAATATGTAGGAACGTGCCCTAAGCAGAAAAAAAAAAAATATATGAACAAGTTTTTTTTTTTTTTTTTTTGTAGGCTGAAAAATGATACATATATGTGTGTGTGTGTACAAGCAAGGTTGGAGGCATGTCAGCTCAACAAGCAAAACCTCTAATCTTTCTGGTGATTTGAGTATTAGGAACAGCAAGGGAGAGGTAAAATGAGATGTTTCTTGCAGGAAAAGACACATGACTGCGTTCTAGTAGTGTATACTGATGTAACAATGAATTATGACTTGCATGAACCCTATAATACATAGTTGGGAGTAAATATGGCTGTGCAAAGCAGTATTTTAAATGCTGAGGAAGGGTTCTTTAAAGGAAGAACACAAAACAAAATTCAAAGGACGGGTTCTTCAATTGGATACGGATTGCATGACTGGTTGCCACAGCAGATAAGATGCATACAAAATGTTTGGTAAACAAGTGAAAACTGCCTACTGATGAAACTACAAAGGATCACATAAAGTGGATGCAATGACATGTATGGGCTAATCAACAGGTAATATTTTATTGCCAATATTGCAATACAGTATGAGACAATATCCTAGATCAGTGGTTTCCAAAGCAGACGGTACCGCCCCTTGGGGGCACTGGGGTGATCGAGGGGGGTTGTGGCCTCATGAGCAAAAGGGGACAGTGAAAGTATAAAGGACAAAAATTTGGTGCTGAAAAAACGTATGTTCAAAAATTTTGATGATATAATTGTTGTACAATGTAAGTAAATGTCATAATGGCTGCTTTATTTTCCAAGGAAACATCAAAATGCAAATTACAGGCCGATCGGCACTGAAGTCTAGCGACAGGTTTTAACAAGTGTTGGCAGGCACGCGCTTCCAAGTGATTAAAAAGTTTTTAATCATATTTCCATCATCACATATAGTAGATCAGTGTGGTCACAAATCTTTTAACTAAAAAAAAAAAGAAACTGACTGTAAATAGCTGATCGCAGTGGTTTAAGAATAATGCTGACAAATATAGAGCCAAATATCAATAAATTGGTATCAGTACACCAGGCTCATCTTTCTCATTAGGATTATTTTTAATATTACTGATCGTTATTTACTATTCTATGCGATTTTTACATATGTGCAATTTATATTTATTTTCTTAATTTTAATAGAATTATTAAATATCAGCTCCAACTTGTCCTATGTTTATGTGCAATTTGTTTCTTTTGATGCTTTCAATAAATAGTTTTAAAATTTCAGTTCCAAGGTGTCTTATTTCCAAACTTCAAAAATCTCTACTAGATGCATAATGAAATACAAATTTGTTTTTGTATCTATCTGTTTATTTGCTTAAAACTTGAGAACTGCTGATTAGATTTTCTTTTATATGTATCAGGTAGAGCTGGTCAGGTCTCAGAAAGTAGTGAGGGGGTTGCGGAATGATTTTTTTTTTTTTTTTTTTTTTTTTTTTTGGAAAAGGAGGCAGTTATCCAAATAAGTTTTGGAACCACTGTCCTAGATGATACTACAGGATATGTTTACACACACACACACACATACATGGAGTTCCATATTAGCAAAAGTATATGCTGAAGGCAATTCTTCTCTTGCTTTAAGTGTCATTGCTGAAAGCAGCTGCTATGGGCAGCAGTATAGTGGTAAGTCGCAATTCCTGCTGCACCATGAAGATGGACAGCTGCATATAGTACAAACAGCATAGTATAGTACAAGCGAATGGAATTGCCTTCCTGTATATAGTTTCACCATTCTGGCTGGCATCATGGTAAGAAGATATGCTTTTCTAGCTATAATTAGGAACTTTATACATAATGATCAACACATGATCATTGTGGATTATCAGCAGCTAGTAGCTGGTCATGTACACTCTGCCATGCACTCGTTTTCAGATGGAAATAGTTTTCCAGGATGATACTAAGCCATGCTACAAAACTCACGCTATGAGAAATTGGGGTTAAATGAACACATGGAAGATATTACTCATCTTGAACTGGTGAAATCACCAAATCACGTGGAATATCCGAATATACTGTGAATGTATAGACACTGAAGCCGCTTGGCTTGCAGACATCATGGTTAAAGATGCACACCAATATCACTAGTCAAGTGGACATCGAGTGGAATCAGTGACATGTGAAAGGTGGTCCCCAGAACAGTTATAGGTAGGCAGTGTCTATTTACTGACTATATATATGAAAGTTCATTTAATTTTCAACAGAATTTTTATGTTGTTAATGCTGAAATTTTATTTTGTTGTATGTAAAGAATCTAAGCCAAATCATTTTGAAAGTTGGAATGAGATACAATTATTCCCAGTGTAGAATCATTAGCCTTAATTTACATTACTGAATCAACATATAATGCAGCAGATTCTCTAGCCATACTATCATAAAAAGCTACTAATAAGTCCCAACCAAACCTCCATAAGCATAATACTAAGAGAGAGAGATTCATAACAAGCTACACACTACAACAAATTATTAATGTGGTTCCTAAAAGTTTGCTATAGTGAGTCAACTGTATTTTGAAAGATGGCCTGGTTTTGAAGTTACTTATAAATCAATGACTGATGTTTAAACTTACGATGCATATTACACTTATTTGTTTGTTGCATATCATCAATTAAATTCAGAAAGGCTTACACATTTTTCTCTCAGAGCAGTGAGTGAGTGGAACAGTTTGTCTGCTAAAGTGGCGAGTGCATCTAGTGGGAATGAGTTTAACAGATGGCATATGGTGTGGATGATTTACGGCCTCCTTCAATGAGTCCTTGACTCCCTGGAGGTCTCTGAAGACAATAATAATAATATTGGTTTGTTAATATTTAAAATACAGTGAAAATAGCTGTTTCATCATTAATCATGAGAGTTTATGCAGGGAAGCAGAAACCAATACAACCTGAATAATTTCTGCATAGAAGTTGCATATGTGCTGTGCATTTAATGATAAATACCACCTGACAGTGATGTTGGTTATAAACATTACAAGTGATTATGCAACAGTATGACATCCCATCCTAGAAATTCTCCACAGAAGTAATTAGAAAGATGCCTGATTTTATCATATCAAAACCAGTATGAATGCAAATTTAAAGAAACCATGAAATTTTCATCAATCACTCTAATCTCTAGTTTTGATGTTAATTTTTTCTTCACCAGATGTCAGGATAGTAGGCTCAGCAGTTGACCAAATTAGTGATGCTTTGTATACTGTATGCGCCATAACCAAACTTGTTTCTTTGCACATGCATGTGCGAATGTGCACCGCTGATGATGACCTGAACATGAAGGTTTAAATGTTGGTTAATTAAGTTTGGCTTATTTTTAATTCAAATTATTACTCAAAGTTATTATAAAGTGACCATAATTTTTCCATGTTGACCAAAAAACTATTCTGTAAAACCCTTGAAAGTACATATAACAAATTTGATGATGATGATCACAAACAGTACTAGTGACAGGTTTTCCCAACTTTTCAGTGGCGCTGAAGTTGAGATGTTCTTGCATGCCACTGAAGAATGACAAGGGGGGGGGGGGGTATGTTCAAGGTAAAAATCTCAAACCTTGGAATGTTGAAACTGCAAAGTTTTTCAATTAAGAGGGAAAATAAAAGGTGCTATCAGCAAAACTCCAGAGGATTTGAAGTCAGCAAGAAAGGGAGCAATTATATGAAGGACAAAGAAAGATGGAGTAAAAAAAAAATCCCTATGACATATGCCAATATTGCTCAAATAAAACATCTTACATGTTTTGACTTCCTGTTAGGTAACATCAGTTATATTAAAGCAATATTTGTGGAGTTGCTCTGCTACCTCTAGTACTACTAGTTCTCTGCAAGTGGTACTTTATATACTATTGATACCAACTTTCAGTTCTGCTGAAGTTGTTTTAATAAATTTGCTCTAGTTTCTCAACAAAAACATTGGGGAGAGGGAGATTGTTTAAATCCTGTCCTGTCAGGTGTCCTCCCCCCAGGAGATCAACTACCACGTGTCTCCACCATGTCCTATTCTGTGCCTCTTTGCTACATTCCTCATATGAGAGATGTCATCTTCTATATTTTTCATCCATTCCAGTCTTTGTCTTCCTCTCCTTCTCTCAACAGTTTCCCTTGAGAAGTATCCTTTGTAGGTAGTTGTGTCTAAGTATATGTCTGAAATAGTTGACATTTCTCTTTGTAATTTCTTTTATCAGGCTTCTGTTTTTGCCTATCATCTGTAGTACCTCTTTGTCTGTCTTTTTGTTCTTTCCATGATATCCTCATAATTCTTTGCAGCATCCACATTTCAAAGGCCTCCACAGTTTTTTCATAATCAGATTGGAGAGTGTCTATGTCTCTACTCCATATAATAATGTGGACCATATGTAACATTTGGAGATTCTTAGTCTTGTTTTCAGATTCAATTCTCTAGATGTCAGTAGATTTTTCATATTATTGAAAGTTGACCTTACGATTTCAATCTTCCTCCTAATTTCATCTTCTGTCCTGCCATTCTGTGTGGTTTGCACCTGTTCTAATTTATTTCCTTTAATACTGATGCATATTTTTGGTATTTCCTTTTTCTCTTGAAATTATCATGATCGTTGTCTTTTAAAAGTTGAAACTGAGGCTATCTTGAGGTAATATTTGTTTTCAGCTAGAACAGTGATTTTCAACCTTTTTCATAACATGGCACACCTAGACTAATTATTAAAATTCTGGGGCAGGCACACTAAAAATATATTCTTTTAATTTTTTTGATGATCTGGCAAAAAATAGGCATAATTTTGATTGATTTACACACACAAGAAGATGGAAGACCAGACACTAATAAATAAATGCACAAATGACATTATTTCTTGTGGAACACCTGAAGACCTCTTGCAGCACACTGGTTGAAAATCGCTTAGCTAGAAGAACCATGTCATCTGCATATCTTAGGTTATTAATATTTCTCCCCCTGCAGTGATTCCTTTGAGGTTACTAATTTCATTAAATATGTATAGGTTAAAGAGAATCAGAGACAAGACACAGCCTTGTCTCACACCTTTCTGAACTAGGAATTCTTCTGAGGGGTTCTCCATTTATTCTCAAAGATGCAGTCTGTTCCTGGTAAAGATTAGTTATTAGTCTAATGTCTTTTCTGACCATGCCTATTTTTGAAAGGATTTCAATTAAATTGCTCATGTCAAACATTGTCAAAAGCCTTTTTTTAATCTAAGAAGCAGAGGTACACATTTTTGTTTTTCTAGATATTTCTGTGATGATTCTGATGTTGAAAATAGCTTCTCTTGTACCTATATTTTCCTTGAAGCCACTTTGTGTATCATTTATTTCTGTGTTTATTTTTCTTTTATTTCTTTCAAGAGTAACGTATAAGAGGACTTTCTGATACTCGATTGATTGTCCTGAACTTTTCACATCTTGTAGCTTTTGTTTTTAATGGAATGGGTAGAAATCAAGTTTCATATATCTTATTGAATTATTTTGTTAGGAATTTCAGTCCTCCTTCATCTAGAGCCCACTTAACCAGCTGAGATATTATCTATTCCTGCGGATAATCGATTGATTGTCCTGAATGTTTCACATCTTGTAGCTTTTTTTTTTTTTTTAATGTAATAGGTAAATCAAGTTTCATATATCTTAATTAACTTGTTAGGAATTTCAGTCCTCCTTCATCTAGAGCCCAATCAATCAGTCGAGATATTATCTATTCTTGCGGCTTTATGTGGTTTTAGTTTTCTGACAGAGTTTTCAACTTCACAAAGTAAAATTGATGGTCCTTCTAAATCTGTCTGTTCAGGAATATTATTTCTTTGTTGCTCGTATAGTTTACTTGTGTATTCGATTCATCTTTCTATGATTTCTTTTTTTTTATCCATTAGAATATGGTCTTGAGTCTTTAATGACACTTGCGTGATTTACTCTATTTGTCCTGCTTGTCATTTCTCTGATCTTTTCATGCATTATTATTTTTATGGCTATTTAGCATATTTTTGTTTAGGAGTATCCCAATTCCAGAACATTTAAACAATAAAAAAAAATGCAAAAAAGAATACAAAATATAGGAAAAACAGAAACATACCCCACAAATCAAAAACACCATAATAGTAAACATACAGGAAAATGAAATAATGCTTAGAATATCAGAAATGATAGCCATAAAATGTGACAAAAACTCAATAAGCATCCAGCAGCCCTACATAATGTCTGCGAGTTAGAAGCTCCATAACATAAAAATTAGGTCACGACTCCGACCAACAGAATACAACACAGATACACAAAAGACAGAAACATCAAGCCAGCATGACATAGCCGCTACTTCCTTCACAAACTCTGAAGATGTCGCAATGTCGAAACTTCTCAGCCCGTTCTCCCACTCCTTATCTTATCCCATAATATCCTTCTCCTTCCCCATAAATTTCAATTTTCACCCCCATCCCAAAGTATTTTCTGCCCACCTTTAATAATTTTTAAAAAATATAAAAAAAACCCAGGTTTTTCCAAAAGTTTACATACTTCTTGCCTTGACAATAATTCTCCCACATCTCTCAAACCCCACTTTTCTGGCCTCTCTTCCATTCAGTCATACTTCCTTCAACAGCAGATGAATGCATATCATCATATGCCAGGATGTTGCTGAAAATGAAGACAGCCAGCAACATCCTACAAAGGTATGTCCAGTTTTTTTTTATTCTTATATATTCTTTATATATCTGTCCATATTAATCAGCAGTAATGCCCAAAATTTGAGTAAAAAGCCAATGACATTATAAAAAAGGGGTACTCCTAAAGAAAAATAGGTTAAATAGCCATAAAAATAATATTTACTTATTTTCCCAGAAATAATACCTTTTTGTGCATTGTTTAAAACTCTGAATTCAGCACAATATATTTGTTACACCATGCTATCTAATTACACAATGCAGTTTCATCAGCACAGTACTAAAAAGTCAGTATCTTTATTTGTTCAGCAACCAAGCAGATATGTAACTGGGAGAGCATACTATGAGAAGATTAGGGGTGGACACTATCAAAGCCTTTGTCAGTTTTCAGCATTTCTTTCAGATATATGTTGAAAGACCTTTTCCTAGCTACCAAACTCTCCACAGAACTCTACAGTTATTAAGCATCCCAAAATATATATTAGATAAAAATATTTCCTAAAACCTCAGTAACTCCCACTTAAGCAAGCAAGCAGTTGGAGAAGCTGATACAATCATCCTGTGTTTGGTTTATAAATTACTAAAAGAAAGATTAAAGTTACTGGGATTACCAACATTATATATCAATAAACAATGGCAGTATTGTACATTTTCTTACCTGTGCATACTGCTGCTGATAGCTAGGATCATAGCTTGCATATGCCTGATCATATCCATAGCCATAGTACTGCTGCTGGTAACCTTGCCATGCTGCATAGTAGGTCTGATAATCATATCCAGGATACTGATAATACTGTTGATATTCTTGGCCTGGTACACCAGGTGTATATGACCTAAATATAAGAATTACATTTTCATTTTAAAATATTGACTACAAAGACAACTATAGCCCATTATGATTAGAGAAAAATTGTCAAAATTTGCTATTGAATAAAAATTTGAAATTTTTTTTCAAAATTAATATATTTGTAGATGATGAAATGCTGAACAATTTTTTAAGGCAGAGATCCCTCTTTACGTCCTAGGTCACCTGCAAACGCCAATAGAGGGTGCACCACATAGATAGGACTTTAGTTTCACCCACTTGTTTTACTTATCATTGTATTATATTTGTGTGTGTTGTTACAAAAAGTTATTATTTGTAATCTCTGAAGATGTCTCTGTGACAGATGAAATATTGGAAGCATTAAAATTAGTTTTAATCCCTTCTCAGTGCTGATAATATTCCATTAAACATCCAACATATGCAATAAAATATGTTAGTTTTTCATCACCAAACAACTAATTTTTTCATATCATATATGTATTTAAATAGTTTTGCAGTTATCATTTCGATAAATAAATAAATTTATAATCTAATCAAATGTATTTAGCTCAATATTAACCTTACACACAGATACAGTATGCACAACATATATAATAGACAGTATTGTTTAAAGACAATTAATTATGCTTTTCTCATAATATAATTTCATTAGAGCAAAATAAACCTGTAATTATAAACACAAAAATTAAAATTGGCACAATCTAATTAAATACCGTAGTGCATTTATATATCTTATTCTTTCAACATCTTTACCCCCTTAAGCTGGTGTACAAATGTAATATAGTATAATATAGTACTGTCCTAATCTTATTTTCACAGCTCGTAACATGAATTAGCTTAGTGCAATTAAATGCTCGATAATTTTACATAATGCAGATTCTTATTAATACTGTTATTTAAAAAATTACAATTATATTTCAAAGACAAGCCGAACACTAGATCACGTGACTGAGTGTATTATGAAAAATAAGTTGGACTCCACATCAAGTACCACCTGGATTTTGTGAATTTTATTGTCGTTCCTTTTAAATTGTTGTTTATGAATGATTTATATAAATTCAAACTTCATGATGAACAATAAACTAACAAACACACAAACTGAGTTGTGACGATGACCTGTGTTGTGGCATACATTTTAAACCCACATTAAAGAAAAGCATATTTCTGTATAATTACATGTAATGTATAGCAAGAATTAAAGAATGTACTGTTTCGTATTGTCACCATAATATTCAAGAAAAAATGAAAGAGTTTGAGAGCAAGAAACAAAAACTTTGGAGATTCAATGGCAAATTCTAAAAACATTGACTGATTCAGCCAGAGAGGCATGTGGTGAGGTTGTCTGCAAGGATAGAAAAATCAGAACTCCATGGTGGAGACAGGAAGTTAATGAGGCAGTGAAGGAAAAGAAGAAAGCATATCAAAAGTTCCTGGCAAATAAGTCAGCTTGTGCTCTTAGAGAATACAGAGACAAATGCAAGAATGCTAAACACTGTGTAAAACTGGCTAAACAAAAGTCATGGGAAGACTATGGTAAGAACATGGAAAATAAACATCAATAAGGTGGAAAATTATTCTGGAGGCTGTTAAAAAAAAGCTCAGAAATTGAGGAAAGAGTGCTGTAAAAGGAATTAGAGATAAAGTGACATGAAAACTGGTGTAAAAGCTATTCCTTGATGTATGGAATAATTACTTTGAAAAATTGCTAAACAAAATGATCGGTGACAAAAAAAAACACTCAACAGGCATGCAATCAGGAATACATATCCATACTTGAAGTGTAAAAAGTCATCAAAAGCCTGAAATGTGTAAAGGGAGTGGGAGTAGATGATATTTGACCAGAAATGCTCAAGTATAGAGAAATAAAAGTCTTACAGGGGCTGAACTACTGCATACTTCAGAATGCCTGAGCAGAGGGACAAATTCCAGATGATTGGAGTAGAGCTCTCATAGCACCCATATATAAAAAGGGAAATAAAACTGAATGTGAGAATTACAGAGGTATTTCCCTACTGAGTGTTCCTGGTAAGATTTATGCCAGTACACTTGAGAAACGGTTCAGCAGGACTGTGGAAGATAAACTTGGTGAAGAACAAGCTGGATTCAAGCCAAACAGAGGCTGTCAGGATCAGATTTTCACTTTACAACAAACAATTGAGAAATCATGGAAATATAGCAAAAATCTGTATTTAAGTTTTGTAGATATGGAAAAGGCATATGAAAAGGTGCCAAGAGAAAAGATATTTAAAACACTACAGTTATATGGTGTCAATGGAGCATTATATCAATACTTTGTCTTTATTTGAGTTGTAAGTCAGCAGTTAGAATTGAAGGAAGTACAGGAAGAAGGCTTTATGTTAAGGACATGGATGTACATTATCCCCTCTGTTATTTATTATCTATATGGATCACATTATGAAGGAAAGTGGTATTAAATCTGATATCAAAATTGGAAATGTTAATCTCAGTCCTTCACTTTATGCTGATGATGTCATACTAGTTCTAAATAAATCCAGCAAAAGTCTGCAAGATTCTCTAACTAAATTGAATAACTGTTTTATTATATTTAGTATGATGGTCAGGCAATAACAAGATGAAGACAATGAAAATAGGTAGAAGCTTTGAAAATATCAACTGCATTGTGAAAAGAGAACCTATAGAACAAGTAAAACATTTCAACTACTTAGGCACAATTTTTAGTGAAGATGGTAAATTAAATATTGAAATAGACAACAAAATTTATAAAGCTGGTTTGATAGGAAGTTAACTGAATAAATTTATATGGAATAAGAGAGAAATTAGTCAAAACACTAAATTAGCTGTATACAAGACAGTGTTCGAACCAATTTTAACTTATGGATCTGAGAGGTGGATCAGAAGTAAAACACTTGATCAAAGACTAGCGACTGCAGATACAAAAGTTCTAAGAAAGGCATGAACAGATGGCATCAATGCAATATCATATTAAAAACGAGGATATTAGTTAAGAACTTGACTTTGTTAGCATCCAGGAATGCGTCAGAAGAGCTAATCTCACGTGGTATAGTCACTTAAACAGAATGGGAGAGGAAAGATAAGCAAAACAAGTGTTCTCTGTATGGTTGGCAGGAAAAAGACCCAGAGGAAGAACATGATATAGGTGGATTGATACAGTAAAAAGTGCCTTAGAAGATAGAAATATAAGATCTGATAATGTTGGAGTCTTGACAGGTAGGAAGTTAGTAATGATGTAATTTTTTTCATGTAGTACTATCATATCCTGAACACTCCTTGAGGGTACATATCAGGAATCTGATGATGATAATGATTTTATTGCTGACTTTAGATGGTCCTTTAAAATCCATGATTGCATTAGCTGACAGAGGACCTTTATGCAAGTTCTGGCAGGTTCTAAACTCACAAAAAGTTTCTGATGAATTGCACTCATTATGGTAAAATAACTTTGCAAGTAACACATGATAAAGTAAATTGAGGCACATCTTGAATATGACTATCAATAGGAATGCATTTGTGAAGTTTTCTCTTTACTTTATAAATCTTATGATGCCAGCAAAACAGGTGTTCATCTTCATTTTATGCAAATTTTCTGCTTCCATGGTAACAACAGTGCCATATTCCTCCTGTTGGCAAACTTCTTGAACTATTTTTTAAGAATATTTCTTCCCATGTCTTGACTGCATATCTCATAGCGCATGTACTGTAGTGGATGTTGAGGTTCAGTATTGTTTTTTTTTTCCCACCATACCATATTAGTTTTAATTTCAATACTATCTTGCCATAATTTCTGGAAGAAGTGTAACCAGATTTCCTCCTTGATTATTTAAAGTTTTCTTTTATCTTCTTATTCAAGTTTCTCAGAGTTTTTCATCTGCTTGGTCTCTTCACTGTAGGACCTGTTTCCAATTTTGCTATTACTTTGTTTCTATTCTCTTTTCTGCATGCTTTCTTTTTTGCTGTTGTTCTTTTGCATTTATAATTTCTGCTTGTAGTGATTTTGTATTTATCCATTGTTTATATGCTTCTTTTCTTTGATTCTTGCTTCAATATTCTTAACCCAGTTTCTTATTCTCCCTTTTCTTCTATTTACTGTTTGTTATAAGACATTCTAATTTTGATTTGTCTTTAGGTGGCATATGAATTTCATCTCCTGGTGTGAGACCACCATTCTGCTTATTGCAAGCCTGAAGTGGTTTGAAAAAAATTCATGTTTGGTCTCTGGAGCAAGGTTTCAGAACCAAGTAAAAAATGAATAAAAATAGAAATAAATATATAAAATCAATAAAAATAGAACAAAGGACAAGAGTTTGTGAATGGATGAGGAGGCATGTACTGGCCAATGCACAAGACGCAGATTCTTACCACCACAAAACACGAAAACTAGGTGTCATTAACACACTCAAAAACAGAGTGAAGAAAGTTTGCTTCTTATAAGACTGTGTTACATCGTTGCATTCTCCTATTTTTTAACCGTTATTATCTCTGTAATCGCTATTATCTATTCTGCATACGGACCTAAGAAATTTCTATCTATGGTTTGTCTCCTTTTCGGATACTGGCAAATTTATATTTTAAAGCTGCGCCAGCCAGTATCCTATAATAGAAGGGACTCTTACTCAGGGAGACTTTCGTAGAACTTTAGGCATATGCACATTAATAAACACTTTGTTACGGTCATATAGATTTCAGTTAGCAGTCGTGACCTGTAATCTATCTCTAAACACTTTCTATTCCCTTCTGCCTAGGTTCAATTTTTATAAGTGGTAATTTGATCTCATAATCAGGCATAACTCAAGCATAGGCAATGAAACATATTTATTGTGATTTCAAGACATTTACAACTATGATGTATCATATATTCAATGATCTCAAATTCATACAAATAAATTCATGTTAAGAAAATCAGTACATACTAAGTTAATTCAAATCATACTAAGTTAGTTCAGGAAAATGCTAAACAAAACTAGATAAGGTAAATGGAACACATTACTACATAGACTATAATCCTTTTCCACAAGTTACTCATTAGTTACACATTATATGTTCTGGTGACATTCGATTAAATGCTTTCTGCAATATCAGCTTCACTTATCAAATTCAGTCACACTAATATATGTAATCGCTTCCAGACAATTTTGTTTAACGGAAGCTAGCCACTCCAAATAATAATTCTCACTAAAGTTTTCTAGTAAATTGTAAACATTCTTCTATTACACATGATTTTCTTTCCTTTAACACAACTGAAACATATAATAAAATTCTCTACTTTATCAACTCTTTTCCGGATATCAGGTTGCTTCCATGTGTAGGGCCTGGTTACCTTCTGATTAGGCTGTCTCTGCGCCTGGCATTGGGGCTAAGCAGTCCTTGTAACTGCTGCTGGACATGCACGTGTCTGTTACCATGTCTAAGGAAACTTTCTCCGTTCCTTCCGATGGAACGTTCAGCAAGGGCTCGATTCTGCAGAGGCCGATAGCTCATGATTAGCTCCACATGGAATCTCTCAAGCATCTCCAGGAAAAGGCCTGCTGTCAGACATTGCTGCACCGACGCACGTCTCTCTCAAACCACCAGTCAAAAGATCCACAAGAAGCCAGAAAAAGAAGTCATGTAAAATGACGTGCATCGCCTTATATTCCCACTTCGTGTGCCCTATTTTTCGCTGCGTATTTTCTGCACGACCCTCTTCGTTCATGCCCCAAGTTGATCACTTACTCTTCTTTTGCGCTTGGCATGCTGTTTTCATGGAAATTGTGGAAACATCACCTTCCGCGTATGCTATTGCCTCCGGCCCTATGCTCAACTTATACGGCTCACATGCAACCTTTGGACTGCTACTTACAACTTGTCTAGTGATTTACAGAATACTAGATACCTTAATGAAACTAATAATTTTCTTATACAAAATTCTCTATTCTGACACAAATTCTCTATTTTGATTACCGGTTAGACAGCAACAAAATCTTAGTAAATTACATATAAAGAATATATATTCTCACATATAGCAAACAATTTTCTTTATTTTCTGCTGGAGTGCAGGTGTCTCCTTCAATTGTTAGATTTAATTTGTTAAATCCTGAATGAATAATTTCCTTTCAAAAGTTCTCCATTCTATATTGGTTTAAGCCAATAGGAATACAATTTGGTCGGCTAAATCCGAAACTGCCAGCCCATCCTCATTCGTTTAGTATCCTTGAAGATTCGGTGGCAAGCCTTGAAGAATATACTGATTGATTCAGCCAGAGAGGCATGTGGTGAGGTTGTCTGCAAGGATAGAAAAATCAGAACTTCATGGTGGACACATGAAGTTAAAGGAAAAGAAGAAAGCATATCAAAAGTTCCTACCAAATAAGTCAGTTTTTGCTCTAAGAGAATACAGAGACAAATGTAAGAATGCGAAACACCGTGTAAAACAAGCTAAACAAAAGTCATGGAAGGACTTTGGCAAGAATATAGAAAATAAATGTCAAGAAGGTGGCAAAATATTCTGGAAGTTGTTGAAGAATCTTAGGAATGGAGGAAAGAGTGCTGTAAAAGGAGTTAGAGATTATAAAGGTGAAATGAAAATGGGAAAAAAAAAAGATATCCTTGAGGTATGGAGTAATTATTTTGAAAATTTGCTAAATGAAACAAGCAGTGATGACAGCACAGTGATAAAAAACACTGACCAGGCATGCAGTCAGGAATACATATCCATACTTGAAGTAGAAAAAGCCATCAAAGGCTTGAAATGTGGAAAGGCAGCAGGAGTATTCAACCAGAAATACTGAAGTATGGTGGTATAAAAGTCTTACAGTGGCTGCACTGCATAGTTCAGAAAGCCTAGACAGAGGGGCGAATTCCCGATGATTGGAGTAGAGCTCTAACAGTACTCATATATAAAAAGGGAAATAAAACTGAATGTGAAAATTACAGAGGTATCTCCCTCCTGAGTGTTCCTGGCAAGATCTCTGCAAGTATACTTGAGAAACAGTTGAGAAGAATTGTGGAAGTAAAGCTTGGTGAAGAACAAGCTGGATTCAGGCAAACATTGTCAGGATCAGATCTTCACTTTACGACAAATAGTTGAGAAAGCATGGGAATATAACAAAGATCTGTATTTACGTTTTGTCGATCTGGAAAAGGCATATGACAGGGTGCCAAGAGAGAAGCTATTCAATGTGCTACAATTATATGGTGTCAATGGGGCATTATATCAAGCAATAGTTAGTCTTTATTTGAGTTGTAAGTCAGCAGTTAGAATTGAAGGAAGTAGAGCAAGATGATTTAAAACTGGTGTGAGACAAGGATGTACATTATCCCCTCTGTTATTCATTATCTATATGGATCACATTATGAAGGAAAGTGGTATTAAACATGATATCAGAATTGGAGATGTTAATGTCAGCTCTTTGCTTTATGCGGATGATGTTATACTTATCAATAAATCCGCTACAAGTCTGCAAGATTCTCTGACTAAATTGAATATCTGTTGTAATAGATATGGTATGAAAGTCAGCAATAAAAAGACAAAGACAATGAAAATAAGAAGAATCATTGAAAATGTCAACTGTGTTGTGAATGGAGAACCGTGGAACATGTAAAACATTTCAGCTACTTAGGCACGATTTTTACTGAAGATGGTAAATTAAATATGGAAATAGACAACAGAATCAACAAAGCTGGTATGGTAGGCAGTCAATTGAATAAATTCATATGAAATAAGAGAGAAATTAGTCGGAACACTAAATTAGCTGTATACAAGACAGTGTTCAAACCAGTTTTAACTTATGGATCTGAGAGCTGGGTCAGAAGTAAAACACTTGACCAAAGACTAGACACCACAGATATGAAAGTCCTGAGAAAGATTAGAGGCATGAACAGATGGCATCAATGGCAATATCATATTAAAAACGAGGATATTAGGAAAGAATTTGACATTGTCAGCATCCAGGAATGCGTTAACAGAGTTAATCTCAGGTGGTATGGTCACTTAAATAGAATGGGCGAGGAAAGATTAGCAAAACAAGTGTTCTCTGCCAGGTTGGCAGGAAAACGACCCAGAGGAAGACCAAGATATAGGTGGATTGATGCGGTGCAAAGTGCATTAGACGATAGAAATATAAGATCTGATAATGTTGGAGTCTTGACAAGTAACAGACTGATTTGGAGGAAAATTGTAGATAGGAAGTTAGTAATGATGCAAATTTTCCATGTAGTATCATATCCTGTACACCTCTTGAGGGTACATGTCAGGAATTTGATGATGAAGTTCTCCATTCAGGATCTAACAACTGCATCAAAAAATAAAACTAGACTGGATTATAATAAAACAGCCATTCATCAGATTAAAGGGTTATCAGAAAAAAATTCCAATACTATACAAATACAACCTCAATGCCACCTTCAAGCCTTCTGCAAAATTAAAGAATTTATTCAACTCTTTCAAGGATCCACCCCCTACCCTCAAGGGAGTGTACCATATTTATTGCACATGTAACCTGGCATATATAGGTGAAACTTGATGTACAAATTCCTAAGTAGAAAAAGGAACACAAACAACAAATTAAATTTAATGCCTATAGTATTTGATTATATCCCGTATACTCTATACAAGAAATCACTGAAAGAACACCTGTTTTCTTACATCACACCAAAAATCTGGTATTATAGTTTGCCCATCGATTAGAGATCCTTTGACACTTCTGCGCATTACAGAAAAAGGAGAACCCATTCCGTATTGTGGGATGAGCTGTTTATTATTACAGGTCGGAAAATTCACTTCTCTTTTATGATTATTGTAGTTAACTATGTTGCTTGTACAAAAGTTGGAAAATTTGACTTATAAAGCACGTGATTTCGCGTGTTGGCGACCAATTCATACGTCCTTCATTTCTTTCTCCCCTTCAGCATGAATCGACTAATCTTGGCAAGATGCCAAGCAGAGACCTACAAATGGTGGGCGAACTATACAATGAATTTAAAGAAACTCAGGAAATTCTAATCAACCATAATAATCTGGAAAATAATCATCTCTTAATAATCTCAACAGTAATGATGGACTAAAAATCTGAGAAATGTGGATGGCCCATATTCGGCGGCGCACTGGTCATAATAATAAGAACTGTAGTGCTCCAAGACCTGTCATAATTTGTTAATAACAAACCTTAAATACTGATTAGGTCACCATTAATGCTGTATTATTAAAAGTTAACAAGAATTTGGTCTATGATTACCACATAAAACAGGACTGTAACTCTGATGTAGTCTCCCCCCCCCCCCCTAAAGGTCAGGCCAGTAGAGTAATGGTTGCCAAATTAGTGATACTTGGGCATATTGTTTGGATTGTAATATAATTTAATAAATTTAGTTTAATCCTTTATCCAAGTGTGAAAAAACAAAGTCTGCACCTAAAAGTATCTGCAGGACTGAGGTAAGGTGGTACAACACCTTAGAGATGATCTTACTAATGCTTCTGCCTGGTATCTCCACTTGGGCCTGGCTCCCACTGAAGAGACTTCAATAAAGGTCGAAACTAGTCTGGGTAGTGGCCCTTCCCTTAATGCATAACATTATACATATCCACAAGGGAAGATGCTGAGATAGGAGTGATGTTAGCTTGCTCCACTTTTGCAACGAGTTGCCCCGATGTTGTACCACCTTACATCAGTACTGAAGATACTTTTAGGAGCAAACTTTGTTTGTTCACACTTGGATAAAGGATTAAATTAAATTTATTATAGTCTAACCAAGTGAAAAATAAACTTTAACATCTTCCTCTAAATCCAGAGTAATTTAATAAAAAGGTGGCACACCGTTTGGCAACTCCTATAGGTAGAGATGACCTTCCTAATGCTTCTGCCTGGTATCTCCACTTGGGCCTGGCTCCCACTGAAGAGACCTCAATAAAGGTCAAAACTAGTCTGGGTAGTGGCCCTTCCCTTAATGCATAACATTATACACATCCGCAAGGAGATGTGTTTTGCATTATGGGAGATACTGAAATAGGAGTGATGTTACTTGCTCCACCTTTGCAATGAATTGCCTCAGTGTTGTACCACCTTACCTCAGTCCTGAAGATACTTTTAGGTGCAAACTTTGTTTGTTCACACTTGGATAAAGGATTAAACTAAATTTATTATAGTCTAACCAAGTGAAAAATAAACTTATAATATAATTTGTTTATCTCTCTTTCTTTGTATCTGCTCCAGATGATGGTGACCTTACTATATAGGTCAAAACAGGAAATTCAAGTTATTGTTCCTAACATGATAGTAGTCTCGATAATTTTGTCATAATAAATAATAATAAAAGAACCTGTTGAGCTTTAATTATCCTTTGCAACAATAAGTTGTATAATGCCCATTTTTAACTTATGCAAAACTTTGGAACAAATTAACCATGTAGGTTGAAAACTTGCTTTAATATTAATGAGAAAGAAGCATCAGAAGAAGCAATGAGCACCTTAATTGATATTTTTACATCTTAATTGTTCCTTATACATATACAGGGTGTCCCAAAATTCACGGAAGATTTAAATTTAGCGCCATTTGTGCAGTAAAGTGTTGCCAACGAGAAAAAAAAGACAGCGTGACAGCTGACATTTCAGGGTTATTAAAGCATTATTATACACAGCGAAGAGAGTTCGTTGAATGGATTATGAAACAACAACAAGTGGATGCTTATTTTTCAAACAAAATCATCTTCAGCGATGAGGCTCATTTTCATCTTGACGGCTTCGTTAATCGACAAAATTGTCGCATTTGGGGTTCAGAAAATCCACGAGTGATTGTTGAGAAACAAATGCATCCACAACGTGTCACTGTTTGGTGCGGATTTTGAAATGGAGGCATCATCAGTCCATTCTTCTTCGAAAATGCGGCTGGTAAGGCAATAACAGTTAATGGTGCTCGCTATCGCAACATGATAACAGTTTTTTTGTGCCTAAATTGCAAGATATGAATGTGGACAACATGTGGTTTCAACAAGACGGTGCCACATGCCATACAGCCTGAGAAACAATTCAATTACTGCATGAGTCATCTCCTGGTCGTGTAATTTCCCGTTTTGGTGATCAGAATTGGCTGCCCAGATCATGTGACTTAACGGCGTTGGACTTTTTTTCTTTGGGTTTTTTTTGAAGTCTAAGGTTTATGCCAACAAGCCCACAACCACCCATGCCTTAAAAGAAGAAATTTCATGCTGCATCAACGAAATTCAGCCACATTTATGAAAAAAGGTCATGGAAAATTTCGACAAAAGAGTGCGTATGTGCCAGCAAAGCCGTGGAGGCCATTTACCCGATATGCTATTCCATGCATAACCTATACTGTATACTTTATGAGTCAATAAGAAATTACAATTTTTAATTAAAAACCCGTGTTTTCTTTCAAAATTACTTCTTGCGTGAATTTTGGGACACCCTGTACATACATATTAAGGTTCTAATTAGCACATAGTTTAATGTCGCCACTAAACAAAAGCTGAATGCATGGATGGTAGAACTTAAATACTGGTGTTGGCAGAGAAACTCTAGGATAACAGCTAGCAGCTCAAACTTTATATAATAACTCTAGCACAAAACTTGCCTGGTGGCTGAGTGTTTAGCATAACTCAACCACAGACGTGGATGTTTGTGGTTGAGTTATGGAGGCCTGAAGTTGGCTCAAAATGTTCTACATTTGGCCTCTGAAGTAGGGTTTCTGGATTATATGAAAAAATATATCATCGTCATCATAACGCTAATTATAGATATAGAGTCTCTTCCAGTTGTCTCATTATCCATCTAATATCCTTTTTTGAGGTGTACCCGACCTTCTCTTTCCAATTGATTTATATTTTATTATTTGTTTAGGATATCAGGAGTTGGCCATTCAGTTTACATGTTCTATCCATTTATGTTGATAATTGTTTAGTTTTTCTTCTATTGATTTTGTTTTTAGTTCTTTTAAAATATCTTTGTTCTTTTTTTGTCTAATAATACGTATTTTGCAGTTCTTATAAATCTCATTTCACTTGTTTTTATTCTTTGTTTATTGCCCAAATTTCACTGCCATATAATAATGGGGACACTAACTAAAGTATTGTATACTTTCAAGTGTATTTCTTGAAAAAAATGTGTGAATATATGAAAATCCACCCACAGTAATAAAGTACTGAAGATTTACAACTTTTTGTGGATGAAAGTCAAAGTCATATTATAAAACAGATCTCCAAGTCAAGCAAGTCATAAAATCCAGTAAAACTGTGGTTCTTTTACTTGGGAAAAAATAGATCTCTGAACTAGCAGATCAGTTTTAGACTCAGCATCATGGTTCTAAAAGTGATCTACTGGTTATCTCTATGTCAACTTTGCTAATCAAATAAGGAGATTACCATAATCATGCTTTTATTCATTCTAGACAAGTACTTATCTTCTCATATCACTGATTACAATTCTCACCCATGCTCATGCCAATTTAGTCTTTTTTCAACAACCATGTCTCCATATTACCCGTGGTTTATTTTTAACTCATCTTAATTTATTGATGCCTGTATTGTCTTGCCTATATATACATCAGGATTCATTTTAATTCTCTTGGAATTTGCTAGTCACTCAGGAAGAACACAGAGATTTTAGAGTATTAACTACACTATAAAAAATGACCAGATGCACTGTTAGCAGCAAAGATCTGGTAATGTGGCAATTTAATAGTTCTGTGATTTGCTCCATTATCAACAGCCATTTTTAAATACAGGTTGTGTGTGTAAATCTAGTTACTTTGATTATCTTAATTAAATTAAACTTGCCAAGAAATTATATTTTTGTTTAACCCATTATCCAAGTGTAAGCAAATGAAGTTTGAGTATGAAGTATCTTAATGAATAGACTACTTGTATATAGAGGCTGATGACTTCACATCAATTGCCTCAACATCTCATAATGTAAAACACCTTCCTACTGCTATGCATTATAGGAAGGGTTACAACCCACTGAGATCTCATTAGAGGAGATCTCATTAGAAGATATCAAGTTTGAATGAATGCAGAAGTCATATATTTCCTGTATATAAGCAGTAAAAAGGTGCATCCCGTTATTATTAACATCCCAACCGGCCATGACGTCTATACACGTCCAGCTAAATCTGGATATGATTCTGTAACACCCGTTGAATAACATGGATAAGAAGTGCAATTTGGTCTCACTATTTCATCCACCTCAGCCAATAGGAACATTAAAATACTCTGGATCAGATAGCTGCAGAAAGTTTTTGCACTTGGTTAGAAAGTAAATTAAACCTGCCAAGCAAGAAATTATATTCTTTACATGTGAAGTATGTTTATAATTAGGCTACTTGTATATCAAGGCTGATGACTTCACGTTAATTGCCTAGTTGTAAAGATAATTGAGGAAAAGATAATTCAGTATACTCAGGTGTCACTTTAAAATCCAATATGCTAAGGGTATGGCAATGAATAGGTTGATGTGAAAGGAGCCACTATAATGTAATGTGGAAAGGAAACAATGTAAGCTCACTATGCAATGAATTATGCACCGATTTTCATCAGCACTTACTGCTGAAAATCTGTGCATGACAAAACACAGGGTGATTTTAAAGTAACGAAACTTATAAAATCTAAAAAAAATGACAAAAATAAAGGCCGTTTATATACAGTGAACTTATTTTTTAAAGGAAAATTATTAACTCATACCGTTTTGGGGTAGCAATACTGACTCTAATTGGTTTCGATCCCACTATATGGACGTTCTGCATTTCAACCAGAGCTGCTTGGTATTCTCCCTCATTAGTGAAACGTATAAAGCCATACCCCTTACTGATGCCATTCTGATCTAGAACAACTAAAATGGAAGACAAAAGCAATGATAAATAAAGGTCATTTTATGTACTAACTGTCATGCAAAGAATTCTCATGACAGCCAAGATTCAAGCTTTCAAACTATGCTGCTGATCATGATTTATCCTGACTGAGTTTAATGGTAATAATATTCATAAAATAAATTCACTTAGTTTATAAATTATTTTATTATTTCAATATGTATGTTCTTATTACCACGATTTAAGCCCCAGGACGAATGCAGATAATTAAGCATTAAAATGTTTTTTTTAAATCCCCCCCCCACCCTCACCACCTAAGTAAATCCCTTACAAAAAGTTGTAAACCTATAAGTACATCAGTGCAACTGCTGAGATAATGCAACAATAAACCCTGCTCTAAAAGCCAAACATGGAATGTTTTCAACTTTTTCTTCATGCTTCCAAATAAATAAGAAATAATCTCATCCCAGCAATGAAATTCTTTTACAATTTGTGAACATCCAAATCTGCAGTTGGATTTGAACCCGCAGCATTTAAGTTAGAGTTACTATTCCCTTGGCAAACCAGGCTGGCATTAATATTCAGAACATTTTTACCTTTACATTTGGTCTTTTTATTGCACAGAGCAGATTCCAAAATTTTAAGCTGCCTCCTATTTAAAATTTTGCATACATTCTTCCTTTAGTAATCACAAAAATTATTGATAATTAATTTTTGTATTAAACATTTTGTAATCAAATTAACAATTAACACTGTATAATGTTTGGAATATGCTTTAATAAGTGATCCCTTTCTGTATAAGAGTGATTTGCACATCTGTAAAATTCATCTACATACCAAATCAACTAATACTAAATAAAATCTTTTCTTTTTGATAATTTCTGGCTAAAAAATTTACTTGGTTGATTTTATCACATTCATATGTTATTTCTGTCATTCAGAAACTTAAAAAAAAAAAAAAAAAAAAAAAAAAAAAGAGGGGGTATCCTTGTTCATATTTTATCCATAAAAAAAAAAAAAACGACCTCACTTTTTATCCAAAAAATAAGGAGTGAGGTCATACCTATAATGATTTTTTAATTCCCACAATTCTTTTAACTAGCTTCTTTAATTCCAGTAACTAAACTTTACATAATGCCAGTGCCTAAATGTGTATAATTACACATTCAGGTACTAGAATACCAGTTAACTCTCACCACTTCATCAACGTTCATATTTTTATCCAACCAGCTCTCCCTCTAGATGTTTTTTTATTATTCTAAGTGCATGGGTTATCTCATAGATGCCTATTCGGCATCCCATGGTCTGTCTTTTTTATTTTTCCCAACTGGCTGCAGTGTCCTTTTGGTCATTCAATGCTGCATCACAGTTAATTTTCCTTTCCAGATTTTCCTAGCAATACAGAAAGGCCTCAGAACCCTGGCCTTTTGCCTGCCTTCTTACTTTGAAATATGACCTCAAATCATATCCACAGTTATGCTGATGATAACACACTTCACAATTCTTCCTTAATGACCCACTTGGAATGTTTTAACACTGCTCACAATTCCACATTTCCAAGGGTTTAGGCTGTTAAATGGGCAAAGGCATTCATTGACAAATTCCTTTTTTTCTCACTAACAACTTGCCCCAAACAGCACTGTTACCTGTTACACTGTGTGTGACAAGCCTTGGGATCTCTAGTCTGTGGGACTGTGATATATATATATATATATATAAAACCAAGGCTTTATGTCTGTAATCTGTATGTGCTTTCTATCTGGTTTGCCTGTTTTGCAAAATGAAAAATTTGTTTCCAAGGGGGGGGGGGGAGACCCTGAAACTGAGGTTACTTCAATGGGATGAAGGCAATCAACTCTAATGCTAACAAAATTACAGAACTGTATTTTAATTAACATACATAAGAAACATGTAATGGAAGGGACTAGAGAGTATGTATACCAGAGTAATCATGCAGTTTTTACATGAGAGGTGACAATGTATGTAAGAGGCTTTGGCAAAGAATGGACATAATGGAACTCTGCAGGATATTTGTATTAATATTCAGATACCCCACAAGTTAAAATATAAAAATAAATCGAAGAGGTTAGTAATAAGGTATTTTGTTAAGTAGTTATTCAAATGTATGTTTGTTTTCGAATGTTGTGAACAAGACGTTTTGCAGTGTTATTTTAATATTTTATTTATTGAAATCTTGCTGTTTAGATGTGAAACAAATTTATTAAAATTGGTTGTTTAGAGTAATTGTAATTTTATGAGCTGTGAAAAATTCTATAATGTTGATGCTGTTTGTGTGTGGACAAACATTTATGATATGTTGTCAATAGAGAGAGAAGAAAAATTCACCACTATATTATTGGAAGTGATTAAATGCATTTACCTTGGTGTGAGAAGACTGAAATGAACTGTTATAATTTCTGGCTGTTTCATAATGAAATTATAATTAAATAAACTTCTTTGCACATACAGAATGGACCCAGTAAAGTTTGTTTTATTGAGGATTTAAGTCTGATATGTGATTTCTGGCAGCTGATATGTTTTTAGTTAGTTCTTCAGAAGCTTTTATATAGAAAGCAAGGTTATTCTGAAGTGACAAAACTATTGTTCAAGTTTTAAGGAGCATACTGAGACTTTTCACAGAGAAAATTAATTCATTCTAAAGTGATGGTATAGTTAAGTAATTTATTCTCTGTAATCTGTTATTTTCATACAGAAAGTGAAATTATAGACATGAACTGAATGAAGCCAGGATACATTTTTGCCAATGTTCTATGATTTTAAGGTGCAAGAAGAGTTTTCACTTATGTTGCTATCATATAGAGAGCACTTTTGTTTTCTGTTAGTCTTAGGAGACAAGAGACTAAGGTTTCAGGAGTTTTTTCCATATAGGATAATAACTGTTGGCGTACGTAATTAAAGAAAAGCTGGGTAGAAAAAGTGTTTTTTATGTTGCTTGATGCTGTAGTTTGAAGAGTAGATCGGCACTTACATAGTTAATTAGTTGATTTGATGTTGTATATATATTTGTTGTATATATATTGATTTTGTATATATACAAAAAACACAAATATATATATA
The DNA here is from genome assembly GCF_054136105.1 of Typopeltis vanoorti. Classification (NCBI taxonomy): domain Eukaryota; kingdom Metazoa; phylum Arthropoda; class Arachnida; order Uropygi; family Thelyphonidae; genus Typopeltis; species Typopeltis vanoorti. Next base: position 36,011,423 of record NC_143568.1, read on the forward strand.
TATATTTGTGTTTTTTGTATGTTAAAGATTTTTATTTTGGTTACAAGAGTGTGTGTGCACACTCAATTGTCTTCTTCTTCTTCTCTCTCTTCCATCATCTATGTGGATGATGATGAGGCTGAATGAACTTTTTCCACTTCTGTCTGTCCCTACAGAGTCTGAACAATTCTGTCCAGTTTGATGTCGCTTGTGATTTGGTTTTCAGGTCCTCTTTTATTTGGTCTATCCATCTAATTCTGGGCTGCCCTTTGGATCTTTTACCTTCCATTGTTGTATACAGGGTTTAGTTAATAGCCTTTCTGTTTCCATTTTGGTCACATGGCCAAACCATTACAATCTTCTTTCTTAGATTTTGTCTGCTATTATTTCTTGTTTTAGTCATTTCCTTATGTCTTCATTTCTTAGCCTATCTAGCAGAGATACTCCAAGTAATCTTCTTAGCCAACTGATTTCAGTAGTAAATCAATCTCTTAATGGGTTTAAATGAGTTAAATAGGCATTTAAGAGGTTAAGTTACATCTGAGATATCCTGGGATACACAACATGTGTATGTTAGATTTAGTTTAGTTACAATGTTTTCTTTTAATTGTTAATAAGAGATTTTTAACCACTTAGAATGTGTGAAGAAGAAAGCAAAAATATATGCACTCCCACCCCCACATAGATACATAAAAATGGTGCAGTTGACAAAATTTAATTATAGTGGTATCTCACTAATCCGAACCCTCCATTAATCCGAACTGCGGTTTGAAAGAAAAAAAAAGTTGTATTTATTACGTATTATTATTTTAACTGTTATTATTTATTTTATTATTATTACAGTACAGTATTTTTTTCACACTGTCGATTGTAAGGTTATACTGTAGACCTATTTTGATTTATTGTATGTTCAAGTTTGATTTTTTATACTGTACAGTACATACCGTATTGTCGGCATGTATCACTGCTGTCCTTAATGAACTGATTAGTCACCACTATTGCAGTGTTTGTTTCTCTTTACGTTCCTTCAACAACAATGACTGGCCTAAAGCCTGGTTGTATATAACGCTCAGTTTTTCTTTGGTTATTGAAATGAAATGTTGTCTGAGTTGTCGTTTATTGTTTTGTGTTTTCCTAAGTTTTCAGTGAATGATTATCGATGGTTTTAGTAAGTGATTTTATTTTTCAGATAAATTTTAAAAGTGATAGTTTTATTATTTATTAACTTCATTTTTTATTTTACTGTTTTTAACACTAAAATTTATTTCGTTAAAATGGCTACCGGGTCGAAGCCTAACAAAAGAAAATACGTAACGTTATCATTGTCGGATAAGTGTAAAATAATTCAGTGTCTGGAAAAGGGTGAAGCAGCTGTACAACTTGCTACTAAATACAATGTCGGCAAATCTACAATCAGTGACATAAAAAAAAAAAAAAAAGATAGGATTTTAACTTATGTTTCAACCACAGAAGAAGGACCAAGCAAGAAAGAAACTCTGAAAACAAGTGTGATTTTTCTTTACTTGATTCTGCTGTTTACACGTGGTTTCTTCAAGAAAGAAGTTGTCATACTTCCATCTCTGGAGACATTTTAAAGCAGAAAGCTAAGCATTTCCATTCACAAATTTACCCGGATCAGAAATTCAAAGCAAGTGATGGTTGGCTAGAAAAATTTAAGACACACCACGGTATTCGGTATCTATCAATATCAGGGGAAAAACTGTCTAGTGACTTTTCTGCCATAGAACCATTTCAAAAATCTTTTTTAGAAAAAAATCTTGAATTAAATTTAACCAATGATCAAATTTATAAAGTGGACGAAAGTGGTCTTTGTTGGAGGTCTTTACCAGAGAAAACTCTAGTTCACAGAAATGAAGCCTCAGCACCCGGTCGAAAAATGTACAAAGAGTGTGTCACGATAATGCCTTGTGCAAACACCTCAGGAAAACATAAATTAAACTTACTTATGATTGGAAAATCAAGAAACCCAAGACCATTTAAGAACTGCTGTCTTCCAGTTTTGTACCGAAGCGAACGTAAAGGATGGATGAATATCGAACTTTTTTCAAACTGGTTTCACAACGATTTTGTACCGTCTGTTGAAACTTATTTTAACAGATGGTATCTGTTAAAATCCCAGAATGTGGAAAACAGAAAGCACTTTTATTATTGGATAACTGTCCTTGACATCCTCCGGCAGATGAATTTCCATCCTCACTAATCATAGTGAGGATGGAAATTTTACGGTTATGTTTTTGCCTCCACACTGTACTCCATTGTTGCAACCAATGGATCAGAACATAATACAATCTATTAAATTAAAATATCATAAAGACCTGCTTTTAAATGTAATGTAATTTCCAAAAATTATGACATTACCACATCGATAAAAAACATAAATTTGAAGGATGTAGCATTCTCGGTTGCTGCTGCTTGGGAAGCTGTTGAACCTGAAGCAATTCGAGCATCATGGAAAAAACTGTGGCCTTCTAGAATTTACCGAGATAACTATGGTGATACACAAAAAGAGGAAATTCAAAACGTGCATGATTTGGTTAAAAATATAAATCCAGATGTTGAAATTTCACAAACAGATGTTACGGAATGGATTACAGGTAGAACTGAAAGTGAATTCGAAATCAAATCAGATGCTGATGCAGAATGAATTAGAAGACGATGATGACGATGAAGAACTCGAAGAAAAAAAAGTAAAACATGGAAAGGCAGTTGACAGTTTCAATATGTGTATAATGGGCTAAGCAGAATGATATGCCATTCCACAAAATTTTGTTGCTAATGCAGCTCCGAGAAGAAGAAGTATTCGAAAAAAGTTTAGCTTCCAAGAAGCAAAAGAAAATTAGTGACTTTTTTGACAAAGAAATAAAAAAAACTTTTGTGTTATTTTGCAAAACTTTTTTTTGTGTTCTGTACAAGAAAGTGATATTTTTTACGCAAATTAAATATGTACTGCACTATGCAATTTTATTAAATCAGAATCCTCAACAATACAGTACATACACTTTTTGGGCATCCTTCGCGTGGATCATCAAGGGTGGTACAGCCACATTTAATTTTTACGTTACAGTACAGTAGCTTTTTTTTTTTTTTATTAGTTACCTCATTTATTTGCAAAATTAAATTGACGTATCATTAGAATCTGATTATTTTTGTCTTAAACGCTAGTTATTGCCTCTTGGGGGAAATTCGCTAATCCGAACGAGCACGGTTTTTATTAGTTCGGATTAGCGAGATATCACTGTACTAATAAATATAAACTTTTTACAAATAATAAAATTAAAACTTTTATAATGATGCACACAACATGATAATTAAATTCTTCATTCTAAGAAATAATAATTAAGAAAATTGAATCATCAGACATTATTTTATAAAAATAGCACAATGAATCAAAACGCTTCTAATGCTATTGGAAATTCTGTCTCAAATTTAGGCAATTATGAATTTTCTAAGCTTGTGAATTTAAGTCATGTCATAACTAAAGGGAATCCCTTCATACAGGAAGTAAAAGGGAAGAAGTAAAATATATATACAGTGGCACCTTGAGATACGAGTGCCCCAATATACGAGTTTTTTGAGATACGAGCCGTCACTAGGTTGATTTTTTGCATTGAGTTAAGAGCCAGAATTTGAGATATGAGCCTGCTTCGGTGACATCACAACCACCACGCTGCTCAGATTCCCGAGTCTTGTGCATCGTTCAGTTCATGTTTATCCTACCGCAGAAGCATTTCTGTCGTGTTGAGTTTTAATTTCGTATTTTATTTTTTTATTTTTGCATGTACAGTTATTTAGCTAATGTTTTTCATATAACCATGAGTCCAAAGAAGGTGAGTGTAGAGAACAGTGGTGAGAAAAGGAAAAAGGTGATATCCATGCAATTAAAGCGTGAGATAATAAGACAAATGTGAGCAAGGCCTAGGAGTAATAGACTTGTCAACACAGTACGATTGCACTACTTCTATGATATGTACTATTCTGAAGCAGAAGGAACTCGATAAAGGCTATAACGCCAGCTAAGGGCATTAAAATTATTTCAAAGCTATGCAACTTTGTCCATGAAAAGATGGAGAACTTGCTGATTTTTTGGTTGACAGGGAAGCAGCTTGCAGGAGACACTGTGACAGAGACTATAATTTGCGAGAAGGCATGAGCCATTTATGCAGATTTGCTGCAGCAGACTCCAGATACTTCAGCACAGGAGGCTTCACAAGAGCAGTTCAAAGCCAGTCATGGGTGGTTCGAAAATTTCCGAAAAAGGACTGGCATTCACTCTGTTGTCAGGCATGGTGAGCCAGCAAGCTCTGATTCTAAGGCAGCCGAGGAATTTGTAAAAACCTTTGCTGAATTGATCAAAGCCAAAGGATACATCCCCCAACAAGTTTTCAACTGTGACGAGACAGGGCTCTTCTGGAAGAAGATGCCAAGCAAAACTTACATAACGGTAGAAGAAAAGAAGATGCCAGGAAGCCCATGAAGGATAGATAGGTTGACCCTCGCACTGTGTGCAAATGCGAGTGGCGACTGCAAGATGAAGCCACTGCTCGTATACCACTCAGAAAACCCCAGAGCCTTCAAGACACATAAGGTTTTAAAAGAAAAATTGCAGGTTATGTGGAGGCACCAGGCAGTGGGTCAACTTGGTCGTTGGTCCTGCCGTTAAGGAATACCTCGAGGTCAATGACTTACCCCTGAAAGCACTTCTCGTCCTTGACAATGCTCCTGCCCACCCACCAAACCTTGAGGACGTCATCCTTGAGGAGTTCAGCTTTATAAAGGTTCTCTACTTTCCACCCAACACCACCCCTATCCTACAGCCCATGGACCAACAGGTGATCTCCAATTTCAAGAAACGTTTTACCAAACACATGTTCCGACGCTGCTTTGAGGTTACGGAGAGCACAAACCTCACCCTTCGAGAGTTCTGGAAGGACCACTACAACATTGTCATATGCCTCAAAATTATTGATATGGCCTGGCAGGATGTTACAAAAAGGACCTTGACCTCTGCATGGAAAAAGCTTTAGCCTGAGGCTGTGGCTGAAAGTGACTTTGAAGGGATTTAGACCTGAACAGGAAGTGCTGAAGGAGATCGTGTCCCTCAGAAAGTTCATGAGCCTGGAGGTGGATGAGGGAGACATAGAAGACCTTGTCGCCGCACATTCCGAGGAACAGACGACAGAGGAGTTAACGGAACTACACACGCAGCAACATATGGAGGTTCTGCAGGAGATTGGTACACTGCAGAGGAGGTTATCTCTTCAAGTGAGATAAAGTGTTGGCAATGTGGGAAAAAGTTTCGGACTTTATTGAAAAGAAACACCCTGAAAAAGTTGCAACTGGTCGTGAAGCGGCACTATTTATTGACACTTGTCTCACTCATTGCAGAAACATTCTAAAAGGGAGGGAGAAACAAAGCTCCTTGGACAGTTTCTATTGAAACGCCCTGCAGATGAAAGTGATGAAAGCGTGACAAAAAAGAAAAAAAACTAGTGAAGAAGAAAATTAAGTTAAGCAAAAGTGAAGTGAAAGAAAAAATTAATACCATACACTAATCGGCTCCGCCAACATCTGTTTATTTCTTTAGATTCTCTTTTACATGTATGTATGTACAGTATTTGGTTTAATTTTGTTTGTATACAATATTTGTTCATTATAAATACATTATTATAAAAAAATTGGAGTGGTTTCTTGAGGGCTGGTATGAATTAATCTCATTAATTAATTTCAATGGGGAAAACTGATTTGAGATATGAGCATTTTGACTTTTGACTTACTAGATAATGGAGAAAGCAAAGCAAACTTCGGAAGAGCTCTAGGCTTTGGTGAATCAACTATACGAGCCATTTTAAATAAAGCGATTGAGTACCGCGAACAAGGCAAATTGGCATCTGCATCTTTGAGTATACAGTGTACTAGAAATAGAAGCCCATTAATGATCAAAATGGAAGATTTACTATTTCTTTGGCTAGAAGATTGTAATCAGAAGGGTATTAACCATCGACAGCAATAATCTTATGCTCAAGATGTGACTGCAACATTTTCTGCAAGCAAAGAAAATTTCAAATCTTGATCCGGAATGAAAATGTAAAATTAACAGGCGAAGCAGTAAGTGCTGATAAAGATGTTGCAACCAGATATCCAGCTGAATTAAAGAAAATAATCGAAGAAAATGGGTACGACGATCATCAAATATTCAACGTAGACAAAACTGGCCTGTTTTGGCAACAGGTCAGTTTTGTCTATGTTGACAAAATTTTTGACAAAATGGCAACAAAAACATTTTTAGAAAGAGAAAAACAAACCACACCTGGTTATAAAGTATCCAAAGATCGCGTAACACTTTTACTTGGAGGTAATGCCGAAGGTGATTTCAAATTAAAGCCAATGCTAATTTATAGAACAATGAACCCAAGGGCTTTTAAAGGCTGTAACAAACAATTCCTTCCAGTAATATGGGAATCAAATAAAAAGGCATGCCTTACCAAACAGTTGTTTGAAGAATGGTTCACTTCGCATTTTTGTCCCGCAGTTGAAAAATACTGCAATGAAAATAATTTAGCTTTCAAAGTTATTTTAGTATTGGATAATGCCCCTGGACATCCTACCTCACTTAATGATTTAAATAGTAATGTGCAGGTTGTATTTTTACCACTGAATATGACATCTTTGATACAGCCTATGGACCAGGGAGTCATTTCTGCATTCAAGGCTTACTATATTAGAAGAACTTTTGCCCAGGCAATTCAAGATACAACTGGAGTCGATCCAATCATTCCAAAGGAATTTTGGAAAAAATATATTAAACAAGCAGTTATAAACATTAATGAGTCTTGGGAAGAAGTGACAACCAACTGTATGAGAGCAATCTGGAAGAATCTTTTGCCTGAATCTGCAAAAAATGTTGGTTAATCCCTCAACGAAGTTATCGATAATATTGTTTTGACTGGAAGTGTTCTTGGCTTTGAGAATGTCAATTAAGGAAATATTGGAATCACATTCGAAAAACTAAGTAATGAAGATCTTCTTGGAATCGAACATCAACAGGCATACGAAGAGGAAGAAGAAAAGGAAAGTGAAGAAATGGAAGATGTATCTAAAGAAATCACTATCAAAGAACTTGAAGAATTGTTTAGGACAATTGAGAAGGCAAAAAAACTTATACTATAGATAGATCCAAATGTAGAGAGAAGCATGAATATTAGGCACAGTTTAGATAAACAAATTGATTGTTATCGCAAAATCACGGAGGAGAAAAAAAAAAAGCTACCACTGTTCAATTTACATTAGATAAGTTTTTTTATAAAAATATTTAGATAAGTTTTTAAGTAACAAATATGTATAAATAAATATATAAATACATTTCACCTTAAAAAATAAATGTTTCAATTTTTATATTTTGCAGGATTCGTTATAATTATTCCCATTAATTCTTAACATTGAATAATGTGGTTTTGATATATGCAGTGTCCATCGAGGATTAATTAACCACATATATCAAGGGATACCTGTAGTTGGGTGCTTAAGGGTCAAAACTGTATAACTGGGAGGAGACTTCCAGGTAGCCTTTTAAGGAATGCAGAGAACTGACCAGGGCTTCTGACCTAATGACCAATCCTCACCTTCACATGAACCATGTTAGGTACCTGGATACTGAACAAACAAGGATGGGCTGGAAATTTTTGTATTCTTATTGGCTTACTGTATTCTTATTGCATTCTCACTTTCACATGATGAACCATGTTAGTTATTTACCTGGATACTGAATGAACAAGGATGGGCTGGCAATTTGGGATTTAGCTGATCCAAATTGTATTCTTATTGGCTCATGACAGAATTTCATGCTGGCTGGCTGGGGAGTTGTCTAGGTAAACAAGGCCCCCATTTTTTTTTTTTTTTTTTTTTTTTTTTTTTTTTTTTTTTATTGGGGAGCTAGGGAAAACAAAACAAAGTCAGCAATTAGAACAAATCCTGTAACAGATCCCAAATGAACATCAGAATATTTCAAGATTGGTACTATCAACAGAAGAAGCTTCAATGAAAAAAAAATGGAACTAGCAGAAGGATTGGATAAGTACCAGATCAACATAATAGGCATGATTGAAACAAAGAAGGCAAAACACGTAAGATCTTTATAAGAAACAAATACAAAATGTTATATTCAGACAATAACAATCTAGTGTTGAATACTATTGTAGCTATAGTATTCAACACTAAATATGAGGATAATTTTCATGAATAGCAGGCAATATCAAGTATAATGATGTGGGCAAATATCAGAATGGGGAACCGGACAATGAGATTTATGTGTGCTTATGGCCTTACAAGAAGGTTTTACTAAGGAAGAAATGGAGGGATTTTTTGAAGCATTAGAGAAAGCAGCTGACACAATGAAAAAGGAAAAGTTGGTCCTTGTTGAAGACTTAAACCGCAGAGTAGGAAATGATTACCAGACAGAAATGTTTTGGGAAAATTTGGAGAAAAGAGAAAAGCTAATAATAATAGTAAATGCATGCTGGATTTCTGTTGAAGACATGGGCTAGTTATTACTAACATTTCGTTCCAACATAAAAATGTGTACAAATTCACATGGAGAGAAGAAAATTCTCATTGACTGTGTTATTGTAAACAGTGATGTTTTCCCCACTGGTTCAGGACTCATGAGTATACAGAGGACCACTATTTAATGTTGGGCAGGATAAAATTCAATTTTATACTGAAAAGAAGAGTGAGTAAGAAAGTTTTAAAACGAATCAAGGCTGAGCAGTTTTCAGAGGTGAACTAAACTCAAATACACAAACATCTTTGATGAAAAAATGAAACAGATTGAAAACAAGAACCAAACCTTGGAGATTCAATGGCAAACTCTGAAAAAAACATCGACTGATTCAGCCAGAGAGAAATGTGGTGAGGTTGTCAGTAAGGATAGAAAAATTAGAACTCATGGTGGACTCAGGAAGTTTAAGAGGCAGTCGAGGAAAAGAAGAAAGCATATCAAAAGTTCCTGGCAAGTAAGCCAGCAAAACACTGTGAAAACTAACTAAATAAAAGTCATGAGATGACTTTGATAAGAACACAGAAAATAAATATCAGGAAGGTAGCAAAATATTCTGGAGGCTATTGAAAAATCTTAAAAAAAAAAAGGGAGGAAAAAATACTGTAAAAGGAATCAGATATGATAATGAGTATATGAAAACTGAAGATAAAGATATTCTAGATGTCTGGAGTAATTATTTTGAAAGACTGCTAAATAAAACAAGTGTCAGCACAATGGTAGAAAACTCCCAACAGGAATGAAGTCAGGAATACATATCCATACTTGAAGTAGGAAAAAACATCAAAAATTTGAAATGTGGAAAGGCAGCTGGAACAGAATGAAATTCAACCAGAAATGCTGAAATATGGAGGTATAAAAGTTTTACAGGCAGCTGACATAAAGACAATGGAAAGGTGGTCCTTGTTGGAGATCTGAACAACAGAGTGGGAAATAAAACCCACCAGGAATATAGGCACATTCTGGGAAAATTTGGAGAAAAGGGCAAAGCTAATAATAACAATGGTAAGTATTTATTGGACATTTGCTTAGGGCATGGGTTAGTCATTACTGACACCATGTTTCAGCATAAAGATTGGCACATAAGAAAAGCCTCATTGACTACGTCACAGTGGATAGTGATATCATTATGCTGGTTCAGGATACAAGTGTGTACAGGGAATTTGAGATTGTAAGTGACCATTACTAAGCAGAATAACAATAGATTTCACATTAAAAAGAGCAGTGACAGAACCATAGTAGAAAATTTCAAGAGACATGCAAAGAGGAGTACATATCAATACTTGAGGTAGAAAAAGTTGTCAAAATCTTGAAGTGTGAAAAGGCAGCAGAAGTCGATGATATTCAACAAGAAATGCTTAAGTATGTAGGTATAAAGGTTTTGCAGTACATATGCTGCATAATTCAGAGGACCTGGTCAGAAGAGTGAACTGGCAATGATTGGAGTAGAGCTCTCATAGTACCCATTTATAAAAAAGGGAATAAAACTGAATGTGAGAATTACAGAGGAATTTCTCTACTAAGTGTTCCAGATAAGATTTATGCAAGCATACTTGAAAAGAAGTTGAGAAAGATTGTGGAAGAGAAACTTGGAGAAGAACAAGCAGGGTTCAAGCCAAATAGATGTTGTCAAATCAGATTTCACTTTAAGACAAATAGTTAAGAAATCATCAGAATATGACAAGGATCTGCACTTAAGTTTTGTAAATCTGGAAAAGGCATACAACAAGGTGTGCAGAAAAAAGCTTTTCAAAATACTACAATTATATGGGACAAATGAAACATTAGAAACCGCAATAAATAGTCTATATTTAAGTTGTCAGTCATCAGTTAGAATTGAAGGAAATACAGAAAGATGGTTTGATGTAAAGTCAGAAGTAAGATAATGTTATTCATATCATTTATATGAAAGAAAGGCCGATATTAGAATTGGAGATGTCAAAATTAGCCCTTGCTTTATGCAAATGATGTACTTCTAAAATATCTAGTGCTTTTAAAATTGTGTTTGCCTGAATCTCCTTTACTGCACCATTCATGAAATTATCAGAACTAGCGGGAGCTTCACACATAAGAGATAAACTTGGTCTACGTAAGAAATAACAGCAATAACAAATTTGACATGAAAATCAGCAATAAAAAGACCAGAACTGTGAAAATCGGCAGGGCATAGAAAACTTCAGCTGCATTCTGAATGGGGATCCCACAGAACAAGTAAAACATTTCAGCTATTTAGGCACAGTTTTTAGTGAAGATGGTAGGTTAATTCTTTGCTTGTTCTGGAAATTGACAACAGAACAAGCAAAGCTGGTATGGTGGATCACCACTAAATAAATTTATATTGAGTAAGAGGGAAATCAGCCAAAACACTGAACTAGAACTATACAGGATAGTGTTCAAACCAGTATTAAGTTATGGACCTGAGAATTGGCTTATTATTATTATTATGTGACACCTCCAGGGAGTCCAAACACTCATTGAGGGAGGGTACCTACTCTACAACTCTCTTATCTCCACCACTCAATCGCCCAACTACAATTACACTAATGACATTTACCGCCCACCACCACCACTAGTATTTTCACAAACAATCACAAACATCCATGCTAACAGCGGGATTCAAACCCACAGCATTTTGACTGGAGAGCAGATATGCTAACCACTCACTTGGCCAACCAGGCCGGCAAAATTAAGAAATAAAGTACTTGATTAAATACTAGCGACCACAGATATGAGGATTCTGAGAAAAATTAGGAGAATGAACCGATGACATTAATGCCATATTCATATTAAAAATGATGAGGTTTTAGAAGGGGCGCATAGGGTCAAAGCTGTATAACTGAGAGGAGACCTCCACATACTGAACGAACCAGGATAGGATGGCAATTTGGGATTTAACCGACTAAATTGTATTCTTATTGGCTTAAATCAATATACAAAATGATGGTACAACATGACAAAATTTCATGCCGGCTGGGGAGTCGCCCGGTTAAACAAGGCCCACGTTGTTTTCGCCAGGGAACTAGGACGAACAGCAAAAAGTCAGCTACCAGAACAAATCTGAAAGCACACCCCAACTCAACATCACCAGAGCTAAAGATCAGTACTATCAACATAAGAAGCCTGAATGGCAAAGAAATGGAGTTGGGTGAGGAACTGGATAAGTAACCAGATCGACATAATAGGGATGACTGAAACAAAAAAGACAAAAACTAGAGAGACCTTTCTGAGCAATAAATACAAAATGTTATACTCATATTTGTAGATTTAGGGACTCAAAAACACACATGTTGAACAGATTATTTTATTAATTACAAATAAAATAAAACTTGACGTTTCGACCTCTATATCGAGGTCATCATCGGAAGATTACAACTGTATACAGAACCAAGCTATATGCTCATGCTTTCTATACCAGTAAACTAAATCTACGTAGTTAATAAATCTTTTTTCTAGCCTGACCTCTAGTGATAGAAAAGAAAAACAAAAATAAATAAATTTAAAAAAAAAATATATATATATATATATATATATATATATTATAAATAGATAAATGCAACTACAATAAACTGTTAGAGTCCTCATGTATTAATATTCTGGATAGTTACAAAATGATTTCTTTCAGTTGCTATTGAATGTTCTAAACACTTCATCAGGTCACCAAGTTGTCTTCTTGTAGTGGGAATTTTTTCTAATGCTAGTTTAGGATGTTATACAGGTTGTAGATGGGTCCTCCACATTCTTGAAATGGTGAGGCCATCATTTTTGTTGATATTTGGGTTGTGTTTGTGCATTTCACAAGACTCTTTAAATTTTCTCTCAAACCAGGTTTTGGTGCGGTGTAGGGACTTGGTATTTTTCCAGTCAATTCTATGGTATGTTTGGAGTGCATGGTCAGAAAGGCCTGTTTTACCGAAGTGGAGGAATTTAATGTGTCGTTTGTGTTCGTTTTGTCTGATTGGGATAGTTCGCCCTGTTTCCCCTATGTATGGTATGTTACATGTGCAGTGTATTTTGTATACCCCTGGGTGTGCTAGGTGTGGAAGAGGATCTTTAGAGGAACTGAGTAGGTGTCTTAGCTTATTTGGGGGTTTAAAGGTGGTTTTAATGTTGTATTTGCGAAGTGTTCCGTCTATTTTTTCAGAAATGCCTCTAACATAAGGAATGGCAATAGCATTCTTGAAAACATTTTTGTTCTTAAGGATCATACTATATGGATCATATTATGAAGTGGTATTAAATCTGATATCAAAATTGGCAATGTTAATCATAGCTCTTTACTTTATGCAGATGATGTTATACTACTGAATAAATTCAGAACAAGTCTGCAAGATTGTCTGATAAAATTGAATAACTGTTAACCTATTTTCATAACAATGAAAACAGGCAAAAAACATTGAAAACATCAACTATATTTTTAATAGTGAACCTAAAAAATAAGTAAAACATTTCAACTATTCAGGCACAATTTTAATGAATATGGCAAATTAAATATGGAAATAGACAACAGAATTAGTAAAGCTGAATGGTAAGAAATGAGCTGTATAAATATACTGAATAAGAAAAAAATTAGTCAAAACACTAAATTAGCAGTATACAAGACAGTGTTCAAACAAACTTTAATTTATGGATCTGAGAGTTGGATTAGAAATAAAACATTTGATCAAAGACTGGAGCCTTTTAAAAAGATGAGTGGAATGAACAAATGGTAAGAATAGCAGCATCACATTAAAAATAAGGATATTAGGGAAGAACTTTCCATTGTTAGCATTCAAGAATGTTCTAGTAGAGCTAATCTCAAGTGGTATGGTCACTTAAATAGAATGAGTGAGGAAAGATTAGCAAAACAATTGTGCTTTGCCAGGTTGGCCAGAAAAAGATTCAGAGAAAGACCAAAACGTAGATGGATTGACACAGTAAAAAGTGCCTTAAAAGAAAGAAATATAACATATGATAATGTTGGAGCCTTGACTAATAACAGATTAATTTTGAGAAAAATTGTTGATCAGAAAGCTGACCAAATTGTATTCTTATTGGCTTAAACCACAATATAAAATGATGGTACAAGATGACAGAATTTCATGCCAGCTGGGGCGTCGGCCATTGTTTTCACCAGGGAACCAGGCAAACAGCGAAAATTCAGCTACTGCAACAAATCCTAAAACACACTCCAACTGAATATATCACCAGAGTTAAAGACCAGTGCTATCAACATAAGAAGCATGAATAGCAAAGAAATGGAGCTAGCTGAAGAATCAGATAAGTACCAGAAATGGAGATGGCTGAGGAACAGGATAAGTAACCATATCAATATAATAGGGGTGAATGAAACAAAAAAGACAAAAACTAGTGAGATCTTTCTGAGCAATAAATACAAAATGTTATATTCAGGCAATGCCAATCAAGGAAAAGAAGGAGTAGCCATAGAATTCAACACTAAATATGAGAATAATTTTCTCGAATAGCAGGTAACATCAAGTAGAGTGATGTGGGCAAATATCAGAATGGGGAACTGGACAATGAGACTGATTTGTGCTTATGGCCTTACAAGTTTTACTTATTCTACTAAGGAAGAACTTTTTGAAGCAGTAGAGAAGGCAGCTGACACAATGAAAAAGGAAAAGTTGGTTCTTGCTGGAGAGCTAAACTGAAGAGTAGGAAATGATTACTAGACAGAAATGTTTGGGGAAAATTTGGAGAAAAAGCTAATAATAATGGTAAATGTTTGCTGGATTTCTGTTCAGGACTTGAACTAGTTATTACTCACAATAATATGTTTCAACATAAAAATGTGCACAAATTCACATGAAGTGAAGAGGCAAGGAATAAGAAAAGTGTCACTGACTATGTTATTGTTGATAGTGATCTTTTCTCGCTGGTGCAGGACACTAGAGTGTATAGAAGATTTTAAATTGGGAGTGATCACCATTTAGCCTTGAGCAGGATAACATTGAATTTCATATTGAAAAGAAGAACATAAAAGAAAGTTCTAAAGTGAATAAAATTTGAGCAGCTCTCAGATGTGAACTGTAGACAAAATGTACAAACATTATTGAAGAAAAAAATGAAAGAATTTGAGAACAGAAACCAAACCTTGGAGATTCAGTGGCAAGCCCTGAAGAAAAGATCGATTGATTCAGCCAGAGCCGAATGTGGTGAGGTTGTCTGCAAGGATAGAAAAATCAGAACTCCATGGTGGACACAGGAAGTTAAAGAACCAGTGAAGGAAAAGAAGAAAACATATCAAAAGTTCCTGGCAAATAAGTCGGCTTGTGATCTTAGAGAATACAGAGACAAATGTAAGAAAGCTAAGCACTGTATAAATCTAGATAAACAAAAGTCATGGGAAGACTTGGGTAAGAACACAGAAAATAAATATCAATAAGATGGCAAGATATTCTTGAGGTTGTTGAAGGGTGGGCTCCCCCCCCCCCCAAGAAATGGAAGAAATAGAGCGCTATAAAAGGAATTAGAGATGATAAAGGTGACATGAAAATTAGAGAAAAAGATATCCTTGATGTATGGAGTAATTACTTCAAAAAATTGTTAAATGAAACAATCAGTGACATCACAGTGGTAAAAACCACTAACCAGGCATGCAATCAGGATACATATCCATACTTGAAGTAGAAAAAGCCATCAACAGCCCAAAATGTAGAAAGGCAGCTGAAGTAGATGATATTCAACCAGAAATTCTCAAGTAAGGAGGTAAAAAAGTCATACAGTGGCTGCACTGCATAGTTCAGGTCTGGACAGAGGGACGAATTCCAGATGATTGTAATAGAGCTCTCATAGTATGATATATAAAAAGGGAAATAAAACAATGTGAAAATTACAGTGATATTTCTCTAGAGCGGATCTGAGTGTTTAGAAAGGCTTATGCGTTTGTCATACATGTTGATTAATTTTGATGGTATATATTTGAACACAGACTAATAAGTAAATAATTAATTTATTGCCTTATAGCCCTTCCACATTAAAACACCCAAGATATATGGGAGCACGAAAAATTCACAAAGAAGGTACACTCTTATGCCCTATTGTGGATAATATAAACAATCCAAAATACAAACTGGCTAGACATTTAAGCTACTGGCTACTCTCTCACAAACAATTCTCCCTCCTTTGTCAAAAATTCTGCCCACCTAAAAAGTATTTTAGAAAACCATACCTTAAAAAGTTCAGACATACTGGTGAATTTTGACATCACCTTGCTATTCACAAATGTACAGCTAACTGAAACCCTTGATCTGCTAAAGTCACAATTTCCCCTTGATATAGTTAAACTATTTAAATTCACAATACATGCAGGATATTTTACATGGAGAGGGAAAATATACAAACAATTAGATGGGACAGCTATGGGCTCCCCCCCTTAGCCAACTTCTACATAGAACACCTGGAAAAGCTAGCTATCAATAGAGCCCCTCTCAAACCAACATTTTGACTACACTCTGTTGACGATGTGCTTGCTATTTGATCACATGGCCCAGACACATTGGCTACATTCTTAGCGCATTTAAATAGCCAACACCTAAAAATCCAGTTTACAATGGAAGTGGAAGCTAACAACTGTCTGCCCTTCCTAGATACACTAATCACACGTTTTCCAGATGGTTCCTTATCATTCTCAGTTTATAGAAAACACACGCAAACAAGGATACATTTACAGAAACAATCACTCCATAATCCATCCCAATAGTATGGTATCCTAAAAATGCTAACCCACAGAGCAATTTGTTCCAATGACAATGCTCTTATGGCTGAACTCACATACTTATGCCATACCTTCTCAGCCAATGGCTATAATCCCCATAAGATAGAGAAAATACTAACTGCTCTGCAGAAATACCCACACTGTTCACCATGGAAAACTACAGCAAAAGTCACCATCCCATACATTAAAGGCACATCGGAAAAGATATCTAGAGTGCTCAATAAACATCTATGCACTGTATTTAGACCATATGTCAAATTGGCTACTCTCATCTGTTCACCTAAGGACAGCATCTTTCCGTTATTACATGCAGGAGTTTACAAGGTACCCTGTTCATGTGATATAGGTTACTATGGTCAAACAGGAAGAACTTTGGACATCCACCTCAGTGAACATAGAAAATACATTTTCTATATATTTTCTATGTTCACCGAGGTCCAAAGACCCGACTATGGCAAGTCTGGTCTAGCAGACCATGTTTTGGATACCCTTGCACATAAGATAAACTAGAAGAAAACTAAAGTGCTGCACATAAGCTTTTACAAGTCAGAGAGATTGTTCTTAGAATCAACAGAAGCCTTGAAACATACTCCAAACCTCAACAAGTATTTGCCTAAAATTTGGGAGACAGTCATCTTAAGACATAATACCAGTTATCTCGCATTTTTTTTTAACATAGAGGGTGCCTAATTAGGACTTTAGTCTTTGTGTTGCAGTTACAACTGTTCTAACTAGTCACATTGTTGCACCATATTATCGTCTCGAGCATGTGACAAACTGTTTCTTGTGTGATGAAAATGCTGGTTAGAACCAGCAAAATATCAACAATAAGTCAATAAATTAATTATTTACTTATCAGTCTACGTTCTAATATATACTGTCAAAATTAATCAACATGGATCTGAGTGTTCCTGGTAAGATATATACCAGTAGACTTGAGAAATGGTTGAGAAGGATTGTGGAGGAAATGCTTGGTGAAGAACAAACTAGATTCAGGCCAAATAGAGACTGTCAGGATCAGATTTTCACTTTATGACAAATAGTTCAGAAATCATGGAAATATAACAAAGATCCGTATTTAAGTTTTGTACATCTAGAGAACGCATATGACAAGGTGCCAAGAGAGAAGATATTCAAAACGCTACAGTTGTATGGTGTCAGTGCGGCATTATATCAAGCAATACTAAGTCTTTATTTGAGCTGTATGTCAGCAGTTAGAATTGAAGTACAGGAAGATGGTTTAATGTTAAATCTGATGTTAGACAAGGATGCACATTATCCCCTCTGTTATTCATTATCTATATGGATCACATTATGAGGGAAAGTGGTATTAAACTTGATATCAAAATTGGAGATATTAATGTCAGAGCTTTGCTCTATGCGGATGATGCCATACTATTCTAGATAAATCGGTTACAAATCTATAAGATTCCCTGACTAAATTGAATAACTGTTGTAATAGATATGGTATGAAGGTCAGCAATAACAAGACAAAGACATTGAAAATAGGCAGAAGCATTGAAAATATAAACTTCATTGTGAATGGAGAACCTACAGAACAAGTAAAACATTTCAGCTATTTAGGCACGATTTTTAGTGAAGAGGGAAATTTAATATGGAAATAGACAACAGAATCAAGAAAGCTGGTATGGGAGGAAGCCAACTGAATAAATTTATATTGAATAAGAGAGAGAGAAATTAATCAAAACACTAAATTAGCTGTATAGAAGACACTGTTCAAACCAATTTTAACTTATAGACCTGAGTTAGAAGTAAAACACTTGACCAAAGAATAGAGACCACAGATATGAGAGTACTGAGAAAGATTTGGAGTGTGAACAGATGGCCTCAATGGCAATATCATATTAAAAGCAAGGATATTAGGAAAGAACTTGACATTGTTAGCATCCAGGAATGCGTTAACAGAGTTAATCTCAGGTGGTATGGTCACTTAAATAGAATGGGCGAGGAAAAATTTGCAAAACGAGTTCTCTACCAGGTTGGCAAGAAAAAGATCCAGAGGAAGACCAAGATAATATAGGTGGATTGATATATTAAAAGGTTTCTTAGAAGATAGAAATACAAGATCTGTTGGAGTCCTGAAAGGTAACAGATTGATTTGGAAGAAAATTGTAGATAGGAAATTAGTAATAATGTAAATTTTTCATGTTGTACTATAATATCCTATACACCCCTTGAGGGTACATGGCAGGAATTTGATGATGATGTAATGATGTAACTCTTTCATCTAGTACTGTCATAATTATCCTGTACATCCACTGGGGATACATATCAGGAGTTTGATGATTATGATATATATATATATTTCATTTATTGATTCATTCAGCTTGTTAGACTGAGCAATTTTTTTTTTTAAATGTAATCTCACCCATAGAATCCAAATTGGGATGTGACAGCACAATAGAAGATTCTCACAAGCAGAATCTCTTAGCCATTCCATACCAACTCCACTCACCTACAAGAGGTAGACACTGTTAAGCTGAATAACCTAATAGAAGGTAGGGTCAAACCTCAGCAGTAAGTTTGATCAATAAACAGATTAGTACTGAACGACTAGATAAGGATAGCATTCTAATGCTATGCTGGAAGAGGACATTACTAATTAGATGTTATCAGGACAGGACACAGCATCTAAAGGATGGTAACAGAAAAACCAACATTGACAGCCTCAGTTAGTGAAGGTTACTGTCCTCTACACTTCAGAATTTGTTCAGCAAAAGTGGGATATTTAACCAAAGCATAGCTGGTAATTTGTCCCCAGCAGAAGAGAGCCAAGTTATTTGATCAACAGTGGCATGCACAGTCTCAGAATGAAGGTTACTCTTCTCCACTTCAGAATTTGGTCAGGAGAAGTGTGATATTTGACCAAAGCAAAGCTTGTAATTTTTTAGAAACATTGGCCCTGAGTCATGTGCAGCTCTTGTAAGACAAATCAAGTTGGTAATATTAACTTTCTGTGGGTGCTGAAAATCTTGCAAAAGATGGTAGGCTAGCACAGAAATATCTGACCTTGAAAATTGGAACATTATATTATTAAAGAGAGACCTCCCGGGAGTCAGGGACTCATCGAGAGAGGCCACAAAGTACACAAACCAACTATCATACTTGTTCTTGAATTCATTCACACTACTTGCGTACACACACACACAATATCGAATGGCAGTCCATTCCAATAATGCACTACTCTATGAGAGAAAAATCTAGTCCTAAAACCCATATTGACAGCATTCATTCTCAATTTCCATGAATGCCCTTACATCCTTTCCTCACCCTCCATAAAATGAAAAATTCCATCAACTGAAATCTTGCATGAGCCTTTCAGAAGTTTGTAAGTCTTGATCATATCGCTCCTTTTTCTCCTGTTTACTAGTGTCTGCTGTCTACAAATTCTCAATCCTGATATCATTTTTAACACCCTTTGCACTCACTCTCTCTAATGTATCAGAAATCACAACGGAAACCAGGAGACCAGACCTGTGCACAATAGTCCAAGCGAGGTTTTATCAAGGCCTTGTGAAAGTTGTTTTCAGCATTGCAATTATCTTTTGAGTTGTATTTGAAATCTCTGCTACATAGTCCCTGAACTTCAACTTGCTATCTGCTAACACTCCAAGATCCCTGGCCTGATCAGTTTCTTCTAGCATAATCTCACCAATATAATATGACATTGGATATCTAATCACGACGAAGTGCATGACTTTACATCCATTTCTCATGCCCACAATTCCAGCTAATTCAAATCATTCTGCAAGTACTGCATATCAGCAGCATTCCTGATTATCCTATCTTTACATCATCAGCAAATACCTGTATGTCAATTGTCAAATCCTTCCCAATATCATTAATATACTGATTGAATAACAGTCGATCAAGCATTGATCCTTGTGGTACACCACTGGTTACTTAAACCTTGCAGACTCACATTCCTCAAAGACCACTTTTTGATATCTGTCTGTCAGTCATCCTCTTATCCATGCTAATATTTTATAATCCAACATTCAACACAAGAACTTTGGCTAAAGGATTTTTAAGTAGACTTTCTTTGGAAAGAGACTGACAACCTTAAATTTGATTTTCTGGCATTAAGTGAAGGATTGCCAATTTATGGAAGGATTACCAAGTCTTCTTCGATGAATCACATCCAGGAAACAATATTGGAAGAATGGAATTGATAGTTGGCCCAAAACAAATAAAAAATGTCTCATCTTACAACCTTTTTATAAGAAAGAGTAACAAACTATTGTTCATATGGGCCAAACAGAAACATTAAAAATAATAGATTGCTATGCAATGACTTCTGCAACTGATGAAGAAACAAAATATTTTTACAAGCAAACAGAGGGCATTTAAAATACAAAAGCACATGTACAATAGTATGTGAAGATTTATTTCAATGCTGAAATTGTAAAGGCCAGCTAAGAGAGAAATATGCAGGTCCATGAAAAATAGATAGAAATGAAAGAGGGGAGTATCTGGGAGAATTTGCTTAAGCATACAGGCTTATATAATGAATACTTAAAAAAAAGTGCTCTGGAAGAAGGTGGACATGGAGATCTGCAAATTAAGTAACAAGAAATGAAATTGACTACATTATGCAAAAGTTGAAAAATAATCAAAAAATGTTGGAACAACTGGAAAAATGTACTGTGATATATGCTCAGATCACAGACCACAAACAGATAAAGGACAAGAAACAAAAATGCGAGGAATATCAAACCATAAATAACCAAAATGTATCGATAGGGAGCAGTTTGGCAAATTAGTAAAGAGAAATGATAAAAGCTTGGAAGAAGACACATAAAGATCTGGCCAAATTCAATCAACAATTAAAACAATACAAAACACAAGCAGTACTTAAAACAGAAAAGAATCACAGGAACATCTCAGCCAAGAAACTCTTGAGCTGCCAAGTAAAAGAAGAGTTAAAAGATTCAGGTCATACTTATTTAGAGAATATATAATGATAAGCAAGTTATTGAGAACAAAGATACAAGAAGATTGCCAAATTTAGAATAAATAAACTACAAGAGAGAGAAGAAAAACAAATGATCCTAAAAAAGGTTGAAATGGAATTAAGAATGAAAAAAAAAAAAAAAAAGGAATAATATCAGCTCCCTAAATGAACAAAATATCAGGAAAACAAACAGAAGAAAAATGGAAAAAATAGTCTAGAATTACTACTGTAAGCTCTACTGATCCACAAAAAAAGTCACTGTAATAAGACAAATACAGGTATCCCTTGCTTAATGTGGGATTTAATTAATGCAGCGAAATTAACTGCGACAATCCCTTTACATACGCGGCAAGAGTTTTAATTAACACGCCTTTAAATTTACCACGCAAAAACATTCAAGCCTCAAGGAGTGTTTCCTGGACGAGAAAAGAAAGTCATGAGCATGATGATGTCATTCCTCCCATTCATTAATCATTAAGAATGGGTGTATTACAAGCTCCAGTTGTTCTGCTGTATTCTTCATAAATTTTACAGCCCATTAATCATGTTGAAGAATAAGAGCAATCCCACAACTGTGTCATTAAGTGAAAAAAAGAGGAGGAAAGTAATTATCTTAGATACAAAATTTGATATAATTAAGAAATTTAAAAGTGATGAAAGTAGAAGATTGCAAAAGAATTTGGTTTTAACGAGTCTACAATACAGACTATTTTATCCAAGCTGATGAGTATTGCGAGCAAGGTATCAATGGAAGATCTGTTGATTATTTGGCTGGAAGATGCAATTAGTTCCTATAATATCACGGCCAAAGCTCTAAGCCTCTTTTCAAGACTTAAAGAGACTAGATATAAAGAAGACAATTCAAAATTCTCAGGTAGTAAAGGCTGGCGTGAAAATTTTAAATTAGGGCTGGACTAAAGAATGTGAAAATAACAGGTGAAGCTGCAAGTCCCAATGAAGATACTGTATCTACATTTCCTGCTGAGCTGCAGAAAATTATTACAATTACCGCCAAATTTTTGCTATAGATGAAACTGGCCACTATTGGAAAAAAATGCCATCTAGAACTTTTTATATGAAAAAAAAGAAGCAGTACAAGCCTGGCTATAAAGTATCAAAAGATCGCTTAACCTTATGCTTGGAGGGTAGGTTAATGGAGATTTTAAACTGAAGCTGCTGCTTATCTATCGAACTCAGAATCCAAGAGCTTTAAAAGGATGTAACAAGAACTCTTTACCTGTAATTTGGTGGGCAAATCACAAGGCTTTACCCAAAGCCTATTCGAAGATTGGTTTTAGTCTTATTTTTGTCCGGCAGTTGAGTTGAAGCTTTTTGCAAGAGAAATAATTTAGATTTCAAAGCTCTTTTGCTTTTAGATAACACACCTGGTCACCCAAATTCTCTTAATGATCTGTGTGAGAATGTGAAAGTTTTATTTTTTCCACCAAATACGACATCATTGCTATAACCCATGGACATGGGCATCATTGCAACTTTCAAAGTCTATTTTCTTAAAAAAACATTCTCAAAGGTAGTAAAAATTGGAAAAATTTTAACATTAAACATACAATTGAAAACATTCATGCCTCGTGGGAGCAAGTGCTTCTAGCTGCACGAGAGCAATTTGGAAAAACCTTTTGCCAGAATGCGCTAATGACTTAGGTGGTTTTCAAAATCTTGTGAACAATGTGGTTGAAGAAATCTTTGCAATTGGTGAAGACCTTGGTTTTGATGGTGTTGATGCAGAAGATTCAGATGAAGGTAGATAGATCATAAAGATATGGCGCAAAAATCAAAGGAGCCTTTCTTAGGCTCCTTTGTTTTTCTGCTGCCTCTTGTAGTTTACTTATTCTAAATTTGGTGCAATCCTCTTGTATCTTTATTCTTGGAGGCAGATGAAATAAGAATAGAAGATATCAAGGGAAATATCAACAAGGTTCACTTGGTACGTAAAATGAAGGTAGAATACCTGAGCAATGGAAATCATCTAAAACCATACTCATCCATAAAAAAGGAGAATATTAACATCTTTAGACTAATATGTCTCCTGTCCAATCTCCATAAAATATTAACAAGAACCATACTAAACAGAATCAAAAAAACATCATATGAAAATAGCAGCAAAGAGCAACCAGGATTTAAGAAAGGATACTCCACAATCGATAATATACATACAATAAACTTCCACTTTGTCTGCTATTTATCGATTTCAAAAAGCATTTGACACAGTAAGACACGATGTAGTTTTCAAGGCACTAAAAGATCAAGACGTTGAACAATCATATATCAAGTTAATTCAAAGCATATATACAGGCAGGAAAACCAAGATTACTCTCTTTAATAAACCCCTTGAAAGCAGTTTCTAAAACTCAAACCTGCATGGAGGTTTAAACATGGATGATGAGAATCTTAAAATACTCCTGTTTGCTGATGGTGTAGTTCTGATATCTTATCAACCATCTAAACTAGAAATAATGATGAATGAAACAGACTTGCACTGTAGAATGGCAGGACTACAAATACACCCTGACAAGACAAAGTGGATGAAAAATGAATAATGTCATGCCCAACAAATCAAATTACAAAATAGACATGAACAGAGTGGAACTATATTTATTTATTTAGGACACGCAATTAAAACGGAATTGATATATACGGTTGGTGATTATGAGAGACTCTCAGGAGTCATCTTGGAACAGTGCCATGGCTTGAGAAGCTACAAGGAAAGAATGTTAGTAATGCATGGCAAGTGGTCAGAGATTGCTTGACAGTAGCAGTATCAGGCTGCATACCCAAGGTCAAGAGAATAAACCAAGTTGGAATTAAGTGAATGAGTAGGGATATAAATCAAGAGCTGAAAAAAAAAAAAAAAAAAAACATTGTAGAGGAAATATTATAAAGAAAAAGCGATCTGCATACTCATGAGCAGTACAAAGTGCAAGCAAGAAGGGCGGTATGGTAAGAACTTTAAACAATGCTCATGGTAGGAAGGTAACTGAACCAAAAGAAATAGCTGAGTTGTTGAGAAATCATTTTGCAAAAGTGTATCATCCAGGTGGAGATTTTACAGTTGCTGATGTTACAGAGAAACATCAAAATTGAGGTAGATGAACAGGAGGTGTTCAGCATATTAAAAAATATGTGAACACAGCAGTGGGACTGGATGGCATATCAGCTCATGTACTATGTGACTGTGCAAGAGAATTGGCATTGCCTTTGACAAAGTTATTAAATTTAAGTCTCAGCTCTGGCAGAGTTCCAAGGAGTGGAAAGAGTAAGATTGTACCATTAATATATAGGTGGCTCCAAGACAGAGGTAGCAAATTACAGACAAATTAATATATCGGGTTGTTAAAATACTGGAAAAGTTGGTGAAAGGTACAATACAACAGTGTGTGAATAGGGATGCGATACTTTATAGTGGGCAGCATGGCTTTGTAAAGGGTAGGTCCTGCTTAGGAACTTATTCACATTTTATAAAGTGACAGCAGAATTAGATAAAGGTAATGGCTACACCCCAATACTGCTTGACTTTGCTAAGGCATCATTCGACAGAATACCACATAGAAAACTGGAGCAAATGGGAATGGATATGAAGCTAGTAGCATGGATGAGAGGGTGGGGAACAGATAGACACCATAGTAATATATGATGGAATCTAGGAGAATGATAGTGACTGGTGAGAGTACCTCAGGGTTCAGTGCTAGGACAATACTCATTAATTTGTATATCAATGACATAGGAAAGATTGAAGAGGAGATATTTAATTGTTTGCTGATGATACAAAACTGGGAAGAGCAATAATTGATAAAGATGATGTAAATATCCTATAGGATTATTTAAATAAATTGGCATTGTGGGCAAAGGATAATGACTGTCAATTTCATGTTACAAAATGTAAGGTCATGCACTTTGGGTTGAAAGATTACATACTATGTATCCTACTGATGGTACTGGATTGCAGGAAATTGATGATATTAGGGACTTGGGAATAATGGTACATAGAAAGCTGAAGTTCAGCAGGCATAATGCATAAGTCGGTAAAACTGCTCCAAGGACTGATTACCTGGATGTTGAAAAACATGCTAACAATTAAAGATAAGGAAGTTATTATCCCTCTTTATAAGACTATGATTTGGTCATCTCGACTACATATACAGATTTGGTCACCTGGGTTTCTTGGGGGAACCAGGAGGTGGTCGAGAGGTTTCAGAGAGAGTGACCAAGATAGTGACGGGTCTGTGGAAAACTCCCTATGAGGTTAAGTTGAAGGTTTGTGGGTTACAAAGTTCAGTTGATAGGCAGAAAATAAAGGACATGATAGAAACTTTTAAGATATTAAAGGGGTTTTATAAAATTGATGCAAGTGCAATTTTTCAATATATGACAAATAGAGAACTAGGGGCCATCCATGAAAGTTGTGTAAGAGTGTAGTTAGTAGGGATGTGCAGACTAGATTTTTTGCTTATAAAGTGGTGAGTGAGTGGATTGGATTGCCAGAATTGGGTTGTGAGTTCCTTGACAGTGAATGGATTCAAGGAGAGGTATGATAGATTTGTGTATGCGATGGTTGATTTGGGTCTCCTGTGATGGGTCTCTCATGGAGATGCCATAAAATAATAATAAAATATCAGATGAAATAAATCAATGCAAAAAGGCTGTTGGAAAGCTTTTAACCAGATAAAAGACACTCACAAATCAACAAAAAAATAGCTATCAAAATGAGATCAAACCTTTTAACAGTATTATTCTACCAGCAATGGAACACGGCAATAAAGGAAGATGAAAGCCCAATAACAACCCAAAGGACAATAGAAAGAAGAGTATAAGCAAGAAAGATCACATAAGACACACACCAAAATAAGGAAAAAATCTGGATTTTTTCCTTATAGATAGCTTCTAGATGTAGAAGCTATCTATAACAACAACAAAGGTGGCAGGACATACAGCATGTATGAGAGACAATAGATGGACTTCAAAAATAACAGACTGGTATCACAGACACATAAATAGTAAACATCTCCAACCAGAAGAATTTCTATATTAAAGTCAATAGGAGGGAAATGTAAGAGCATGGCACAAGATAGAAAAAAGTTGACATTTTTGCAACCTGCAGTCATGGAGAAACACTCAGAACACAGATTCCATCACATAAATCTCACCCACCAAAGGTTGTAAACTTACTGCACATTTAGTACAAGTACACTAAGTGTTAGATAATCCTGAAACCCTGCTATAGAGAGCAAAGCAGTGCGGTGCTCTCACATCAAGGGATGAAATTCATCTACCACCTAAACACATTCATAAACATCCATTCCCAGAGTGGAACTTGAATTCATGGCCTGCTGGCTTAAGAGTAGTTATATCCATTGGTACCAACCAACTGTCAATAAATATGGTTCATCATATTCTTTGGATTTTGGTTTTTGTGTTACACACCTGACACCTGAGCTTTTGGGATTTTATTTTCATTCCTCTCATAAAACCACTCAATTGCTGCTAATCAAATTAATAACAATAAAATAAATCTAACAGAAATAAATAAATATTATATATTTACTTTCTCAAATAGAGTTTTTAACAGAAACACCAATAACACAGTTATATTTGTGAATGGAAAGAACAGCCAGCTACCAGCATACCACAAGTAGATGGCTGTTCATCAAAGTAATTCAAGATCATATTCTATTTTCTAACTTCACTTTCTATCTCTCTCTTCTTCAACCCAACCATCTCAAAGGATGAGTAGAGTCCCCTGATTGGGGGGGGGGGGGGGGTCATGGCAAATTAACACAGCCAGCATGTCACTCCTCTGTTGCATCTCTTCTTCTAGCTTTACAACTCTATGAGTTTTAGCCATTCTTTTCTGTTGGCTTTTTTTCAATTGTTTAGCTTTCTTAACAAAAGATATATTTTATTTTTATTTTTATTTATTTATTTATTTATTTTTTTTTTTTTTTACAGGAATAGGTTGTTAGCCAGCCCATTGCCAAACCCCCAACCTGGAAGATCATGCTTCCAAATGTTTGTCCCCTGGTAGCTCAGCTATACCCCCAGGCACTGGGTACCCATTTCAGTCATCTCTCATGACATGCACAGGCTACATTGGGACTATTCTTTAATCTCGGTCACCACACTGCATCTCTTAAGAGCCATTATTTTATGAACATGTTCAAGGGGTCTGCCTTTTTGAGGGAAGACAAATCAGAGTTTCTGAAAGGAAAAAAAACCTCCACATGAGACTGATGGACTCACCATTTGATTGCAAAGGCCTGATAAAGGTTCCTCACCCCACCTCACAGATGAGATTTAAACCTGTCTTTCCAACCAAAGGGCTTGTCTATACCAACTGAGCTTTGGACTCTCTTTCTAATACCTTTTAATTCTCTAAAACAGAAGACTGATTGCTCCATTTTGTAGTCATCACTTTTTGGAAATAAGATAAATCATCTCTGGCTCAGTAGTTGAGTTTATGGCCACCAACAATATGTAGACATTTAGACAGTAAGAGTATGACAATCAAATGCTGTCATATATTCCTATTCTAACTGACATTATTCCAAAATAGCATGAGTTCTACAGCTGATTTGTGCAAGCTGCAAGATTTACTTCTCCCCCCCCTCTCATTTTCTGAGATAGGGGGAAAAAAAAAAAAAGAAGAAGAAAATGAGAGAGGAAAAGAAATAAATGCAACTTGCACAAATCGGATGTAGAACACACTATTTCAAAATAATGCCAGTTACGATAGGAATCCATAATCTGTAACTTGAATATAACTGGTCTTTCTGGTGATCTAGTGTTATGAAAGTTATCCATACAGAAACAACAGAAGCAACTTGCAATTTTCTACTGATCACAATATTTAGCTGAACTAATTTCATTTTATCAATAAAGGAAAATCTCTTAGACTATGCTGCTGTATAATTTCTCAGTTCATGATAAATTTACTATAGATTTATTTATAACTTTCATGGGAAAGAATCACAAAGTAACTTACCAAGAGAAGCTATACTGAAGCAAATTTTAAATCTTTTTATTATTGGTAAAAAATTTCATTTATTATTTATTTATTTATTTAATCATATCATGGATTGCACCATTGTGAATACGTTTTAAATTATTAAATCTTGTCTATTGCATCTATTGTAAAAATAGTTTGCAAGTGGTATCAGATTTCTATAATATATATATATATATATATATATATATACACAGGGTGATTCAGAACACTTGGGCCAAACTTTAAGGGGTGATAGAACACACCTAAACAAGCACTTTTCATCATATAATGCATGGTCCGAACTCAAGCGGTGAAGTACTAGGGGTTAGCATCTACTGTGTCAGGAAATGAAGAAACACAAGAATGACAGAGGAAATTCGAAATAATTGCAGAAATTACAGAAACTGCTCAAAAGAGTGACCCCAAACATTAATGCAGGCTTCACACTTTCAATGTAGGATTGGCGTACATTGGAGAAAACACCAGGCATTTCTTGTGCAGTGGCAATAGAAATCCTGGTAATAGGGTTCTCATTGGAATCAATGGGGCTATCGTAGATCAGGCTTTTCATATGGCCCCCATAGGAAAAAGTTCAGACATGAGAAGATGATATACGAGGTACGTTCTCCCATTCAGTCATTCTGGCAGAAGGTATATGCCAATCAAATGGCGATCGTGCAGCCAAGCGTTGGGACCACCCCGACCAATCCATCGTCGTGGAAATGTTGCATCCAAGGCGTTCTGCACATCCACGCTGAAATGGGGTGGCACTCCGTCATGTTGGAACCACATACGTGTTTTAATGTTTGCTGGAACAGGGTTCAGTAATTCTGGCAAAACCTCTTGTAAAAATACGAGGTACGTTCTCCCATTCAGTCGTTCTGGCAGAAGGTATAGGCCAATCAAATGGTCATGTAGGATTCCAGCCCAAACATTTATGGAGAAACGCCACTGGTATGAATGTGGATGTGTGGCGTGCAGATTTCTGCACGCCCACACATGATAATTGTGGGTATTAAAAATGCCCTCACGTGTAAAGGTGTATTCGTCAGTGAATAAGACATGTGCATCAAAGTCTAGCTGCACTGCGGTCTGCCGCAGGAACCACTGTGCAAAATCCATATGAGGCCGGTAATCTGCAGGTATCAAGACGTCCACCCTAGGGGTGTAATCGTTCATCTCATAGAACTCGCCACACCGTTGATTGGGGCACACTTACGGCATGGGAAATTGCCCGTGTGCTACATTCGGGATGATCTACAACCCAATGTAGAATTTCATCTGTAACACGTGCCGTCCTTGCACGCCTTGTATCCTGCATGATGCTGACAAAGGAGCCCATTTCAAACATATACCGATGCAATCGCTGAAAGGTTTTACGATCAGGCATGCGTCTGGTCGAAAAGCGCTCTCAGTACAGTCTTTGGGCTTCCCTCGCATTTCCATCTGCAGCTCCGTAAATGAAATGCATGTCAGCCTTCTCCTGATTTGTGAAAGAATCTATCCTTTTTTGCACTCCACGGTAGAAATAACAACAACTGCAAAAACCAGCGCATTGGAAAATGCCCTCTAACGCTTCACCGCTTGAGTTCGGACCATGAATTGTACGACGAAAAGTGCTTGTTTAGGTGTGTTCTATCACCCCTTAAAGTTTGGCCCAAGAGAGTTCTGAATCACCCTGTATATATATATATATATATATATATATATATATATATATATGTGTGTGTGTGTGTGTGTGTGTGTGTATATTAATTAATATACATATACTATAATTAATATATATATTAATTTGCTATTAATTCTTAAAAATTCTATCTTACTTCAACAATAATCAAGTAAATTGAGATTTCACACTTCAATATAAAAAACATAAAACAGTTTAATAATACTAAAATATATTAAAAGAAATTTACAACATTCTGAACTTAAACCACAACTTAAAATCTACAAAGATTATTAATTAATTATCACATCTTATCTGGTTTTTGGGCCCAAAATATACCACTTAATTATGCCTCTTACTGTGTTTGGACCTCTCTTGAAAAAAAGTTTCTTTATTCCTTCAGCAGAAACAGTTCTTTTTCAGAAAACCAGTTTATCTTGGATATAACTGTAGATTTCCTAATCTCAGTTAGATATATGAAAAGTTTCACACTTTAGAATAAAGTTCTCAAATTCGAACACTGTCTAGCATTCCTCTTTCAATGCCTTCTAGAAAAATCCAACAAAAAAGTTTCTTCTGTTTACTTTCATCTTTAAAATTCATGATCGTTTTCCTCGTCCTGTATCAAGGATTTCCAAGGAAAAAAGATGGAACACTTAAACATCAACTCGCTATATCCTCCAATTTCCTCTTCTTATATGAGAAACTTCATTTATAAAGTTCCTACAGCTATCTTTAACAACTGCTATTACAGTTAATTTTGTAACATAACAGCTAAATAACTTTTAAACATCTTTCTTTCTGAAAGACTAATACTCATGGAACTTTTCTCATTAGTTCCAAAAACTCTTACATATCACCACATATATGTATCTCTCAATCTCTTTTACGCAGCTCTATCCAGCTGTATATATACTTAGTTGCAGTGTTGTTTTTACTCACACATTTTCCAACATGCACGATGCTTCTGGTTCAGCTTCGCTCATGAAGTAAGGGAAACCACCGTCATCACATGTTATCTTCATAGCACTCTGATTGAAAGCAGTGAAAATTCACATTTTCACTCAACTAAGTGAGTCTTTTCAACTTATATATGTTGAACATAACAAATATTAAACCATAATACTAATTTTAGGTCAGGCTAACAAGTGAATCTACTATATTCACTTCATTAAAATCAGGATACACATGAACACAATTTACCAAGTATTATTATCATTACTGTAAGGGCACTTCCATGAAGTCTTTACTCATTGTAGGAGACCAAAACTATCCACACAATCTATCATACCTCTCCTTGAACCCATTAATAGACACAGCACTCACAACTAACTCTGGCAACCCATTCCACTCATTCATAACTCTCCAATCAAAAAATCTAGTCCCCACACCACTATTAACCACACCTTTATTCAACTTCCAGGGATGACCTCTTGTTCTGGTTCCTATAACCAAGTGCTGAAATATTTCCCCTGCAACAATCCTATAAAACCCTTTCAGCAACTTAAATGTTTCTATCATATCTACTTTTTTTCTCCTATCAACCAACTTATACAGTCCACACACCATCAATCTATCCTCGTAGAGAACATTACACAGACCACTTACCATCTTGGTCACACACCTCTGAATCTTCTCCATCACTTCTTCGTCCCAAGAGACTAGACCTGAACACAGTAATCCAGATGTGGGCATACCAAGGACTTATAAAGAGGAATAATAACTTCCAAATCTCTACTTGTGTTTTTCAACACCCAAGTAATCTTATGAGCTACCTTAGCAATCGTCCTCTAAACTTTAAATCTCTGTCTACCACAACCCAAAAATCTATAGCTTCATCTATATCCTGGAGTACAGTTCCATCAGTATGGTACACAGCTTGTAATCAATTTATCACACAAAATGCATAACTTTACATTTCTCCACATTAAACTTTTGTCCATACTGACAACCTATTTAAATCATCCTCAAATATCTTGATATTGCTTTAATTAACTATTACTCAGATTTCACATGATCAGCAAACAACTGAATATTTCCTTTCAGGTTATTTCCTATATCATTTAAGTAAAAATTAAACACTAGTCGTCCTAGCACTGAACCTTGGGCACAGCACTAGTCAACTGCTTCCACCCAGATTCTGCTCCTCCATACACTACTTTTTGATATCTGTCCAGCAGCCACCCTCTTATCCACATAAATGTCATATCCATCCCCATTTGTTCTAATTTGCATAACAGAGTTCCATTTGATATTCTGTCAAATTTGCAACATCCAACAGAATCATCATGTAGTCATTTCCTTTATCCAACTCTGCTATCATTTTATTATAAAAAGTTAGTAAGTTACTAAAGCATGACTGACTCTTCACAAAGACATGCTGCCTATCATACAGTATCATATTCGTATCCACCCATTATTCAATTCACTTTTTTGGCCAATTTTTCCAGTACTTTTACTGGAAAAGATACTCCTAAGATATTGATGGATATATAATTTCCTACTGCAGTCTTAGAAGTTCTGTTATGCAAGGGGATTATTTGCCATTTTTCAACTCCCTTGAAACTTTACCAGAATTGAGACTTAAAGAGCCTAATCAGCAGTATTCCCAGTACCTTCGCACATTCTTGCAAAACCTGAGCTGATATCCCATCTAATCCCACAGCTGCATTTACATTGAGTTCTGTAATATCCTAAGAATTTCCAATTCATCCACCTCTGTTTTTACAGCAGTAACCTCACTAGGATGATATACCCTTGCAAAGTGGTCACTTAGTAACTTAACCATTTTATCTTCTTCTGTCAGTTCATCACCATCATCGCTCATTAAGGTTAATCTCCCATAGTCATTCTTCCTCTTACTCACCACACAATGAAACTCTTTGAGATTTCCCTTGGCCTGCTTGGCTAGATTCTTCTCGTAATCTGATTTTGCTTTCTTTAGCATACTGGTCACCTTTCTTGCCTGAGCCTTGCACTGTTCATGAGTTTGCTGGTCACCTTTCTCGTTATATATCCTCCACAGCATTTTCTTCTTTGCTTAATGATATTACTCATCCATCTAACTCCTACCTAATTAACCCCATCCTTACTTTAAGTATATCATTTAATATTGCTTCCTCTAGCATCATTCCCTTGCAGAATTTTATGCCATGGCACAGATTAAGCTTCTTCCTAAGCTTGTCATAGTCACCTGCCTTGTAATTCCACAAATACCGCTTCTTGACAGAATATTCCTCCTATTTTACAATCTCACATATCAAGACTGTTTGGTCACTTTCATCCATCAGAGGCAATGTGGTCACCTTGGTTATGGATGGCCTACTGATCCTATTACAATTTCCAATATCTCAAACCCCAAGTCCACTCCATCACATGCTGCATCTAGTAATTATCTCTTAGTAGGTGAATAAATTCCATTTCTTTCCTGCCATGGGATCCTTCTTCCTACCAGTCTATATATCCATACGTGAAGTCACCCATAATAATTACTCATGCACTCTTGTATCAATGTCTTCCAGATCATTCATGGAACTGCCAGGGCTACAGCAAAAACCAACTGTATATTTTGTCTTATTGGCCTTGATCTTACACCAGATTGCTTCATATTGACAACAACCTTCCCCCTATCTCCTATTCATTTTGGCTGCAACTATGCATCACTACTTATACATACATATAAAAACAAACAATTAATCATGCAGTTCTCACAAATGCACTAGCAACCAAAAATGGTAATTTGAAATGGAAAATTTAAGTTGAACTAATTTACACAAAAATTACTGTAAATTAAAAATTTTCTGCCAGTAAAGACCATCAGTATACTTATCCAATTCATCAGCTAGCTCCATTTTTTTGCCATTCAGGCTTCTTATGTTGATAGTACCGATCTTGAACTTTGGTGATGTTGAGTTGGGGTGGGTTTTAGGATTTGTTCCAGTGGCTGACCTTTCGCTGTTTGCCATGGTTCCCCGGCAAAACCAACGGGGGCCTTGTTTAACCGGGCAACACCTCAGTCGGCATGAAATTCTGTCATGTTGTACCATCATTTTTTATTTTGGTTTAAGCCAATAAGAATACAATTTGGTCAGCTAAATCCCAAATTGCCAGCCCATCCTCGTTCATTCAGTATCCAGGTAGATAGCTAACAGGGCACACCACGAGAAGGTGAGGATTGGACATTAGGTCAGAAGCCTTGATCGGTTCTCTGCATTCTTTTAAAGGCTATGTGGAGGTCTCCTCTCCTCTCAGTTATATATCTTTGACCCTTAAGCACCCCATTTTGCTATCATTATGTTTAATTTATCCCAATGCTGTGCTAAGATACCATTAAATTTAACAGTCCTTGAGTTCAAGCAAATCTGAATATATATATATACATCAAATTTGAAGCATAAAATATGATGACACAATTAGTGATATCTGGTACAAAATAAGGTGAAGACTAAAACAGATGAGGTTTTTCTTATAAGATAATTTATTCAGCCAACAAGAATCAGAAAAAGAGAAGTAGCCATAGTATGCAATTATAAAAAACATGAAGGCAAAAACCTTAGATAGGAGTAAATTTCAAAGTCAAAAAATAAAATACGAACAATGAGATTTAACTGTGCCCTTAGTGCTATAAAAAATTTTAATGAAGAAATTTTTAGACACTTTCAGACAGGAAATATGAAAATTAGTGACAGGAGAGGCTGATTCTTGTTGAAGAACAAACAACAGAACAGGATCCCAGATTATTATTGCGTGGCATCTCTTAGGAGTTCAAGGACTCATTATGGGTGGGCACTCTACTCCAGTACAAACATCACACCGCCTCTCCCTACTACTTAATTCTCCCATTACACATAACTACTACCAACACCATCTATCGCCACCCACCAGCAGTATTAGATATAGGAAACATTACAGGAAAATCTGGAGACCAGAACAAAGTTAGCAGTAATATCTGTAGCATTTCTGTGCAAGGTGCAGACCAATCATTGCTGATATCATGTCACAACAGCATCCATAAATTCATACAGGGAGAGTTTTTCAGACAATTTCAGATACAAGAGTATACCAGAGATCTGTATACTCAGCAGGATAAAAATGAATATGACACTGAAAAAAAAAAAAGTGTACTAAAGTTATGAAAAGAATCAAACTGGAGCAATTCTTGGTTAAGCTGCAGACTCAATATTGTTTGGATAATAGTGAAAGAGTTTGAAAACAAGAACCAAACCTTAAAGATTCAGTAGCAACATCTAGGAAATAAACACTCACTTAGCAAGGGCAGTATGTGGTGAAGTTCTCTGAAAGGAAGAAATTTTCAGCTTCATGGTCAAGTGAAAGAAGCAATTTGTGAAAAAAAAAAAAAAAGGAATCAAACATCATAAAGGTAATATAAAAACAAAAGATAAAGATATTCTGAATATCTTGAATAATTACTCTGAGTCAAACATTCAGAAGGAATGCAATGCATAAATACATTTCAATACTAGAAGCAGGAAGTCCACAAGAATTTGAAATGTAGAAGGATAGCTGGAGTATATTATATTCATCCTGAAATAAAGAAGTATAAAAGTTTGGCTATATTACATAATTCAGAAAGCTTTATCATAAAGCCAAATCCCACATGAAGTAGAGCTTTCACTGTATCAATTTAGAAAAAAAGAAAAGAAATAATGTGAAAATTATAGGGGAATTTCCCAATAGTGTTCAACAAAGGTTTAATGGAAACATGCCCAAAAAAAGATTCAGTAAAAAAAAAAAGATGAAGAGTCCACACGGTTAGCCTAGTGGCTGTGCGCTTCGCAACCATATGCCTGGGGAAGGAGTGTCCTAGGTTCGATTCCCATCAGTGACGTGAGGAGCTGAAGGATCTTCCTCAGCCATAGCCAAGTTAGTCAGTCTTGGACGTGATATCGACGTGGACAGTAGGATTTTTTCCCCTGGTTTATCCTGGGGTTTTTCATCCCGCAAAGCAGGCAAACCGGCCTTGAACTCAACATTATGGACATAGGATACACCGGGGAGTAGGGCTGACCACCTTATCCTGTGAACAGTTTGAGGTGCGATGATTAATTAACCCTCAACACTGCAAGGTAAAAGAGGGAAAAAGGAAGATGAGAAAGCTGATAAAAAAGCAGAATTTAGGAGTGGGAAACTATCAAGACAAGATTTTTACTTTTCAACAAAGACTCAAGATATCATGAAAATATGATTTTCAAGTTTGTCTGTTTTTTTTATGTTGAAAAAGCATGTGTTAAGGTACCAAGAGGAAAAACAACTGTCAAATCAGCAATTAGAATTGAAGTTGCTTTAACCAAATTAAATTACTGCTAGACCACATCTGGTATGAAATTCGACAATATCAAGACCAAAAGTACAAAAACAGGCAGGAACATTCAAAATATCAACCGAAGAAGAAAGTACAGATCAATTGTTCAGGAAGTATATGAAGTTCAGAAGAGTTGTCTACAATGCTTGAAATAGTTGACAAACTTCAGTGTGAAAGTTTGTCATTTTAAGTTAATAATCGGTGGTTCATAGATAGCTCACAAGTTAAAAAAACAGCTAATGCCTTTTTATTTCCGTATACGGGAGTAGGAGAGGCCATTTGGCCCTATCTAACTTTTGGAGACAGAGTGGGCAGTTCAATCTCCACTGGTATCCAATCAGAGAGATAGATGGCCCAAGGCTATCACTAATTAAGCGGTACGCAGTGAAGAGAGACAGCTCAAATGTGCTGCCATCTCGTGGTCCCTAACACAATATATTTAATGTCTGAAATAATGTTTGTTCTATGGTCAATTTTCTTGAGTTTACAGGACGAAAAACCCGAGTTTCCGGGAGGAAAAACCCGCTTGCCCGTGCCAGAGATCGACTAACTCAGGAACCGGTCGAAAAAAGGCTTAGAAAAATTTCCTCTAGTCGCCGACTAGACTCGAAACCAAATCTTCCTTCGTGCGGCCAAGTGCCATTGTGTGCAAACGCCACATCCACTGAGCTACACAGGCTCACAAGTATAATACAGAAATACTGCACTCATTAATAGTGAGTGCAAGTAATGACTATGAGAAAATCAGTAAAGGCCATAACAGCAAATACTGGAAGTTACAAATTTGAAACTAGAAACAGTGAACTGGTAACCAATTCATAAATGAAACAACTGCTAAATGACAGCCTGGTTGTCTAATCCATTAACATATCCATTCCCCAATCAATGGTGTGAGATCACTGTCCTGAAATAGCTTGAGAATGATCAATGTATGGTTTTGAGAACAGGATTTCTAGATTATGTAAAAGATAAATAAACAAAAACCTCTCTGTCCATCCAAAGTAATAATGTACAATAGCTGTGCAACGTTTTGTGGGCAAGTCACATAAAAAAGCTATTTCTTGTATTTGAGAGTCTCTATTGAAGAACCTTTAGCTGAAAAGACCTAAGTTTGAATCCTGTCTATGACATGAAGATCCTTTATCATGGCATTTCAAATTAAAGGTAAGTTAGTCTCATACAAAGGCAACATGGTTGCCTTTGAATTTTTCATTCAGCAACCAAGCAAACCATCCAGAAGAACAAATGTAATTCACACATAAGAATATATATTTAGACATAAGACTAACCACCTTATCCTACATTTATGGTTATGAAATGTAATATGGAAAGGTCATGTGTCTTAAGGACCTGTACCTAATGTGGATTATTATTTATTTACATCTATCAGTCTACAGGCATGTATGCCAGTAGATCTAGCAATATTTACAAATCAGAGTTGAAACTGCTAACTTGAATTCAGTACTTGTTAGTTCCCATCTACAAGAAATTTTATATATGGGAACTTCTTCACATTCTGAAAATCAAAAAATTTTAAGAAAACAATTAGAATCCAAATGAATTCAAATATATGGCACTTGATTCCTGTGAAGTTAGATTTGCATAACGTAAAACACTGTTAAAAGGCAAAGCATGCATTTGGGCAAATAGCTGCTTGTTTCAAGTCAATCTTGCAATTACCTTCCCCCCCCCCTCGAAATGTTTTCTTCAAATAAAAAAATCATATTTAAAAGTGGAATATACATGGAGTCATAAATTTTTTGAAACGACCGTCAACAAATACATTATTATTATTTTGGTAACCCCCATGGAGTCAACAGACTCATCGTAGGAGGCCCACTCAACCAGCAACAGGTCTATCATAATGAGTTTAAGGTTCCTTAAGTACTTACACTTTGAATTTGAAGCATAAAATATGATGTCACGATTAGTGATATCTGGTACAAAACAAGGTGAAGGCTACAACAGATGAGGCTTTTCTTATAAGATAATTTATTATAAGAACAAGAATCAGAAAAAGAGAAGTAGCCATAATATGTTACATATAAAAAAAAGTAATAAACTCTATCCTCACACCATTCTTAAATACATCTTTATACTTTTTTTGTACTACGTACTTTAGCTTACGCTAGTAGTCGCCGATACTTTTATAGTTACCACATTCGGCATGAAACTCTTTGAGTTTTTTATTTGGTTTTGAAACAATGTGGGATTTAATATCCCCTTAATTTAAATAATGTTTACATTGCCGAAATGAAGCCTATTGGCTCTTTATTTTAAATAATTTATGGGTGCACCTTTTTGACAACTCGTATAGCAGAGTATATAAGTTCTTTTCGCTATACCCATTGTATTAATTTGGTCTAGCTACTCACTGATGAGATCTCAATAAAGATCGAAACTGGTCTGGATAGTGACCTCTCACCATAACATATAACATCATACATCTCCTAGGAGATGAGTTTTACATTATGGGAAATGCTAAGAATAGTGATCAGAACTTTCCCCACCTTTGCTACGAGTTACGCTACTTTGTACTACGTACTTTGGACTACGTGCTTTAGCTTATGCTAGTAGTTGCCGATACTTTTATAGTTACTATATTCGGCACGAAACTCTTTGAGTTTCTTATTCGGTTTTGAAACAATGTGGGATTTAATATCCCCTTAATTTAAATAACATCTTTATACAACTTCCAGGGGTGGCCTCTTGTTCACCCCATCTTAACATCCACTCTTATCTATCCTTGGTATTATCATGATGTTATACTCAAGATGTGAACTATAATAAAGGATTCTAGTAGTAAGACTTATACGTTGGTTAGACATAACTGGTAATTAATTTACAGAATTGACAACGCATATAAAGTAAATTAATTAAAGATAACTTTAATGAATCACTTCTATATTTCGGCAATGTCACATTGCCATCTTCGGGAACATAAAGATATGGTATGTGCACTAAGGAACTAACAAAGCAAATGAGGAAGAAAATAAGAACTAATTTTGTTCCTAAAGTCCTAATGGTGCCCTCTTGCAGGCTAATTTGGTAGTCTTGGCAGTTGGGCTGAAGTTCTCAAAATGAAAGTCTCCCAAATTTGGGGCAGTTTCATACACCCAAATTTGTTGAGGTTAGGAACGTTTTTTAGAGCTGCTGAGGATTCTTTGAATAGTCTTTCGTATTTAAACTTGCTGCGATGGATTATTTTTGTCTTCTTCCAACGAATTTTATGGTGGGTATCTAAGGCATGGTCTGCCAGCCCAGAGCGGCTGTACTGGTGAAACTGGATGTAGTTTTGGTGTTCTGAAATCCTGATATTTGTTGTTCTGCCTGTTTGGCCAAAGTAGGACAATTTGCAGCTGCAAGGGACCTGGTATACACCAGGTAGGTCTAGGGGAAGTGGTTGGTCTTTGGTAGAGCGGATAAGGGATGCCAACTTTTTATATGGTCTGTAACAGGAAGTAAGGTCATATTTTTTGAGGATATTAGTTATTTTTTCAGAGGTGCCCTGGATGTAGGGGATAGTGATAGACTTGGTGTAGTCTTTATTGTGGAGGGGGGGTTGTGGTTTACAGGTTTTAGTATTTTTTGGATTTTTTTGGGGTTGTAGCCATTGGCTAAGAAAGTGTTGAGGATGTGGTTTAGTTCCATAGTCAGGGCCTTGTCATCTGAGCAGATTAATTTTGCCCTGTTATATAGTGTTTTTATCACCCCATATTGTTGTGAGGGGGGGGGGGATTGCTGGTGAATGTATCTGCCAGTGTGGGTGGGTTTTCTGTAAACAGAGAAAACCAAAGATCCATCAAGCTGGCGGGTGATTAAAGTGTCTAGGAAGGGGAGGGTGTTGTTTTCCTCTTTTTCTAAGGTGAACTGGACTCTGGGATGTTGGTTGTTTAAGTGTGTTAGGAAGGAGTGGAGTGTATCTGAGCCATGTGGCCAAATAGCAAACACATCATCCACATAACGAAGCCAAATAGTGGGTTTTTGTGGGGCGGAGTTTAAGGCTTTCTCTTCAAATGTCTCCATAAAGAAATTGGCCAAGGGTGGGGAAAGTGGTGAACCCATGGCTGTCCCCTCTATCTGTTTGTAGAACTCCTCTTCCTCATTTGCTTTGTTAGTTCCTTAGTGCACATACCTTATCTTTATGTTCCCGAAGATGGCAATGTGACATTGCCGAAATATAGAAGTGATTCATTAAAGTTATCTTTAATTAATTTACTTTATATGCGTTGTCAATTCCGTAAATTAATTACCAGTTATAATAAAGGACTCGGAATATCATGTGATTTCCTGTAAGTCTTTCTGGAGTTACTGTAGTGAGATACCTTAAAGAACTGACAGAAAGCAATGAAAAATGCATGCTCCAAAATTCAATTAAGTCTTCAAAAACAATGAAAAGATTTCAACATTACTAAAAACTGGCGTGAAAGGAAACTACAAAAGCTATGCATTTCAACCTGAATTTATATATATACTCTTCAAGGAACGCTAGCCATGAAGTGAATTTATCAGATTTTGTAGTTAAGAGTTTAATAATATAGCTTTGTGGTGCTTTAAAGGTCAAAGCAGTATAGCAGAGAGGAGACCTCCACGTAGCCTTTTATTAAAGGAATGTGGAGAACTCACCAGGGCTTCTGACGTAATGTCCAATCCTCACATTCTCGTGGTGCACCATTGTTAGGTATCTACCTGGATATTGAACGAACAAGGATCGGCTTGCAATTTGGGATTTGGCCGACCAACTTGTATTCTTACTGGCTTAAACCACAATGTAAAATGATGGTACAACACGACAGAATTTCATGCCAGCTGAGGAGTCACCCGTTTAAACAAGGGCCCTGTTGTTTTCGCCATGGAAGCAGGGCGAACAGTGAAAAGCCACCTACTGGAACAAATCCTAAAACACACTGCAACTCAATATCACCTGAGATCAAGAGCGGTACTATCAACATAAGAAGCCTAAATGGAAAAGAAAGGGAGTTGGGTGAGGAACCGGATAAGTAACCAGATTGATATAATAGGGGTGA
This sequence comes from Typopeltis vanoorti, assembly GCF_054136105.1. Taxonomy (NCBI): domain Eukaryota; kingdom Metazoa; phylum Arthropoda; class Arachnida; order Uropygi; family Thelyphonidae; genus Typopeltis; species Typopeltis vanoorti. The sequence continues at coordinate 36,052,678 of NC_143568.1, forward strand.
CTGAAACAAAAAAAGACAAAAACTAGTGAGATCTTTCTAAGCAATAAATACAAAATATTATATTCAGGCAATGGCAATCAAGGAAAAGAAGGAGTAGCCATAGTATTCAATACTAAATATGAAGATAATTTTCTTGAATAGCAGGCAATATCAAGTAGAGCAATGTGGGCAAATATCAGAATGGTGAACTAGACAATGAGATTTATGTGTGCTTATGGCCTTATAAGAAGGTTCTACTAAGAAAGACATGGAGGAATATTTTGAAGCATTAGAGAAGGCAAGTGACACAATGAAAAAGAAAAAGTTGGTCCTTGTTGGGGGATCTAAAAAGCAGAGTAGGAAATGATTCTCAGACATACCAAAATATTTGGGAAAATTTGGAGAAAACAGCAAAGCTAATAATAATGGTAAATACTTGTTGGATTTCTGCTCATGACATGGACTGGTTGTTACTAACACCATGTTCCAACATAAAAATGTGCACAAATTCACATGGAGAGAAGAGGCAAGGAATAAGAAAAGTCTCACTGACTATGTTATTGTTGATTGTGATGTTTTCTTCCTGGTGCAGGACACCAGAATGTACAGAGGATCTGAAATTGGAAGCAATCACTATTTAGTCTTGAGCAGGATAAAATTGAATTTCATATTGAAAAGAAGAACCTGTAAGAAAGTTTTAAAGCAAATAAAAGTTGAGCAGCTCTCAGATGTGAACCATAGACCTAAATACACAAACATTATTCAAGAAAAAAGGAAAGAGTTTGAGAACAGGAACAAATCATTGGAGATTCAGTGGCAAGCCCTGAAGAAAAGATCGATTGATTCAGCCAGAGAGGTATGTTGTGAGGTTGACTGCAAGGATAGAAAAATCAGAAATCCATGGCGGACACAGGAAGTTAAAGAGGTCATGAAGGAAAAGAAAGCATATCAAAAGTTCCTGGGAAATAAGTCAGCTTGTGTTCTTAGAGAATACAGAGACAAATGTAAGAAAGCTAAACACTATGTAAAACTAGCTAAACAAAAGTCATGGGAAGACTGGTAAGAACATAGTAAATAAATAAATATCAATAAGGTGGCAAGATATTCTGGTGGTCGTTGAAGAAGCTCAGAAATAGAGGAAAGAGTGCTGTAAAAGGAATTAGAGATGATAAAGGTGACATGAAAACTGGCGAAAAAAGATATCCTTGATGTATAGAGTAATTACTTTGAAAAATTGCTAAATGAAACAATCAGTGACAGTACAGTGGTAAAAAACATAAAAAAACACTCAACATGCATGCAATCAGGAATACATATCCATACTTGAAGTAGAAAAAGCCATCAAAAGCATGAAATGTGGAAAGGCAACTGGAGTAGATGATACTTGAGCAGAAATGCTGACAGATACAGGTATAAAAGTCTTACAGTGGCTGCACTCTATAGTTCAGAAGGCCTGAACATAGGGACTAATTCCAGATGATTGGAGTAGAGCTCTCATAGTACCCGTATATAAAAAGGGAAATAAAACTAAATGTGAGAATTGCAGAGGTATTTCTCTACTGAGTATACCTGGTAAGATTTATGCCAGTATACTTGAGAAACGGTTGAGAAGGATTGTGGAATTGAAGCTTGATGAAGAACAAGCTGGATTCAGGCCAAATAGGGGGTGTAAGGATCAGATTTTCACTTTATGACAAATAGTGGAGAAATCATTGGAATATAAATTTTTTAGATCTGGAAAGGGCATATGAAAAGGTGCCGAGAGAGAGAGAGAGAGAGAGAGAGAGAGAGAGAGAGAGAGAAGCTAATCAAAACACTGCAGTTGTATGGTGTCAATGGGGTATTATATCCAGTAATACTTGGTCTTTATTTGAGTTGCAAGTCAGCAGTTAGAACTGAAGGAGGTACCCGAAGATGGTGTGATGTTAAATATGGGTGTGATTAGTGATTCCCTCACTAATCTGAATAACTGTTGTAATAGATATGGTAAGAAGGTCAGCAATAACAATACAAAAACAATGAAATAGGTAGAAGCAATGAAAATATCAACTGCATTATAAATGGAGAACCTACTGAACAAGTAAAACATTTATACTACTTAGGTATGATTTTTAATGAAGATGGTAAATTAAACATGGAAATAGACAACAGAATGAACAATGGCAGTATGGTAGGAAGTCAAATGAATAAATTTATATACGAGAGAAATTAGTCAAAACAGTAAATTAGCTGTATAGTGTTCAAACCAATTTTAACTTATGGATCTGAGAGCTGGCTTAGAAGTAAAACAATTGACCAAAGACCGAATGAGTCCTGATAAAAATTAGGAGTGTGAACAGGTGGCATCAATGGCAATCTCATATTAAAAATGAGGATATTAGAAAAGAACTTGACATTGTTAGCATCCATGAATGTGTTAGTAGAGCTAATCTCAGGTGGCATAGTCACTTAAACAGAATGGGAGAGGAAAGATTAGCAAAACAAGTGTTCTCTGCCAGGTTGGCAGGAAAAAGACCACAGGAAGACCAAGATATAGGTGGATTGATACAGTAAAAAAGTGCCTTAGAAGATAGAAATATAAGATCTGATAATGTTTGGAGCCTTGACAGGTAACAGATTGATCTGGAAGAAAATTGTAAATAGGAAGTTAGTAATGATGTAAGTTTATCATTGGTGTAGTACAATCATATCCTGTATAACCTTTGAGGTCAAGAATTTGATGATGATGATATAGCATTTCATTAACTATATAATTTCAAAAAAACAATCAGTCGGGTGCACATTTGTGTGAGATATTGCAATCCAAAAATCCAAAATATTTAATTCACATTGCAAACTAAACTTCAGTGAATGGATAATACCCTTTTCTTTTTTAACAAGATTGCTCAGGTGCTTCAGCAGTTTGATATCAAACTAAAAAATTTAAATCAGCTTTTTCTGCAACTGCATTAGTCATTTGCATGTTCCAATACAGCAGGGGTTCTCAATCTTTTCCAGTGGCGTACCACTATATTTAATTCAGGATATCAGATGTACCAGTAAGCAAATTTATTCTGCAAAAGCATGATTTGTTGGTCTCAGGGGAAAAATAAGCATTTCTCTACAATACTAGCGATTTATTTAGTTATTTATTATTTTATTCAGATATTTATTGGAGAAACATAATCTTTGAATCTATTCAATGGATTGTTCTGTAAAATGTGCAATTTTTAAAAATTAAAATATATATATAATGAGTGAATGCATAAACAAATTTTTACAAACACATACTCCTGATAATGATACTCTCGTTCTCAAATAAACTTATAATCAGTACAAGCTATAAATGTAACATATTTTTAATTACAGAACTCACATACATTCTTGTTTCAGTGTGAAGGTTGTGCTTGTTTAGCTAAACACAGCTTCTTAATGTCTGGTTTCAATTGACTTAATTTGAGTCTTAAATCGGGTTCAACATTCAGCTTATTCCAGTACTTGTTTTTTGATATAAATGAGAGAAGAAAACCCACATTCACAAAGGTAAGTAGTTGCAAACACCAATAGAAATTTTACAGCTTTTTCAGAGAGTATTGGATATTCATTTCTTCTTGCCAACCAGAAGTCTGTTAAATCCATCCTCTTGATCGTTTGCCCGAGACTTCTGTCGCAGGAGAGCTCAATGATTCATCTTTCTCGGAAGGAGTTAAGTTTCTGGTAAAGTGTCATCAATGGAGAACGGCTCTCTAACATTCTGAAGCCAGGTTTTCAGGGAAGTATTTCTAAAAATCTGTGATTAGACTCCCAAGATGCTTCTTTATATTCACTGCCAGTTCACTGTGAAGAATTTCATTATCAGTTAAGAAAGCATCCAACAATGGAAAGGAAAATGTGTTTCCAGTATCGATTTCTTTAATAATGAAGCCAAGTTTTTTCCTAAGAGTCGCAGTTTTATCCTGCACCAAGAATAAGAAGTACGTGCACCCTGCAAGTTCATGTTCAGCTGGTTGAGCTGGCAAAATAAATCTGCCAGGTAAGTCAACTGGGCAAGTCACAGTTCATCAGTGAAATAATTCACATCTGAGTCTGAGGATTTGTCAGAGAGAGAAATCTGCACTTCTGAACGAAGTTCAAACAGGCAGCTCAATATTTCTCCTCGATAGCCACCTACTTTCGGATGTGAAGTAAAAGATCATGTTCAGCACCCATTTTATTGCATAAAATGGAAAATAGTCGTGAATTCATAGCTCTGGACTTAATGAAGTTAACAATTCTCACACTTTCATTCAAAACTGTCTTCAGAGCAACGGGCATATTTCTTGTGGCTAAAGCCTCGCTATGAATGTTACAATATACAAATTTTGCTTGTAGAGCTACTTCTTTAATTTTTGCAACAATGCCACTGTGTTTCCCAACCATGCTCCATCAGAACAAACACCAACACATTTATTCCATTCTATATTATTCATTTTCATAAATTGGTCTAATTTTGAAATATTTCATTTGAGGCTGTTCGAGCAGGCAGTGGTTCACAAAACAAGAACTCTTCCTTCACTGTTTTCCCATCTATAAATCTTATATACGTAAGAAGATGGGCCATGCTGGCAATGTCAGTAGTTTCATCCAATTGTATGGAAAAAATATTTACTAGCCTAAGCCTGAACTTTTTCTATTAACTGCTCCTTAACATTTGAAGACAAATCTGAAATTCTTCGTGATACGGTGTCATTGGATAATGGAATCATTTCAAGTTGTTTTGCTGCCTTTCCCCAAAAAATTATTTTAACCATATCTGTAGCTTAACCATATCTGTAAATTATTTTAACCATGACTCTCTGATCATGTGAGGTTTTCCTGCCTTAGCTATTCTTAAACTGACTTCATAAGATGCTTCCAGAGCCTTCGTCTTAAATCCTGAAAATGAGGATATTTGTTTTTTCCTTGCTGACAAATCGGAGTTTTTTCTGGAAATATTCCAAAGGTTTGTGTTTTAAATCGCCATGCTTGGTTTCAAAATGACGTTTAAGAAGGGAAGGCTTCATCGAATGTTTGATAGCATTTCATAACAAATCACACACTGGGGAACAGATGCGGTTCCTTCTCCAATATATGTGAAACCATATGATAAATAACTAAGATTATATTTATGTTGTGCTGTACGAGGCTTTTTTTTGCATTCTTGTACAATGATGTCCGCCGTCAGTTGGTTAGGATTCGAAGTAGTGGCTTCTGGCAGAAAATAATTGTTTTCCCCCGCTTACACTCATTTCTCCGTTCGATCTTTTGGAGGACCCACTCGTTAACTACTTATTCATGTTCTGGTTTCTATCCTCTGGCACAAACTACATATAAATATGACAATTTCACAAATAAAATCTCACATTCAAAGACAATAATCTAACACCACTACTTTCTGTCACTGTCATTTGATTAATACCAGGGGTGAATGCTGGTCTTGAAATTCACGCTTGCTGTTGTTATCATTCAGGAAGAGGTGTGATTGAAGTCTGATTAGCGGAATAATGAATTACTGATCATTTAAAACTATATATTTAGAAATTTATGTACATTTAATCATACAAATACAACATTTATTTTACAGATGATATTCTATCTTTTTCAATTTAGCTACGCGAATACAAATTCTATCCTACGATTTTTCTTTATGAACTGGTCAATAACATCGCCATAAAAAGTTAGTTGTAACTTAATTTTCCCAAGACACGCACACTTGTAAAGGCTGGCTGAAGCTCACTAGCTAGAGCTACTTTGACTGCGTATGGCCTGTGTTTAAGACGATGTGAAGGGAGCGGAAATGGCTATGCACATGCATGAAATCACAGTGCTGCAGCGAGGACCTGGAAGCTCTGACAACCGAACAAGCCAAGGTAGCTTTGACTAGACAAGCAAGCAAGCAGCATCGGCCTTCGATACACAACACAAAGCTCAATTATTGCCGCGCAAGCTTAAGACGTCTTCTGTCTACAAAAATAAAAGCCTAAATGGAATGCTTATAAATGCATGCTTTTATTAACAAATAAATATTACTTCTTCCTCAAGTAATGAGCTTGTGCAGCAAGCATGGAGAATTAGCCCCTGATTAATACTTATTAAATTCAAATTGCACTTCCGTATTATTTTTGTATATTATTATACAAAAGTTTTTAATGATAATGTTAAATCTAATTGTTTTCATTTAGTTGCATGAAATATTTTAAGTAGAACTGTTAAATATTTGTGTATACATTTTTAATTCTCAACTCATGTGAATAAAAAAGATGTTAATTTACCCTTTTATTTTATACTCTGTTTTTGTATCACCCAGCAGTGGCTCACGTACCACCAGTGGTATGCGTACCATAGGTTGAGAATCCCTGCAATAAAGTGATTATTTACTACTTATTATGAATAACATACTATGATATAAGGCAGTATCATAATTTTAAATTAAAAAAAAAAAAGTATTCAATATTTATACCTGGAATTTCACTTGTGAAAACATATTTCAAACTTGATAATGCTATCAACTTGCTTCGAAGACTTCCGGTTGAAGCATGCTGGCTGAGTTGCTTTTCAAAGTGCATAGGACAGTGCTCTTTATAAAATACAAAACATTATTCTGGATTACAATAGGCTGCCAGATTAAATCTTATGGGTTACTAGTTCTTCTGGGAGCCCTATTTTTTATATCAAAAAGCAAATAATGTAATAAGTAGGGAGTGCAAAGAAGGAAAATATATAGGATAGCTGATGAACAGACATCAAACAGTGGTAAGGGGGAAGGTTGAATCAATGCAAAGATGAGTGACTTTTCGGCTGCTGCTATTTAATTAGCACATCACTGATACAGGAAATAATTTTAAATGGAACATCCAGTTGTTTGCTGACCATGAAAACTGGAGAGGGAGCAATAGTAAATAAAAAGACTAATAGTACAGGCAAAAAGAATGCGCTTTGGGATGAAAAGATTAAATGTTGAAGAAATCAGACTGCAGGAAATTATTATGGACAAAAAACTGAATTTTAGAGGGCATACTGTCAGAGTGGCTAAAATAACTCGATGGATTACCAGGATGTTAAAGAACATGCTGACAAGCAGAGATTAGGAAGTATTATCACTCTTTATAAGGTTTTAATACAACCATATCTCTGAAGCACTGCACACAGATTTGGTAATCTAGATTGCATAGGAATGAGGAAATTAATGTTAATGGTAGGTGGAAAAGAAAAAATATGATAAAACATATAATGTACTAAAGGAACATCAAAGTTATTTATTTATTTTTTTATTTTTGCTTGGAGAGCAATGAAAGGATTGGATGAGTTGCCAGAATCAATCATTAGTACTTTTTCAGTGACTGAGTTCAAGTATGACAGGTATTGTATGAATAATGGTTGAAGGCCTCCTATTATAAGTTCTTGAATTCTGCAGAGAAGCCTGATTAATAATAATATTTCTGTTACAATTCTAACTGCTACAGAATGAGATAACTTATGTTACCTGTGGGTGGATGTTTTTTTACAACTGTCTAAAGCAAAAGTGTTGTCTATATCCCTTGAAATGGATAAAATTGAGTATCGTACGGTTATAAAATTTTTTGTAAAAGTAGCTTTAATGCCAAAAGAAATTCATTCAAAGTTCATAGAAGTTTATGGGCACTCTTCTCCTTCATTTTTGACAATTAAGAAATGGGCAGCCAAGTTTAAGCGTGGCCATACCAGCCTTGAAGATGATCCATGTGAAGGATGTCCAAAAAAGGTGTAATACCAGAAATCGTTGATCAAGTGCAAGATATGCTATTGGATGACTGGTGAGTCAATGTGCGTGAAACTGCTGAGACTATAGGCATTTCAAAAGAATGTGTAGGATATATTTTGCATGAAGAATTGCAAAAGAAAAAGCTTTGCATAAGATGGGTGCCATGCTTGCTCACAGCAGATCAAAAATGCACTCACATGAAAATCTCTGAACAGTGCTTGGAGTGTTTTAACAAGAATAAAACTGATTTTGTGCATTGATTTATTACTATGGATGAGACTTGGATTCACCATCACACACCAGAATCCAAACAGCAGTCAAAACAGTGGACAGAAGCCAGTTGTTCAGCATCAAAGAAGACCAAGTCGGTTCCATCAGCAGGAAAGGTCATGGCATCTTGTTTATTAATTATCTTGAAAAGGGTAAAACAATAATCAGGGAATATTATTCCGATATTTGAACCAGACTAGATGAAAAAATTCGTGAGAAAAGACCCGGTTTGCAGAAGAAAAAATCATCTTTCATCAGGACAATGCACCTGCCCACAAAGGTATTTTGGCAATGGGAAAATTAAGGGATCTGCACTATGAATTGTTGGAACATCCACCCTATTCCCCAGATTTAGCTCCCTTTGATTTCTATCTCTTCCCCAAACTACAACTCTTCCTTGCTTGGTCAGCATCTTTCTTCAAATCAAGACGTGATTACAGATGGAGCATCGCTGGAATAAATGTATTAGTCTTAAGGGAAATTATGTTGAAAAATAAAAATAATTTCGAAATTATTTGTTTTTTCATTGTTAGGCCAAGAACTTTCACAGACCACCCTCATATTTATTTCACTACTTTTCTAAAACTGCAATGATTAAAATTAAAGAAATAACACATCACATTTTAAACTTTTATATTATACATAATAGCCAAATCACTTTCAATATTTCTAACAGTAAAATTTTATTTTTTGGGGAAGTGATAAAATAAAATGTAAATTAATATATAAAAAGAACTCAAAGACCATTGTTATAAACTTGGTTTATCCATTTATTATTATTATTCCCAGAGGCCTCCTGGAAGTCAGGGAGACTCATCAAAAAAAGCCACACCACCCACACCTCCACAGGAAAGCAATTCCAATCAAGCACTGATCTATGAGAGAAAAATCTAGCTTTGCCCCCTTTTTGACTGTTTATACTTTGAATGGATGACCTCTACACCTTTCATAAAACAAAAATTCCATCTACTGGTATTCCTATATGACCCTTTCAGAAGTTTGAGGGTCTCTATCTTATCACCCCTCTTTCTCCTGTTTGATTGTATCCGCAGTCCAAAAATTCTCAATCCACCATCATAACTACATTCCAGTGTCCCAATATCATGTTTAACACCTGCTTTGCACCCTCTCCACTTTATTTGCATCATCTTGGAAACCAGGAGACCAAATTGCACACAAAAATTTGCAATCATATCTTTTATCAAGGCCTCAAAAAGGGGCAAAATGACTTCCTTATCTTTACTTGTCAATGTTTGTTTCTGAATTGTATTTGCAGTCTTGGCAAAATGGCCCATAAACTTCACTCCTATCAACTAAAACTCCAAGTTTCCTAACCTGATCAATTTCTTCCAGAATAATCCCACCAATATATATACCATTGGATATCTCTGCATAAAGTGCATAACTCTACATTTACTGAACTGACAGCCTTTTCACATGCCCACAATTCCAGCCTATTCAAACCACCCTGCAAGTGCTGCATGTCAGTCCTCCCCCAAGTGTAAGGAAATTATCATTCTTTCCACTCATGTGGAATCTTGCCTATGCTGAAACCCATATACAATCAGGTCAAAGACATGGTCAATTCGGCTGAACTTCAGTATTTCTGCTGATATCCAATCACACCCTATTACCAAATTCATATTCAGTTTAGGCAATAGTTCTAGTATCTCCTCCTGATATACCTGATTCCTTCAGTGTGGAGGTAACATTGAATTCAATGTTGGATGCTCCAGATTGATAGCTTTTAGCAAAATGGGTACTTCTTAGTTGAACAATCTCTTCTGCATCTGCTGCCTGCATTCATTAGAGTCATTCTTTCACAATCATTGAAAGAATGATTGTGAAAGATCTTTTACCGGCAACATAATGATCAAATTCTGTTGGGCTGTCTTTAGTTTGCAGAGCCAGTTTCTTTTCAAGAAGACCAGAAGAGATACAACAGTTGTATTTCTTTTGGTCTTCATTATAATATACATAACTGACATCATCATCATCATTATGTACAAAGTACTTCTTCCACAATCTTTTTCTTAAGAATCTCAGCCCATTTCCTATTTATTCTTTGAATTCTAGGGACACATTTCAATACTGCATCATTTAAGTATTTTTTAAAATTCTTCCAATGCATTGCCTATCTTTCCATCTAGCAACTGATACCATGAAAATGTACTTAGCATTCTTCTCAGTTTGTCATAATTTTCTGCTTTGTAGTACAGCACATAACTTCTGAATCCATATACTGGATAAATTTAATTAGTAATTATCTCTAGATGTAATAGTAATTATTTCTCTATTAAACTTCATTATGAGTGGACTCAAATCAGTAAATATCATTCGCAGAACATCCCCCCCCCCTTTTCTACTAAAAATACAGCACTTTCACGGACATACTTTTAATTCTTAAAAAGTTTTCAGGACCAATAGAGAAAAAGTTATCCTAGTAGAGAACAAGGAAATTAATTTTCTATTTGTGGAAAATACCTTTTGCAGCCTTGACAGATGGATATCTTTGAGAGAAAGCAGTATATATTGCTAAATCATCAACATCAGAACTCAGATCTCCTACAAAGAGTGAATACTCCTTCCTGAAAATAAAGAGGAAAAATTAAAACAAAACTGTAGACGCCTCTTCAGGCAACTGAAATAATTTATTCATGCCTTTTACAGTATTACATGTTACATGGCATGACCATGTAACATGTCCCTTCCTCATCATTTACTTCCTTCCTGGGGATATTTTTACACATTTGTCAATATATATGTTATATGCCAGTTTCAAGATTTTTGGTAGAATTTTCATTACAAACCAATATTTGTGAACTGTTTTCATGGTACAGAAAATATTTCAAAAATAATGTTTTATTATTATTTTTTATTTTGAGTTTATATATATAACATTTGCTTAAATAAAAGGGCCAATAGGCTTCACTTCAGCAATGTAACATTATTTAAATGAAGGGGATATTAAATCCCACATTATTTCAAAGCCGAATAAGAAACTCAAAGATCGGAATCAAAGAGTTTCATGCCGAATATAATAAACTAGAAAAGTATCGGTGGATACTAGCATAAACTAAAGCACGTAGTATAAACTAGGGCAACTCGTGGCAAAGGTGGATAAAGCTCTGATCACTATTCTTAGTATTTTCCATAATGTAAAACATATCTCCTTTTTTGAACAACTCATATAGCAAAGTATATAAGTTCTTTTTGCTATATCCTCAGTATTAATCTTGTCTACCTACTCACTGATGCCAGAAACTACCCAGACCGGTTTCAACCCCAATGAGGGTTGAAACCGGTCTGGGTAGTGACCTTCCACCATAATGTATATCATCATACATCTCCTAGGAGATGTATTTTATATTATGGGAAATACTAAGAATAGTGATCAGAGCTTTATCCACCTTTGCACGAGTTGCCCTAGTTTATACTACGTGCTTTAGCTTACACTAATATCCACCGATACTTTTATAGTTCACTATATTCGGCATGAAACTCTTTGATTCCAATCTTTGAGTTTCTTATTCGGCTTTGAAATAATGTGGGATTTAATATCCCCTTCATTTAAATAATATAACATTTGCTTTTAAAAATATGCATTATATAAACGGATTGTTTTCTGTACTATGTGAATATAAATACCTAGTGATATTTCTATTTGATGATTATACCATTGTGTTATTAAAATTAAAAAATTATTAAAAATAGCAAAGACAACATTAGCAATCAGCAGTTCCTTTACCAGGAATACAAGGCATGTTCAAAAAAAGACCAAACTTTTGCTATAAAGACTTTATTGCTCATTTTACAACATTCTAAGCACACTGCCCCCTTCAAAGTAGTCCTGATGATACTGACGATATACTGTTCCACACATTTCTTCCATTGTTGGAATGCACTTCCTGTGATGGAGCACAGTTCTCTTATTGCATTTTCCTGAATATCTTCTATTGCATCTTAGTTTCAACAATACAGCCATAAACCTACATCTCATGTTATGATGTTCTTAAGAAAGTTTTCATTACCATTTGCATTGGCAAGCACTTCCCGACTGATTTTAATACTGTTCTCTTTGTATCTGAAGTTTTTCAGTCAAAATTTGATGGCAAGATTTTATGCTAATGCCCACTTTGTCAGCAACTTCTTGGACAGTTAAACGATGATTTCCACAAATTATAGCATGAACTCTCTCGACGTCGTTGTCAGTTGATGTGGAAGGTCGTCCAGGCCTGGGATCTTCACTGACCGACATTCTGCCCTTTATAAAATGCTTAAACCACTCGTAGCACTGTGTTCAGCTCATACAGTCCTCCCTGTATGCTTGGTTAAGCAACTGAATTGTCTCTGTAAAATTTTTACTGAGTTTGCAGCAAAATTTCACAAACACGTGCATTGTTCTTTAAGCTTTCATTGCCACTTTATCACTAATCCGACAAACAGCTTGTGCACATGCTCACTTCAGCAGATGTAACTCCACAACTAATGCCAATAGCAGAACAGGACAAATGACAGTTTGTTGTCAAAACCTGCTGGTTGGAACGATATTTAAAAATGTTTGGTCTTTTTTTGAACATACCTTGCAAAAAATCTTTAGGATATAAAATTGCATTTGTGAATGTCATTGTGATTAACTGTTGTGATTCTATTTTTAACTTATATTTCCTACAACTATTTTATTTTTAAGTTAATAAGACATTGCTTTGAGAATTGTTGCAAGTGTATTCAAATTATCGATCAATTCTTTGAATGTGAAATTATTTTATATACTGGTACTGAATATTATCGGATAATATTTTTTACATCATTTACATAAGAAAATTCAAAATATAATACGACATTTCTCAGATCTTTCGGTCTGAAAGTAAGGGTCAAAGCCATATAACTGAGAGAAGACCTACAAAGATTACTGAACAAACAAGGATGGGCTGGCAATTTGGGATTTAACCAAGCAAATTGTATTCTTATTAGCTTAAACCAAAATACAAAATAATGGTACAACATGACAGAATTTCATTCTGGCTGGGGCTTTGCCCAGTTAAACAAGGCCCCCATTGTTTTTGCCAGAGAACCAGGCTGAACAGCAAAAAGTCAGCTACTGGAACAAATCCTAAAACACACCCCAACTCAACATCACCACACTTCAAGATCAGTACTATCAACATAAGAAATGGAGCTAGCTGAGGAACTGGATAAGTACAAGATCGACATAATAGAGGTGACTAAAACAAAAAAGACAAAGCTGGTGAGATTTTTCTGAGCAATAAATACAAAATGTTATATTCAAGCAATGACAATCAAGGAAAAGGAGTAGCCATAATATTCAACACTAAACATGAGGCTAATCCTCTTGAATGGCACGCAATATCAAGTAGAGTGATGCAGGCAAATATCAGAATGGGGAACTGGACAATGAGATTGTGCCTATGGTCCCACAGAAGGTTCTACTAAAGTAAAAGTGGAGGAATTTTTTGAGGCTTTAGAGAAAGCAACTCACAATGAAAAAGGAAAAGTTGGTCCTTGTTGGGGATCTAAATAGCAGAGTAGGAAATGATTGTCAGACATACAAAAATATTTTGGGAAAATTTGGAGAAAACAGCAAAGATGATAATAATGGCAAATACCTGTTGGATTTCTGCTCAGGACATGGACTGGTTATTACTAACATCATGTTCCAACATAAAAGCATCCACAAATTCACATGAAAACATATCAAAAGTTCCTGGCAAATAAGGTTCTACTAAAGTAAAAGTGAAGAAGTTTTTTGAGGTTTTAGAGAAAGCAACTGACGCAATGAAAAAGGAAAAGTTGGTCCTTGAGCAAAAGACCAACTTTTGCTCTGCACTCTTAGAGAATACAGGGACAAATGTAAGAAAGCTAAACAGTGTGTAAAACTAGCTAAACAATAGTTCTTGCCAAAGTCCTCCCATGACTTTGGCAAGAACACAGAAGATAAATATCAAGAAGGTGGTAAGATATTCTGGAGGTTGTTCAAGATCAGAAATGGAGGAAAGAGTGCTGTAAAAGGAATTAGAAATGATAAAGGTGACATTAAACGGGAGAAAAAAAAACCTTGAAGTATGTATTAATTACTTCGAAAAACTTCTAAATGAAACAAGCAGTGATAGCACAGAGGTAAAAAAAACTCAACAGAGATGCAGTAAGAAATACATATCCATATTTGAAGTACAAAAAGCCATCAAAGGCCTGAAATGTGGAAAGGCAGCAGGAGTAGATGATATTCAACCAGAAATGCTCAAGCACGGGGGTATAAAAGTCTTACAGTGGCTACACTGCATAGTTCATAAGGACTGGACAGAAAAACGAATTCAGGATGATTGGAGTAGAGCTCTCATAGTACCCATACATAACAAGGAAAATAAAACTGAATGTAAGAATTACAGAGGTATTTCTGTACTGAGCGTTCCTTGTAAGATTTATGTCAGTATACTTAAGAAACGGTTGATAAGAATTGTGGAAGAAAAGCTTGGTGAAGAACAAGCTGGATTCAGGCCAAATAGAGGCTGTCAAGATCAGATTTTCACTTTACAACAAATAGTTGAGAAATCATGGAAACATCTGTATTTAAGTTTTGTAGATCTGGAAAAGGCATATGACAAGGTGCCAAGACAGAAGTTATTCAAAACACTACAATATATGGTATCAATGGAACATTATATCAAGCAATACTTAGTCTTTATGTGACTTTAAGTCAGTAGTTAGATTTGAAGGAAGTACAGGAAGATGGTTTAATGTTAAATCTGGTGCTGATCTTATGCTGATGCCCACTTTGTCAGCAACTTCTCGTAAAGTAAAACAACCATTTCCATGAATCACAGCATGAACTCTCTCGACATGGTCGTTATCTGTTAATGTGGAAGGTCATCCAGGCCTGGGATCTTCACTGACCAACATTCTGTCCTTTATAAAATGCTTAAACCACTCATAGCAATGTGTTCGGCCCATACAGTCCTCTGTGTTTGCTTGGTTCAGCAATTGAACTCTCTCCGTAAAATTTTTACCAAGTTTCCAGTAAAATTTCAGACACACACGCACACACATTTTTCTTTGAGCTCTTTCGTTGTCACTTTGTCACTAATCCAATTCTATACCTGGTGTCAGACAAGGATGTACATTATCCCCTGTGTTATTCATTATTTATATGGATCACATTATGAGGGAAAGTGGTATTAAACCTGATATCCAAATCAGAGATGTTAATGTCAGCTCTTTGCTTTATGTGGATGATGTTATACTTCTAAATAAATCCTACAAGTGTACAAGATTCCCTCACTAATCTGAATAACTGTTGTAATAGATATGGTATGAAAGTCAGCAATGTAAAATACAAAGACAAAAGCAGAAGCATTGAAAAAGTCAACTGCATTATAAATGGAGAACCTATCGAACAAGTGAAACATTTCAGCTATTTAGGCACAATTTTTAGTGAAGATGGTAAATTAAATATGGAAATAGACAAAAGAATCAACAAAGCTGGTATGGTAAGAAGTCAATTGAAATGTATATATAATAAAAGAGAAATTAGTCAAAATGCTAAATTAGCTATATACAGTGTTCAAACCAATTTTAACTTACGGATCTGAGAGCTGGGTCAAAAGTAAAACACTTGACCAAAGGCTAGAGACCGCAGATATGAGAAAGATTAGGGGCATGAATGGGAATGTCATATTAAAAATGAGAACATCGGGAAAGAACATGACACTGTCAGCATCAAAGAATGCAGTAGCAGAGCTAATCTTAGGTGATTAGATTAAATTTAAGATTAGAAAAACAAGTGTTCTCTGCCAGATTTGACACGAGAAAGACCCAGAAGAAGATAAAGGTATATAGGTTGATTGATACAGTAAAAAGTGCCTTAGAAGACAGAAATATAAGATATGATAATGTTGGAGTTTTGACAGGTAACAGGCTGCTTTGGATGAAAATTGTAGATAGGAAGTTAGTAATGATGTAAATTTTTTATGTAGTACAATCATATCCTGAACACCCCTTGAGGGTACAAGGCAGGAATTTGATGACGTAATGAGTTTCTGATATATCACCAAGTTTATAAATATAGATTTTCCATAAAGCTTAGCAATGCTGTACATCATCATATTATGCGAGGTGATTTCTAAAAAGAAGATAAACCTTTCTAGTTTTTTAGGAAAAGCCAGGCTTTTCTTGAATTTCTTGGGAATAAACTTCAAAAATTAATCTTTTCATTCATCCATCAGGCACTTAGTGGTTAGCCCTATACCTACCAAAGTGTCCTATGTCTGCAGATGCATGTGCTCATGGGGTTGGTTTGCCTTCTGGGAGACGAAAAACCTGAGTTTCCAGGTGATAAAACCCCTATCTCCATATGAGACTGGCTAACTGACCTTTCATCGAAAGAAGTGAATTAAAAGTTTCTCATGTCACGGACAGGAATCGAACCAAGGTCTTTCCAAGCAAAGGGCTTCGTCTATACTGACTGAGCTATGGCAGCTCCTTTTCTATACTGAGGTTAAAGAAAAACAGAAATAGATGTCAGTTAATTAAAAATTCATAGAAAAAATTTCCCTTATCCATTATTTTAAATAAGTTTTTAGGGTATTTTATTACAATAAAATTTTTACTCTTTGTTTTACTTGTGCCTATGCAGTGCAGTGTATGGAGGGATTTATTCATAATAAATCCCTTTTTTTTTTTCCAACCAAATCACTATTTTTAAATGGGCATATACATAACTAGTTTATAGGATGGCATGTAATTCATTTGCTACCATAATAATTAACTGCACCATCCATAATATCACAACTGTAAATCAGATATTTTATTTGTATCAAAACTATTAACTATTTCTATTCATGTCTATTCTTTCGCTAAGATGTGCCAGTCATATGCAAATAGTTCATATCTGATTAATGCAGACTAAATATAATTACGTACACCTTCAGTAATTTAAAAATACAAACAAATATAGAATTTTTCTTAATCATTGGTTACTTAACAGAGCTGGGAAAAAAAAAAAGAAAAAAGATTTTCCCCTTCTGTACAGCTTTGGTTTCTCTGGAAAGCACGTACAATAGTACTTGTGTGCACGTGTCTTTGTAGTAAGTTCCCAAGAAGATGGCAACGTGACGTTCGCCGAAATATCGGAAAGTATATATTAAAGTTTATTTAATCTATATTTCTAGTATACGCTGTCAATTCCTTAAATATTAGTAATCATGTTTAACCAGCGTATAAGCCTCTCAACAAGAATAATGATCATCCACGGAGATCGCTTCGCACGCAAGGCCCGCCATTAAGGCAAACTGAAGCTGAAATTATCCAGACAACTTAACCGTCTGGCATTCCTAAAACGCTGCCGGGATAATCATGTCATCCCGAACTGTGTTAAATTTAAACACCGCTTCATCTCACAGAAAGCTCTCCGTATTTACAACCGCGCTAGCCAGGCATTACTTCGGGAGCAAATTACCGCTACACGCGGTTCCCTAGCCGACATAAACAGTGCTATAACAACGCTAGAAAATGAACTTTCACTTACGCTGAATCACGAGCTTTGGTAGATCCTACATGACGTCTCGTGTACGGCAGCTAAAAAAGAATTTGAACGAGTACGAAGCCGACATATCAACAAGTTTGATAAATTAACAAAGAACTCGGCGTCCAAACTACAAACCAACACTGTTGTTAACCTATCATCAGCTACCTTAAAGCCAGAAGCACTCCACGCTCTGTCATGTGGTCACAACTTCGCCATTGCTCCTAGGAAATTACCGGCCGAGGAATTAATGATTCAAATTGAACGCGGGATTCGCCAACTTCCAAACCACATCGCCAACGATATCAGATTGGATGTAGCCTGTGTTCTCAATAAAGCAAAACCTCCAAAATCCAACATATCCAGTAGTGAATACAAGGCACTACAAGAATTGAAGAGAAACAAAAAAATAGTGATCACCAAAGCGGATAAGGGAAACGCCACTGTGGTACTCAATCTTAAAGACTACACAGGTAAGCTCAAGGCTTTATTATTAGATCGTTCCACTTACCTCCCCATTGATTACAATCCCACCAACTCACAAATTAGAAAACTCCATAGGCTCCTTAAGAAGGTCACTTCTTGGCCTGTGGAGATTACCAACAGACTAAAACCCTATAACTCTAGACCCCCCCCCCCACATATATGGGCTCCCAAAAATACACAAAGAAAATGTGCCATTACGTCCCATAGTGGATGGCATTGATTCTTCCCCCACTTACAAACTAGCCAAGCATTTAGCCAAAGCGCTCTCACACTATACTGGCAATACACCATCACACATAAAAAACTCAGCCCACTTCAAAGCCAGTATAGAAAACCTTACACTCCAACATAATGACATAATGGTCAGTTTTGATGTCTCCTCCCTATTCACGAATGTCCCCCTCAAAGAAACCATAGAGCTAATCCTAGCTAAATTTCCTCCCGATATCTCAGTCCTATTTCAGTTTACAATGAACTCAGGCTATTTCGTTTGGCAGGAAAAATTCTACAAACAGATAGAGGGGACAGCCATGGGTTCACCACTTTCCCCACCCTTGGCCAACTTCTTCATGGAGATGTTTGAAGAGAAAGCCTTAAACTCAGCCCCACAAAAACCTACCATATGGCTTCGCTACGTTGATGATGTTTTCGCTATTTGGCCACATGGCCCGGATTCACTCCTCTCCTTCCTAACACACTTGAACAACCAACACCCTAGAATCAAATTCACCCTGGAAAAAGAGGAAAACAATAACCTCCCCTTCCTAGACACACTAGTCACCCGCCAACCTGATGGAACCTTGGTTTTCTCAGTTTATAGAAAACCCACCCATACAGGCAGATACATTCACCAACAATCCTACCCACCCCCCTCACAACAATATGGAGTTATTAAAACATTATTCAACAGAGCAAAAATAATCTGTTCTAATGATCAAGCCCTAACCACTGAACTAAATCACATCCGTGACACTTTCTCAGCCAACGGCTACCCCCTCCAAAAAATACTTAACCCAGTTATCCACAACCCACCACCCCCTCCCCTTCACAAAAAAGATTACTCTAAATCCATCACTATTCCCTACATCAGAGGCACTTCGGAAAAAATCAATAAAATCCTAAAAAAACATGACTTGACCACTTGTTACAGACCACATAGAAAACTGGCATCCCTTATCTGCTCCACCAAAGACCAACCACTTTCCCTAGACCTACCTGGTGTATACCAGGTCCCTTGCAGCTGTAAACTGTCCTACTTTGGCCAAACAGGCAGGACAGCAAATATCAGAATCTCAGAACACAAGGATTACATCCGATTTCACCAGTACAGCCACTCTGGGCTTGCAGACCACGCTCTGGATACTCGCCACAGAATAAGATGGAAGAAAGCCACAGTAATACACCGCAGCAAGTTCAAGTATGAAAGACTATTCATGGAATCAGCCTCGGCCCTTAGGAACATGCCAAACCTCAACAAATTTGGATGCATGAAACTGTCCCAAATTTGGGAAACTTTTATCAGAAGAACTTCAGCCCAAAGGCCAAGAACTACCAATATAGCCCGCCAGGGGGCACCATCAGGACTTTAGGAAAACGCTAGCTTCCTAGCTTCAGTCTCATTTGCTGTTATTAGTACTTGTGTGCAC
Organism: Typopeltis vanoorti; assembly: GCF_054136105.1. Classification (NCBI taxonomy): domain Eukaryota; kingdom Metazoa; phylum Arthropoda; class Arachnida; order Uropygi; family Thelyphonidae; genus Typopeltis; species Typopeltis vanoorti. Next base: position 36,072,335 of record NC_143568.1, read on the forward strand.
GTGTCTTTGTAGTAAGTTCCCAAGAAGATGGCAACGTGACGTTCGCCGAAATATCGGAAAGTATATATTAAACTTTATTTAATCTATATTTCTAGTATACGCTGTCAATTCCTTAAATATTAGTTATCATATTCATTCATAATTACTATTAAGGCTTTTAATTCATGATGGCATCAAAATATAAAAGTGATGAGCAATTTCTTAAGCAATTTATTTATATCTAAAGAATTGCATGCCCCCCCCCCCCAAAATCAAAAAATCATCTGTGTTTTTTTTTTTTTTTTAGAAGCCCCCATAACTTGATCAGTAATGATAACTCTGAATGGCAAGACCCTGGCCTGAAAACTGTCTAACATGCAAATAACCTTTATAAAGACTTTTCTAAGTGAAGATAGTCAGTTTTATGCAAATAATGGTAAGGTTCTTCATTCCATCATAGCTAAAATTTTATGAAGCCATGAGAGGACAGTGATCCTAACAAGGGAAATATGGAAATTTTTTTCACGGGCAGCAAATTCAAGAGAAAAAGATGAAAGCAGTATTCCACAATGAGCTCTGATTAATATAATGAACATTAAGACTACATGATATAAAAATTAAGAAAAATAATCACAAACAACCCTATATAACCAAGTATGAGAAAAGATATACACAGAGCAATTACGCTTCGACCATACTTTTCTTCAGATCTGCTAACAAAAAGAGTACAGACTACTTATAAGTTTATGTCCAAAAGGATTCCTGTAATGAACTGGATCACAATTTTCAGTTAACAGTCTCTTTGCTGAAATGTCTACAAAAAGAGGAACAGTTGCAGCAGCTTCAGATGTAATGAGATTCAACAAGAAAGGACTCCATCATGAAAATTAGGAAAATATAAAATATGAATAAATGGGTGCATTTATTTAATTCAGTGCTACAACAGTGAATTAAATAGATGCATCAAAGCAGCAGCAAAAGTTATTCAAGTCCCATTTCTTCTAAACTATAATCCTCCTAAAGCATTACTATTATGTTTGGCCTGCTATACCTAGTGGCTAGTCTGCAGAATAAATATTTTAAAGCTACACATACGAAAATAAAAAAAAAATGCTGGGTATTTCCATGATGTAATTCTGAAAACATCACTCGTACTACATGCTTGAAAAAATAGAAGAAAAATAACCAAAAAATGGGAGGGGGGGAAGAAACATTATACTTCAAGCTTTCCATAAGCAAAGTTGTGGTATTACACAGAGATCCAGCATTTTCTCTGAGGGGTGTGGGAAGAACACCTCAATCACTATCTACATTTGTTCACTCAGATAGTTTTCCCCATTCTGATGGTCTAAAGGACAATGGGCTATGGATCCATTCAGAGCTACTTACAGGTCCATCAATGTGATGGTGCAGGAAGAGGATTTGGTTGCTGCAAACTGACTGGACTTCACAAAAGTTTAGCACACTCCATTGTGTTGGCAAGAACATCAGTTCAATCATTTTGAGACTTCTGAGATTTAACTCTAGGCAATGAAATTATGCAATCTACATTCACTAAAGAATATAGTTAATCATTATAAAAGAAACCATGTTACCATTTTAGACTACCTCATCATTAAGCTTCCAGATGGATCTTTAAACTTTTCTGCATTCACTTTTACAGGAAAATACATCCACAGACCCCTATCATCCAGGCAGCTTTTGGCTGTCTTGATGATGATGATGAGAGCCAACATTATTTGCCCTATCTTCTTGTTTCAAGAATATGACCAATTCAGGCGACCTTATCTCTCTTAATAGTTTCTACTGAAAAATAATTCCAGAAGTTCTACAAAAATATGGACCCAGGCACCAGTATTAGATGAGATCCTCTGATTTTTTATTCCCTATCTGAAAGGCATCTCTGAAAAGACAGCACATATCCTAAGAAAATTCAAACACTCTACATCATTTTCTACCACAAGAAAAATATCCCTTATCTTATGTATGCTCAAAGATGATGTCTATTCCATGGTATCTCTGAGGAATTATAAAACTGTTTTTTGTTGCACAGTTTGAACAATTAAGGACAAACTGGATGTATTGCTGAATATGAAATAATATACACATGGATTAAATCTGTTTCTTCAATCTAGGAAGTCTAACCTAGCTGTTCAAAAGTGATCTAGAAATCATGTGATTGGATGGAACCAAATGATCATGATGTTTTATCAGTTATTTCAAATATGAGACTTTTCAAGTCTTGCAAAGCTTTCCTTCATTAATTGAATTATAATACGAATGATCCTATTGTTCTATGCCTATCTCAAGGATATGAAAGATTTAAAATTTAAGACTGAATAATTATAAGGCTGCATAAGAATCAAAACTAGCTAACTAAAAGGAGTCCTCCATGTAAAGAATTATGAAAACTGACCAAGAGTTGGAGTCAATGTCTGATCCCTACAATCTCTTGCTGCACATCGATCTTGGGTATGTACTAGTTAGTGAACAAAAAAAAGAGGACCTGGAATTTGGGACTTAGTTGACAAATAATATTCTGTACTAGCTTAAACCAGAGAAAAGTGAAACAATATGATCAAATGCTACGTGAGGTGAACACAGCAGGTTAAACAAGCTCTCCATTTGTGTGTGTCTGGGAAACCAGGGTGAACAGTTAAAGGCAGCAACTAAGATAACCTCAAAGGAACTAAGAATAGACATTATTAGCTTAAACATGAGAAGGAGATCAGGAATAAAAGAAATATAACTGGTGTTATATCAACATGGTAACAGAATAAAGTAGAAAACAAATGCGAGACACATGCAAATAATAATAATAATAATAATTATTAATAATACACTGGCAACTCAATGAGTTCTTAGACTCATCAAGGGAGGTGCTAAACATCATGCCAAGCACTATCTAACATTTGCATTGTATCTATCATACTTTGCTTTGAACTTATTCACAGTCAAGCCAGTTGGCTATGAATGGAACCAAGTGACTCTGGCAACCTATTCTACTTATTCACCACTCTCCAAGTAAAAAATATAGTCCTCACACCCCTGCTAACTACACTCTTGCTCAATTTCCAAGAATAGTCCTAAATTTTCCCATCACCAGACATGTTCAGAAAATTTTCTGCTGTATTAATCTTGTAAAAACCCTTCAGTAATTTGCATTTTTCAATCATATCACCCCTTTTCCACCTTTCAACCAATTTCAGTAAGCTACAAATCTTCATCCTATCCTCATAAGGCTCATTCCATAGACTGGCCATCTTAATCACACCTCTGGATCTTTCCACCTCCCTCTCATCTCTAAGAAACCCAGGTGACCAGATCTGTGCGCAGTGGTCAAGATGGGGGTCTCACCAAGGCCCTATAAAGAGGCATAATAACCTGCTTATTTCTGCTTGTCAGGGCCTTCGGTAACCAACAAAGAAGGCATCTGGTCCTGATGGTATCCCACCTATTGTGTTAAAAAATTGTGCCCCAGAACTAATGCCTATCCTGTATTGCATCTTCAATCTATCCTATTCAACTGACATCTACCCTACAACATGGAAGCAGGTCAACATCCAGCCCATCCCAAAGAAAGGTGATAAAAGTCAACCAACAAATTGCCGTCCAACTACTCTCACTTCTGCTCTCTCTAAAATTATGGAGAAAGTCATTAACAACCACCTAGAGTCATACCAACTAATCAATGACCTGCCACTCACAATCTACAGCTGATCTTGCTTTCACCACCCACCTCTAGGTTCAAAGCCATGAAGAAATTTGGAGAAATTCAAGTGGTTGTCCTCAACATTTCAAAGGCATTTGATCAGATTCGGCACAGGGGCTTACTTAACAAACTTATGCTAAGTTTGTTAAGTAAGCCCCTTACAGAGTGTGGAAGGCAGACCATAGGATGGTCTGCCTTCCACACTCTGCAACTAGATTGCCAACTTTCTCACTTGTAGCTCACTACATGTCATGGTGGACGGTGCACTCTCCTCAGATTTCCCCACCCATGCAGGAGTACCCCTGGATTCTGTTCTTTCACCCACTCTCTTCCTCATGTATATAAATGATGTGCTCTCTCAGACTTACTTCACACTATCCATAGCTTTGCTGATGACAGTACACTCCATTCCTTCTTTTCATTAGACAAACCTTGCAGCGCTCAAGTATTAGACCTCTCAAGATCTACCATGACCAGTTACCTGAATTCAGATCTCCTAGTTATCTCAGTGGGGCAAGGACGACCTTGTAAACTTCAATGCCACTAAAACTTAATTCCTGTCTGATCTCTTGCAAGAAAGAACTCACATCCCTCACTCCCTACCTTCAATAATACTGAGATATCCAAACACGATCAGATTTCTCTACTTGAACTGACCTGCACCTCCAATCTTAAGCCCAAATCTGCCCAGCCATAGAATATTGCTTCCATGTTTGGGGTAGAGTACCAAAATCCTCTCTAAGATTGCTCGATTCTATCCACAAAAGGACAATCTGGCTAATTAATGATCTGTCTCTCACATACGTTCAGTTTCTGTCTTATGCCTCTTCTACATATATTTTCATGGACAGTGCTTTGCTGAATTGGCCAATATGATTCCTCCCCTCCCCTCCAAATTCATTAAAACAAGAGCCAATGTCCCTTTACAATCCATCTTAAAACACATCAAACCAACTTCACTGCCTTCTCTTTCATTCCATCTACTTCTGTCCACTGGAACAGTCTCAACCACTCTACCTTCCCCATAGATTACAACCCTCAGCTGTTCAAGCAAAATGTAAACAGATTCCTCTTGCCCACACATGCAGCACTAATTTATTATGGGTCTTGTGGCCTTTCACACGTGGATCAAATAAAAACGATTAATCTGATGAGCTATTTTAGCCACCTTTGCAATATATACTCTCTAAACTTGAATTCTATCTACTAACAACCACTCCCCCTCAAATTCTGGGTTTTATCATTTTCCTGGAGTACAGTTCCATCAAACTGAACATCCATTCTCCTTTGCCCATCTACACCCTCTGTCCAAAAAGAAACCGAACTATTGATAGAATAAAACACAGGCCAATTATAATTATTCAAATCATTTATTTCAATCAATATACTCTCCCTCAGCTTCGATACAGCATTTGGCACAGTCAATTAATTCGTTAAATGAGTTTTTTTATATCGGTTTCTGGGATACTGTTGAGGGTTGTGGTTACTGCCGCTTGAACGTTTTCAATGATGTCGTATTATCGCTTTCCTTTCATCGGCAAATGAAGTCGGGGGAAGAGAAAGAAGTCACAGGGTGCTAAATCAGGTGAATACGGCGAATGATCCAACACACAAACTTGGTTTTTGCTCAAAAACTGTCTCACAATGTTCAAACGATGAGATGGTGCATTATCGTGCAAAAGTGACCAATTCTCACTATCAATCGCTTCAAAACTTCAAGATAAAACTTGCCATTGACCATTTGGTCTGCGGAACAAATTCTTTGTGAATAATGCCATTGGAATCATAGAAACAAATCAGCATTGTCTTTACTTTTGACTTCTCCAAGAAATCTTTTTTCAGATGCCCCTCTTCTGGTGGTCTCCACTCAGCACTCTGGCGCTTTGTTTCAGACTCATACTCAAAATACCATGTTTCATCACTAGTAACGATCATTTCAAGGAAGTTTGAGTCCTTAGCAGTGGTTTTAATGAGGTCCTTGCAGTGTTCAATTGGATACATTTTTTGGTCGTTGGTCAACTTGTGGGGAACAAATCACGAATTCAATTTACGAAGGCCCAAACTCTCGGTCAAAATGTTGTGCACAGTTGATTTTGGAATCCATAATTCATCTTCAATCAATCTCACGGATGATTTTCGGTTTTCTTTGATGATATCATGCACTTTTTGGATGTTAACTTCGCTCAGTCCAATTTTTGGATGGCCTGGCTTTTCGTCGTCCTCAAGCGTCTCACAACCACTTTGAAATTGCTTAAACCACTCGTAAACTTGAGTACAGGACAAGAATTCATCACCGTATGCTTTTTGAAGCATTTGATGAGTTTCGGTAAAACATTTACTAAGTTTAACAGAAAAGTCAATCACAGCTCTCTGTTTGAAACTCATTTTCCAACGGTTCATCAAAACACACTATCACTCGGCTTCTAATGAAACAAATGTCATAAACAGTTGATATAATACTAATGAAGGTTACTGCTTTCAACAACAAAAAAGATACAACAGGTGGTGCCACTAGTTTCTTCTATTTTTGAAAAGTTCAGTTTCTTTTTTGGACAGAGGGTGTATTTTAATCATCCTACAAAATTTTAACATCTTTACAGACTACTGCTCTACCCAATTTTACATCATCGGCAAACAACTGAATAGTTCCTCCCAGATCATTTCCTGTATTGTTCATGTACAAATTGAATAAATTACTCTCTGATATTGCTCCATCAACCACCTTCTTATTCACTTAAACTTTATATCCATCCCCATGTGCTGCAATTTAATGATTAAAATTCCATGCAGTACCCCATGGAAAGACTTTGCAAAGTCCAGCAGTATCACTGTAAACCAATTCCTTTATCCAACTTAGCTGTTACTGCATTATAAAAGATGAGCAAGTTAGGGAGGCATGACCTATCCTTCACAAAACCATGTTACTTCCCATATAGTATCCTCTTCCTGTATTTTGCTCTTTACCAACTTCAAAAATACCTTGACCATGACTCTTGAGATGCAGATTGGTTGATTTTATGAAACTAATTTCTCATTCTTCCATCTCCTTGGGAAAATCCAAAGCTGAGACTTACACAATGTGGACAAAGGCACTGCCAATTCCCTAGCACCTTTTCATAAAATTCAAGGATGGGGTGGGATGTTATCCCATATTTGTATTCATATTAAGATTTCGTAATACCCTATGCACCTCCAGTTCATTTACCTCTATTTCCATTTAACCCCTTACCTCTCTTGTTACCACAATATTTCCTCCTGGATGATATACTCTTGCAAAATGTTCATTTAGTAATTGAACTAATTCATCTGATTCAGTTACACTCTACCATTATATCAGGATTATCGAATGTAGATCATGAGAGCAGGTTTAGAATATGTGTTAAATAGACTGTTAACAGGAGAAAGAGGGGTGATATGATAGATGTCTATAAACTTCTGAATGGGTGCTATAGGATATCATCTAATTAAATTTTTCATTATATGGAAGGCAGGGAAAGAACAAGGGTGCATCCATGGAAATTAAATGTTTGCAGTTAAAAGAGGAGAAAGAGTTAGATTTTTCTCTCAGAGACCAGTGAGTGAGTGAGTGGAACAGTCTACTTCTTGTTATTATGAGTGCATCTAGTGTGAATAAGTTCAAGAGAGAGTATGGGTGATGTATAACCTCCCTCAATAAGTCCTTGGAGGGAGGTCTCTGGTAATAATAATTCAAGTGTTATGTGTTTGACATTGTTATAGCTTATTCATTTCAGCAATGTTACTTTATTGCTTTTCTCTTTCATGTATGAATAAATTTACACACTCACTGTTGAAGATGCTCTTTTCCATAACTGGCACGATTTAACTTGAACCTTTTGGGCTAGAAAAATGAAAGAAAGTTTGTAATACAGTTTTGAAAAGTATACACATATGTAGCATCTATTATAATAATTATCTGCACACGTATATTAGGCAATAATGATATGATAATTAGCTTGTGCATTGGTCCAATTATCTATATACTGATGATTGAAAGTGTCAGTATAATTACTGTTATAATAAATCTTCCAAACAATGATTTTTTAATAAGGATCAGAACTAGTGGATAAAACTAAACTCAGTGTCCTAAAATACATAGTAGTTCAGGACACCGAGTTAAAAAACTGAAATTTTTTTTAACAGCAGGACATTAGGCTGTTTGTTAACAGTACACATCAAAGCATAAGCTTGGCCAAGTATTGTTCTAAAGGAGTAAAAAATGAAAAAAAAAAAAAAAAAAAAAAAATTGTGAATTGAATATAAACAGCCAGAATGGACAAGCTGTTAACATTATTATTTTTAATATGAAAATCATGCCCACGAAAGAATGGGAAGCGTAACAAATAATATTAATGAGATGTGCTAAGGATCAAATAACCCAAGAACCCTGCTCTGTCACTTCAGGTGACCAAATAGACAGTGGCAGTCTTACACAGAGCAATGAAAATCAGTAACCATCTAAGTTAGGATGCATCTGGTCTTAAAATGATGGTTCTATCCCAATTTTGGTAAATTAATTTAGCCATATCTGTTAAGATTTGAATAAATATTTTATTGCTACTGACCTCTCAAAATAATCTCTTCAAACTTTTAACAATTTCTTTAAATTAAGGATGCCAAAAAATTACATTCTTGTTTAATCCTTTATCCAAGTGAAGTATCTTCATAACTAGTCTGTAAGTAGTCTTGTATATATTTAATAACGTCTACATATAATTTTCTTACATCTGGTCCTGTGTGGGATGTATAGAGTTTAGTCTGACACTCCTGACTTGCCATAATGGCAGCAAATATATTGTTATACTCCAAGGCAAATGTTAAAGGATATTTCTGGTTATCCATAGTAGATCAAGCTATCAGGCACAGGAAAGTTTAACAGTTTGTTTGTTAAACTGTCCTGTGATGAGGTTTGTTAGGATGATGTATGATCTGAATGCTTTGTGGGTATTATAATAATTAATACTTGATCTTCTCAGATGCATCTCAAATATATTATTATTATTGTATGGGCACCTCCATGGAGTCTGAAGACTCATTGCGGGAGACCCAAAATATCCACACAATCTATCATACCTCTCCTTGAACCAATTAACAGACAAAACACTCACAACTGACTTTGGCAACCCATTCCACTCATTCACAACTCTCTGAGGATGACTCATTGTTCTGGCCCCTAAAGCCAAGTGCTGAAACATTTCCTCTACATCAATCCTATAAAACCTTTTAAGCAACTTATATGTTTCTATCATATACCTCTTTTTCTCCTATCAACCAACTTCTGCAATAAACACACTCTCAATCTATCTTCATAGGGAACATTCCACACACCACCTTGGTCACTGACCTCTGAATCTTCTCCACTGCTTCCTCATTCCCACGAGACCCAGAAGACCAGACTTGACCACAATAATTCAGATGTCGATGTATCAAGGCCTTATAAAGAAGAAGAAGAATAACTTCCTTATCTCTACTTGTTAACGTGTTCTTCAATAGCCAAGTAATCTTATGAGCTACCTTAGCAATATGTCCTCTAAACTTTAACTCTGTCTAACACCACTCCTAAATCTCCAACTTCATCTATTTACTGAAGTACAGTACCATCAACGTGATACAGAGCTTGTAATGTGTTTACCCCAAAATGCATAACTTTACATTTTTCTACATTAAAATGACACCCGTTATCTTTTGCCAACACTGACAGTCTATATAAATCATCCTGCAAGCTCCCCACATCAACTTTATTAACTATTACTCTACCTAACTGTGCATCATCAACAAAAAACTGAATATTTCCTTTCAGTTAATTTCCTATATCATTTATGTACAAATTAAACATCAATGGTCCTGGCACCGAACTTTGCAGCACACCACTAGCCACCTGTTTTCGCCTTCATTGTGCCTCTCCATATACCCCTTTTTTGATATCTGTCCAGCAGCCGCCCTTTTATCCACATAACAGGTGTCATATCCATCCTCATCTGTTCTAATTTGTGTAACAGAGTTCCATATGTATTCAGTCAAATGTCTTTGCAAAATCCAGCAGAATCAGCATGTAGCCATTTTCTTTATTCAACTCTGCTGTTACTCGATTATAAAAAGTTAGTAAATTACTAAGGCATGACCAACCCTTCACAAAGCCATGTTGCCCCTCATACAGTATATTTTTATCCAACCATTCTTGAATTCTCTTTTTGATCAATTTTTCTGGTATTTTTATTTTTATCAGTATCTCAGGCATGGAGATACTGATTGGTCTCTAATTTGTTAGAGCAGTCTTAGAAACCCCTTTATGCTAGGGAAATATTTGGTCCTTTCTCCACTCCCTTGAAACTCTACCAGAGCTGAGACTTAAATTAAAGAGCCTAGTCAGAGCCATTGCCAGTTCCCTTGCACATTCTTGTGAAACCCAAGCAGATATCACATCTAATCCCACAGCTGTATTTACACCAAGAGTCTGCAATATCCCAAGAACTTCAAATTCGTCCACCTCTCTTCCCACATTAGTGTCTGTCACATATGTTAAAGGAGAAAAAACTTCACTAGGATGATATACTCTTACAAAGTGGTCAGTCAATAACTCAACTATTTTATCTGCTTCTGTAAGCTCTTGACCATCATCGCTCATTAAGATTAATCTCCGATTGTCATTATTCCTGTCACTTGCTACATAACAAAAGAACTCTTTGGAATTTACTTTGGTCTGCTTGGTTAGATTCTTCTCAATCTAATTTTGCATTTCTTGCCATGCTGATCATCTTTCTTGCCCGAGCATTATATTGTTCATTACTTTGCTGGTTTCATGTTGCAGGCTTAATGGATTGTATACAGCACTCAGAAAGGATTAAAACAAAACTTTTTCCTATATTTCATCTCAGTCACCGAGACATCTTTAGGAATTACAAAAAACTAATGTAACATATACACAAATATCAGGCAATACTAAGCCCCAATTGGGTGACTTAAAGTCCTATCTAGGTGGAGTGTCCTCTAAGCAGTTGTAAGTGGCCTGGAATGTAAAGTGGAATCTTTGATGATAAGTGTTTCCTAAATCGTAGAAAGCTTAATGCAACCATATTTATTAAGATTTGGTTTATTTCTGAGAGCTGCTACTGCTGATTCTAAAAATAGTCTATCTTTTTTTGAATTTGCTGTGGCGGAGCATGGTGATTTTTTCCGTGAGATCCTGTGGGTTGTATCCAAGACATGGTCAGCCAGGCCGAACTGACCATAGTCGTGGTTGCAGATTTACAACTTCTGTTCCTCCAGGCGGATGGTTGCTGATCTGCCTGTCTGCCCAAAGTACGCCAGCCAGCTTACAGGACCAGGGTACTTTATAAACTCCAGGTGCTGAGAGAGAGGAGGGAGCTGATCTTTTGTAGAACGGATAAGGGTAGCAAGTTTGATGTGTGGCTTAAATGCTGTGTGAAGGTTGTACTCTTTTAAAATCTTGACTATTTTTTCTGATATGACACAGATGTAGTTTGGCATTTCCAAACTCTTTCTGAAGAGAAGACCTGCGAATGGGGAGGAACTGATTTTTTTTTAATACTGTAATCGCTGTAGCCATTGGAGAGGAAAGTGTTGTGCATATGGTCAAGCTCAGTTGTAAGGGAGGTTCCACTGGAACAGAGATTGTGGGCTCTCTTGGTTAGATTTTTAATAATGCCATATTGTTGAGGTGGTGGGAGAATTTGTGAATGTATCTGCCTCTGTGCATAGGTTTTCTATATACAGTGAATGAAAGTGTACCATTAAGAAGGCGTGTAACTAAGGTGTCTAGGATGGGTAAACAATTGTTCTTTTCCTTTGCCATCGTAAACTGGATTCTTGGATATAGGCTGTTGAGGTGACTGAGGAAGGAGTCTAATGTGTCTGGGCCATGAGGCCAAATAGAGAACACATCATCTACATATCTTAGCCAGATAGAAGGTTTGAAATTGGCTGAGTCTATGGCTCGTTTTTCAAAATTTTCCATATAAAAATTAGCAGGAGGAAGGGAACCATGGTGGTTCCCTCTATCTGCTTGTAGATTTTGTTTTTCCAAGAAAAATAACCAGAATTGATGGCAAAGGAAAAGAGATCTAAGATGTCAGAAGGTAAAACGTTTTCTAAGAGTGTTAAGGTATCAATTAAGGAAATATTGGTAAACAGCGAGGAGATGTCAAAGCTTACCAATATGTCTGTGTTATTTAAGGTTTAGATTTTCTATTAGGGTTTTAAAATTGGTAGAGTTTTTTATATAGAATGTGGAAAGTGTCCAATGGGGGGGGGGGGGGACAGAAAGGTTTGGGTTTTTTTCATAATGTCCGGTGGCGAGGAAGATACTTTTTTACTTTTTTTGACTGTGTTTTTGTGGGTTCCTGTTCTAGTGGAATGTAGGTAGAGTGATCTCGGAGGATAATCTCCATTTTTCAATTGTATTCCGTGGCATTACCCTTATTAGATCTGGTGACAATAATACTTTTTTCTTTCCATAATTTCCTGAGAGCAGTGTGTTGGCCAGATGATAATTACTTTTTGGAGGTAAAGACTGGGCGAGGATGTTGGCGAAGTCAAGTCTGATGTTATTTGCTATCTCCGTCGCTAAGTAACAGATCCCAAGTTTGATATGATGCACTACATCAAGTACACTTCTTTTGGAGCGTTTTGATATGTTTATTTTTTGAAATTCTTTCTGTGCAGAAGCTTCTGAGATGCCAGAGAAAAATGGACCAAAGTTCAGGGTTAAGTACAGCGGAGAGCTCTGATTGTAAGGAACCAATGGCAGAACACAAGTCATACATTGCAACCACAACTATGGTGAGTCAGGCCTGGCTGACCATGTCTTAGATACAACCCACAGGATCTCATGGGAAAAAATCACCATGCTCCACCACAGCAAATTCAAAAAAAGAGAGACCATTTTTAGAATCAGTAGCCGCTCTCAAAATTCAACCAAATCTTAATAATAGTTGCATTAAGCTTCCTAAGATTTGGGAAACACTTACCATCAGAGATCCCACCTTACATTCCAGGCCACCTACAACCACCCTTAGAGGACATTCCACCTAGATAGGACTTTAGAGTCACCCAATTGGTTGGGCTTAGTATTGTGTGGTATTTGTGTATATGTTACATTATTTTTTTTTGTAATCCCTGAAGATCTCTCAGTGACCGAGACGAAATATAAGAAGTATTAAATTTTGTTTTAATCCTTTCTGAGTGCTGTATATAATCCATTAAGCCTCCGACATGATGTCCTCACAGCACTTAAGCCTCTACATACGAATATTCTGCTGGTCGCCTTTCTCTTTATATACCCTCTACGGCATTTTCTTCTTCTGCAGTTCATGCTTAATAATATTACTCATCCATCTAACTCCTACCTGATTAGCTCTCCATACCTTAGGTAAACAATTTAATACTGTTTCCTCTAATTGACCCTTAACTATCTTCCATGCACTATTAATATGTTTATCCTGCAGTGTTTTATGACATGGCACAGATTTAAGCTTCTTCCTAAGCTTGTCATAATCATCTGCCTTGTAGTTCCATATACCCCTTCTTGACAGAATATTCCTTATTTTGTACAATCTCTGAAATCAAGACCACATGGTCACTTTCACCAATCAAAGACAATGTTATGGATAACTCTTCTGATTCTATGACTAGGTCCAATACTCTCACACCTCCTAGTCCCCTACATCACATGCTGCCTCAAATCATTATCTTGCAGTAGGTGTATGAATTCTATTTCTTTCCTGCAATGTTATCTTTCTTCCTTCCAGTATATCTCCATAGTTGAAGTTCCCCTATAGTAACCGCTCGACCTGTACTCATTGTACTAAATTGGAGATGTGTCTTCCAGATCATCTGTGGAACTCACTGGTCTATAGCAACAACCAACTGGATATTTTGTCTTACTGGCCTTAGTCTCACAGCAGACTGCCTCAAATTAACAGCCACCCTCCACACCTATCTCCTATTCTTTTGGGATGCAATTCATCTACTATCATCAGCATTACCTTCCCCCATCCTATCTTCCCTGAAAATACTAAATGCTTCACATTCTATCCCTGTATCTACATCATCTGCTGTTAGCCAAGTCCCACTAATGCCTATAACTTTTATAGGCTTTACTTTATAAACAGAATTGAGCTCTTGATTTCTCCTCCAACTCTTATTTCCCCACCAAGGAAAATTCCATCCCACTTAAACTAAGAACAACTTTTCATATGTCTCTTCTGATCTTTTGTCAGAAACATAACAGAAAAATTGGAGAGATGTCACCAGTTCTGATGGTATCTCTCTCCATACAAGCTATCACATGCATTTGGAAACCCAACAGCATGGAAGTAAGCCTTCATCCAGACTGTCCCTATAAACAGATATAAAAGTCAAACATTAAATTTATGCCCCATTGCGTACTCTAACAGAGAAAGTCATTAACAACCAACTTCTTCACTACTTGGAAGACCACTAATTAAATGATGATCACCAATACAGATTCCACCACTCTCATTCCATAGCACACCTCATCAGCCAACAATATCTACCTTTGAATACAAGAGATGGAAAAGTTTGGAGAAATTCATGTGCTTGTCACGATATTTCCTAGACATCTGATCAAATCAGGCATAGAGGATGGCTGTTCACTGCACATCAGAGTGTTCAGATTTCTCTATGGATGCTTCAGCACCACAGAGCTGACATTCTCTCACTAACCTCAAATCCAATCCACTTTGGTAACAGTATACCTTATTCCTCATCATTCAAAAATAATCATTTCATGTTATGACACAAATCACCTCAACATTTCAAGAGGGAAGGAGTGAAGATAATCTAGTGAATTTCAAAGCTACCAAAACAATTCTATCTTATTTTTCAGAAGAAAGATCTTAGTTCACTCTCACTCACTTGATAATATTCCAATTTCCAGTCAAGATCAATATTTCTCTTCTTAACTGACTTTCATATCTAACCAATATCAGCACGATCACAAACAAGTCACATCCATTCTATTTGTCTCAAAAACTGTCCTCATTTGTTCAAAACGTTATTAATTTCATTCAAAAAGTGCTTAATGCCATCCAGAGGAGAAAGCAATCCACTTAGGAGAAGACCCCACCTTCCTCACAAACTCTGTGCAACTGCTTTCTCAGAGATGTTCTGTGTTCACACTATTTTTTTTTCATAAGTATTTCCATGGGCTTCCCTCTACCAAACTGATAAAGACCATTTTTCAATTTTTTTTCTAGTCATGTAAGAACACAGCAACTCCTTGTCAACATTCATACAGAGTTCATCTCCAAACTAACTACATTATCAATTCTCTTTTTGTTTCATTTCATCTTCCTCTGGTTTAATGTTTTCTTCTGCTCTTCCAAACTCATTGATTGATTCTTACTTCCCAATCACCTACTCACATGCAAGCATACACACACAACTATTGGTGTTATATATACAAGGGTGGTCTGAAAAGTTCTCGGCCTAACAAGGAAAAAACGAATTTATAATTTCAAAATTATTTTTATTTTTTAACGTAATCTCCCTTAAGACTAATACATTTATTCCAGTGATGCTCCAATGCCATTATCCCGTCCCTATAGTGGTTTTCAGTAAGATCTGCAAAATACCCCTCTACAGCTGTAATCACCTCTTGATTCAAAGAAAAACACTGCCCAGCGAGGAAGAGTTTTAGTTTGGGGAAAAGATAGAAGTCAGAAGGAGCCAATCTGGGGAATAGGGTGGATGTTCCAACAATTCATAGTGCAGATCCCTTAATTTTCCCATTGCCAAAACACCTTTGTGGGCAGGTGCATTGTCCTGATGAAAGATGATTTTTTTCTTCTACAAACAGGGTCTTTTCTCATGAATTACTTCATCTAGTCTGGTTAAAAGATCGGAATAATATTCCCCAGTTATTGTTTTACCTTTTTCAAGATCATTAATAAACAAAATGCCTTTATGATATAATCACGTAATCACAAGAAAGATATTTATTTAACCAAATATTTCGGTCTGGAAATAGCAGACCATCGTCGGTGGTATTACAAGAACAGTTTAAAAAATATACAAGCTAGAATACTAACAATAGATCGTTGAAATTAGAACATGCCGCGTGATGTTATATCACTAAGTATGAAACGAAATATTTTGAAGTAGAAACATGATTGAATTTGCTATTAAAAAAAAAAAAAAAAAAAAAAAAAAAAAAAAAAAAAAAAAAAAAATTAATGGGTAATCTTGATTAGGCTTTCCCAGATTTTTGATATAGATATGCAGTCATTACGATTCAGGTTGGGATGATGGAGCAAGGCCTCCACGCTTTCCTTGAACAAACGTTCGAACCTATAACGGGATCTATGTAAGAGGCGCGTTTTGGACCAAAGGATGCTGTGGTCAGTTTCAATCCCGTGTTGAGCCAAACCAGACTTTTCAGGTTTATTGTGAAGAATGGATGATTGATGTTCTTGGATTCTTTTTTCAAGAGAACGTCCAGTCTGTCCAAAGTAAGAGAGATCACAGTTGCAAGGAATTTGATAAACTCCAGGAAGAGATAAAGTTGGACAGACTGGACGTTCTCTTGAAAAAAGAATCCAAGAACATCAATCATCCATTCTTCACAATAAACCTGAAAAGTCTGGTTTGGCTCAACACGGGATTGAAACTGACCACAGCATCCTTTGGTCCAAAACGCGCCTCTTACATAGATCCCGTTATAGGTTCGAACGTTTGTTCAAGGAAAGCGTGGAGGCCTTGCTCCATCATCCCAACCTGAATCGTAATGACTGCATATCTATATCAAAAATCTGGGAAAGCCTAATCAAGATTACCCATTAATTTTTTTTTTTTTTTTTTTTTTTTTTTTTTTTTTTTTTTTTTTTTAATAGCAAATTCAATCATGTTTCTACTTCAAAATATTTCGTTTCATACTTAGTGATATAACATCACGCGGCATGTTCTAATTTCAACGATCTATTGTTAGTATTCTAGCTTGTATATTTTTTAAACTGTTCTTGTAATACCACCGACGATGGTCTGCTATTTCCAGACCGAAATATTTGGTTAAATAAATATCTTTCTTGTGATTACGTGATTATATCATTCAGTCTTATGTCGCAAGTATCCTTAAAACAACAAAATGCCTTTAGCATCCCAAAACACTGATGCCATTACCTTTCCTGCTGATGGAACCGAATTTGTCTTCTTTGGTGCTGAACAACCAGCTTCTGTCCACTGTTTTGACTGCTCTTTGGATTCTGGTGTGTAATGGTGAATCCAAGTCTCATCCATAGTAATAAATTGACACACAAAACCAGTTTTATTCTTGTTAAAATGTTCCAAGCACTATTCAGAGATTTTCATGGAAGTGCATTTTTGATCTGCTGTGAGCAAGCGTGGCACCCATCTTGCGCAAAGCTTTTTCATTTGCAATTCTTCAAGCAAAACATATCCTACACGTTCTTTTGAAATACCTATAGGCCAAAGCAATTTCACGCACTTTGACTCGCTGGTCATTCAATATCATATCGTGCACTTGATCAATTATTTCTGATGTTGTTACACTTTTTGAACGTCCTTCACGTGGATTATCTTCAAGTTTAAACTTGAAAACGAAGGAAAAGAGTGCCCATAAATTTTTATGAACTTCGAATGAATTTCTTTTGGTGTTCAAGTTTCTTTTACAAAGAATTTTATAAATGCATTATACTCAATTTTATCCATTTCAAGGGAATACAGACAACATTTTGCTTCAGACAGCTGTATAAAACAAACTACTTGATAGAATGACTTGTAATTTCACACGGATGTTTATGACAGATGTACCAACTTAGAAAAAAAAATCTTGCCATCTATGGTCTAGGTTGGGAACTTTCAGACCACCTTCGTGTATATATATACACATATATATGTTGGGCTCATACACGAGAGGGTGGTTGATCAACCTATAGTACATTAGTACTGTATATGGGTAGCAGGTTGGGAAAGGACAAATTTGTTTCATTTGATTTAAAATCAGCTATCAGCTTAGCTGATAGCTGATTTAGCTGATGTTGGGCTCATACACGAGAGGGTGGTTGATCAACCTATAGTACATTAGTACTGTATATGGGTAGCAGGTTGGGAAAGGACAAATTTGTTTCATTTGATTTAAAAGCCTGTATATTGTATTCCTTGGGAAATAAACCAGGGAGAAGACTATTCCACAGTACACCAGTAACAGGGATGAAGGAGGAGGAAAAGAAACTTGTTCTGTGGGTTTCAAGGTGTACTGTGAAAGGATGTTGGGCAGCAGCTGCATGTGTTCCAACAGTCTTAGTAGTGAGTGAGGGAATTATTGATGCTATTTCAGATGAACATTTGCAATGGAAATATTTACAGAATACACAAATTGCAAAGTCTGTACGAAAGTTAGTTAATAACAGATGGTTCATTTATCGATCTAATTGCTCTCCTCTGTATTGAGTCAAGCATTTTTAAGGAAGCTTTCCCACTCCAAATGTGAGAGCAGTATTCAATAGCTGGGTAGATTTGTGATTTGTATAAGGTTAACAGCTGTTCATGGTGAAGTAACATCTTGAATGAAAGAGAAATCCTAGTTTTTTTTTTTTGAAGCTGAGGATGCAATGGTTGTGATGTGTTTATGCCAGGAGAAGCCATGTCAGGGTAATTCCAAAAAGAGAAATCTCATCTTATCTAGAAATTTGAGTTTTATCAAAAATAATACTGGGGAAAATGGTTTTTTTTGTGAGAAATAAGACAGAACTGGGTTTTACTAGAATTTAAGTTTGTGAGGTTATCTGAGCCCCATTGGAGGATGGCTTGGAGATTAGAATTGAGGGTAGTGGTGGTTGATGTTCTGTAAAGTAAGGTTTGTCAAATAAAAGGGAGAAGGAGTGCAATGCGCTGTCATCTGCAAAACTGTGTATTGGGTTGGAGGCGAACTGAAGTAGGCCACTGATACAGAAGGAAGAGGGTTGGTGAGAAAACAGAGCCTTGCAGAACCCCAGCATTAGTTGGATGGTGAAAGGATAAGGAACCATCTACCATCGTACACACAGGTGCGTCCAGACAGAAAGCTGGCTATCTAACTGCAGAAGTCCTGAGACAGTCCAAATGATAGGAGGCTTTGTGCCAGACCTGGTCAAAAGCTTTAGAGATATCAAGTGCAACCACTTGAGATTTGCCAAATTTCTCCATGGCATTTGTCCAGAGATGGGTGATATATGAGAGTAGATCTCCTGTTGATCAGCAGCAATGAAATTTGTACTGGTGGTCACTTAATAGCTGGATGCCTTCAAGGTAGTATAGGAATTGAGAATTGATGGTTTTCTCCATCACTTTAGATAGGACTGAGGTGAGTGAGATAGGAATGGTAGTGATTTGTTGCCCATCTTAGGAATGGGTTGAATATAGGCCAATTTCCAGGCTTTGGGAAAGTGGAGTAAGAGAGTATGTGCAGGCAACATAGGATAGGAATCAGTTCTGGTGCACAGATTTTCAAGACAATTGGAGGAATCCCATCAAGGCCAGGAGACTTTTTTGTGTCTAATTTAGACAATAGGTTTCTTATCTCTTTCTGGCAAAAGGAAGGAGCATTGTGTGTTGGGCAACTGGAATGATTGGGAGGCATTTGCCATTGTCAGTTATGTGTGCATTGGAGGTGAAGTGTGAAGCCAGAGATTAGCTTTTTCTGTGAGTGATGCAATAGAGCCATCTGGGTATGATAGTTGTAGGAATAGTGTTGGGCAAAAGTTACAACCAATCACTTTAAGAGACCAAAAGGCACAGCTGCCATTTGACAGGCTGCAAGTTTCCTGCTTTTTACCCATTCAAATTCTGTTTTGGAAGCATTGAAAGTTTTCTTGCATCTATTTCAGGCTTTGGTATAAGCATTGAAAGGAGGATAGAGTTCTTGATGTGAGCCAGTTGATTTTTCATTTGTACAGCCTTAGCATATCTTTTGAAGAACCAGTGTTAAGTTAGGGGGATGGAAGTTCAGAACTGTGTGGGGAATGGATGTTTCCATGCCAATGAGGATTACTTTGGGGATATGTTTGGATTGGAAGACTAGAAACAAAAGTCCAACCACAGACGCTGTCCCACTTGGCACGGTTATAATGCCAAACTACTCATGTGGGAGTGGCTGTGTAAGCGTTATTGCATGAGGAAGGGGATGGGCACTAGACTGTGGTCAGAATTAAACAGTGGGCTCATCACATTCACTGTGTATTTGGAAGGGACATTAGTAAGGAAGAGATCTAGGGTATGTGGGGATGGTTCAGGTTATCTGGTATTCTGGTTGGCATGTGAACAATTTGTTTAAGGTTGTTAGTGATGGCAAATATTTCAGCATCTCTGTCTGCAAGATCCATACAAATGGAGGAGGAAAGCCAGTTAATGTTATGGATATTAAAATCTCCTAGGAGGGTGATTTCGCTATTAGGAGAGTGGGACTGGAGAAAATCTATTTTTAAGGAGAGGAAATTAAAGAGCTCAGAGTAGTTGGTGATATTAGGAGAGCAATGGAGACAGCAGATGAATTTGATTGAGTGGTGAAGAAATATTTTCAACCAAAGTTGGGCGATTCTAGGTTAGGTGCTCTCTGGTAAGGTATGTCAGAGTGGATATATGAACAGATGACACCCTTGAGTTGAAAGGAGTTAAACAGCATATAGTTTGCAAGGTTGAGATGGATAGTGCTGGGAGGGGGGGTGAAATTGAGTTTCTGCTAAAAAGAGTAGGTGGGTTTTGGAGGACTGAAGACGGTAGTGGTAACCTCTTGTGTGTAATATTTTGGTAACCTCTATGTGTGACACATTAAAAATAAAAAAAAAAAAACAATAAGGAAATAAAATTAGCTCAGACATCCCTGAACACCCTTGTATATATATGTGTGTGTGTGTGTGCATGGATGCATTACAACCAGTACTGCCCAATTTAAACTCTAGATTGGGAGCTGCTCAAATACTCAACTCGTTAACAAGCTCTTCACCTAGATTCATGAACGCTTATGTTCTTGACCAAAAATACTAAATTATGACTAGGCCATCCCAACATGCTTAATATATTCATAATAAGGAATTACAAATACACTGAAGTGCCACTGAATTAGGAACAGGAGATGCTATGCAAATTCTGTACTGCAACTCCTGCATTTGTGTACATGTGTTAAATTGTGAATGAAACTATGTTGTGTAATTTATTTTTTTTCATTCACATTTAACATTGCTTATTATGTATTAATCATAATTTGTATAAAGATTATTTATTATTCCTTAATTAAGAATTACTATTTAAATATTTATTCTAAACTTAACCTACTATTAATTTATTAAATAATAATATGTGTAGAAATTTATGATAACTATATATATATATGTAAAGTAACGAAAAGTATATTATAAATAATTGTATACGTAATGAAAGAGCTGATTAAGTAGCTCAAATATTCTGTTTATTCTTATTTGTGAAAATTTAACGTTATGTAATCACTTATGTAAGAGTAGAGCATTATGTTACATTAGCGAAATGTTTACGTTCATGCGTTGTCATGGAGATGCATGAAATAAACAACATGAGTCGAATAGAGCGTGACCTTCGGACTGAAAGGGTTGGAAAAGAAATAAGGGAAGATTTTTAATTAGAGAGAAGAGAGGAAGTTTTTGCGGAGCGGAAAGGAAGGTAGGATACAAGCAAAAGAAGTAGAAGAAAAGTATAAGTTCTCTAGGGCAGAAATTCATGAGAATAGTGTTTAGAAGTGAGCCAAAACATAGTGAATCATATACTTAGCTGCAAGTGAAATCAGCTGTTGTTATAGAGGAAAATTGATGTCGTAATCGGATAAATAAAGAACTGGACATTCAATGGGAAATTCTGATTAGTTCCAGTTAATCTTGGATTACGTCTCAATTCTGTGTTGCCCTGAGAAGAATATAATGAATTTATCTAGTTGCAGAAAAGTAAACAAGGAAGGATATCAGTGCCATATTGCTGTTGTTTAGAGTAGTGAAGCGCGATTAACAATAGTTCAGTTAAAGCGTTGAAGAATTTTATTTAATGTGTTCCGCTAGCTCAAATAAGTTAATTCATAAGTGTGCTCGCAATAAATTGATGAATTGAAGATTGTATCTGGTAAGAGTAATCATACATGTTTATTTATTCTAACATTAACTATAGCGTATCTCCGAAGTTCAAGGTCCGAAATAAGATTGCTTGGAATATTGTCTACCTTGATTAGTGCCTGCTGTGAATTTAAACATTAAGTACAACTGATAGATATGTGCAGACTGATCAAATGAGAAGTTTTATTGTATTGACTTGAGTTAAGAAAGCTTGTAATTTTGAAGCTGTGAATTGCATGTTAAAGTTTAGAACATTGAATTGGAATGAGTGACTTAGCAAGAATTATTAAGTTGATTGTATTGTTTCATTTAAAAGCAGAATTCTTGTATTTGTTATATATCATATATTAAATGTTTTATTTTGTTAATCTAAATATTGTGTTTGCCTGAATTCCTTTTTATTGCACCGTTCATAAATATTCGAATCTTGCGGGTGTCCCAAGTGGAATAGTAAATAATTCGGCCTAAACTAATGAGAAGACTGCTAACTTAATTAAGAATTGATCCTACTATTTTATATAGACTAATCTAAAAATAGGGTGGCGCAGTATAATTATAAATTTCTCTACTTTTGGATCGGTGATCAATTTGCGATTAAGTGTTATATTGATAAGAGTGACTTGAACCAAGATGGCGGATTTAGAACATAACATTAAAATAGAACGTCACGACACATGCATGGTCGAAACTGTGGTTAAACTTAGCTCAGCTTTGGCTTCCCCAAACATTCGTTGTGAGAAGCATAATGGGAAAGGCACAGGAGTTAGATGTATTTGACAGAGAGCAGATCATAGGTCTGGCGGATGGGTCATTCGATCTTCGAAATTATCAACGAACTTGGATTTTCTTGTAGGACAGTTTTAAAAGCATTCCAGGAATATGAAAATTTCAGCAAAAAAAACAAGCACCCGGACTAACTGCAAAAGGCAACCAGCCTTGAATGATCGTGAGCTTTGCAATCTGACTCACATGTACAGACCGATAGGGGCAAGACATTATCTAAAATCACCTCCCATCCGAACAACGGTTGCAGCTGGAAAGTCGGTGCAAGGACAGTGCAGCATTCACTTCACCGTCTCAGCTTCAAGAGCTGCTGACCTACGAGAATCCCACTTCTAATAGCATGACACTAAGCTGTACACCTTGCATGGATTAGAGAACATTGAAACTGGATGATTGAAAACTGGCAAAATGTAGCCAGGAGCGATAAATCGTGATTTAAAATTCAAAGCACCAATGGAAGACTGAAGATATGGTGCCAACCCCATGAAGCCATGGATCCCACAAGCTGGTGGTGGCTCAGTGATGGCGTGAGGTGTACGACTCTCACTGCATCCCAATGGAACTCATGGCCAACCATTTACACCCATTTATGTCTATCATGCATCCCAATGGAGATGGCATCTACCAGCAAGACAACTGTTGATCTCACAGGTCCAAGCAGGCTACTGCTTGGTTACAGGAGCATTCTGTTGACTTAGAAATAATGATGTAGCTAATTTACCTAGAAGCCGTAAATCAAATCCCATTGAAAATTTGAAAATCTTTAAGATAAAGTACAGCAGTGTCCAGCTCTGAATGATGCATGGGTCGCCACACTTGTGAAACATTTTCACAAGTTTGTGGAGGCCTTGCATTGTTGTGTAGTAGCCTTTATCAGGGCAAGAGGGGGGGGGGGGGGGATATCCAACATAGTTACTAGGTAGCTATCCCTAATTCAATGGCACTTCAGTGTATTCTCTGTATATTCATCCAGTTCAGCAACTGCTATGCATAACAGGGATATAAGTGTTCATTTTGTTCACCTAGCTAATTAATGAATCAATTGTTTTTATTTATGTAATCTTTTATTATAGTGCATCAAGAGTGGTACATAGTTTATCACTGTGTTTGCATCCCCCTATTTATCATTTTTTCAATTATAATTTTTCTATTTTATAAGTTAACCTGTGAAAATTAAAAATAATTTTTTGAAAACAATAAAATTTAATGCTAACCTGACAAAAAAGAATTAGTAATGCATTCCCACCCCCTTTCTTTGACTACCAACTTCACTGGGATTAATAACCAAGTTTACTAATTAGTTAAGTAGATAGAATAAAATAAACAGCTATATAGTTCATAACACCTGAAATTTGAAATTGTCTTCGTAAACTGTTGTTCAATATTTTGATCAAGAGTGTGCCATTTATTATTTCAAAGGGTGCCATAAATTGAAAGAGAACTGAATAAAACTAATTGAAATAGGTATAGGAAGATGATGTAAAATCAGATGTGAGACAATGATATGCACCATCCTCCACTCTTATTCGCCACTTATATGGAACACATTATGAAGTAAAGTAACATTAGGCCTGATACAAGTGGAGATGTTGACCACAGGAATTTACAGGTACACTTAGGTACCTGTAAATTCCTGTGGAAATGGCATTTGTTTCCATAGCCCAAGATCATTGGAAGACTATTATAAGTTTGATTCTAATTGCTGACCAGCAGAACTTTTATTAGTTTTGTTTCAGCCAGTTCCCAAGGTAGTTGATCGTTGGAACAGGAAATTAGGGTTCTTCCTCCACCCAGAAACTTGAGTTGTTAATCCTGCAACTCAAGAAGAATGTAGACCTCACACCATTTCAGGGAATTATATTTAGTGTTACAGTTAAGAAACATGAGATGAAGAAGTTGTCTACCATACTATTCTCTCCAGATGCATATGAAAATCACTGATAGCCTTTGGCTAGCATCTGTGATGGTTAGGGGTGATTGGCTGCCCACCAGTCTTTTTAGAAAAGTTAAGGCTAAGCATCCTCACCTATTCCTTTAGGAAATTAAGGGCAAAAGCAGATTTATTTATTTTATTTTCTCAGCTCTTAATTGCATGGAGAAATTATTATACACTTATTTCCATGGAGTCAGAAGATTCATTAAGGATCTGTTATTCACAAACTAGCCATTATTCCCACAATGTCTATTATAACTTTTCTTAAACTCATATGTCATTAACAAAGCACTTACAACCACCTCTAGCAATCCATTCACCACCATCCAAGCAAAAAATCTAGTCCAACACCCTTGCTAATCACACTTACACAATTTGCATGGGTGACCCTAGTTCTCTCCCTTCCTGCCATATATTGAAAAAAAAAAAAAAAAACAAGTCTACAGTGTCCATCCTATAAAACCTCTTTAATCACTTATATGTTTCTATCATGTCATCTCTTTTATGCCTATCAGCTGGTTTTTCAATCCTATAAACCCTTCAATCTATGTTCATAGGGAGCATTTAGAACATGTTACAATCTTTGCTTGTCTCTGGATCCTCTCTACCACTTCTTCGTCCTCACATCCGAGTGACGAGATCAGTATACGGTAGTCCAGTGTGGCCTTATTAAAAAAAAAAAAAAAATCTGCTAACGCCTTTTTATTCCCGTATATATAGGGAGTAGGCGAGGCCATTTTTAGCCCTATCTAACTTGGCCTTATTAAAACCTTATAAAGACAAATGATAATTTCTCTATCCTTGCTTGATATCATGTTCATCAACAACCAAGTAATCTGGTGTACTGTTTTGTCTACTTTGGCAATATGCCCTCTATGCTTCTATTCCCTGTTCACAATCACCCCTCAAGTCCGTGGCCTTATCCATTTCATGCAGTTCAGATCCACCAATAAAGTACATAGTTTGTGATTTCTTTTTTTCAAAATGCATCACCTTATTACACTTGGCAACATTAAACTGGAAGCCATTTACCTTTGCCTATGCATTTATACTCTTAAATAAATCTAGTACAAATCTGAAATCAGAAATTATGAAAGTAGGCTAAAATGTTGAAAACATCACTTGAATCCTTAATGGGAAACCTCTATTATAGAACAAGTAAAGCATTTCAGCTATTTAAGTGAAGATTTGGAAATAGACAACAGAATTAGCAGCAAAATTGGTATTGTAGGGAGTCAATGAATAAATTTATATGGAAGAAGACAGAAATTAGAACGCTGAATCAGCTGTATTCAAGATTCAATGTTCAAACAAATTTTAACTTGTGGATCTACAAGCTGGGTTAGAAATAAAGCAATCAATCTTAAACCTGAAGACCATAGACATGAAAATTTTAAGAAAAATCAGTGGAGTGAACAGAGAGCATCAATGGCAGAATCATATTTTGCACTTGGAAAACCAAAAAATATATATGCAATTCTGTTTAACAAAAATATTATTGCTTTTGTTAATTTTTTATTTTATTCTTTAAAATAAATATAAAGACCTTTAATAATAACTTTGCATTACGAGATGCTGTTATTAATGAAAATATCTTGCAGTGATTTTTTTAGCATTTGCATATCATTATTTTATTAAAAGTGATACTGAAAATTATAATCCATTGGGTTAGGTGTGTCCATTACGTCCCCATGATAATTGTAATGGACTCCACAATCTAGAATATTTATGGAAAAAATAAAGTACAAAAAAGGACATAATATTAAAAAAGAAAAAAAAAAAAAGAGAGAGAATGAAACTGAAGTGAAAATTTAAAACAAAAATCATTCATTATCATTGACTCCAAGTTTTATATGGAATGGAAAGCTCTGAGGAGGGAAAGAAAAAAAAAAAAAAAAAAAAAAAAAAAAAAAAAAAAAAATACAATATCTCTAATGATAAGAGATCATTCCAGAACAAAGTGTTTCAGTAAAATGAATGGTACAGAATGAATAAATAAAAGAGAAACTGATATTAAATAAGAACTCAATTACAGAATAACATCTGCAAAGTATTAAATGGTTTGGAACGGTTAAGATATTTGAGCAGAATGAACTCAGGTTACTGAACATAATTCTTAACAGAATACCAAGAGAAGACGGGAAGAAGGGAGATGTTAAAATATGCACATGTTAAAAGAATTAAACCACACTTGCATATATTTAATAGAGTATTGTCCAAAAATCCCATCAAAATCAAGGTTTATTACATACCTCATATATTAACACATACATTGTGCTATTTATTAATTTCAGCATTGCAAATTATGATGTGTCTCTCTTATGCAATATATTTTAAGTAATTCACCTACATGCAAGAAGATACCAGGGTGGGGGTCATACTCAAGAGAAATCCTGAGTATAGCATAAAATATAAAGAAGCTTATTTATGGAGAACACACCTACTATTAAAAAAATTAGTTGATTTATAAGATGTGAATATAGGTATGCATACTTTTTGTTTTTTACTTGTTTCAGGATAGAGTATTGTGACCATTCTTTCTTTCACACTTATGTTTACAGTTCTATGATTACTTATTTTCTTTAAATTATTAAAAACTTTCTGAGGGTGTTTAAGAGCAGGAAAAAAACATATCGACTTACTGTAGTTGCATTTGGAATCTGTTTTCCATTGCACCTATGAAGAACCCTAAGAGCTGTTTGTTCATCACCAAATTCAAGAAACCCATATCCCATAGGCATCCTGTAAAGATTTCCATATGCACATGTTAAAAGAAATAACCACACATGCGTATATTTAATAGAGTATTGACCAAAAATCCCATTAAATCATAAGGTTTATTACATACCTCACATAACACCTATTATGCACTATTTATTTAATTTCAGCATTGCAATTTATGCTGTGTCTCTCTTAAATATATTTTAAATAATTCACCTACATGCAAGAAGATTCCAAATGTAAACTAGTCTCTTCAGTAGCTGGAGGATAAAAAAAAGAAGGAATGAAAAGGAGAAGCTAGTTCTCTATTGAAGCTGAATCACAAATGCATGTTGAGCAGCTGCTTTGTCAAGTGGAGAAAATGTCAATGCCATTCTAGTTAAACAATGCTCATTGAAGTTTCTTATAGAAAATTCATAAGACAGACCATAAAAGACAGAGCAAATGGAGTGAGCCTGTAATGGAAGAATCAATTAAATAAAGTAGTTAAATTGCTTGTTCTGGGTGGCATTGAGAATGTTTTGAAAGGTTTTTGATCCATCTAGTATCGACTGGAATGAGTGGATTTTGGTACATAATGTGTTGGCAGCTGGATAAGCCAGAAGTAATGTCTTAAGTATAGAAGAACAAATTATTTTTGAAGAATCAAGTCACTACAGATGTGACATGTTTGAGTGAAGAAAGGTAACAATAAATACCATTCTGATGAAGTGAGCTTTTTTATATACATTTTAACTTATATTTTATTTACTTATTTTTTACACATAAAGAAGCCAGAATTTTTTTGTTTTTTAATCGACTCCAAAAAGAAGTCACAATATTTATAACACAATGTTTCATGAGTGGGCATGTAATTAAGGAGACAGAAGTAACCACCTATTGACAAGATTCTTGAAAAGATGAGGGTGGTTTGTACTCTTTGGGAAAAACAGTATGGGCAAGGCTATTCCAAGAAATAGACAAAATGAAGGAAGATGATGAAATGTTACTTTGATATCCTTTCTTTCATAGTTACACAGTAATCAGCATTCATTATAACATAATAATGTAATAACCAGAGGTTAGGACAGGAGTGTTAACGAAATTAGTCTTACTTTAGCGTACTACGTGTATTGCAACATAGCTTGTCTTCTTTGTGTAGGTACTCCAGATGATGACCTTGATATGAAAGTCAAACCGTTGGGTAATTATTTTTGTTTATATTAAATCAAAAGAGTTATTACTCTAACACAGTAGTTGTCTCCATAATTTTATTATAATGACTACTTGACTATGTTTAGAGATGGACTGAGTTGAGAGATGTTGAGTGGATGCTCTAGCTCAAGGTTTCCCAAACTTTTTTTGGGTGAAGATGAAGTATTAAAATAACCGGGTCATTTTAATATTCGTGACACACTAAAATTTTTATGGCCAATAGGTAAATAAAACAGGTTTGAATGTTCATAGAGTTTTCATTTATTATTATTATAATAATAAAGAAGCATTTACTCTTACAAAAATATAAAGAAATTAAACTAAAGCCAAGTAATTTATTAATGAGAAGTGTTTGTTTATTAAGATTTATTAATGGCAAGCAAGATGAAGAAAGAATGAAATAAATTATTTAGAAACAATTATAATAATTACAGTTATTCAGCCGAACCCACCGGGCAAGGTACACGTAATCAGTTGGAAGTTTATTTTCCACTTGGTTAGACTATAATAAATTTAGTTTAATCCTTTATCCAAGTGTATGCAAACAAAGTTTGCGCCTGAAGTATCTTCAGGACTGAGGCAACTCGCAATAAAGGTGGACCAAGCTCTCATCACTCCTTGATCTCAGCATCTCCCATAATGCAAAGCACATCTCCTTGTGGACATGTATAATGCTATGCATTAAGGAAGAGAGCTTGGTCCACCTTTACTATGAGTTGCCTCAGTCCTGAAGATACTTGAGGCGCAAACTTTGTTTGTATACACTTGGATAAAGGATTAAACTAAATTTATTACACGTAAGGTTGCCGCCATGCAGCCTCGCCATTAGTTGAGCTACTTTATCGCAAAGAGACTGTGAAATGGCAACGCGGATGGAGCGTGTTTTTCATCTCTATTAATTAAATTATTCAGAGAGTTTTTTTTTTAGGTGACCTGGCATTTAGCTTTCGTGACTCAGTGCCGGGTCGTGACCCACCATTTGGGAAACGCTGCTCTAGCTCATACATGATCATAGCAAAGTGAAGGAATGGCAGTGGCCACTTCACTAGAGCAATGACTATGAAAGTACCTATAAAACAACATAATCCAGAAACAGAGTGCCTATGTGAAAGCGACTGGAGGAAGTCTCTGAGGGAAGGATCATCTGTTGGACAGACTACTCTTTTCTGTATATAATCACGAATTCTTAAGGAGATTTTGAGGTGCACCATCCCAAATATGAGAACAATATTTCAAGGTTGGCCAATTTAAGATTTATGTGTTAGTAGTGTTTTGAATGATGTGAATGAAGGTTTTTTTTTTTTTTAAGAGGCTGAGAGACTATTAGTATAATATGTTCATATTAAGTTATGCTGGATGTTAGTCCAAAGGAAAAACTAATCTTCAAAGAATATTGTAATATTAACAAAATGAAAGAGTAAGAATGAAGTAGTGCCTTTTTTTCAGGTAATAAGCCAGTTGTTCTGATAGCATTGACTTCACTCAACTACTTAGTGAATAGAAATGTCAGTAAAAGACTGATGACAAAAGTTCTGCATTATCATTGGGTGATGTTAGATTGGTACCATCCGGATGTGCGTGTGTGCATGGCAAAAACAAGGGTGGAAGCCCAATGGATTCAGTAAAGGATGGACAAGAAGACTCAATTGCTACTTGAGTAGGAGGGAAGTTTATTGCACTCTTACAAAGTCTACTTTGGATTTGTTCCTCACAAATGTAGTGTAGGCTGAGTGAGAATTGGAGTAGGCTGGAATTTTTCTTCAGCCATTGAATGTATGCTGTATATTTATCATGAACTGCAAAGGTACGATTTTTAGAGAACCAGGGTTTGGATAGATGTTGAGAATGAAGAAAACCTTCACTCCAATATAGATTATTTTAGTTATGAATTCAGAGCAAGTATTTGGATCAAGAGAATAAAAACAGTAATCTGACTATGGAAGAGGTGTAGAAATCAAAAGGTCATCTCAACTGGTGATGCTTTTGTAGTCCTATAAGATATGAGGCTGAGATTGGTTGGGAGATAGATCCATGGAAAAGAAGACAAGAATAAGATTATGGTGAGGGTTGCTGAGACAAGAGAAGACACTTGCAAGGTATTTGGCGGGAAAGCTCATTCAGAAAAGTACCAGCACTGGAAGAATGATGATTTTCTGGTATTTTCGCTAACTATTAACTATTTCTGTTAGATCATTACAGATAGCAAATGGATCTGTTTCACTTCCAGCTTCAGTTTTGAAATTAGAGAATGGAGTCAGTTTGTGTTATGAACATTAATTCTCCTAGGATGAAAATTTCATAATTTGGGTAATTACGAGAAATTGCCAAGCTTTCTCCACCTCAATGAAAATTGTATGGTGATAAATGTTTAAAAGATCAGTGTGGAAGGTTGAAGCTTGATATTATTATTGTACAGGCAGTTCCATGGAGGTGCCTGTCCATTGTGTGGATACATCAAGGCTTTATCAAGAGGAATAACAACTTCTTTATCTCTACTTGTTAGTGTGTTCTCCAAAGGCCAAGTAATCTTATGAGTTACCTTAGCAATCTGTACTTAAAAATTTAACTCCCAGTTTACCATCACCCCTAAATCTCTAGCTTCATTTATTTCCAGGAATCCAGTTCCATCAATGTGGTACACAGTTTATAATTTATTTATCCCATAATGCATAAATTTAAATTTTTTCATATTAAACTGCCACCCATTAACTTTTGCCCAAACTGACAGACTATTTAATTGATCCTGCAAGCTTTCCACATCACCTTAACTATTCTCTACCTAATTACGCATTGTCAGCAAACAACTGAATATTTCCTATATCACTTACGTACAAAATTAAAGAGTAGTGGTCCTAGCAGTGAACTTTGCAGCACACCACTAAAAATTTCACCAAATATTGCCTGGATTCTGCTCCAATGTACACCACTTTCTGATATCTGTCCAGCAGCCACCCTCTTATCCACTTAATCAGTTTTCATATCCATCCAGACAGCAGTGCAAATACCAGCAGAATATTCTAAACATTGTTATAAGGCATTTTACAAAGTCACTTTTGATTAATGAAGTTCTTTGTCAATGGTCCAACTTAACCTTCTGTAAAATTTAATCTGACACTTGACTTGCCTGGCAAATTCTAAAGCAGAAATCCAGCAATCTATAAATTTTTAATAGGGAAATTCCTGTATGGTTTTTACATGCAGTTTTATATCCTTTTTTTTTTATATATAAACTAATGCAGAGGAGAGCTCTACTCCAATCATCAGGAAATGACCCTTCTAAAATATGAAATGTAGCCAGTGAAAAAATTTTATGACTCCACATTCAACTTTCTGGTAGTATTTCAATCTCAAGTATTGATAGGTCCTCCTGAATGGTTAACTTCTGCCATTGCTCTACTGCTTGTTATCTCATTTAATAATTTTTCAGTGATTACTCCCAAGGTGCATTATCCAACATCAATATATCAAAGAGCCACAAAACAACAAAATTAGTAATGCAAGATCTATAAATAATAAGCATAATTCATGGATGGTCATGAAAGGAAGAAAAATTATTATAATTGTATCTTATAAGGATATACAATAAAAAAAATAAATCCTCTAATGACCTTCATTTCCCTAAAAGGAGTAGGTAGAGCTCCATTAATCCTAACTGTATGAAGACACATAAGCCAGTCTTCATCCTTCAGGCATTCATGCTAGTGGGCTTAAAGCTATCAATGAACTGAGCCAAACCCCTTTTTTGGGAGGGGGGGGGGGGGGGGCAGTAACAGAGAACTTTTGCTATTATGTTATCATTACCCTAACAGTAGTATTACTGTCAGTAATAGTGAAGTACAGTCAGCTTTTCAAATACGAGGTTAAAAATCGAAGCTTACAGGAGTAAACAATCTACTTTCCCGTGCCAGAGATTGAATGACTCTGGAATTGGCCAGGAAAAGGCTTAGAAAAATTCTGCTAATCACTGACTAGAACCAAACCTATAACATTCTTCAGGCAGCACAGTACTGTGGAAACAAATCATGCCTCTCCATGACTACATAAGCATCCAGCATATAAGATGATTTTTCAAAAATATAAATTTAGTAAAAATTTTATGAAATACTTAATATATATAAAAAAATCAATATTTAATGAGAGCATTATGGATAAAGCTGCTGGGTTACAGTTCGTTTCTATTCAGGTCAATATTTTGCTGTGGTTCAAGTTATCTGTTCAAGGGATGTGTCCTGAATATATTGTGGGGATTAAAACAAATTAAAATATGTACATAGCACGTTATTATGTATATATTTAATAATATGTTTACAGATGTGATTTTTAACTAATCATGGACTCAAAACAGATCAGATAATATCTACAAATGATATTCAATTATATTGACACAATGATTTTACATGATGATTAAATACAAACATTCCCAAGTGCTTTCAATATTTTCAGAATATTCACACTATAATATGATGTTTTAAGTTGGGGAGGAATCTACTGAACTACACTGACACCTCTAGTTTCAACTCAGAATAAAGTAATTCAAAATCTTAACCAGACACAAATACAAGGGTACTGTAATCTGCAATAAATACACCATACTAACTACCCCTTAGATATTTATATGTTTATAGGTCACCGCTATTAATAAAAAAGATCATGAATATGTAAATATCAAACAAGATGTTTTCTTTAGTAGACATAAGGGCATAAAATACATAGTTCCTAAATCAAATAAAGAAGCAATACATAAACATTATACTTATTTAACACCAAAAATATTCAATACACTACCTTTGTGTCGGTTGCACTTCTTGCAAAATAAGACAAATGCAAAACTCTAATCAAAGAATATTTATGTTTCTATAGAAATGAGGAATCTCTTTTCAAAAGAATTATATATATATATATATATATATATATATATATATATATATATATTTGATTTTAAGTAATGGTTTCTAGCATATTTATATTTCAAGATCCAGTCTCATGTGTAAAATGTAAATGCTATTTAACCACTTTGTTTGATTTTGTTCGAAAACTTGTTGTGTGTAATTTTTACTGTATGTATATATGCAGGATGATTATAATTAAAGTTCACAATTCGAAAGGCTGTAACTATGGAATGATTTAATATTTAATAAGACATTGTGTGTGTGTGGCAATGGAATTTTATTTTGCACCAACATTAGTTCTAAAAGTTAGTTCAACAAAAACCAACATTAGTTCTAAAAGTTGGCATTAGGTTGATACATGGGACTGCAATACATGTAAATTACGTATGATACCCCTGGTATGCAGTGAAATGCTGCGACTCTATCATTTATGAAAATGACAAATGTCCCCAATGATGAATGCTTCAAAAGAAGCTTTAATCAAAGTAGGTAGCTGCAGAATAATGTGTCAGTTCATTGCCTGTGAGCAGAACATGTTAAAGAAGAATGTCACCATTACTGAAGGATTACACATTTCCCGTGAAGTTGTTTTACCAAAATGATAGCTGTACCTTGAGAGCATTGCAAAAGTTCAGAACACTAAAAGGATTAAAAACTGGTCCTATGGTTTACACAAAATGATCCAGAAATTTGAAGAGACAGGTTCCTTAGATATCAAACCTAGCAGAGGACAGAAGCTCACCAAATGGCAGAAAATGGAGGAAGTAGCCACAGCGTTAGAGGAAAAAAGGATGGCAAATGTCATAGGAAGCAGCAGCACATGGCATACTGCATAGTCTTTAGACAAACCTGTAAGCACAGTTCACAAAGTCGTAAGGCAAATTCTGCACCGTTATCCTAAACAAGATTTTCCACATTCAGCAGTTGCATGAGAAACATTTGCCCTGCAGTTTCTTGTTCGCAATGACTGGTCATGGAACATTTTCTGGACTGATGAAGCTCACTTCCATCTGGATGGTGATGTGAATATACACAATTGCAGAATTTGGGCAACCGCAAACTCACATGTTATGCGACAGATTCTGCTTCATTCCCTGAACATCGCTGTTTGGTGTGGTTTTACAGTGAAATTCATTATTGGACCTTTTCGAGGAGTTTGGTCCTGCTGGTCTTGTTACCTACACTGTTAATAGCCAGTGATATGCATCTCTCTTAGTCAATCGAGTGATTCCAACATCAGTGTCTGGATTCAAGTTTTTATGCAGGATGGTGCCCCTCCTCACATTACCACCACTGTTGTGCAGTTGCTTCAGACACATTTTACCAAAGACAAACTCATCAGTCATCATTTTTGTATAACGTGATTAGCGCACTCACCAGATCTGAACCCCTGAACTGGCTGTGGGAACATCTCAAAGACGATGTCTAATGTAGACACATAGCCAACTTAGTGGATCTCAAAACCAGCATTACATGCCATAATCACAACATTTTGAGTGAAACTATGTTCTGTCGTTAAGGTACACACAACACAGTGTGTGTGTGTGCGCGCTCTACATTTTGCGTTGTTCTGAATTACCCACTATGGTATTGTAGCACCATGTACTGCCCTAGTAGCAACTTTTAGAACTAACATAAGTTTTGGAGCAAAATAAAATTCCATTGTCCACTCATCATGTAAATATTAAATTCTTCCACTGAGTAGTTACTCAGTTACAGCCTGTCGAAATGTGAACTTTAATTATGATCACTCTGCATATATTAACATATTACCCTTCTCTCTGTGTGTGTGTGTGTGTGTGTGTGTGTGGATATACAGGTATCCCTTGTTTAATGTGGGATTTGATTAACGCAACGAAATTAATTGCAGCAGTCCCTTGATATACGCGCCTTTAACACTGCGGAGCTCGCAGCTGATCTGACAGATACATGCAAAATGTTTAATATAAATATTCTTACACAATTCAGTGTATAGCTTGGAGGTCATGAGTAGTTGTGCATTCATATGTTACGAGTGATATTCCGCACTGTTTTTTGCTGTCAGTTTGGTTTAACATATGTTATGTCAAGGTTTGTGATATTTGACAGTAAATTACATCTGAGAGATACTGCGATCTCCGATGTAAGTATAGTATGGTTCAGTTTTTTTTTTTTTTTTTTTTTTTTTTTGTTCAATAATTTTTAGATTGTAACTGAAAATAAATAAACCAATACGTTACTGAAATAGAGAGCCAAAGGCTTATTTTTCATGCATGTCCTCTAGGAGATGTGCTTTACATCATGCAAAATATTAAGTGATCTGGAGCTTACTCTACCTTTACTACGAATTGCCCATAAGGTTGCTTATGCTTGCATCCACCAATATTTTTAGTTTCTATATATTCGGCACGAAACTCTTGTAGTTTCTATATTCGGCTATGAAATAATGTTGGATTCAATATCCACTTAATTTGTACCATCATGTATTATATTTGTAGTGCATTTTCTTTACGTTTTATTGCTTGTTTGGCGAGGTATGGAGAATCATTTTGCTTGTTATCATAGAATTTATGCAGATAAGAAAAAAAACTAAAACTGTTCAAAAGACTCTTGATAACTTTTTTTGATAAAAAAATTGCAGTAAATAATGTAGGTACAACTATTTAATAAACATTTACTTTGCATTCATTTTTTATCTTTCCTAAAAGAGTACCATATAAAACGAATTATTAATACAGTAATCGATCAGAGATGAATTCTAATTTTTACCATTGATTATTAGATTTGATTAATGCAATTTTGATATACGCATTTGATATTTTGATATACTATAAAATGATAAGCTGAAATTGGAAACAGATGTGACGTCAGCTTTGAAATGGATGTAGGCTTTTAAACAATGAAAAACCTACATCCGACAAATCAAACAATGAAAATAACAGTACGTGTCAGTATTCATTACTGAAATTAGCATAACCGGCTTACCAGCACGGAACTCGGTGTGGGGGGGCACCGTAGGCATCAGGTGGGGCGAAGCCCCCTAGTGTGTGTGTATATATAGAATGTACATATGTGTATATAATGATGAATTACATAAATTGATGAGTTGTTGCTAATAGGTTATGCATATGATTACTCAAAATTTTGCAGCATAAAGAAGTTTGAAATAAAGAATTCAGAATTAGAATAAGTGTTTTATTATTTAAAATTGTGAATAAAATTTGTATTTATTTGCAGACCACCCACTGGACAACATTACTGTAGAACAGCCTTATCTTCAGTTTTTATTTGACTTTTATAATCTCTGATTCCTTTTTGCTATTCTTCAGTCCATTTCTAAGCTTTAGCAGCATGCAGGAAGTTTATTATTACATTTATTTTCCCATATTCTTTCCAAATTTTTCCATGACTTTTGTTTAGCAACTTTTGAGTATAATTTTCTTACATTTTCCATTCCCTTGTATATTCTTAACAAGCACAAGCTGATTAGACAGCCAAGAAGTTTTTATATGATTTCTTCTTTTTATGAACTGCTTCTTTAAATAAACTCCCCCCCCCCCCTCAGACAACTTCATCACATCATTCTCTGGATGACTTACTTGGTCTCCAAGGTTAAGTTTGTGTTTTCAGCCTGGTTGGCTGAGCATATCTACTCTCCAATCAACAGGCTGTGGGTTTGAATCCTGCCATGGATGTTTGTGTTTAGGCATCATAAATATTCATCACTGGGCATGAAACCACTGTCCTCCTTACTGGAGGCCAGAAATTGCTTGAAAAAGTTTCATATCTGGTCTCTTGAGCAAGATCCCTGGATCAGGTAAAAATGAATTATAAAATAAACAAAAAATATATAAAAATTAATTTTTAAAAAAAAATAGAAAACATCCTTAGCCCACCCACAGTACTAAGGTATTATTATAGGCCAATAGCCTTCTTTGGGTCACAAAAAAGTTTGTTATATTGTTTGTTAAAAATAAAACAAAAAAGTTTTATTTTTAACAAACAATATATGCATATTTGAGACAACACTTTGCATCCGAGGGCTGTTCAATTTCAACAAAAGTTATGTAGAAAACTTTTGTACACATCTTTTTGTTTCAGATAGTATACTTTTTTACTCTGTTTAATACTAGGTGGTGGACTACTTATTTTAAATGCCCTTTGCACTCTTGCATTTTTGAGTGAGATCACTATTAAGAATACCTTCATTGCAATAACCATTCATGGTTTATCCAATTGCATGCCCATTTCATTAGCATATTTTAAGTTTAAAATATGGTTAAAATTTATGGGAAAAAAAGGATTAAACTGTCAACTTTGTTTCAGTCAGGGTTTACCTAAAAACAAACTTGACATTGCTTTCAATACATACAGATGTTTGGATCTGAAATTTCAATTCGGTGTTTAATTTTATGTTTTCTTTGATATCTGTATTTAAGTATTTCAAAATCTTATATACATTGGGTCTTATTTTATATAAACCATGTTCTAAATTAGAAACAAATTTGTTCAATGAT
Organism: Typopeltis vanoorti; assembly: GCF_054136105.1. Taxonomy (NCBI): domain Eukaryota; kingdom Metazoa; phylum Arthropoda; class Arachnida; order Uropygi; family Thelyphonidae; genus Typopeltis; species Typopeltis vanoorti. The sequence continues at coordinate 36,110,167 of NC_143568.1, forward strand.
TCTCTGTCTTTTTCTGACTTCTCTTTTAGCTATGGCTCTTATTCTTTTATATTCTATTTCATCTTCTAATCTTTTACTGCTTAACCATTTGTGATAGGCTTCTTTTTTCTTTTTGATTATTTCTTTGATTGTATCATCCCAGATCTTCAGTTTTTTCCCTTTTATTGAATTTTTTGGTCTTTCCTAAGCTTTCATTTGCTGCAGCATTTAGTAACGTTTTCATATTAAGCCATTCTATTTCTTCATTTTGTTTTATTTTATCTAGACATTGGTTAATCTTTGTTCATATAGCCATGGTACATTTGTATCATGGAGAGAAGAGGCAAGGAATAAGAAAAGTCTCATTGACTATGTTATTGTTGATAGTGATGTTTTCTCCCTGGTGCAGGACACCAGAGTGTACAGAGGATTTGAAATTGGAAGTGATCACTATTTAGTCTTGAGCAGGATAAAATTGAATTTCATATTGAAAAGAATAACATGTAAGAAAGTTTTAAAGCGAATAAAAGTTGAGCAGCTCTCAGATGTGAACTGTAGACTAAAATACAGAAATATTATTGAAAAGAAAATGAAAGAGTTTGAGAACAGGAATCAAACCTTGGAGATTCAGTGGCAAACTCTGAAGGAAACATTGATTGATTCTGCCAGAGAGGCATGTGGTGAGGTTGTGTGAAAGGATAAAAAAATCAGAACTCCCTGGTGGACACAGGAAGTTAAAGAGGCAGTGAAGGAAAAGAAGAAAGCATATCAAAAGTTCCTGGCAAATAAGTCAGCTTTTATTCTTACAGAATACAGAGACAAATGTAAGAAAGCTAAACAATGTGTAAAACTAGCTAAACAAAAGTCATGGGAGGACTTTGGCAAGAATATAGAAAATAAATATCAAGAAGGTGGCAAAATATTCTGGAGGTTGTTGAAGAAGCTTAGGAATGGAGGAAAGAGTGCTGTAAAAGGAATTAGAGATGATAAAGGTGAAATGAAAACAGGAGAAAAAGATATCCTTGAAGTATGGAGTAATTACTTTGAAAAACTGCTCAATGAAACAAGCAGTGATGACAGCACAGTTATAAAAAACACTGACCAGGCATGCAGTCAGGAATACATATCCATACTTGAAGTAGAAAAAGCCATCAAAGGCTTGAAATGTGGAAAGGTAGCAGGAGTAGATGATATTCGACCAGAAATGCTGAAGTATGGTGGTATAAGAGTCTTACAGTGGCTGCACTGCATAGTTCAGAAAGTGGACAGAGGAACGAATTCCCGATGATTGGAGTAGAGCTCTCATAGTACCCATATATAAAAAGGGAAATAAAACTGAATGTGAGAATTACAGAGGTATTTCCCTACTGAGTGTTCCTGGCAAGATCTATGCAAGTATACTTGAGAAACGGTTGAGAAGAATTGTGGAAGAAAAGCTTGGTGAAGAACAAGCTGGATTCAGGCCAAATAGAGGCTGTCAGGATCAGATCTTCACTTTACGACAAATAGTCGAGAAAGCATGGGAATATAACAGAGATCTGTATTTAAGTTTTGTCGATTTGGAAAAGGCATATGACAAGGTGCCAAGAGAGAAGCTATTCAATACGCTGCAGTTATATGGTGTCAATGGGGCATTATATCAAGCAATACTTAGTCTTTATTTGAGTTGTGAGTCAGCAGTTAGAATTGAAGGAAGTACAGGAAGATGGTTTAATGTTAAATCTGGTGTGAGACAAGGATGTACATTATCCCCTCTGTTATTCATTATCTATATGGATTACATTATGAAGGAATGTGGTATTAAACCTGATATCAAAATTGGAGATGTTAATGTCAGCTCTTTGCTTTATGCAGATGATGTTATACTTCTAAATAAATCCGCTACAAGTATGCAAGATTCTCTGACTAAATTGAATAGCTGTTGTAATAGATATGGTATGAAGGTCAGCAATAAAAAGACAAAGACAATGAAAATAGGCAGAATCATTGAAAATGTCAACTGTGTTGTGAATGGAGAACCTGTGGAACAAGTAAAACATTTCAGCTACTTAGGCACAATTTTTACTGAAGATGGTAAACTAAATATAGAAATAGACAACAGAATCAGCAAAGCTGGTATCGTGGGAAGTCAATTGAATAAATTCATATGGAATAAGAAAGAAATTAGTCGGAACACTAAATTAGCTGTATACAAGACTGTGTTCAAACCAATTTTAACTTATGGATCTGAGAGCTGGGTCAGAAGTAAAACACTTGACCAAAGACTAGAGACCGCAGATATGAGAGTCCTGAGAAAGATTAGAGGCGTGAACAGATGGCATCAATGGCAATATCATATTAAAAATGAGGATATTAGGAAAGAACTTGACATTGTCAGCATCCAGGAATGCGTTAGCAGAGCTAATCTCAGATGGTATGGTCACTTAAATAGAATGGGAGAGGAAAGATTAGCAAAACAAGTGTTCTCTGCCAGGTTGGCAGGAAAACGACCCAGAGGAAGACCAAGATATAGGTGGATTGATACAGTACAAAGTGCCTTAGACGATAGAAATATAAGATCTGATAATGTTGGAGTCTTGACAAGTAACAGACTGATTTGGAGGAAAATTGTAGATAGGAAGTTAGTAATGATGTAATTTTTTCATGTAGTACTGTCATATCCTGTACACCCCTTGAGGGTACATGGCAGGAACCTGATGATGATGATGACATTTGTATCATTCAATAGTCTAGTTTTATAAACAAATGTTTCAAATTTTCTTTCTATTCTTGTTATTTGTAGCCATTTAGGTGGCAATCTTAATTTTATTTTAACAATGGGCTTTAACAATGGATCCACGGATGGACTTTACATCCGTGTTATAAATAACTATTTTAATTTCCCAACATTTCGACCTTCATATTAAGGTCCTCACATCTGGAATATATACAAATATACAAGGACAAGCTGAGTTACATTTCACACAGTAAGCTAAAGAAACAATGATTTGATCACCGGTTATCCTACTGGCATGACCTCCAGTGAAAAAAAAATACAGACAAAATCACAAATTAATTATTTAGAACCTACATCAAAGCTAAATTCTATTTAAGATAACATGCGAGAAACATTCTTTCGTACGGTTTTCTTACAGTAACAATATGATGTCCTATTTTTAACATTACAATTGTTATATTAGATATTTAGGATCCTGGATTATCTACAGTCCTGTTTATAGTTACCTCTTAGGAGAAAGGTTCTGTGGGTAGAATATGAGCCTTCCATATGCTTGGGATTTTTATACCATCATTATTGTTCAGATTGGGGTGGTTGATAAGAATCTCACAGGCTTCCTTAAATTTGCATTCATATTATGTTTTGGTGTGATGTACAACTGGTGCTTTTCCAATCATGTTTCTGATCATGCCCTGAACACTTTACATAGAATTGACTGGAAAGCACCAGTTGTTTACATCACACAAAAACATGGTATGAACACAAATTTAAGGAAGTCTGTGATATTCTTATCAACCACTCCAATCTGAACAATAATGATGGTATAAAAATCCCAAGCATATGGAAGGCCCATATTCTACCTATGGAACATTTCTCCCTAAGAGTTAACTATAAACAGGACTGTAGATAATCCAGAATCCTAAATCTAACATAACAATTGGAATGTTAATAATAGGTGATCATGGTTACTGTAAGAAAATTATCTATAAGAAAGAATGTTTCTCTCATGTTATCTTAAATACAATGTAGCTTTGATTTAGTTTCTAAATAATTAATTTGTAAGTTTATCTGTATTTTTTTTTTTACTAGAGGTCATGCCAGTAGAATAACCGGTGATCAAATCATTGTTTCTTTAGCTTATTGTGCGAAATGTAACTCAGCTTGTCCTTATACTCCAGATGATGATCTTAATATGAAGGTCAAAACGTTGGGAAATTAAAATAGTTGTTTATAACACGGGTGTAAACTCCATAATTTCTAAAATGAATGCTGATCACTGTGAAACACTAAAAGAAAGGAATTTCAGAAAGATAAGAACTTTTTTTTCGTTTTTTGCTTTGATATTCCAATTTTATTTTACTGGTGCTAGTGATGATTTCCCTCCTTAACTAACACTGGATTATTTAGGTAAATATTAAAATTGCAGTAGTGCAATTCAAAAGAAGGTGGTTGGAAAAACAAAGAGACACATGGACTGAAGAATATAAGAAATTACATAGAAGTCAGAAGAGCATCAAGCAGGACAAGAAAAAGTTCTATACTAATAAATGTGAAGAGATAGATTCCAGGCGAGGAGGCACAATTATAAAAGGATATTTTATTTAGTTCGTGACTTAAAGCACAAGTTTAAGCCCAAATTGAATGTCATTAAAGACAGGAATGGGGCATTACTAACAGAAGATTGGAAATCAAAAACAGATGGAAAGAATACTGTGAAGAACTGTACAACAGAAGGGATAAAGAAAATGTGGAGCCCTCTCACCAGGAAAATTTTGATTTGGAACCTCCTCCACTCAGGCATGAAGTTGAAAGAGCAGTTAAGCAGCTGAACAGAAATAAGGCCCCAGGTGCAGATGAAATCCCAACAGAATTAATTAAGGCCACAGGAGATGGAGGGATAAGAGTGTTTCATAGATTGATTACAAGGATATGGAAGACAGGATCATGACCTAGAGACTGGAAGCAGTCAGTTTTCATGCCACTACATGAGAAAGGTGATATGAAGGCATGCAAGAACTATAGAACTATTAGGTTAATATCTCATGCAAGTAAAATTTTATTGAAGGTCATGCTAAATAGGATTGAGGCCAAAGTTGAGGCAGAGATGCCCAAGGAATAAGCAGGTTTTAGGAAAGGTAAAGGCACCAGAGATCAGATCCTTTGCCTTAGACAGGTCATAGAAAAATATAAAGAATTCAGACTCCCTCTGGTAATGTGTTTCTTAGACTACTCTAAAGCTTTGACTATGTTGAGCATGTGAAACTGTGGGAAGTAATGAAAAGAATGGGTTTTCCTTAACACACTATCAGGTTGTAGCCGACTTGTACAGGGAGCAAGAAGCCACAGTAAGAACAGGTGATGGATTGACTCACTGGCTTCAAGTTGGAAAAGGTGTTAGGCAAGGATGTTTACTTTCTCCTCACTTGTTTAGTATATATGCGGAGGACATCATGCATGAAGCATTGGATGAGCTCAAGACAGGAATTTGGATAGGATGTAGATTGATCAGTAATCTTAGGTATGCTGATGATACAGTATTCCTTTGTAATGATATGGAAGAACTAAGACTAACTCTTGACAAAGTTAACAAGATCAGTAATAACAAAAGACTTTGACTCAATCCTAGCAAGACAAAGATGATGGTTCTCAAAGGAAATACAAACAGGGAAGCGCTTGAGAAACAAGTGTACCTTAATGGAGAAAGAATTGAGGAAGTCAGCATGTTTGAGTACCCGGATCCATTATTAATGTGAAGAATTGCTGTTCAGAAGACGTCTAAAATGACAGTCAGAGACTAGTCTAAAATCTAGAAGAATGGATCTATCTCCATGGAAACAAAGTTAAGGATTTTGGATGCAGTTATTTTTCCAATAGCGACTTATGGATGTGAAACTTGAAACCTAAAGAAGTCAGATAAGAAAGAGATATCTGCTTTTGAGATGTGGTGTTACAGAAGGCTGTTGCGGATATCATATACTGAAAGGTGTATACAATGAATGGGTGTTAGAAAACATCAGTAGAACTTTAAGCTCCTTAAGGATATTGACAGAAGAAAGTTAAAATATTTTGGACACATTGAAAGGATGGAAGGGGGACTTCTCAGAACAGTAATAGAAGGTAAAGTTCCTGGAAAAAGAGGAAGGGGTAGACCATCAGTGAGATGGATGTTATGTGTGTGGAGTGACTGATCTTCAGAGAGTTGAGGCCTCCAGAAAAGCAAACAACAGGACTACATGGTGAAGCCTGGTGTGACACATCACCAAGCATTGGAGTGACCATATGGCATCTGTAGATGCCCAGTGAACATACAGGAGTTTATATCTGCATTGCAGGATTACTTTTGGCCATATCATGGTTGCCATTTCATAGTAGCTCAACTGCAGCATTTCCTGATGGTACAGATTTGTTTCTATATCATGTGATTATTAATTTTCAGTCTCACAACTGAAAGTTTCTCTTATAATTAAACAGTTTTAGTTCCCCCATTTCCCTGAGATAATGGTACCAATTACTCCAAGGATACGAAGTCTAGGAATTGAAATCCCATGATGTGAAGAAGCAAGACAAGTGACCAAGGTTTTAAAAGAGATAGTAGGAGCTAGCCAGATTTATTCTTTCATGCCATATGGAGGAGGGAAATATTTAATTGTAGTTAATATGGAAATCAGGGATAAACTATTACAAGGTCTTGCATTCCAAGGTAGCACAATAATTCCTGTAATGGTAGAAAATCAGGTAACATATTAAAAATCGAGAGATTTCCAATGGAATAAGAAAACAGTAAATTAAATTCTTATTCAAACATTCTCAAAATGGGTTAAACTCAGTAACATATGAAAAAGTATATCAGGCGATGATCCAAACTAGTTTTCTGGTGAGGTCACTTTCACAATGAAGATGCCCATACCAAACATTATCAACATCAGTACAATTTGAGTTGTGGTGAACTATCCCAGAGTGCAGAGGCAGTGCTTGCATTGTGGTTCTTATGATCCTGGGTGGCAACTGCCCCAAGATCAGACATATCACTAATCAGTGTCCCAGTCAAAAATGCCAAAGTTCTGAATATCACATTAGTACCTGTCCTTTTAGAACTTTTGCTGAAAGAATGGGAGCCTGATAAAGCCTATTAGAATAGCCTATATGTCGGAGAGGCATAAAGAAGTTTGGGGGATCTTCTAATTCAGTCTAATAAAGTAGGTGCTTTCAAACAAACTATACCTGGTAAAATTACAAAACATGCCAGAAATTAGCTCAAAAAATCCAGAACTGCAGGTGCCACTTTCCCAGCCAAATACAAATGGAACATTAGTTGAAATTAATAATGAATCTAGTATAACTGAACAGATCCAAGACCAAATGCAAACAAATGAAATTGTTATACAAAGGAGAAATCAGAAAAGAAACAGAAAAGCAAAAGACATCCAAATGAACTTAATATCCAGACAAGATCATCAAAAAGAAAAGATTAATTAATTAAAAAAGATTGATAATAAACAAAAGAAATTAAAAAACAAACTTATAAAAGGAACAAAATCTAAAAGGAGAAGGATAAAAAATGTAAAGATGGAGAAGATTGTGGATCATCAAATGAAAACTCTCAGGTTCAGAGGAGCTTATGGACCGTCTCAAGATGATAAAGGGAGGGGGGGGGGGGAGAGACACAATTAAAGAAAAAATAATCGAGTTTAGTGAGGCAAAGTTTTCTCAGTGTGATTATCATCTAAATGGAAAGAAAATAACTAGCTTCCAAATCAAGAACAGTAGCCATGAAACTGAAACAATGGCTGTAAAAAACACTGCTAAAGATTTTACAACAAGCAGCTACACGACTGCTCCTTCACAGATTGAAGATCTCATCAGGTTCATCCAAATCTAGATGTTAAAGACCCTACTAGCAATACTTCACTAATCATATAATCTCCAAAATTTCTTAGAACTTTCTACATACATTTGGCTTTGAAATAATGTTAAATCTTTAATATCCACTATTTCCATATAATTTACATTGCCAAAATGAAACCATATGGCTCTTTCTTTTGATATGCACTTATAAAAAATATAAGGAGGATCGGAAAGTAAGCAATTTTTTGAACTACATTTTTAATATAAATTTTATTAAGGAACAAATTAACATTATTCAATTCTATAATCACCATCGTTAATTATAACCTTATTCCAGTGATCTACTAAGTTTAGAATTCCTTTTTTGAAAAAAGTGTTTTCTTTGGAGGCAAAAAATGATATCAAACTCCTTTGGACATCATCTTACGAACGGAAGGTTTTATTTCTTATGCTGTGTTCTAAGGACCTGAACAAGTGATAGTCACTAGGGGCAATATCTGGTGAATATGGAGGATGTGATAGAAGTTCCCATCCTGCTTAATTTTTCTTGAGTCATTCTTGCACAATGTGGTTTTGCATTATCTTGCTCCTTTACGATTGACAAGCACAGGACATTTGATTAACAATGCTTGATGTATTCGCTCTAATTGTTCACAGTATCAAACTCCTTTGGACATCATCTTACGAACGGAAGGTTTTATTTCTTATGCTGTGTTCTAAGGACCTGAATAAGTGATAGTCACTAGGGGCAATATCTGGCGAATATGGAGGATGTGGTAGAAGTTCCCATCCTAACTGCCTAATTTTTTCTTGAGTCATTCTTGCAGAATGTGGTTTTGCATTATCTTGCTCCTTTATGATTGACAAGCGCAGGACGTTTGATTAACAATGCTTGATGTATTCGCTCTAAATGCTCACAGTAGATGGCTGCTGTAATAGTCTTACCTTGTTCCATGAGTTCGTAATGAATAATTCCATGAATATCCCACCAAACACACAACAGAACCTTTTGTGGATGAAGTCCATCTTTAGGTGTTGGAATTAGAGTTCGATTTGGAGAAAGCCACTGTTTTTTTGCATTTATTATTCTTATATAGCACCCATTTTTCGTCACCAGTTATGACTCATTCCAAAAAGGGGTCATTTTTTGTCTGGTCAACAATGAATTGCAAATCACCCGTCTCTGTGCTTTATAGTTTTCTAACAGTTCATGCAGTACCCATACACCCTGTTTAAGAACCTTGCCACTCTTATGTAAGTGCTCTTGGACAGTTGACCATGATGAATTAAGTTTCTCTGCTAATTCTTGTATGGTTTGTTTTGGATCTGATTCAACGAGAGTTTTAAGAGCATCGTCATCTAGAGTAAGAGGCCTTCCAGATCGAGGACGATCAGGGAGATCAAAATTTTTTTCTGCAAATCTCCTAAACCGTCGCTGACATTTGTTAACCTTCAATATGTCTCCATAAGTTGAGCAAATGATTTTGGAAGCTTCAGTAGCATTCTTTTCTTGGTGAAATAAAAACAGTATACAATGGCGTAAATGGTGCTCTTCAACTTTAAAGTCCACCATATTAAAAAAAAAATCTAAAATTAAAAAAAAAAACCCAGATTTTTTTAAATAGAAAAGTAATGCTAATATTTAAATAAAAATCAAATTTAATAATTTATGTGTTATTTAAGAAAAAACAATCAGCTAAAAATGACCTGTTAAAAATAAATGATTACTTTCCGATCCCCCTTATACAATTCTTTAACATCTGATTTCTTTAGTATACTGAATGAGAGTTCAGTACTATCTTAGGTTTTCTGCCCAGTCTCTGAAAAAAAACCAACTATTTAGTTCAAACTAGATGTCAAGCCAGTGAAATCTTTAGCAAATGCACTAATAAAAGGCAAATATGTGGGCATTGAGCATGCCCATGAATTAAGTAGCACAAGCTAAGGCAACTCTGATGCTGAGTATTGTATTCTCATAAGCTCTCTGATCAAAATTTTGAGACTTTCAAAGTTTCAACAAATATTCAGCTTTGAAATAATGTTGGAACATTAATATCACTATTTCTATATAATTTACATCACTGAAATGAAGCCATATAGCTCTTTCTTTTATAATCAATATCATCTCTCTTCTGTACTGCCTCATGAAATGTACAAGGATTTCACAAGCTGGATAAACAAGAAGTTGTATGGAAACTTATGCTATACCATAATATCAAGTTTTTGTTTCTCCTAGAAACATACTTCTGCAGATATAAAGATGTATTAGATGAAAATACTTCCAAGAATTTCAGCTATACTTATAAAGTACCCATTATGTCATAGTAGCTTTGAGATCGGAATTGTATTGAAAACCCCACATTAGACAAAATAGGAGGACACCCCGGAAAAGTAGGATATGCACAGTTAAAAATATGCCCCGACAATTCTGAACTAGCTGATATATGGAGGACTGATTCACAAACCTTATCTCTAGGCTTGCACTTACATGAATCAAGGTAATGATACCTATCTTGATTGAATTTATATCTCTTCCTCCCTTATATATAGGATAATCCAGATAAAACATCTTGACATCAAGATGTCAGATCATAATCCAGTTCTACTTATATTCTGCTGCACGGAACAAGTAGAGATCAGTTCTGGGAAATGGAGATTTCCAAATTTCCCATCGATTTCTCCAACCAAACTCCAGACCTCTGTTCAAATGGGATAATGTTATCTGGAACTGGGATATGTGGTTAAATTTCAAACAAAACAAAAGAGGAGGTCATAGCATCATAAGATAGGAGCCTTCCTCAGTAGAAAAAAAAACTGAATGACATGCAGCAATATAGAAATACAACTCAAAAGGCAAAAACAAGTGGAAGAAATAAATTTTAAAATAAGGATACAGTAGCATTTATTATCCCCCATAATTCCCCAAAGAAAGGACTCAACCAATCCTTTCTTTTGGACTATCAACTAAATCTGCATGGATGATGAAGACATGTCTACCATCCAAGTCATCCTTAATCCCTTTCAAAAACACTAAAAATCTTTTTGAAGACAATAGCACTGCAGGAAATTATAATTCTTGCAACATCAATGGCTTTCCTGTTTTTTATTCAAGATGCGCTCAACACACCCATTACAGCAGCTAGAGTTACCACAGCCTATAAACAATATCAGATAAGAAAATCCCTAAGACCTGATGGTCTAGGGATAAAACTTTACTGCAAAGCCTTGGATTTTATTCTTCCCATTCCATTCTGTTATACTGTTTAATTCTTTTCTCTCTACATACATATACTAAGTGAATCTGTAGAGCCATACCATCCTCAATCCAAAACCTAATAGAGATCATACCTTAATCAACAGCTGGAGGCTGATTTCTCTATCTAACACTGACATTATCAATAACAGGCTCAAAGTAGGAATGAGATAAGTAGTTAAAAGCACACAGGTATATGGAGTTTCAGGCTGAGCAGTAGAATTTAATCTGTTTCTGTTACATGATCTATTCTTTTCTTTTTATGTTTAGCCCATACACAAGAAGTTGGTTGATCAACCTATAGTGCATTGGTACCGTGTATGAGCAGTCAAGGAGGAACTTGTTTACATTTTAAATGTCTATATATTGTATTCCTTGTCTATATATTGTTCCACAATGTAGGAAGAGGAAAAGAAACTTGTTCTGTGGGTTTCAAGGTGCAATGTGAAGAGATGTTGAGCAGCAGCTACACATGTTCCAACAGGCTTAGTACTTAATGGGGGAATTACTGATGTTATTTTAGATGAGCATTTCCCAAGGAAATATTTGTAAAATATACATATTGCAAAAACCAAACGTCTGTGCAAAAAGTGGGAGAGTGAGTTGGTAGGAGAAGGATCATCAATAAGTCTAATTGCTCTCCTCTGTATTGAGTCAAGCATTTTGAGAGAGCTTTTAGGGACACCCCCCCCCCACCCCATATATGAGAGCAGCATTCAATAACTGGGTAGATTTGTGATTTCTATAATGTTAGCAACTGTTCAGGGGTGAAGTAACATCTGAAGCGAAAGAGAAATCCTACTTTGTTTTAAGTTGAGGATGCAATGGTTGTGATGGATAAAACTTAACTACAAAGCCTGGGATTTTATTCTTCCCATTCTAGTTATACTGTTTAATTCTTTTCTCTCTACATACATGTACTAAGTGAATCTGTAGAAAGCCATACCTGTTTGTGTGTTTATGCCAGGAAAAGTTGGATGTCAGGGTAATTCAAAGAAGAGAAATCTCAGATTGTCTGGAAATTTCTCAAAAAGAATACTGGGAAAAAATGGTTTTCATGAGAAATAGGACAGAACTTTTATTAGCATTGAAACTGATGAGGTTATCTTAACCCCACTGGAGGATGGCTTAGAAATCAGAATTGAGGGAAGTGGTGGTTGATGTTCTGTAGGTTGAGTTGTGTAGGGTAGGATTTATCAAATGAAAGGAAGGAGTGCAATGTGCTGTTGTCTGCAAAACTGTGTATTGGGTTGGAGGTCAACTGAAGTAGGTCAATGATATATAGCAAGAAGAGGTTTGGTGAGAGAACAGAACCTTGTGTAACCCCTACATTAGTTGAATGATGAGAGGATAAAGAACCATCCACCATCACACACAGTGTGCATCCAGAGAGAAAGCTGGCAATCCAACTACAGAAATCCTGGGACAGACCAAATGATGGTAGTTTGCTTAGTAAACCTTTGTGCCAGGCCCGGCTGAAAGTTTCGGAGATATCAAGTGCAACCGCTTGAGATTCGCCAAACTTTTCCATGGCAATTTTCCAGAGATAGGTAACATATGTGAGATCTCCTGTTGATTGGCAGCGACGGAATCCATACTGGCAATCGTTTATTAGGTGGGTGTCTTCAAGGTAGTGTAGGAGTTGGGATTTTTCCCATTACTTTAGACAGGACTGAGGTAAGCGAGATAGGGCAATAGTTGGATGGCAGTGACTTGTCACCCTTCTTGGGAATGGATTGAATATAGGCCAGTTTCCAGGTTGTGGATGGCAGTGGAGTAAGAGCATACAGGAATACCTCAATTATCGTGGTTATTGTTGCCACAAAAAATACCGCAATAATCAGGATAAATAATGTGTGTAAAATGGGTGATCATAGCCAACGATTTTTCAAATCTATTAATTAAATTTTATATATGAAGTTAAAAAGAAATGTGTTAAACGTGTTAAGTAAAAAATAAAGGTTCATTTAGAAAAACAAGATTATTCTTTAATCTTTATTTATATATAAATAGTACATACAATTATTCTTTCTTGAATAAAAATTGGTGTAGAGTTGTCTGGTGGAATTTTTTCTTCATATAAAACTTGGTAGCAACGGATGGAATTTTCAATTTCCTGGCGAAATTTCATTGATCGCTTGAGATTAGGATCGCCATTCAAGATTTTTTTCTTTAAAATTTTCAGCAATTCTAAACATTTCGTCCATTTCTATGAGGGTAAATTCCTTCGGTGCCATCAATTTGTTTGTCATTATCATCGATTTGAGCATCGTAAGCACGTTCTCTCTCTCGAGGTTAATTAGGTCTTCATAATCCAGCTCCCTATCATGTGACTGAAGCAGGTCCTGAACATCACCTTTTTCAATTTCTTTTAGTCCTAGATCAAAGCCAAGCTTAGTTATGTCATTGATAACAAGGGTTACTTCATTTTCAAATCCTTTAAAATCATTTGCACAATGAGGAATAATCTTTTGCCACGCTGCTCTCAGGTTGCAAGACGTTACTTCACTCCATGCTTCTTTGACATTCTCAATGCAATTTTTGATACCGAATGCCTTCCAGAATTCTGTCAAAGTCATAGTTTCATCTCCTGTAGTCTTTTCTATTGATTGTGAAAAATTTCTTCGTAGGTAATATGCCTTAAAGGATTCGATTACACCTTGATCCATTGCTGGATGATGGAAGTGGTATTTGGTGGTAAATAAATATCTTTTACATTTTCGCACAAATCATTCAGTGCTGTTGGATGACTAGGTGCATTATCTAATATCAACAAGATTTTAAAATCAAGATTTAATGACTTTCAGTACCTTTCAGCTTCAGGACAAAAACAGTTTTTAAACCAATCCTCAAAAATAGTTTTTGTCATCCAAGCTTTTCTATTGAACTTCCAATGAACAGGGAGAAAATTTTTATCTAAATTTCTAAGTGGGCGAGGATTATGTGAACAATAAATAAAGAGAGGATCTTGTAATCTCCAGAGCATTGCCACATAGTAAAAGTGTTGCATGCTCCTTCGAAACCTTGTAGCCAGGCTGTGATTTTTCATTTTTTGCTAAAAATGTTTTAGTGGGCATTTTTCTCCATAATAAGCCTGTTTTGTCAGCATTAAATATCGCATCATCGGTATAATTTCCTTCTTCAATGATCTGTTGCAATTCACCAGGAAAACTAGCTGCTGCTTTTTCATCAGCACTTGCAATTTCATCTTGTACATGAACACTATGAATGCTCGATTGCTTTTTGAACTGATCAAACCACCCTGAACTTGCAGAGAAAGTTTCTTCCACTACTGACGCCAAATAATTTTCGCTTTTTAATTGTTTTCTTTTTAAAGTTTCAAACAAATTCAATGCTTTTGTTTTTATAGTCATTTGACTTAGAGAAATTCTCTTTTGGTTACAATCTTCTATCTACACTGACAATAGCGTTTCCATTTCAATCATAAGATGGCTTCTGTTTCTCGTAGTTTTGGATCCAGACGAGGTCAATGCACTTTGTCCTAGTTGCTTATAGTTTGCAGCTTGGTCTAAAATATGGCGAACAGTTGATTCATTTAGACCTTACTCTCATGCAATTTTGGCTTTGGTTATGCCTGCTTCATACTTATTTATCATATGCAACTTATCTTCTAAGCTGATCACTCTATGTTTCTTCTTGATAGCTGTAGGACTTGATATCATCCTTGTTTCTATTAACAATCATTGTATAGGTAAATAAGAAGAGCAACAAATATCTCATGTACTTCAGACGAAGGCAGACAGTTACTGGTGAACAGGCGCCATCTGATAAAAACGAAGCGCTACAAGAGAGCGATACCTGGAGAGTGGCGACTTGAACTGGTTGCATATGTAGTGGGCTACATCTTGCGGCCACGATAATTCGAATTTGGAGCGCAATAATTGGAATTTTGGTATCAAATAATAAACCGTGATAAATCAAGAATTGCGATAATCGAGGTATTCCTGTATATAGGTGACACAGGATAGGAGTCAGTTCTGGTGCACAAACTTGCACAAACTGGCATGAACTCTGAGAGACTGCTCAGAGAGGCTGAGAATTGCTCAAAATTTGCCAAGGTGGTCGCCAACCTCCGATAGAAGATGGCACTCAAAGAAGCAGCAGCATATGCAATAGGCACTTTGAAGGATAATGATTCCAAGCAAGGTTGCTCTCTTAGTCCCTTGCTTTTTGCATTGATTTTTGAACCTTTCTTTCAGGAATCTGACTATTTATGTGCTGCATGAAAGATAACAGTTCCCTCAACTATGAAGCAAAATAAGGTATTAGCATATGCTGATGATGTAGTAGGGACTTTGAAAGATAATGATTCCATATACATCTTTTTAGCAGTTTAGAAAAATTCAGTGAAAGTAATGGATTAATTGCCAATGCTGACAAGACAAAATTAAGTATTTTGAAAGTATGATCTCTGAAGCATTTCCTTTGGGCTAATCCCGAAGAGAGAACCTCTCACTATACTTTGAATTTCTTTCAACACTTACCTAATATTACCAGTTCAAGAACTTATATACAGAAACATTAAAACCTTAGAAGACTGGATAATTGGGCAACTTTCATTTTTCTTCTAAAGCCAAAGTACTTAAAACCACAATCTTCCGTGCTCAGTTGTACATAATAAATATTACAGACATTAAAAGTTGAAGAAAAACAATTATACAGTAAACCTGTGCAATTTTTTGGTCCAGCCGATACCAACAAGTTAAAATGGAATTTTTTCAACTATCAAAGAAGCATGGAGGATTTGGGCTTCCATTGTTAAAATTCAGCTATTTAGGCAATACAGCTTCAAAAGTCCATAAAATGTTGAAGACCTCTGGTACTACCTCAGTTTTCAACTCCCATATCTGGAAAATTATGATTATAAAGGCAAAAACTGAGATTGTTCCTGAATATTCTGAAAAACAATATTCTGTGTTTGACTCTAGACTCCTACAACACTTGATAGCAATTAATATTCTTTTGATTCTTAGCAATTGATATTCTTTCCATTAGTAACAGCAAAACTTGGTACAAAGAATTCTTTAACCTCTTTCACCATGAATTTCCATAGTTGCATACTGACAATAACTGTTTCATAACTTACTGGTGTTCTAAGGATATCCTAAAAAGAGGGATCTTGATTTGAGAATTACATATGGTCCCTTCTAGTAAATGCCATCAAATAAAGATTTTTTTAACATTGGAGATCCAATCTGTGACATCTGTTACAGATTGGAAACAGCAGAACATGCATTCTACAGTTGTCCTCTTGCCCTGCATATTTGGAACAGGTTATGTAATCTGTTGAGCATTCCATTACTTACAACAAAACAATTTTTTTTTTTTTTTTGCAATATCCCTTCCCACCTGTCAGCAATGGGAAGGGAATTTTGATTTTTATAATTAATGAGCTAAAATACCATTTATGGAAAGTTATGAAAAAATATGGATTTGAAAACCAGCAATATGATACAAATGCTTTACAATATTGTATTGTGGAAATTTTATTGTTCAGTCATTTTTGTATTTAGAAAGCATTCTAGGAGATACCAAATTTTTGGCTAGGTGATGTAGACCACCTACACTGTGCAATATTCACCAAGATTAAAATTCTGTCTAATTTTACACTAAGAGGTTTTTTAAATGCAATTGCAGGGATGACTGGAGAGCAATCCCAGACAGAGAAGACCAATTGAAGGCAGGTAACTTAGATAAGGGTAACCACCTGTGTATCAATCATCTTTGGACTATAGTTTCTTTTGGTTGGTCAGCTGCATGAGACTGATGGAAAAAAAAAATAATAATAAAAAAAATGATAGCCTTTGGCTACATGATATAAAAGAGATAAGTCCTTTTTTTCTGTTTCTTATACTATGTATCTGTCCTTTCTTTCTCCTAATACTATCGAACTCTCTTGCACCTCTGTACTAACTGTTCTAGGCCTATGATGAACATCCCTTTACTTTTTCACCTTAATAAGATCGAAACCATTCTGGGTAGTGGCCCTTTCCAATATCTGTGCTCAAGTAATGGATAAAGGTTATAAAATGGATAATCGAATGTGGATAACAGTAGAGTTAGAGAGGATAAGTTATACTGGAGACCAATGGCCTGAATTTCATTGCTGGTGTGAAACCACTGTCCCATTTATTGGAAGCCTGAAGTGGTCGGAAAAGTTCCATGTTTGATATAGTTTTCAGACTAACCATGACTAGTCTGAAACCTATACATGACTACTAAAACTAGTCTAGTTTTCTAGTCTGAAAACATAGTAAAATAATTCCTTAGCCAAACTAGGGTACTAATGTATGATGGGTTTACAACCTTTCATTTCAGATGTATAGAAATATTCCAGATATACTGAGAATGATGTGATATACAGTAAACATGTCAATCCCAAACCATAAGACTAGAAAGAATTATCAATGTAAATGGCATACAATTGATTAACAGAATTATAAAATCCAATACATGCATTACAGCTAGTCAAATAACTGCATGGTACAACTAAGAATAATGAGGGAGTGTATCTGAATGCAAGTGTTGGACACAGTCCTGAAAGGACAGTAAGAGCAGATAACCATATATTATACTGTTAAATATTTTTATTTCTGCTACCCTGCTTTGTCTTTTTTTGTTCTTTATGTAAAACTTTGTGAATTGTTGAATGCCTTAACTGTCGACTGCGGGCAGTCATCACACTCTATAGTCTAGCAAATCTATTTATTTTTCGACTGCACCAGTTAGACCATGTATTTGAGTGAGAGATTATAGGACTTTCAACTTAGAGACAAAGCAGATATTGTTTATATTCTCTGCTTATGTTAATCTATACCTTTAGTTAGTCATGGCTTGATTATTGATCACTTAATCTTATACAGGTTCGAAATTTTCAGGATATTGCATTGACAGAATCAGTCCAATGTGTTGTTCACAAACCATTTAATTAAATCTCAAGGATTATTTACAGTCTTATCTACATATACACCCTCTGTTCAAAAAGAAAGTGAACTTTTCGAAAATAGAAGAAACTAGTGGAGCCATCTGTTGTATCTTTTTATTGTCGAAAGCAGCAACCTTCATTAGTGTTGTGTCAACTGTTTATGACATCTATTTCATCAAAATCCGAGTTATAGTGCCAAGAGTGACAGTATGTTTTGACAAATGGTTGGAAAATGAGAGCTGTGATTGATTTTTGTGTTAAACTTGATAAAAGTTTTACCAAAAACGCATCAAATGCTTCATAAAGCATACGATGATGAATGCTTATCCCATACTGAAGTTTACTAGTGGTTTAAGCGATTTCAAAGTGGTCATGAGTGAGGATGACGAAAAGCCAGGCTGTCCAAAAACTGGACTGAGCAAAGTTAACATCAAAACGTGCATGATTTCATCAAAGAAAACCCAAAATCATCCGTGAGAGATTGATTGAAGATGAATTGGGGATTCCAAAATCAACTGCACACAACATTTTGACTGAGAGTTTGGGTCTTCATAAACTGAATTCACAATTTGTTCCCCACAAGTTGACCGATGACCAAAAAATGTATCAAATTCAACACTGCAAGGACCTCATTAAAACCGCTCGTAACGACTCAGACTTCCATGAAATGATCGTGACTGGTGACAAAACATTGTGTTTTAAGTATGAACCCGAAACATGGTAAAGGTTTTACCGAAACGCATCGAATGCTTCAGAAAGCATACGGTGATGAATGCTTATCCCATTTCTTCTATTTTTGAAAAGTTCGGTTTCTTTTTGGACAGAGGGTGTATATACACACAATTGTATTATAATTCCTTGTTAATTTCAATTCTTCCCTTCAAGTTAAATCACAATCTAGAGCATCCTGCTAGTCATACATAAACAAACCGAAAGCAAGGCATACCTTGAATAAGCTTAATTCAGTTTCAGTATTAATTTACATATTTATAGATTTAGGGACACAAAAACACACGTGTTAAACAGATTATTTTATTAATACACAAACCAGGCACACCACTACATCTGATTGTTGAAGGAACTGACAGCCCAAATTATCATTTAGCCAAAAAATTAGTGGCTAAATGACAAAAAAAAAAATAAAAAATACACAACATTTCATTAATAAAATTAAAAACATTACATTCAGCGACCAAGATTTATTAGTCAGCTTTGACATAACTTCGCTTTTCACCAATGTCCCAATCAATGACACTATCTTGCTCCCACAGAACATATTTCCACACGACATCATGGCACTCTTTGCCCACATACTCCGCTCCAGATATTTCGTGGCAAAACAATTTTTACCTTCAAAAAGAAGGTACAGCCATGGACTCACCGCCCCCCCCCCCCTCCCAATAGCTAACTTTTATATGGAAACTTTGAGCAACGTGCTCTAGAGGCAGCATATCTAAAGCCCAAAATTTGGCTCAGATATTTTCGCCATTTGGCCCCACAGCCGCAAAGCATTCCTTAGTCACCTAAACAAACAACACAAACGTATCCAACACCCAACACAAAAACTAGGTGTCATAAGCACCCTTAAACACAGAGCTCTAACTATTTGTTCTAATGAACAAGCTCTAAACCAGGAATACAAGATCATCAACCAAACATTTATAAAAAATGGATACAGTAGAAAAACTATTCACAAGATCTTCCATAAAGATACCAATAAGAACAAAAAAGATTTCAGGAATGCTATTGCCATTCCTTATGTTAGAGGCATTTCTGAAAAAATAGACAGAAGACTGCGCAAATACAACATTAAAACCACCTTTAAACCCCGAAATAAGTTAAGACACCTACCTACTCAGTTCTAAAGATCCTCTTCCACACCTAGCCCACCCAGGGGTATACAAAATACAATGCACATGTAACATACTATACATAGGGGAAACAGGGCAAACTATCCCACTCAGACAAGACGAACACAAACGACACATTAAATACCTCCATTTTGGAAAAACTGGCCTTTCTGACAATGCAC
The DNA here is from genome assembly GCF_054136105.1 of Typopeltis vanoorti. Taxonomy (NCBI): domain Eukaryota; kingdom Metazoa; phylum Arthropoda; class Arachnida; order Uropygi; family Thelyphonidae; genus Typopeltis; species Typopeltis vanoorti. Next base: position 36,129,938 of record NC_143568.1, read on the forward strand.
TCCAAACATACCACAGAATTGATTGGAAAAATACTAAGTCCCTACACTGCACCAAAACCTGGTTTGAGAGAAAATTTAAAGAGTCATGTGAAATGCTCAAACACAACCCAAATCTCAACAAAAATGATTGCTTAACCATTTCAAGAATGTGGAGGACACATCTACAACCTAAACTAGCCATAGAAAATACCACTACAAGAAGACAACATGGTGAAGTGTTTGTAACATTCAACAGCAACTGAAAGAAATCATATTATAACAATCAGAACTGTACAAATCCAGAAGAATATTAATACATGAGGACTTTAGCAGTTTATTGTAGTTCTATTTATTTATTTAATTTTTTTTTAGTTTTTTATTTATATTTATTTTTAATTTTTTTTTTTTTTATCACTAGAGGTCAGGCTAGGGGAAAAGGATTAATTAACTACATAAATTTAGTTTACCGGTATATAGGACTAGAGCATGTAGCTTGGTTCCTTATACACTTGTATTCTTCCGATGATGACCTCGATACAGGGGTTGAAAAGTCAAGGTTTATTTTATTAGTAATTAATAAAATAATCTGTTTAACACATGTGTTTTTGTGTCCCTAAATCTATAAATATGAATGCTGATCACCGTGTAACCTTAAAAGAAAGTATTAATTTACATTACCTAGTACAGTACAATAATTACTTATACACAACTGAGATTAAATTACACTTAGAGTGAGCTTATTTCGATATTACTTACCATATTTTTCAGACCATAAGACACACCTTTTTACGTAGAGAAATCGACTTAGAATTAGGGTGCATCTTATAGTCTGAAGGTAGGTGATAGCAGGTAAGTCTTGGATTCTCAAGTTTTCAATGCGAGCCAAACACATCTCACTGTATATATGAGACATGTGCCTGATTTGCATACGAAAACTTTACCAACATCAATAGTAGTGAGTGAGCATATATGGTTTTGAACAGACAAGTAGATTATTAAGTCTTTCAAAAAAATGAGGCATAAGTAACGTGATGGATGGTACTGAAGATTACTTACTTTTTGAAGAGAGTGATAACAATAGTTCAGACAATAATACGAAAAGTGACAGTAACGAGACAAGTGAAGATGAACTGAACACTGCTGGTACAGGTTAAGGTAATAATAAATGAAATTTAAGGTTTGTGAATATTTTTATATAATATATATTTTTTCTATTAGGTGATGTTTAGTTCCAATAGCATATTTTTCGCCTTCACTATTTTGGTTCCCTAATAGTCGGTGCAACCCTTGTTTGACCGAGAGACAGTCGAACCGGCATGTATCTTTAGGCTGAAAGTTTATTTTTCACTTGGTTAGAGTATAATAAATAAATTTAGTTTAATCCTTTATCCAAGTGTGAGCAAACAAAGTTTGCACCTGAAAGTATCTTCAGGACTGGGTTAAGGTGGTACTACACCTGACTAGTTTCGACCTTTATTGAGGTCTCTTCAGTGAGAGCCAGGCCCAAGTGGAGATATTAGGCAGAAGCATTAGCAGGTCATCTCCACCTATAGGAATTGCCAATTGGTGTGCCACCCTTTTTTTAATAATTTACTCTGGATTTAGAGAAAGATGTTGAAAGTTTATTTTTCACTTGGTTAGAGTATAATAAATTTAGTTTAATCCTTTATCCAGTGTGAGCAAACAAAGTTTGCGCCTGAAAGTATCTTCAGGACTGGGTTAAGGTGGTACAACACCAGGGCAACTCGTTGCAAAGGTGGAGCAAGCTACCAACACTCCTATCTCAGTATCTCCTATAATGCAAAACACATCTCCTTGCGGATATGTCTAATGTTCCCACTGAAGAGACCTCAATAAAGGTCGAAACTAGTCTGGGTAGTGGCCCTTCCCTTAATGCATAACATTAGACATATCCGCAAGGAGATGTGTTTTGCATTATAGGAGATACTGAGATAGGAGTGTTGGTATCTTGCTCCACCTTTGCAACGAGTTGCCCTGGTGTTGTACCACCTTAACCCAGTCCTGAAGATACTTTCAGGCGCAAACTTTGTTTGCTCACACTTGGATAAAGGATTAAACTAAATTTATTATTATCTTTAGGTTGGTTAAAGTTCATTTGGTTTCAATGGTTAAGTTTTTGTCAAGTGTCAACTTGATGAAAACTTAACCATTGAAACCACCACTCCTTGACCTGAATTTGGCCGCTTTTTTTTAGTAGATAGTGGAAACTACAGTTTGAGAGGAAAAAGTCACCTACTTGCCCTTGAGTTGCTCTAATAGCACTGGGGGGGGGGGGTAAGAAGTAAGCGAGAGTAGAGGGAAATAAGAATAGAAGACCAGCCTCCAGATATGATATACCAAATGTATATTGTATGAAGTAAGATCAGGTCTAGCTTGGGTATCTCGGGTTTGCCATGCCCGTACTCACCAATGTGAACCCTTGAGAACAAAACATCACCTAATAAACAGGAAAAACATAACAAGCATAGGAACATGGAATGTAAGAACTCTTCACCAGGAAGGAGCACTGGAAATACTACTGCATGAATTAGACAACTACCGATGGGAAGTGATTGGACTCTGCGAAACCAGATGGACTGGAAAAGGAGATTTCCACCATGGACAGTACAAAATATTAACTTCAGGCAGGAAGGACAACAAACACCAAGAAGGAGTAACACTTGTATTAAAACCAAAGCCTCAAAACTCTCTATTGTCCTACAATCCTATCTCACCTAGGATAATTAAAGCGAGATTTAAAACATCAATCTGATCACTAACAATTATTCAAGTATACTCAGCAACTTCAACATCATCAGAAGAAGACATTGAGGAGTTCTATATAGATTTGCAAAATGCAGTACAGCAGACATCAAGTCAAGATCTCCTAATTGTAATGGGGGACTTAAACGCAAAGTAGGCAAAGACTGGGATACCTGGCCAAGAATAATCGGAAAGTTCGGGTATGGAGAAAGCAATGAACGTGGCGAAAGACTGCTAAACTTCTGCTCAAATAATAGATTAAATAACCAACACTCCCTTTAAACATCCAAAACCCCAAAGAAAATGGACATGGATATCACTAGAGAGACACCAAAAATATGATAGATTATATTATTGTAAACCAAAGATGGAAATCAAGTATCCTAAACTGCAGATCCTGCTCTGCAGATTGTGGATCAGACCATAAGCTAGTATTAGCAAACCTAAGAATAAAGTTAAAATCTGGAAGCACTTTTAGAGTCAAAAGGAGACTGAATGTAAAAAAACTACAAGACAACAATATTCTAAGAAAATATCAACTAGAACTAGATAAAAACCTGAAGGAACTACCAAAATAGAATATAAACATCAAAGAATACTGGTGCAAATTAAAGGAAATAATATTAAATTCAACAGAAAAAAACAATAGGTTACTTTCTCTTAGGTAACCTATTGTTTTTTTTCTGCTGGATCTTGAATGAAGTAAAAAGGTTAAGCGATCAAAGGAAAAGCATGAAACTAAAACAGAACTATAACAGAAATGAATATAATAGATTAACCAGAGAAAACTAATTAAAAGAGACAAGATTAACTGGTTAGAAGAAAAACGCAAAATGGCAGAAAAGCTATCAAAAGAAAATAACCTTCATGGATTATATAAAAAAATAGACCAAATTAGTAAGACAGACAACAAAAATTATAATGATCAAAAACAGAGAGGGACAACTATTTGAAAGTAAAACAAAAAGAATACTTCAAAGATTTATATAATAAAAACAGCTCCCAGGATATTATGATTCCAGCCACTGAAATGGAAGAGGAAACAAATATCTTTACCAAAGAAATAATAGCACACAGCATAGAAAAACTCAAAACTAGGAAAGCACCTGGCATTGATCAAATACATGCAGAATTCTTAAAAGCAGGAAAAGAACACCTTTTGGAACCATTAAAAACATTATTTGAAAGAATCTACAAAAACGAAGCAGTGCCTACTGATTGGACCACATCAGTCATAACTCCTATATACAAAAAAGGAGATAAAACAGAATGCAATAATTACATAAGCATTAGCCTCCTCAGTATTCCAAGTAAGGTTTTTATGAAAGTACTCCAAAAACAAATTAAGCGTATATAGAACTGGCACTAGGAGAAGAACAAGCAGGTTTCAGACCAGGGCGAAGCACAATTGATCAACTATTCACTTTAAGACAGCTAATAGAAAAGACACTAGAGTACAACCAAAGTTGCTACATAAATTTCATAGACTTTTGTTAGGCATTTGATTCAATCCAAGAAGAGAACTATGGAAGAATTTGGAATTCCCAACAAAACCATAAGAATAATAAAGAATCTGAATGAGAAATCTGAAAGTGCAGTACAAATGTAGCACACTTTAACCAACTGGTTCCACACAGAGAGCGGAGGAAGACAGGGATGCAATCTGTCACCAGACCTGTTCAATCTTACACTGGAAGAAGCAACCAATAAGGCCTTAAACAATGAAGACTCCGGAATCAAAATATATGGGAAAAATGTGGCAAATTTAAAATTTGCAGACGACATTGCATTACTTGCAAGCACAGAAGAAAATCTACAGCGAATTTCTGATAAAATAAAGGATGAATGCGTAAAATCTGGATTAAACATAAATATAGACAAAACAAAAATTATGCAAATAGGAAAAGAAGCACCAATCTGAAAATTGAAATTGATAGTAAGAATCTAGAGCAAGCAGAAAACTTCACCTACCTTGGAGGAGTTATTGAGTACAATGGTGAAATTATAAAAGATATAAACAGACGAATCAGTCAAGCATTCCAAACTTTTGGACGACTTAATAAAATATGGAAGTCAAGAGACATCAAACAAGTAACAAAAGTAAGAATCTATGAAACAATGGTCCTCCCAATACTCCTCTATGGAAGTGTATGCTGGAATCTCAAAAAGGCTGAAGAGAAAAAATTATTAGTTACTGAAATGAGTTGGCTAAGAAGATTACTTGGAGTATCTCTGCTGGATTGACTAAGAAACGAAGACATACGGAAACAACTAAAACAAGAAATAACAATAATAGACAAAATCCAAGAATGAAGACTGCGATGGTTTGGCCATGTGACGAATGGAACAGAAAGACTACCATCTAAAGCCCTGAATATGAAAAATAAAAGGTAAGATAAAAGATCCAAAGGACAGCCCAGAATTAGATGGATAGACAAAATAAAAGAGGATCTGAAAACCAAATCACAACAAGCAACACCAAACTGGACAGAATTGTTCGAACTCTGCAGGGACAGACAGAAGTGGAAGAGTTCATTCGGCCTCATCATCATCCACATAGATGATGGAAGAGAGAAGAATATATTTTTTCTAAAAATGTCTCATACATTTGGGGCATATCTTATCGCCCGAAAAATACGGTACACAATCTTATTCTATGTACACACAAATACACTTGATGTACTTTCTTGCTTGGAAATACCACATATATAAGTGCTTACAATTCTTGTTCAGCAATACTTTTTACGTGAATCTTTTGTCCACATGAAAGTGCCCCTTTTGTTCTTTGTTTCTGCCAGCTCATCCTTGATTACGTGCCAATTTTCTTCTTTGTTTGAGTCATCAATTATTCTATGCCCTTTGGGACCCTGAATATGGCAGTAATGTGCAGCTCTTTCCTAGTGAGACGTCCCGATGATTGACACTATACTTCTCGTGGTGGCAGACCCAGATAAGAGAAGATTGGGAAACCTAACACAAAGTCCTTCTCAACATTTTGCCTTATAAATGCTTGGACTTCTGATGTATGCATGCACACATGATTTGAAACTTCCATATATGGTCATGTATTGACATCCAAACATGATGGCATACTTCACGCCTCTTTTGAAACTGCCATTATATGGACATGGGTTAACAGTGTCACATAATGACGTCATGTGGCACATTATCGTCCAACTCGTTATTACAAATACAAGATTATAACATACAAAATTTGACATTTCTTTAAGCACAATCTCCTAGAAAAACGTAAAACCGAACATGATAAGCTACTTATCATGAGAGATTTTACACTAGCTGTTCAATAAAAATAAGCAACTACAGCTAAGGTGGGTGAAAGGATATCAGAAATGGAAAAAGTTAACATAGAGTGGTGAATCCTAGTTACTGTTATTTCATGGAGGGAATAGATATGATTTAGGAATTTTATCTAAATCATGAACTAGGCTAAATAAATTTAGTTTATTATTATAGGTATGATTTCTGGGAAAATTCCCATATCACTCCTGTAAAATAAACTATTATTTTAATGGCTAACATAGACTACTTTCATTTAGGAGTGTCCCTTTTTTACAATGTCATTGGCTCTTTACTCATACCTTAGGGCAGTGTTTCTCAAACTTCAGATATCTGCATACCCTTTCTTAAATTTTCATTATTACTAAGTACCCACTTATCAAATAATAAATAAATAAAGTATATTTCATTGTAAATGTCTATTTTATTTGAATTTATTGTTCATTTAAACAAAAAATATGATTTATTTTTAATAGAACAAAATTTGGAATTCCTCTTCATTTCCCGTCCATGAAAATCCACATTTCAAGTAATTCATATCATACTTACCAAGATTTTTCATCTTCTTCTTCCTAGTTGGTTCTCTAGAGATGTTAGACGACACACCCTTATCAATTTCATTTGATCCAGATGCAATAGCAATGTTTTCTTGTTGCTTACAGCTACTTGTATTTGCTATATTGCTCTCTTTTGTGCATTTGTAAAATCCAATTTTTAACCAATGATTCATACTTAAGAATTTGAAAGCTAAAAAAATTACGTATTTACTCGAATATAACTCCTACATTTTTCCAAAATTAAAGCTAAAAAATTGTGGTGTGAGATATATGCAGAGATTTTCTGAAAGTAAAGTTTTCAGAAAAAAACTGAAAATGGTGTGACTTACCAAGAGGCTCCTACTCGCTATCGTTATTTACAGCATCAAGAACAGTTTCCCATTATCAAAGTCATCTACCTAAATAGCTTCATCTTCTTTCCCATTATTTCAAGCAAAAATTACTAGTAATTTACAAGACTTGAGATACGTAAAGCAGCTATGAAGAGGTGCATATGATTGGTGTGGTATTAACAAAAGATTATGCGAACCAAACACAAATTAGCATTTCAACACTTGAGTTGAAATGCTAATTCTCTTCAACCGAATTCCATAATATCTGAAACACATTCACTATATATTTCTTAGTTTTAACACGTTCACGACAGGGTGGTGTCAAGCAAAACCACATGTTGCCGGTTGCAACATATGGTTTTGCTTGAGTCTATACAGCAGTTTCTGTTGGAGAGGAGATGTGATTCATTAGTTAGTGCCGTTTTTATCCCAGTTGTCTCTAATTGCACTATTTGTTGAGAAATATAATGATTCTATGCATAGCTGAAAATTGCCACGTACCCCCCCCCCAGAAGACATTCGCATACCACACTTTGAGAAACACTGTCTTAGGGAATTACCGAAGTGTTATAAAACTAATATATGAAGAATAATATACAAGGAAAATTTGGAATACCTTTTTGGGTGTTGTTTTCTGTCTCTTTATCCTGGCAATATGCATTCATCTGCTGTTAAAGTAAGGGGGTTTGGGGAAAGTGGGGGTAAAGTAATGTGGGGGAATTATTTGAAAAAAAAAACCAGATTTTTTATATGTATAATATTATTATTAAGAATGGATAGAGAGTATTTAGAGGGGGTGAGTGAAGGAGCTGAAGATAGAATTTTATTGGTGGGGAAGAGGAGGGATTGATGAGAAAAAGTCAGGGGAGTGAGTTACAGGGTGCGAGCTGTTTCGACAGTACATCATCTTTGGAACTCGTTCCCCACATTACTTTACCCCCACTTTCCCAAAACCCCCTTCCTTCAACAGCTTAACAGCAGATGAATACATATCACCGGGATAAGAAGACAGAAAACAACATCCAAAAAGGTATGTCCGAATTTTCCTCCTATATAATTCTTCATATATTAGTTTTATAACACTTCAGTAATGCCCTAAGATATGAGTAAAGAGCCAATGACATTGTAAAAAAAGGGGCACTCCTAAACGAAAGTAGGCTATATTAGCCATTAAAATAATAATAGTTTTCATTATTTCTAGATGCATGTGTTCTCCACTAACTATCAAGATGAGTAATAATGTGCTCAAGCCACATTATTTACTCATCATAATTAGTCATAACAATGCAAAGTGAAGGTTGTGGATTATGGACCGGAGATATTTTTTGACTAGAACTGCTTAGGCTCCATGATACTAGTAAAACCTGGTTTCAAATTCCATTTAGATAGGTGCAGTGTAACTATGCATTGTTGAAAACCAAGTGCACACACACACACATTCATATTGACCATTTATACTGCATGCAACACACACTTCCATAGGATAATGTATCATATCACAGGAATCATGCACCTCGTGACATGGTACATTATGTGTTCGGTGACATACTGTATCATCAGAGATACATGTTTTGAAATAGGTATGGAAATATGATAGTAACTTTAACTTAATGAACTGATTCCTCCAGTCAATGGATCTCAATCCCACTGAGCTTATTTGGGATGCGGTGAGATAAGAAGTTTGACAGACATTTACCACTACCACATTTCTTGAACCTCAGGATTTCACCATTATCTACTTACAGCAATAAACCTGTTCAGCATTTCTGAAACCTTATAGATTCCATGTCTCGACATACTAATACTGTTCTAAAAGTCTATGGTGAGCCATCATGCTAGTGGGTGAATTTCTCCAATATGTTGGCCCCCCCACACCAAACATAAGTGTTCTGTGGTGGTGGTGGGGGGGATCACTTTATACTTAGAGAAAGAATGATAACACTTCTCAATTATCCTTTGTGTGCAGTAATGATACATTACATTTTTTTGAGATTTCAAACTAAATATATGACATATACAGTATAGTGAAAAAAAAAAGTATTGAATAACTACGATATACGTTATGGAGTAAATGGGTGTTGAAGTTCAGTACTTTTTTTTTTTTTTTTTTTGCCATACCGTATAACAAAGTAATATAAAATGAATCAACGGCAGACAAGTAGCTTCTATGGTGCTGGCATGTATAATTACAATAAGAAACAAAATGAACAGACCTCATATTATCCCATGTATAACAGTATACCATGAAGAGTGTTCATTTTTTTAACCTTGTTTTAAAAGAAATATCTTAATAACAAAAAAAACTAAACTCACCCAGTACTCCTATTTCTGATTATTTTAGCATGATAGAGGTTTTCTCCTACCAGAGTAAATGCATGCTTCAAGAAGGTTTCATCCATATACTGATCAAGCTAAAAGCATTAACTATAATGAGTTTTTAAAAAACATTGTATTCCAGCAATTGACAAAATGTAAACAGCCATAATGGCACCCTGAAATAGATAAATACCTTAATTATCCAAAGTATTTATCAAAATACATCCATAATAGAAAAAATTGAGTATATTAACTAAAAAAAAAAAATACCGTTATGGATGTCAAGACATTATGCTAGACTCCGATATGCAATTATTCTCAAGTGCATTTCGCAACATAATTTATTACTGATACTTTGCATGTCCATTAATAAACCCACTATATCATATGTGATCAGGAAATCTAGCATATGAAATCATTACTAAACTTTATTACCAGTGAAATCACTTCAGTTTTGATTCAAACTGGATTATTTTTAAGAGAAATATGAAATAAAATCATAGGCAAAAGAATGCCAACCAAATCACTGACAGTAATGATTTGAGGATGAATTTAAGGCTACCAAAAACACCCTGCCCACCACAACAGTAATATTTCATATTAGTTTCTTACATGCAAGTCTGTCTTCATTTCTCAGACTGCAGCAGTTAGAAATGCACTTTTTAAATATCAATTCCACATACAAGAAACAGAAGAAAGTGTAGCACATTAGTTTCATGTAGGCTGTGGGTGAGGATTGTGAAAGAAGGAACCTACTGATATTTTTCTTGAAAACCTGGAGATTGTAGTTATTAGGAAGCATTTCATGAGGAAGGCCATTCCACAGAACAGAGGCAGATGAAATTAAAAAAAAAAAAAAAAAAAAGGAAAGGAACAGGAGAAGCAAGTTCAATGCATTTGCAATTGGACTGAAAAGGGATATTGGACAGCTGCTGTTTATGTTTAAACAATCCCAGTGGAAAGCAATGGAACAATTTTGTGTTAATTTGAAAAAAACCTCTTGTGGCAGAAGTATCTCTTAAACAACAATGGATGCTAATATGGCAGAATTTTCATGGAGCAGTGTTAAGGAAGTACCTAGAGAAAAGACATGAGGCTAAAAGAGAATCTGTGAAATGATGGTTGAATGGGGGGGTGGGGTCAGTGAGGAAAGAATTATCTATCAGCCCAACTGCTCTCTTCTGCACAGCATCAAAAATTTTTATGGAGAGGTTTTAGAGCCAGAATCCCAAACATGTGAATTGCACTCTAAAGATGGATGAAAATATGGCATTTGCACATAGTAACTACATAGATGAAAAGTAGCTTCTGAATTGGAAAGAGAACATCTAGCATCATGCTGAATTTCTTCAGGTACCATACCATTGCTTATCTACAATTCAAATAATTATTTGCGAGTATCAGTGAAAAATTCAATATGGAGATGCATTTTATATTGCATAATGATTCATCATTATGCAATATAAAAAGGAAATATTTCAACTCATAAAAACAAAATTTTCCCACCATGAATGTGCTGCAATTTTAAACCATTTTATGCATTTTAGAACTATTCAAGGAAAATTTTATATTCCTCTGAATGCTTTTAAAACATGGGATATCCTACAATATTTTTCCATTGTTTCTGCATGAGAATGATGCTTTAAATTTTTTTCCCTAAGGCATTCCCATTTCCATCTTCAGTTGCTAAAGTCCTTATAATTGTAAAGATGAAATCCTTTGATAATACTTTGTTCTTTTGATATTATGAACTTACAAATGTTTTGAAAACCTAAAATCTCACAGTATATTGTAAGATATCTATCTTAAAATTTAGATATCCCACAAATTAAAAATAATTTCCAAGTTTTTAAAGACTGTTCTCCTTAATTGCTGATGACAACTACGAGTTATCTCGTCGTTGGCAGTCAGCATTTTTTTAAAAAAAAATTTAAAAAAATAGAAAATATGCATAAAGTCAGCCCTTGACTTATGGTGTACTCAATAACATATTCACCAAATACCATCTCAATGACACATGGAGCAGGGTGTGTTGCTACTATCTTATAATTACATACCTTTATCTTATAATTTGTGCACTGTATTATTTCACTATAAACAAAGAGTTTTTTTCACTTAGAAAAAATAACAAAACAGATGTACGCATTTTAGCATTCAAGTGTCTTAAATGTTACATATCCTTTATGGTTCATATAGCGATTTCTGACTTACAACAACATCATCGGAACAGAACTCCATCGTAAGTTGAGGATCTGGATCATCACATAGTGACATATGTTAAGATATCATCCAATATGTGCAATAAATGCAAGGGAGGAGAGGGAGATATTCCAAACATATTTCCAGAGTTCCTACTGTGCTAAGGCTTAAACTGGTGACCTTCCCAAGTTTTTTAAACCATTTTATGCAAGTTTCAAGATAAGTGCTTGTTTTGCATGTCTTCTTTTAGCTTGCGCAGAGTGTTCTACAAATATAAGTGTGAACTTCTTTCTTTTAGTGGTGCACGGTAATCAGCATTTATTTCAGAAATTATGGACTTTACAACTGTGCTATAGATAACCCTTTTTATTTTCCCGTTTCCATCTTCATATTAAGATCATCATCTGGAGCATATACAAATATACAGGACAAGCTGAGTTACATTACATACAGTAAGCTAGAGAAACAATGATTTGATCACAGGTTATTCTACTGGCATGACCTCTAGTGAAAAAAAAAAGAAGTGTGAACTATACTGATAGTAGGAAACATAAGAAACTGAGCACGCACACACAAAAACATGCAGCACTTGCACTGAGTATATAGCACTTCAGGTGTTTTTTGTGTTTTTTTAATATAATAATTAAAATAATTTATTACAAACAACTAAAAAAAAATTAAATTCATTAACTTGATAAACAGCTGTTATTTTGCACAGAATAGTTCTTTCCATTTTCGTATGATAAATTTAAAACTGATTAAGCTGTAAGGTCGCTCTTGTCTGGTAGGAGAAAACATTGTCAGAGTTCAAATGAAACAATTACAATTATTAATAAACTACATGGAATCGCATCACATATTATATACATGCAAAGCATTATGGAAAGGAAAATGAATATCAAAAGGGTTTTCAGCTTAATGGATGAGAAAAGAAACTGAAGCAAGTGAAGGATATTAAAAAAAACTTACGAAAAAGATCTTGGCATTTCATTCTTGTAAGACATTCTATGGACACTTCCATCTGTGTTCCGTCTGCAAAATGGCATATAAAAATGAAATGTCAGGATCTTTCCAGTAAGTTTTGCTTACATTCCATGTCTCCTTAAAAAAAAAAAAAAAAAAAAAAAAAAAAACCTGCTGATATCAAGAAACATTATGATAAGAAAATCAGTAAACAGTAGTCATGGCTATATGACTGTGTTGCTTAATTATAGATATATCATCTCATTTCCTGATATATAATTTCAAGGGGATATAAAGAATATCATGACAGTACTACATGATTACTTCTTATCTTAGTACTATCTATATATTAAAATGGGGCTGAACATTTAACAGTCAGTTTGCTATTCTGGCTCATTTCACATCTCATGATACTACACAATTTTTATATATATACATATATATTTCTCCTACATATGAAAGGCAGAAGAGCCTATAGCGAACAGATGCCCTGTGTGGGCAGGGTCAAGAATAGAGTAATCTGTTAAGATAGAGTTAAGTTTTCATTGTTATCTTCCAGTCAATAATATTTTTTTTTTTTACATTAATCTGTTATTTTTCAGGTCTCCTCAGCTGTAACATTTTAGTATTCTAAAGCAGTGCTTCCCAAACTTCTGGATGTCAGGGCCCCCTTTGCAAAAATTAAAATATTTCACGGCCACCTCGAAAAAAATCATAATAGAGATATATTATTATTATATTTATATTCAATACAAAACATACACAGCGAATATTGCAAAAATCAAATGCATATATTACATTTTTTGCTTCTTACCGTTTGGTTCTGAAGACGATACGGTCTGTTCTGGTAAAATATGAAATACTGTCTTTTTTTTTTTTAGTCTGTTTCTGCTTCTTCTGATAGTTCGCGGGATTTTTTATTTTTATTTTTTATCAACCACTTATCCACCTCAGGGTTAAATTTTTTAACGTAGAATAGATAAAATAATATCACCACTTACCAATACTGGCACACCACAGACTGATAACATGAAATTAGTGAATATTACCTGAATACGGGAATCCCCAGACCAGGAACATTTTTCACTTTTGTGACTTTTCTCCTTTTACGGTAATTAAGCCTAACACGAAACAGACAGCAAAGGCAGTCTGTTTATTAAAACGTGCATATGATTGGTGCGGTATTAACAAAAGATCGCGCAACCGAAAGATAAAAGCATAGCTGACAATTGAGTTGAAATGCTAACTCTCTTCAACCGAATTCCATATGTGAAACTGCCATAACATTTAATATATATATATATATTACTTAGTTTTAACACTTTTACGAATTTTAACACGTTCGGTTGAATTTTATTGCTGCCTTGGGAAATCGAACTCACATACATCTAATTAATAACAATAGTTTTTAGTTAGATAACTATGTTTGCCCATGCAACATATGGTTTTGTTTCAGTCTATACAGCATAGTTTCTGTATGAGGGTATATAATAGATTTAGTTTAATCCTTTATCCCAGTGAGAGCAAACAAAGTTTGCGCCTGAAAATATCTTCAGGACTAAATATAGTGTTGTACTATCTTATCCAGTAAGTAGTGCAACACCAAGGCAACTCGTGGCAAAGGTGGAGCAAGCTACCAGGCACTTCTAACCCAGTATCTCCCATAATGCAAAACACATTTCCTATGTGGATATGTATACTGTTATGCATTAAAGGGATTGGCCATCTACCCAGACTAGTTTCGACCTTTATTGAGGTCTCTTCAGTGGGAGCCAGGCCCAGAGCTGGAGATACCAGGCAGAAGCAGTAGCAAGTCATCTGTGCCTATGGGAGTTGCCAAAAGGTTCATCACCTTTTTTAAAAATTACTCTGGATTTGGAGAAAGATGTTGAAAATTTATTTATCACTAGGTTAGACTATATAATAGATTTAGTTTAATCCTTTATCCCAGTGAGAGCAAACAAAGTTTGCGCCTGAAAATATCTTCAGGACTAAATATAGTGTTGTACTATCTTATCCAGTAAGTAGTGCAACACCAAGGCAACTCGTGGCAAAGGTGGAGCAAGCTACCAGGCACTTCTAACCCAGTATCTCCCATAATGCAAAACACATTTCCTATGTGGATATGTATACTGTTATGCATTAAAGGGATTGGCCATCTACCCAGACTAGTTTCGACCTTTATTGAGGTCTCTTCAGTGGGAGCCAGGCCCAGAGCTGGAGATACCAGGCAGAAGCAGTAGCAAGTCATCTGTGCCTGGTGTTGCACTACTTACTGGATAAGATAGTACAACACTATATTTAGTCCTGAAGATATTTTCAGGTGCAAACTTTGTTTGCTCTCACTGGGATAAAGGATTAAACTAAATCTATTATATAGTCTAACCTAGTGATAAATAAATTTTCAACATCTTTCTCCAAATCCAGAGTAATTTTTAAAAAAGGTGATAAACCTTTTGGCAACTCCCATAGGCACAGATGACTTGCTACTGCTTCTGCCTGGTATCTCCAGCTCTGGGCCTGGCTCCCACTGAAGAGACCTCAATAAAGGTCGAAACTAGTCTGGGTAGATGGCCAATCCCTTTAATGCATAACAGTATACATATCCACATAGGAAATGTGTTTTGCATTATGGGAGATACTGGGTTAGAAGTGCCTGGTAGCTTGCTCCACCTTTGCCACGAGTTGCCTTGGTGTTGCACTACTTACTGGATAAGATAGTACAACACTATATTTAGTCCTGAAGATATTTTCAGGCGCAAACTTTGTTTGCTCTCACTGGGATAAAGGATTAAACTAAATCTATTATATAGTCTAACCTAGTGATAAATAAATTTTCAACATCTGTATGAGGGGACATGTGATTCATTAATTAGTGTGTTTTTATCCCAGTTGTCTCTAATTGCACTATTTGTTGAGAAATATATTACACAGACTCCTCATACCTTATTTACTGGCATAATAAAAGTACTTATTTTTATTGCCTCTGCAGTATAGTGGCTCTTAGGGAGGGCGTGTTGTTTACCACTGCAAGCGAGTTACTATATCCCCACATGAACTTGTTTAAGCTTTTTTTCATGTGTGAAGTATATGCGAAACTTTTATTGGTAACAGAAAACTAGCTTCGGATGACAGTGATAATATAAAATGAGTTTTGATATGTATATAAAGTCAATATCAACAGTCCCTGATTACGAACGCATTATGAAAGGGACAGAAAGATTTGGAACTTCCCTGGAGAACATTTGAAGTAAATACAATTAACCACTGCTTTGAAATGAAACATATGAATAAGCAATATTTACTAATATTCATTAAGCGCCGAAATACGCAGGAAGCAAAGTTTGTGAACCAACACCAATGTGTGAATTTTTCCATTAAAATATAAAAAATAACAAAAAAGAAATAACAAAAGTTAAATACGTTTCTTTTAAAATAAAAAAAAATATACTTAGTCTTAAAACATTTTAAATTTGTTTTCATTATTTCACGGCCCCCCTCAACAAAACCTACGGCCCCAAGGGGGCCACAGCCCACAGTTTGAGAAGTGCTGTTCTAAAGCACTGCTTACAGAACCACTCCACCTAGACCTACCCAATTTATCTTTTTTTCTGCAATCAAACAGCTGTGTTGTAAATTTTCCTTTTCCTTAAATTAATACTGATCACATATTCTTAAATGAAAATAATGTCAAGTTCCTTTCTAATACCATTTTTAATATGATTCTGTCATTCGTGAAAACTTAATTCCAGTAATTTTTTCTCCTGATCATTTTTCTAATCATCTTTCTGGTTCAAAAGTTAAAGAGATAGAACACTTGTCTTACATAGAGCTGGTCAGGTATTATCCTACTGAATTAAAATGTATTCAGCTGGCCCCCACTATCTCAGCTTTACTTATTTTATTAATTATTTCCATATCTAATCTGCCATCTTCACTAAAAAATTGTGCCTAAATAGTGAAATGTTTTATTTCCACAGACTTGCCATTGAGAATACAGTCACTATTTTCAATATTTAGCGTGTTTTCAGAGTTTGTCTTTTCACTACCGATTTTCATAGCACACGTGTTATTACAATTATTCAATTTAGTTAAAGATTCCTAAAGACTTGTACTAAATTTATTCAGGAGAATTACATTATCTACATAAAGCAAAGAAAAGTTTCATATCTCCGATTCTGCTAATGTTAAATGCCACATCCCTTCATAATGTAATTCATATACATGATGAATAATGAGGGGGATAGAATTCCTGATTTAATTCGAACCATTTTCTTGTACATCTTTCATTTTTAATTCTGACTTGCAACTGGTGGTTGGTGTAGATCAGGGGTTCCCAGCCCTATGCCCGCGGGCACATTGGCACCCGTCGACCAATTTGTGTGTCCTCGCTGCTGTTCAACTGTGTGCCGTATAGTTTGAAATAATCATGCAACAATTCATGGCATGCTATATGACGCATGTATTAATGACACATGACGAGCATTAAATGCATACAAGGTAAAGTAGACTGGCATTCGAAGTTGTTCATTCCAGTTTAAAAACTGGAATATCATCATATTCTCCTAATTTTGAAGCACTGGCCAATGAAATGCAATGCCAAAGATCACACTAACTTACATATATATATATATATATATATTTCAAAAAATAGATTTAATGACTCCAAGACCGAGATAACATATAAAGATTTTAATGATAAATACTACTAGTTTCGGCATATAGCAGCCTTCTTCAGGTATTTATAAAGGAAAGGAATAAAATAAAGAACAACGCATAGAAGAGCATAAGAGAGACATCTCATACAAAAGAACTCATGCAACTGCTTTATCCAGTCATGTTCTTTTTTCAAATAATCCTAATGATGACCAACAAAGCCACTCTGTATGCTGGAATAGATCAGAAAATATTTTTCGCTGTGAAGATGAGTTTGAAAGAAAAATCGTAGAATCACGGGAAATCCTACTGAACCCGGTCCACTTAAATAATAATTTAAGTTATAACATCCCAGATAGCCATGCTGCAGTTATTCAATATTGGCGTTCACGTGAACTTGCACGCACAATTGCAACAAACAATGGCACGCCAGTTGGAACAACTTGAAAAATACAACGTTTTTATGTATCGATTATGTGAGGCAATTTGTACCTGTAATTTCCAGTTTGTTTATTTAAATAATTCAATGTTTATTAGTATTCCTTTCCTTTATAAATACCTGAAGAAGGCTGCTATATGCTGAAACTAGTAGTATTTATCATTAAAATCTTTATATGTTATCTCGGTCTTGGAGTCATTAAATCTATTTTTTGAAATGTATAACAACCGAGTAAAAACTAATCGCCACATATATATATATATATATATATATAATTTTTATATAATGTAAACTTTTAAGTAATAAAACATTTGATTATAATGTAAACGTTGTATGCATTCATTAAACAAACGAATTCAAAAAATTTGCTTGAAAAAATAGATGGTGCCCGTCGCCCTATCGGTATTTTAGAATGTGCTCTAGGAAACAAAAAGGTTGGGAACCCCTAGTGTAGATGATGAAGGTAGCTGCAGTTGGTGGATTGGTAGAGACAGAGTTGTAAAGTAGGTGCCCTCCTTCAATGAGTCTTTGGGCTCCCTGGAGGTGTTACACAATATTAATCATAATTAATTTTGCTGGCCTGGTTGGCCAAGTTAGCCACTCTCCAGCCAAAAGGCTGCAGGTTCGAATCCCACCATGGGCTTGGATATTTGTGGTTATCTGTGAGAATACTAGTGGCGATGATGGCTAATAGATGATCATGTAGATCAGTGGTTCTCAAACTTTTTACCTCTGAACCCCTACCTGACAAGAGAAAACACTGTCAGTCCCCCCACCGGTTTTATTTATCAAAATAGAAGTCATACTAAGTTTGACATTTTATTCAGTTTATTTTGTGTTTTCTACATACTATTTAACAGTTTTTGACACAAAATAATTAAAGGATCACAATAGTAGGACCACAATAAAAATTAGTCTTAACCCTTGCAATTAACCAAAATATGTATTAAAATGAAACAATATTAACTAACAAGTATTGAAATGAATCATTATTTAACAAACAGGTATTTAAGGTTTCTTACATTTAGCAATTCTATGAGAAACCTGATAAGAGGCTAAAAGGACCTTGGAAGTGTCAAATTTGTAGTTTTAGCAAAGTTCTGTTGGGTGGACTTCAAGCCACTAAGCTTTCTAACAAAAAAATCTTTTGGTTTATTTGTAAACTCAGGATGTTTGGTTTTAGAATGTCTCTTTAATTTGTTAGGTTTCATACTATCTGCAGCTAAAATACTTAAACAGATTACACATTGCGGACGTTCTTCATCATTGATAACAGTTTTCGTAAAGCCTAGTGATAAATAGTTATCATACCTTCTTGTTTTCACACTCCGAGTAGCTTCTTTCCCACCACTAGTTGAAGGAGCACTGGTATCTTCATTTCTATCACTATTCAGGAAATGCTTCATGATCAATTGTTCATAATCAAGTCAACTTAATCAGCACAATTGCACTGAAACAAGTGCCAATGAGATGTCATTAAGTCGCTGCACGTATATAGTGCTGCCTGGAAGAGGATGCGGCCGCTGCCGAACTATCAACACTGCCTCTGGCACACGCATTTTATAAGTGCGAGTGAAGAAAATAATTATTAGTTATTTTGAAATTCATGATAATTAAAACCTGTATCATCAAAAGTTTTTCTTTCTGTATTTGTTGTTATTTTTAAAACTGATTTAGGAACAGTTTTAATTTTTATCTGTTGGAAAGTATATCGTGCACCCTGTGGGGCATGTCCCCCCCCCTAGGTATTACACCCCACAGTTTGAGAACCACTGGTGTAGATGATGATGGTAGTTGTGGTTTGTTGTTGTCAGTGGAATGAGTGGTGGAGACAGAGTTGTAGAGTAGGTGACCTCCCTCAATGAGTCTTTGGGCTTCCTGGAGGTGTCACATAATAATAATATCTGAAGCATAGGTCATATTGTGCTATTTACAAATAATTATGTTTTGAAAACCTTTTCTTTTGACATCTCTTCTGATGCCTCTTCCAGGTGTGCAAAAGTTAAAAACAGATCTTTATTATAACTTTCACAATATCTTGACTGTTTTAACCACGTCACCGTCAATATGGATAAAATGCATCACTCCTCTACACCACTTCGTATCCATCATATATTTCAATGTAAAATCAATGTTATTACAATTTTAAAATAGACTTTGCATCCATGGTAACCTGAACGTATATATATATATACGTCTTGGCCAGTTGGGTGGTTAAAGCAAAAATCTGGTTGGTTGGTTGGTTGATTTATGGTTTACTAGTGCAAGTACAGGAACTTGTCTGTGATGCAATTAGCTTTGATCTTATAAAAGTACATCTAAAGTCTTATTTCCCTTAATAGCATTGTGGCTGACAATCCAGCACAGTCAAAGTATAATAGTTGTAAAACCTCACAAAGCACTGGATGCAGATTATACACAGAGGAGGAGATAGCCTGTAAAGAACTCGATGAATCTGTATAAATTACACAACTTTTTGTTGCAGTTTTCTTTTAAATGCACAAATGTAAGCTGAATGGCAGGCAACTATACATAATTACTGCAATCAAGTGAGATCTGGTTGGAGAGATAGTAATGTCAGCAAACAGCTGACAGACGTCTCAAATCTTGAACCATCAGTATAGATGGGCAAGAAATCAGAGTGGGCTGCTCTGTGTGCATTCAACAATTGCAGGCAGACAGATGGAGTATGAGACTTCTGTAGTTGACAAAGTGATAACTTGCAGGAGGGAATGCAAACCTGCCATGAAAAATTACGGTTATATTTGGTACAGGTAGTACTGTCAACATTCATGTCAACAGCTTACATAATCTTTTAAACACACATACCAAAAGGACATGTGGCAGTATGATGTGTATGATATTGGGCTTCCCAACAGAGAGAAAAGAGACTCGTCTACATAGGAAGCTGTGGAAGATACTTTATTTTTGAGCATAGTTAAGAGATAACTGTTTCCATCTAAGTGACTGAGCCAGTTCATTTGCTTCAACTTTGAATAGGCAATGCATGAAAGGCATCAGTAGCTATCTATATACCCTGATAAAGGATGGGATCCAACCATCTGATGGTTAGATCCATATGATTCTGCAAGGCAGAACCTTTTCTCTGTTGATGAATGTGTGCAAGAAATGTAAAATTTTCTGTCAAAACTGAGTCCAAAGAACTTGGCTTCTGTTGCAACTAGAATAACAGTTTGTTGTGTTAGATCCTGAATGGAGAGCTTTACAAGTAAATTCTTTATTCAGGATTTAATATGATAAATACTACTAATTAAGGAGATATATGCACATTAGCTAATAATTACGAAGTATTATTTTATGTTATGTAATAATGTGTAGTCCATGCGTGCCATATAGTGAGAGTTATTCCTGCATAACTGAAATGAGAAGCAGAGAATTTTGTATCAATATAGTAAGAATTGTGTAAGGGAATTGTTAAGTCATTTGTAATTCACATTAAGCTGTCGAGTATATTACAAAATTCTGAGAAAAATTATAAGTAGTAATCCAGAATACTCGTGTATAACCTGTACGAGTCGAGCGTAGCGATGGAGGCTATACCTACGCGGAAAATGACGTCAGAACGGCTACCTGGAATAATTTAACCTAACAGATTAGGGAGAGTGTAGGATCTCCCAAGGGGCATGAACGATGGGGTTTGTGGGTGAAAACCACATTGAATAGAGGGCGCCCAAAAAGGGTGAATAAAAAAAGGAAAGCGCCATTTTACAGGGCCTTTTCCTTTTCGGTTCCTAGATTCGAGTTTTAGGAGGTTTGTCAGGGGATTTGCGAGAGAGCGGTGGATCGACTACGGTCATGACGGATTCTTTTCTTGAGAATGCTTGAAGATTTTCAAGTGGAGCTGATCGCAATATGACGGCCTATGCAGAATCGAGCCTTAGCAGAATGTCCCATTGAAGAGTTTCCTGTTGAGCAGTAGACAGCACGCCACAGTTGGAAACGATTAAAAGAAAAGCGTAGTGCATCACCAGACACAAAGTTAGCCGATGAATATACAGTAAGGTAATCCAGATCTACATGAGATGCCGGCATGAAATCTGAAAGGATCCGGTAATGTAAAGATTTTCATTCTACGTTAAAAATTGCTTAGAAGAATAAGAAATTTGTGTATACTGTAAACTAAAGGACAACTTCTAAGGAGAACTTTTAAGTGAGAAATTGATTGAATTAATTAAGACCCTGTGAAACAAAAAAGAATTGTTGATAGGCAGTATTCTGATTGAGAATGGCAGGGCTTGCTTAATGAAATTTAGAATTATTATAGTTATTGATAGCATATTAATGAAAGTGTTCAATGCATGTTCTGTGAATAATTTGTGAAAGGAATTATATCTTAGTAGTATTATGCTTACACTTAATCTTATCCTTTCGTAATTGAAGGATTTAGCATACTCAGATTCATTGTGATTTAGTATGAACCTTAACTTAGAGTGAATTTTGATCCATTGAGTATTTGAATTTCTTAAATGTAATTGTTTTATGTTTTTCCAATAAACATGTTTTGTACCTTATACCTGAGTTTATCCCTGATTACAAATTCAAACCACCACTTATGAAATAGAACCTTTTGCTGGGAAGGAATTTAGATATAATTGCTTAAGTGAGATTTGAGTCACGACTGCTAACTGAATCTGCACAGCGCTAGCGTGAGATTAATTACTGTGTGTATCCCTTTTGAATTTAGAATTATTTCCCTGAATAAACGTCTCTTCTGTTATAGGATGTTGGCTGGCACAGCATAATAAAAATTTTGCCAATATCCAAAGAGGAGATAAATCTGAATTAATATTTTAAGGGCGCAACAGTAGATTTAGAAGGAGGACTATTTAGAGAAAGAACAAGATATAATATAGAGAAAACATTCTTAACACAGGATCTCGGTGAAGAGTGTACGAGGTATGACAATTTAGTTCTGGAATGGCCGCATATGTCACCTGTGTGTTGATTTGGTTGGAGTCACGTGAGTAATCATCTTTTGTACATGTTTTAACTAATGCATGCATAAACCTCAAGCTGATAAAGCCATTTGCTAGTTGGCTATTGCAAAAAAAAAACAATAGAGATACGCATGTAAACTTTGGCGTACAGTATGATTGAAATTAGTAGTGCCGTGTTAACATAAAATTTTGTATGAAAATCAGCAAAACTGCTACTGAAATATTGGAGCTGTTGAAAGTGAGTGGCATATGGTGTGGATGCTCTGAAAAAGACAAATGTCTTTGAGCGGCTTAAGAGATTCAAAGGTGGGTGAGATGTGAACAACAACCCCAGAAGTGGGCAGCCTAAAACAAAAATGACTGATGCAAATGTGAACAGAGTGCAAGATTTGGCATGGTCTGAAAGAGATTAAGTGTGCGATTAATGGCTGATGAATTGCAAATGAATCGAGAAACAGGCAGGGTAATTTTAACTGAAGAATTGGGTATGTGAAAGATTTCTGCAAAGTTTGTGCCTCAGATCTTGATGGACAAACAGAAGCAGTGGCAGCTGCTTCTGTTCGCCCAAAGTTGCAACTGAGCTTTCTGCAAATAAGCAGAGTAATTATGGGTGATGAAACCCAGTGCTTCCAGTATGATCCCAAAACAAAACGTCAGAGCATGCAATGGAAACACCCTAAGTTCAGCACATCCAACAAAAAAAAGGACACATCACATTCGCAGTTGAAGATCATGCTGGCGTGTTTCTTTGATCACAACGGGATAGTCCGCTATGAATTCATTGAACAGGGACAAATGGTCAACCAACAATGTTATTTAGAGGTGCTGAAAAGATTACGAGATTATGTTCAGAGAAAAAGATTTGAATTGTGGCCTGACAAGTGGATCATCCATTACGACAATGCACCAAGCCACAGTGCGCTCATCATGAGAGTTTCTGGCCAAAAAATCAATTATGGAATTAGGTCATCCTGTTTATTCACCCAACTTAGCTCCAAGTGATTTCTGGCTATTTCCAAAATTAAAGGCTACACTAAAAGGACAAAGTTTTTTGATATTGCTAATATCCAGCATAATGTGATAAAGAACTCAAGAATATTCTGGAAAAAGTCCAGGCCTATTTCCAAAAATGGGAACACCGTCTAAACCAGTGTATAAATGCACAAGGGGACTACTTCAAAGGCAACAGTGGCAATAATGTATACAGGAATCCCTTGCTTAATATGGGATTTGATTAATGCGGTGAAATTAATTGCAACAATCCCTTGATATATGTGGCAAGAGTTTTGATTAACACGCCTTTAAATTTACCACGCAAAAACATGCAAGTCTTGTGACGTGAGCATGATGACATCATTCCTCCCATGCAGTCGTGCTCCCAGAGCCTGAGTGTCAGCCAGTTACTTCGCTGCCAGCATTAAGAGCGGGTGTATGACAAGCTCCAGTTGTTCTGCTGTATGTATTTACAAATTACATTCTTTGTAAATTTTAGAGTCCATTAGTCATGTTGAAGAATAAGAGCAATCCCACAACTGGGTCATTAAATGAAAAAAAGAAGAGGGAAGTAATTACCTTACGTACAAAACTTGATATAATTAAGAGATTTAAAAGTGGTGAAAGTAGAAGTAAGATTGCAAAAGAAGTTGGTTTTAACGAGTCTACAAAACTGACTATTTTATCCTAAACAAATGAGTATTGCGAGCAAGGTAAAGTTGCATCTACAAGTATGCACACATAACCAAAGTGCAATAATGGTTGAAAGGAAGATCTGTTGATTATTTGGCTGGAAGACTGCAATCAAAAGAGATTTCCAGTTAGTGCCTATAATATCAAGGCCAAAGCTCTAAGCCTCTTTTCAAGACTTAAAGAGACTAAATATAAAGAAGACAATTCAAAATTTGCAGATAGCAAAGGCTGGCTTGAAAATTTTAAATCTAGGGATGGACTAAAGCATGTGAAAATAACAGGTGAAGCTGCAAGTGCCGATGAAGATGCTGCATCTACATTTCCTGCTGAGCTGCAGAAAATTATTGAAAAAAATTATTACAATTACTGCAAAATTCTCAATGTCGATGAAACTAGCCTCTATTGGAAAAAAATGACATCTAGAACTTTTATATCAAAAAAAAGTAGCAGCGGAGCTGGGCTATAAGGTATCAAAAGATTGCTTAACTGTTATGCTTGGAGGGAATGCTAATGGGGATTTTAAATTGAAGCCACTGCTTGTCTATTGAGAACCCAACGGCTTTAAAAGGATGTAACAAGAACTCTTTACCTGTAATTTGGTGGGAAAATCAGAATCATTTCCTGCTGAGCTGCAGAAAATTATTACAATTACTGCAAAATTCTCAATGTCGATGAAACTAGCCTCTATTGGAAAAAAATGACATCTAGAACTTTTATATCAAAAAAAGTAGCAGCGCTGCTGGGCTATAAAGTATCAAAAGATTGCTTAACTGTTATGCTTGGAGGGAATGCTAATGGAGATTTTAAATTGAAGCCACTGCTTGTCTATTGAGAACACAAGGGCTTTAAAAGGATGTAACAAGAACTCTTTACCTGTAATTGGTGGGAAAATCAGAAGGCTTGGATTACCCAAAGTCTTTCGAAGATTGGTTTGAGTCTTATTTTTGCCCAGCAGTTGAAGATTATTGCAAGAGAAATAACTTAGCTCTCAAAGCTCTTTTGCTTTTAGATAACACACCTGGTCGTCCAAATTCTCTTAATGATCTGTGTGAAAATGTGAAAGTTTTATTTTTCCCACTAAATACGACATCATTGCTACAACCTATGGAAATGGGCGTCATTGGAACTTTCAAAGCCTATTTTCTTAAACAGACATTCTCAAAGGCAATAAAACAACAACGGGAGAAAACGTGATTACACTCCAAGAATTTTGGAAAAAATTTAACATTAAACACACAATTGAAAACATTCATGATTCGTGGGAGCAAGTGTGTTCTAGCTGCATGAAAGCTATTTGGAAAAACCTTTTGCCAGAATGTGCTGACTTAGTTTTTTCAAAATCATGTGAACAACGTGATTGAAGAAATCGTTGCAATTGGTGAAAATCTTAGTTTTGATGCAGAAGATGGTAAAGAATTATTTTATTCAAATTCAAAAGATTTCAGTAACAATGGTCTTCTTGAAATTGAACAACAATGTGCATATGAAGACAACAAACAAATGGAATGTGAAGATGAGGTTCCAAAGGAACCTCATCTTCAAAGAACTGGATGGAATATTTCACAGTTTAGAATCGCTTAAGCAGCAAGTAATGGATATGGATCCAGATGTTAATCGAAGAATGTTGTTTGCTGAGGTCTGGAGAGTCATTTTGCTTGTTATCATAGAATTTATGCCAATAAGAAAAAAACTAAAACTGTTCAAACGACTCTTGATAACTTCTTTTGATAAAAAAAACTGCAGTAACTAATGTAGGTACAAGTATTTATTAAACATTTACTTTGAAATCATTTTTTATCTTTCCTAAAAGAGTACCATATAAAACGAACTATTAATACAGTAATCGATCATGGAAGAATTGTACTTTTTACCACTGATTATTATATTTCATTAACGCGATTTTGATATATGCGGTAACATCAAGGGATTAATTAACCGTGTTAATCGAGGGATACCTGTAGTTCAGAACGTAGGTTTTTTACAGGTGCATTCTGGGAATTAAATAGTCACACCTCATGTTTTTGGCAAAAGTGTACACAGAATTTTTTCTACTGAAAACCTGAACTCACTTGCTGAAGTTGTCTTTCAATCACTATCATGATATAAGAGTGACAGTAAATCGTGAAGGCATAACATATAGAGCATTGCCTACAGTGGGAGGAAGCTGTTCAGCAACTGAGTTAACTTTGACAGCAAAAAGTGTCACAGTTAAGGACAGAGCCTTGGAGAACACCCTGATCTTGATGGTATGATTGAGATGGGATACTTCCCACTCTGACTTGAAAGACATAGCTACACAGAAAGCTTTTAATAAATACAGGAAAGTGTCCTCTGAGACCTAGGTTATAGAGGTCTTTTAATACACTGTATCTACATTCTAGTGGAAAGGCTTAGATGTTGGTTATGCATTATTACTAAATAGTTTAGGGAAATAACAACGTAGACTAGGATATACATTAAAATAACTTTTTAATACAAATCAAATATTTCGGCAACGTCACGTTGCCATTTTCAACAGGAACTTGTGAGCAAGACACGTGCACGTAGGCACAGTAAACAGTAAATGAGGTCGAAGCAGGAAGCTATTCTTTCTCCTAAAGTTCTACTGGGGGCCCCTAGTGGGTATTGTTGGTATTCTTGGGCGATTGGGCTGAGGTCTTCTGATGTAGGTTTCCCAAATTTGAGGCAGTCTCATGCAGCCAAATTTGTTGAGGTTTGGATTGTTTCTTAGGGCTGAGGCTGATTCCATGAAAAGCCTTTCGTACTTGTATTTACTACGGTGAATGATCGTGGCTTTCTTCCACCGTATTCTATGGCGGGTATCCAGAGCATGGTCTACAATGTTGTTTAATCTTTTCTTTGCTCTGAATAATTGTTCGTACAGATGACTCATTCATTGAATTCTCACGTGCTATTTTAGCAAACGAAGTGCCATTCTCGTGACATTTTATAATTTCAAGTTTCTTCTCTAATGTCAACCACTTGCGTTTTTTTGTTACCCCAACAGTGTCTTGTTTGTTTTGTCTCTTTTCACTCATACTTAAATAATAAAAAATATTAAATACTAATATTAACATAAATAATAAAATGTCGCGGGGAAAGAACGTGTCTACGTGAGAGCCAATCGAATAACTACTGCATAAACGTGGCTCTCGACTGTCACTTGCGGCGCCCGGGAGTCGCCGGTCAGTATTGACGATGTTAGTGTAATAATGATAAGTGTAATAATAAAAATCGCGTTAGACAAAAACCCGTGTTGTTCAAAACCGTGCTATATAAGGTACTCCTGTATATAGCAGAATTTTAAATAAATTAATAAAATATTCTGAAACTTTATTTTAGAAGTACAGAATGGATTTAGAAAAGGACGATCATGTATAGACCTGGCCTTTTTCCTAAAATTACTAATAGAGAAAAGCAGAGAACACAAGTTAGACACACACATTACAATGACTTTGAAAAACATTCGACAAAGTTAAAAGAAGCATTTTATTTAACATATTAAAAGAAAAACAAATGTCAAATAATATTCTAAAAGCTATCATAAGTATATATGAAAATAATCAAACACAAATAAGATTAAATCATTAGCTAGTATATATATAAGAGAGATAAAACAAGGAGTCCAACAGGGATGCCCCCTTTCAGCAACAGTTTTTAATATTTATCTAAATGAAATAAAAATTTCCATCAAGGTATTAAACTTTTTCCTACTGCGAACTTAAATACTCTCCTTTTTGCCGATGACCAAATAATAATTAAAAATTCTGAAGATAACTTACAGAAAGATATTTTAAATCTAAACGAGATAGCCAAAGATTATGGAATGATAATATCAACAGAAACATTAAAAATGATGGCCTTAAAAGGACAAGATCCAGCAAGAACTAAAATAGTAATATATAACAAGTCTACAAGATTTTAGAACAGGTGAATTCATTTAACTACCTGGGATGTATGATTACTTTAAAATTTTCAGGAAATGATAATGTATACTAAAATATTAATTAAAAAACTTTAATCAATACTTTCCAATATTTCAGCAATGTTACACTGCCATCTTCTGGAAACATAAAATTATGATATGTGCATGCAAGCACTAACAATATGCAAATGAGGCTGAAGAAAGCAACTGGTGTTGGTTCTAGAATCTTAAAGTTGGTTCTAAGAATCTTAATGAGACTGCTCCAAACAACCCAATTTTGCCCTAGTGGGCAAAATTGGGTTGTTTGGAGCAGTCTCATTCACCCAAATTTGTTGAGATTTGGAGAGTTTTTTAGAGCTGAGGCTGATTCCAGCAACAATCTTTCATATTTATATTTGCTACGGTGTAGTAAAGTGGCTTTCTTCCAGCGTATTCTGCGGTGGGTATCTAGTGCATGGTCCGCAAGTCCGAAGTTGCTGTATTGGTGAAACCGGATGTAGTCTGTGTTTGGTTATCCTGATATTAGCTGTCCTGCCTATTTGGCTGTAGTAGGACAGTTTACAGCTGCAAGGGACCTGATATACTCCAGGTAGGTCTAGGGAAAGTGGCTGGTCTTTGGTGAAGCAGATAAGGGATACCAATTTCTTATGTGGTTTGTAACAATAGTCAAGTCATTTTTTTTTTTTAGGATTTTTGTGAGCTTTTCAGACGTACCCTGGATATATGGAATGGTGATAGATTTAGTGTAATCTCTGTTAAGAGGGTGGGGGTGGAGGGGTGCTTAACTGGTTTTAATATTTTCTGGATTTTTTAAGGTTGCAACCATTGGCTAAGAAGGTGTTAAGGATATAGTTCATTTCAGTTTATTTTAGGGCACTGTTGTCTGAATAGATCAATTTAGCCCTGTTATATAAGGTTTTTATAATCTCATATTTGTGCGAGGGGAGGGGTGATTGCTGGTGAATGTATCTGCCTTGCGACAATCTGTTTACATAGTAGGGCAAAGCTAGTGCAGTTATAAACGTAGAGCGCCTTTGGTGAAGTGAAACAGTGTTTCAATTTTACACCGTTCGGGATCAACAGATTGCCACCACCCGTGTTCTCTTGGCTGACATTAACGAGGCTATTTGTGCATTAGAGGAAGAACTGCCATCATGGTGAACGACAACCTTTGGACGATCCTCTTAGACATCTCTCGTGCTTCAGCAGAGAAAGAATTTATTAAAATACGATGTCGTCACATAAAAAAGTTTGAAAATTCAAAAAAGAAGTCTGCCTCGGAACCTCAAATACTTCTGAACACGGTAATTAACCTTTCTTTCATTGCTATGTGCAAGTGTACTGAGTGCTTTAGGCCACAACTTTGCTGCAGCACCGAAAAATATACCGTCTGAAGATATAATGATACAGGTAAAATGTGGTATCTGCAACCTTCCTATCCATATTGCTAACAATATCAGATTAGATGTAGCTGGAGTCCTTACCAAATCTAAACTACAAATACAAACCTATCTAAAGAAGAACTAAAATCTCTACAAGAAATGAAGAACAGCAGCAAAATAGTAATCACCAAAGAAGATAAGGGAAATGCCACTGTGGTTCTCAACCAAACATACTATACAGATAGGCTTACAATTTTACTGTTGGATCATTCTACCTACCTCCCCCATTGAATATGATCCCACCAGCTCCCAAATCAGAACACTCCAAAGGCTCCTTAAGAAGGTGACCTCTTGGCCCGAGGAAGTGACTAGCAGACTAAAACCTTTCAACTCTAGATCTCCCCTGAATTTATGGACTACCAAAAATCCAAAAGCAGAATATACCATTACTTCCCATTGTGAATGGCATTAGGTTAGTTAGAGTTCATTCGATTTCAATGATTAAGTTTTCGTCAAGTGTCAACCACCACTCCTTGACCTGAATTCAACCGTTTTTTTTTTTAGTAGCTAGTGGAAATTACAGTTTGAGAGGAAAGAGTCACCTCTCCCCCACCCTCGAGTTGCTCTAATAGCACTGGAGGGGGGGGGTAAGAAGTTAAAGAGAGTAGAGGGAAACAAGAGTAGAAGACCAGTCTCCAGATATGATATACCAATTGTATATTGTAAGAAGTAAGATCATGTCTAGCTTGGGTATCTCAGGTTTGCCATGCCCAATGAAACACATTGAAAGATTACCAAAACAAGTTTTAAATTACAAACCATTAGGAAAAAAGAAAACCAGGATGTCCTCTTAAGAGATTCAACAATAATTTCTAAGGCGGAAAAGGCCATTCTCGGCCTAAATCTACATATGAGTTTGAGATGCTATTTACATTTTCTTAACTGCCACCTTCTCAGCATAAGAGGATCTCAGGACAGGCATAGTGGTGGTTAACTTTCTTTTTGCATCCTGGTATATATTGTTCAATTTTAATCTTTAGTATTTCTTTTTTATCTTTCCACTTCTGACATCCATGGGAGTAAGCTGGGCTGATACATTCAGCTTCTTTTATTATTATTATTCAGGCCTCCATGGAGTCAAAAGACTCATCGAGAGAGGTCCCTCCTAGGAAACACAAAGTCTATTATACCACTCCTTAAATGCATTGACTGTTCTCACTCTCACCACTACCATCAGGCAATGCATTCCATGGTTCAACCACTCTCCATGCAAAGAAACCACTCCTCACCCTCTTTCCCACATTTTCCTTTCGTAACTTCCAGGGATGTCCCCTTGTCATGACTCCTTCCCGCTGTTCAACAGAGTGAAAGAACTCCCCAGTGTCAACCCTGTAACCACCTCTCAACAGTTTGAAAGTCTCAATCATATCACCCCCCCCTCCTTCTTCTATCCACCAAACTCTGCAGTCCACACTCCCTCAGCCGATCCTCATAACTAACATTGTACAGTCCCAACACCATCTTTGTTATCCGCCTTTGTACCCTTTCCACAGTTAATTTATCCCCTTCAAATCCTGGGGATCAGATCTGAGAACAATAGTCTAAGTGTGGTCTGATCAGTCTTATACAACAGAATGATAACCATTTTATCTCTTCAGGTCAGCGTCCTTCTCATTATTGCAGCAATCCTCTGTGTTACCTTCACTACCTTAGCAATATGTCCCCTAAATTTCAGGTTTCTATCAATCATCAAACCCAGATCTCTCGTATCTCCTACTTCTTCCAGTTTAACTCCTCCCATAGAGTATGCAGCGTCCCATCGATGTGTCCCAAACCTCAAGACCTTACATTTTGCTGCATTAAACTGACATCCCCATTCATTTGCCCACCTATCTAGCTTATTCAAATCTTCTTGCAGGATTACCACATCTGCACTATTACTAATAACCCTTCCCAGCTTCGCATCATCTCAAACAACCGAATATCTCCTTGCAATCCATGGACAATGTCATTGATATAAAGGTTAAATAATATAGGTCCCAGTACTGAGCCCTGTGGAACCCCACTTGTAACCTTTTGCCTCTTTGATAATGCTCCACCATACACAACTCTCTGATACCTATCGGACAGCCAATCCTAATCCAGTTGACCAATCTGACATCCAGACCCATGTGCTGCAACTTGAATATTAGCTTATCATGTGGCACCCTGTCAAATCTATCTATCTCAAGGGCTTTAACAGGCCATTAAGGCCCACAACCCTCCAAGCATGCTTGGATTTCGTAACCGAAATACGAGGATAGAATGGTCACCCCTGTGACTCGAAGTATCCCTGTGTGTTCAAGGGGCCAGTTTGCCTGCTTGTGGGATGAAAAATGCCAGATAAGCTGGTGGAAAAAACCCTGCTGTCCACGCCCAAAACTATCTAACTTGGCTCTGGCTGAGGAAGATCCTTCAGCTCCACACATCATCGACGGGAATCAAACCTAGGACACTCCTTCACAGTCATATGGTTGCAAAGCGCAAAGCCACTAGGCTAACTCTGTCAAATGTTTTTTTGACAGGGTTAGCCTTTGCTAAGTCTAGGAAAATAGCAGTATATGCCTTTCCCTCATCTAATGCTCTTGAAACTTTATCATAAAAGGCTAGCATATTGCTAAATCAAGAGCGCCCCTTTACAAATCCATGGTGACTCTCACTACTTTCTCCAAGCTCTTACTAATTACTGATGACACACAAACTGGCCTATAATTAGACACTTCCAGTGTCTAATTATAGGCCAGTTTGTGTGTCATCAGTAGCAATGGCACTATCTTACCTTCCTTCCATTCCATGGGCAACTTTCCCATAGCCAGACTTTCATTGAAAAGCCAGGTCAAGTCAGTTCCTTAGCACATTCTCTCAAAACTGATGGTGAAATACCATCCAGTCCCACAGCTTTACTAACATCCAGAGTACTCAGTACACACTCCCCATCTGTACCTCTAAACCTCGAACCTGCTCTATCCCCTCTAGTATTCAAATTGACTCCTCCAGGATGAAATACTCCAATAAAGTGTTCATTGGACAATTCCACTATGTCCTCTGCATCAGTCACTCTATTCCCATTTTTATCCCACGATGTCATTTCTCCTCCTACTGACCACATAGCTAAAAAATTCCCTAGGATTTTCCTTGGATCTAAGGGCCAATCTTCTCTCATATTCCAGTTTTGCCTTTCTTACCATACTAGTCACTCTTCTAGCCTGGGTCTTATATTCTTCGTGCATCTTCTCTTCACCTGTCTCCTTATATCTCTTCCATAGCCTCTTTTTCACATGTAGCTCCTGTTTAATATTGTTTGTCATCCACTTTACTCCAAATCGTATCCTCTTGTTCACTCGTGGAATACAGCTTGCCATTGCTGCTAACAAATATTTCTTCACAATTTCCCAAGCACTAATGATATCCTGGCATTCCAATTCCTCCCTCCATGAAACTTCTCCAAGTTGATGTCTCAGACTATTATAATCACCTGCTTTATAATTCCACATACGTTCCTGTCTCTTTGATACTCCTGCATGTCTATTCATTTTCCAAGTCAAAACCATATGATCACTCTCTCCAACTGGTGGGAGAGATGTCATCTCAGTTATTATCAGCTCTTCGTATGCTATAACCAAATCCAAAACTCTTGAACCTCTTTTTCCCTCTGTTACATGTTGCCTAAGATATTTGTCCCTCAAGAATTCTAGAAATTCCATTCCCTTACTGCTACATGCATCTTCCTTTCTCCAATCTATACTGCTATAGTTAAAATCTCCCATAACAATCATTCTTCTTGCACTTGCCACGCTCAACTGTCTCAACATCTCCTGGTCCCCACCCTCTGTGCTCCTTGGTCTGTAGCAACACTCCAATAAATATCCTGTCTTGCCCACCTCCACCTCCATATGCTTTCAAAATCATTAGTGTCACAGTTTTCCAAAGCCTCCACTCTTAAAGGACATAGGTCGTCACTTATCATAAGCAGTACTCCACCACCACGCTTTCCCTTCCTATCCTGCCGAAAATTGCTGTATCCAGCAACTTCTATTCCTGTTATTATATCCTCTTCTGTCAACCACGTCTCTGTGATACCAATAATCTTTTGCCAGGCTGATGCTATCAGTGCCACCAATTCCTCTCCCTTATTCCGAATACTCCTGGTTGGTATAAAGCATAAAAATGTCATTGTTTCTATATCCAGCATTATCCTCTCTAGACTCCATTGGGCTCAGCATTACCTAATGTCCCCCTTCTCCCAAGTACCCATTCCCACAAGAGGCCACCCCTGCTACCATCCACACTGGGACACACTGACTCGTTCAGAACAGCAATCTCTCCAGATGCCTACGTCCTTCCTCTACAAATGCAAGCAGTCTCTCGCATACAATTCCTCTCTGCCCTCAAATGCACTCCAAGCATCCACATATTCGAATCCTCTCTTCTGACACATTCTTGCTATTATGCAATTCAATATAACCGCTCTTCTGCTCAGCTCGACATTATCATACCTAGGCAACACACACACGCTATCTTTCCTCTCTGTGTCTTCTTCGTATAGCCTCAAGCAAGAATTTCATATCTCTCGCTGCCCTATTTACACCACCACCACTCAAGTCATTTGTTCCCGCCATCACAATCATCTAATCCAACCTTTTACCTCTCTTAATTGCCATAGCCACACTTTCTATCGTTCCGCCTCGCAAACACTCCTCACGCATCCTATCTTGAACACCATGGATCATTGAGTCCCTATACATTACACCTCTTACCACCATATTCCTCGATTGCTCACATGCATCCATCACTCTCTCTCTCGCTTGTCACAGTTTCTTTCTGTGCTCCCCTACTTACCTGCCTTCCTGACATCACTCTATCTCTAGTCCCTGTGCTCCCTTGCATTCCTCTCTCCTGCTGTTTCCATTCTTTCCTCTTCTATATCTGTCACTCATTCCCTCTCTTCCACTTATCCTATTCTCACCTCTTCTATAATTCATACAACTCTCTCTCATTCCCTCTCTTCTACTGTTCCCATTCTCTCCTCTTCTATCACTCCCATAACTCCCTCTCTTATACTGTTCCTATTCTCTCTTCTTCTACCATTCCCATAACTCTCTCTCACTCCTCCCCTGATTCGCCTTGCATTCGTCTCTTCCATTCGCTTAATTTCATCTTTCACACTTCTCATCTCATTCCCCAGACATTCCACCTACTCTTTCAGCTCACCTATCTCTCTCTGTAAGTCAGCCACTCTTGTGTGCCATTCATCCTCCCAATTGAGACCATCTCCTAAAACTTCAGAATCATTCAACCTTTCCATACCCCCCACTCTTATTATTTTATTCATATACCCGTCATCTCTCTACGTGGAGAATCTCCCATCTCTGACTCAACGAGGTCAGTTATGGTCATTTTTAAATCACCAAGTTCCTCCCA
Organism: Typopeltis vanoorti; assembly: GCF_054136105.1. Lineage (NCBI taxonomy): Eukaryota > Metazoa > Arthropoda > Arachnida > Uropygi > Thelyphonidae > Typopeltis > Typopeltis vanoorti. The sequence goes on from NC_143568.1 coordinate 36,164,850, forward strand.
TTGCTTGCATTTTGTGCATATATGTATTCCCATCTTTCTCCTGCCACATACACAATCGCCGGGATGCATACATTCCTTAAGTCCCGCATGCTACAAAATCCTGTATGATATCGCACAAAATGGAGTCCTTAATTGGGGGGGGGGGAGACTTGCCGATATGTCATTTGTAATTTTAACTGTCGCTGCTGCCATTATTTAAAATAGTGTCGCTAATTAGTGTCAAAAAATAAACGCTAAATAAGTATCAGGGAGTATAACTATAAGAAAAAGTACAAACAATTTCAAACAGAATATTTAAGTACACTAGATATAAATAAATAAAATGAAATAACTAAATTCTAGTGGAAAGGCTTAGATGTTGGTTATGCATTATTACTAAATAGTTTAGGGAAATAACAACGTAGACTAGGATATACATTAAAATAACTTTTTAATACAAATCAAATATTTCGGCAACGTCACGTTGCCATTTTCAACAGGAACTTGTGAGCAAGACACGTGCATGCAGGCACAGCAAACAGTAAATGAGAACAAAGCAGGAAGCTATTCTTTCTCCTAAAGTCCTACTGGTTCCCCCTAGCTTTAGGAGAAAGAATAGCTTCCTACTTCGACCTCATTTACTGTTTGCTGTGCCTGCGTGCACGTGTCTTGCTCACAAGTTCCTGTTGAAAATGCCAACGTGACGTTGCCGAAATATTGGATTTGTATTAAATTAAAAAGTTATTTTAATGTATATCCTAGTCGACGTTGTTATTTCCCTAAACTATTTAGTAATAAGAAATAACTAAATAATGAAAACTTATCCTTCGTCTTGTCTTCCACCATTATGCATTCGCTTCCGACCCAGTCTTCTCAGTAACCAAAATACACAATATCGCGACAACAACCAACTAACTTCAAAAAACAACTACTGATGGACACTCGTATTCCAGAAAACAACTTAGCACTACAAAAACGTAGAAAAAACAGACTATTCACCAATTAATGAGCACTTTCTTCAGCACAGCTCAAATTCCCCACCACATGCTACGGCGACTCTAGCACCACTACAAACTTTGCAGATCAAAATTTGTTATCATGCTCTTTACTACCACATCAGGCACAGGTGGGTAGAGCCACGACAAGCAGGTTAGACTTGTCCATATTCTTCTCATTTAAAGCTTGTTAGGTGGATTAGGGATGTACGTTTTATCTGGAGACAGTTAAGTGACAGATGTTGGAGGCTTAGGTGCATCAAACATAAGGATGTTTCTTGTCAGAAACAGGTCATCTCTACATATCAGAATGCACTTCATACATGTCATTTCTTAACCTTTAAGCTCAGAACATATCTCCTCATCAGGAAAATCAAGGAAATCCCATTCTGATATTACGCCTCTACAATAATTGAGTGTTTCATGAGATGTTAATGTGATTGGTATTCCATCCAATTGATGTTTCTCTCAGCAGTTTTTCAGAATGTTGTAGACATGATGTTTCCACAAGGATATCACCATAACACAGTTTCTTAACTGTTTTGGGACATCCTGAAGACTTAAATCCTTCATGTACCAGAGATCAGAAACATTGATACATTTATACTAGTATTATATATCTTTTGTTTCTTACCTATGTTATTAAGTGATGTATCTACAGTAACGGTACTTAGTTGGGACCTTGTTAGGGCCCAGAAACATTTGAGGATGAATAATTCTCAAATTTGAAAATGACACTGAACAGAAATCTCAAGGAGATTTTTGTTCAATGTCAGAGCTCCTCACCCACAACTGAGTCGCACATAAACACACTGATTGGCAAACAATCAACAGGGCTACCACAGATGCTAACCAGCACCAGAGCAGGCCTTCGGTCCCAATATCGAACCATCAGGTGATAGACTTACTGCAACATAACTGACCCTTGCAACCAACCTCTTCAATAACTGATCGATCCAGGCCTGACCATCCAGGTATATCCATCTTGTTAAAGCAGAGCTCAAATATATTGCAAGACTACTAGGATCTGGCATTTTGGAGCTCCATGGGTTACACTACATGGCAAATGCAGTGGCAGGGCATTAAATTTCAGTGATGGTAGTGTGAAAGAAACAATAGCAAAAAAGACTCAGGAAAAATAATCCGTATTGAGTAGACTCGGTTTTGCTCACACACACGCACAGCACTGAGCTGTTATAGGTGTTGTGACATTTGATGTGTGGATAAGGTATATAAAAAAAAAAAAAAGTAGAGCAGAGAACAGGAAGAAAAGCAAAGAAAAAGAGGAAGAATGAAATGGACCATTACCCTCCTCTATGAACAGGCACCTTATGGGGAGGGAAAAATTTCTTGTCCTGATTTCTCTCCCCATTTGCTCTCTATCCAAACTATTATGTCAATAGTCAGTTACAGAGATTAAGTTAAATACATTTATGCTTTTATTTATTCACTGGTTAGTAAGATATTTTAGATGTGTACCTATGATTTGCATCAACAATCTAAAAAAGTTAAATATTAACTGTAAATAAATATTTTTTAGAATCAACAAATAATTTTTTTTTTTTTTAAACAAGGCCCCCCCCCGTCGCAAGTGAACCAGGGCGAACAGCGAAAAGTCAGCTACTGGGACAAAGCCGAAAGTACACCCTAACTCAACATCACCAGAGTTAAAGATCGGTACTATCAACATAAGAAGCCTAAATGGCAAAGAAATGGAGCTAGCTGAAGAATTAGATAAGTACCAAATTGACATAATAGGGGTGACTGAAACAAAAAAAAAGACGAAAACTGGCGAGATCTTTCTGAGCAATAAATATAAAATGTTATATTCAGGCAATGACAATCAAAGGAAAGAAGGAGTAACCATAGTATTCAACACTAAATACTAGGCTAATCTTCTTGAATGGCAGGCAGTCTCAAGTAGAGTGATATGGGCAATTATCAGAATGGGAAATTGGACAATGAGACTTATTTGTGCCTATGGCCCCACAGGAGGCTCTACTAAGGTAGAAGTGAAGGAATTTTTTGAGGCTCTAGAAAAAGCTACTGACACAATGAAAAAGGAAAAGTTGGTCCTTTTTGGGTATCCGAATAACAGAGTAGGAAATGATTGTCAGACATACAAAAATATTTTGGGAAAATTTGGAGAAAGGAGCAAAGCTAATAATATTGGCAAATACTTGTTGGATTTCTGCTCAAGACATGAATTGGTTATTACTAACACCGTTTTCCAACATAAAAATGTGCACAAATTCACATGGAGAGAAGAGACATGGAAAAAGAAAAGTCTCATCATCAAATTCCTGACATGTACCCTCAAGAGGTGTACAGGATCTGACCGTAGTACATGAAAAATTAACATCATTACTAACTTCCTATCTACAATTTTCCTCCAAATCAGTCTGTTACTTGTCAAGACTCCAACATTATCAGATCTTATATTTCTATCTTCTAAGGCACTTTGTACCATATCAATCCACCTATATCTTGGTCTTCCTCTGGGTCATTTTGCTGCCAACCTGGCAGAGAGCACTTGTTTTGCTAATCTTTCTTCGCCCATTCGGTTTAAGTGACCATACCACCTGAGATCAGCTCTGCTAATGTATTCCTCGATGTTGACAATGTCAAGTTCTTTCCAAATATCCTCATTTTTAATATGATATTGTCATTGATTCCATCTGTACACACCTCTAATCTTTCTCAGGACTCTCATATCTGTGGTATCTGTCTTTGGTCAAGTGTTTTACTTCTGACCCAGCTCTCTGATCCATAAGTTAAAACTGGTTTGAACACTGTGTTGTATACAGCTAATTTAGTGCTCCAACTAATTTCTCTCTTATTCCATAGGAATTTATTCAATTGACTTCCTACCATACCAGCTTTGTTGATTCTGCTGTCGATTTCCATATTTAATTTACCATTTTCACTAAAACTCTTGAAATGTTTTACTTGTTCCCAGGTTCCCCATTCACAACACAGTTGACATTTTAAACAATTCTACCTATTTTCATTGTCTTTGTCTTTTTAATGCTGACCTTCATACCATATCTATTACAACAGTTATTCAATTTAGTCAGGGAATCTTGCAAATTTGTAGCGGATTTATTTAGGAGTATAACATTGTCCGCATAAAGCAAAGAGCTGACATTAACATCTCCAATTTTGATATGATGTTTAATACCACTTTCCTTCATAATGTGATCTCATATAGATAATGAATAACAGAGGGGATAATGTACATCCTTGTCTCACACCAGATTTAACATTAAACCATCTTCCTGTACTTCAATTCAATATTAACTGCTCACTTACAACTCACATAAAGACTAAGTATTGCTTGATATAATGCCCCATTGACACCATATAACTGTAGCATATTGAATAGCTTCTCTCTTGGCACCTTGTCATATGCCTTTATTCGTCAAAACTTAACTACAGATCTTTTATATATTCCCATGCTTTCTCGACTATTTGTCGTAAAGTAAAGATTTCATCCTGACAGCCTCTGTTCGGCCTGAATCCAGATTCTTCTTCACCAAGCATTTCTTCCACAATTCTTCTCAACCGTTTCTCAAGTATACTTGCATAGATCTTGCCAGGAACACTCAGTAGATAAATACCTCTGTAATAATTCTCACATTCAGTTTTATTTCCCTTTATATATATTGGTACTATTAGAGCTCTACTCCAATCATCGGGAATTCGTCCCTCTGCCCAGGCTTTCTGAACTATGCAGTGCAGCCACTGTAAGACTTTTATACCACCATACTTCAGCATTTCTGGTTGAATATCATCTACTCCTGCTGCCTTTCCACATTTCAAACCTTTGAAGGCTTTTTCTACTTCAAGTATGGATATGTACTCCTGAATGTATGCCTGTTGAGCGTTTTTTTTACCACTGTGCTATCACTGCTTGTTTCATTTTGCAATTTTTCGAAGTAATTACTCCATAGATAAAGGATGCCATTTTCTCCTGTTTTCATGTCACCTTTATCATCTCTAACTCCATTTCTAAGCTTCTTCAACAACCTCCAGATTATCTTACCACCTTCTTGATATTTATTTTCTTTGTTCTTGCCAAAGTCCACTGATGACGTTTGTTTAGTTAGTTTTACACAGTGTTTCACTTTCTTACATTTGTATCTTTATTCTCTAAGAGAACAAGCTGACTTATTTGCCAGGAACATTTGAAATGCTTTCTTCTCTTCCTTCACTGCCTCTTTAACTTCCTGTGTTCACCATAGAGTTCTGATTTTTCTATCCTTGCAGACAACCTCACCACATGCCTCTCTGGCTGAATCAATCAGGGTTTTCTTCACGGCTTGCTACTCAATCTCCCAGGTTTGATTCCTGTTCTCAAACTCTTTCATTTTTTCTTCAATAATCTTTGTGCATTTTAGTGTACAGTTCATATCTTAGAGTTGCTCAACTTTTATTCGCTTTAAAACTTTCTTACACGTTATTCTTTTCAATATGAAATTTATCCTGCTCAAGACTAATTAGTGATCACTTCCAATTTCAAATCCTTTGTACACTCTGATGTCCTTATTCCTTGCCTTTTCTCTCCATGTAAATTTGTGCACATTTTTATGTTGGAACATGGTGTTAGTAATAACCAGTCCACGTCCTGAGCAGAAATCGAACAAGTATTTGCCATTATTATTAGCTTTACTCTTTTCTCCAAATTTTCCCCAAATATTTTTGTATGTCTGACAATCATTTCTTACTCTGCTATTTAGATTCCCAACAATTAGCAACTTTTCATTTTTCATCGTGTCAGTTGCTTTTTCTAAAGCATCAAAAAATTCCTTCATTTCTACCTTAGTAGAGCCTTCTGTGGGACCATAGGCACAAATAAGTCTCATTGTCCAATTTCCCATTCTGATATTTGCCCACATCACTCTACTTGAGACTGCCTGCCATTCAAGAAGATTAGCCTCGTATTTTGTGTTGAATACTATGGCTACTCCTTCTTTTCCTTGATTGTCATTTCCTGAATATAATATTTTGTATTTATTGCTCAGAAAGATCTCACCAGTTTTGGACTTTTTTGTTTCAGTCATCACACCTATTATGTCGATCTGGTACTTATCTAATTCTTCAGCTAGCTCCATTTCTTTGCCATTTAGGCTTCTTAAGTTGATAGTACCGATCTTTAACTCAGGTGATGTTGAGTTTGGGAGTGCTTTCAGATTTGTTCCAATAGCTGACTTTTCGATGTTCTCCCTAGTTCCCTGGCGAAAACAACAGGGGCCTAGTTTAACTGGGGGACGCCCCAGCCGGCATGAAATTTTGTCATGTTGTACCATCATTTTCTATATTGGTTTAAGCCAATAAGAATACAATTTGGTCGGCTAAATTCCAAATTGCCAGCCAATACTCTTTCGTTCAGTATCCAGGTAGACATCCAACAGAGTGCACCACAAGAAGATGAGGACTGGACATTAGGTCAGAAGCCCTGGTCGGTTCTTAGCATTCCTTTAAAGGCTATGTGGAGGTCTCCTCTCAGTTATACAGTTTTGTCCCTTAAGCACCGCGAAAAGTCTCATTGACTATGTTATTGTTGATAGTGATGTTTTCTCAGTATTGCAGGACACCAGACTGTACAGAGGATTTGAAATTGAAAGTGATCACTATTTAGTCTTGAGCAGGATAAAACTGAATTTTATATTGAAAAGAATAACACGTAAGAAAGTTTTAAAGCGAATAAAAGTTGAGTAGCTCTCAGGTATGAACTGTAGAGTAAAATACACAAAATTGTATTTGAAGAAAAAATGAAAGAGTTTGAGAACAGGAACCAAACCTTGGAGATTCAGTGGCAAGCCTTGAAGAAAACCTTGATTAATTCAGCCAGAGAGGTATGTGGTGAGGTTATCTGCAAGGATATAAAAATCAGAACTCCATGTTGACACAGAAAGTTAAAGAGGCAGTGAAGTAAAAAAAGAAAGCATATCAAAAGTTCCTGCAAATAAGTCAGCTTGTAATCTTAGAGAATACAGAAACAAATGTAAGAAAGGTAAACACTGTGTAAAACTAGCTAAACAAAAGGACTTTGGCAAGAACATAGAAAATAAATATCAAGAAGATGGTAAGATATTCTGGAGGTTGTTGAAGAAGCTTAGAAATGGAGGAAAGAGTGCTGTAAAAGGAGTTAGAGATGATAAAGGTGACATGAAAAGGGGAGAAAAAGATATCCTTGAAGTATGGAGTAATTACTTTGAAAAATTACTAAATGAAACAAGCAGTGATAGCACAGTGGTAAAAAAACATTCAACAGGCATACAGTCAGGAATACATATCCATACCTGAAGTAGAAAAAGGCATGAAAGGCTTGAAATGTGGAAAGGCAGCAGGAGTAGATGATATTTGACCAGAAATGCCGAAGTATGGATGTATAAAATCTTACGGTGGCTGCACTGCATAGTTCAGAAGGCCTGGACAGATGGACAAATTCCTGATGATTGGAGTAGAGCTTTAATAGTACTCATATATAAAAAGGGAAATAAAACTGAATGTGAGAATTATTACAGAGGTATTTCTCTACTGAGTGTTTCTGGCAAGATCTATGCAAGTATACTTGAGAAACGGTTGAGAAGAATTGTGGAAGAAAAGCTTGGTGAAGAAGAAGCTGGATTCAGGCCAAACAGAGGCTGTCAGGATCAGATCTTCACTTTATGACGAATAATTCAGAAAGAATGGAAATATAACAAAGATCTATATTTAAGTTTTGTTGAATAAAGGCATATGACAAGGTGCTAAGAGAGAAGCTATTCAATACGCTACAGTTATATGGTGCCAATGGGGCATTATATCAAGCAATACTTAGTCTTTATGTGAGTTGCAAGTCAGCAGTTAGAATTGAAGGAAGTACAGGAAAATGGTTTAATGTTAAATCTGGTGTGAAACAAGGCTGTACATTATCCCCTCTGTTATTCATTATCTCTATGGATCACATTATGAAGGAAAGTGGTATTAAACATGATATCAATATTGGAGATGTTAATGTCAGCTCTTTGCTTTATGTAGACGATGTTATAATTTAAATAAATCCATTAAAAGTGTGCAAGATTCCAACTAAATTGAATAACTGCTGTAATAGATATGGTATGAAGGTCAGCAATAAAAAGACAAAGACAATGAAAAAATGGAGAACCTGTGAACCAAGTAAAGCATTTCAGCTACTTAGGCACAATTTTTAGTGAAGATGGTAAATTAAATATGGAAATAGACAACAAGAGCTAATCTCAAGTGGTATGGTCAGTTAAACAGAATGGGCAAGGAAAGATAGCAGCAAGTGTTCTCAGCCAGGTTGGCAGGAAAACGACCCACAGGAAGACCAAGATATAGGTGGATTGATACGGTACAAAGTGCCTTAGACAAGCGCTTCCCAAACTGTGGGCCGCGGCCAATCTTGGGGCCATAGGTTTTGTTGAGGGGGGCCATGAAATAATGAAAACAAATTTAAAACGTTTTAAGACTAAGTACATTTTTTTTATTTTAAAAGAAACGTATTTAACTTTTATTATTTATTATTTCCTTTTTGTTATTTTTTATATTTTAATGGAAAAATTCACACATTGGTGTTGGTTCACAAACTTTGCTTCCTGCGTATTTCGGCGCTTAATGAATATTAGTAAATATTGCTTATTCATATGTTTCATTTCAAAGCAGTGGTTAATCGTATTTACTTCGAATGCTCTCTAGAAAAGCTCCAAATCTTCCTGTCCCTTACATCACATGTTCGTAATCAGGGACTGTTGATACTGACTTTATATACATATCAAAACTTGTTTTATATTATTACTGTCATCCGAGCTAGTTTTCTGTTAGCAATAAAAGTTATGCATATACTTCACACATGAAAAAAAGCTTAAACAAGTTCATGTGGGGAGATAGTAACTCCCTTGCAGTGGTAAACAACACTCCCTAACAGCCACTATACTGCAGAGGCAATAAAAACAAGTACCTTTATTATGCCAGTAAATAAGGTATGAGGAGTCTGTGTAATATATTTCTCAACAAACAGTTCAATTAGAGACAAATGGGATAAAAATACACTAATTAATGAATGACATGTCCTCTCATACAAAAACTATGCTGTATAGACTGAAACAAAATCATATGTTGCATGGGCAAACACAGTATCTAACTAAAAACTATTGTTATTAATTAGATGTGTGCGAGTTCGATTTCCCAACATGAGTTTCGGTGTTCCAACATAAAAATGTGCACAAATTCACATGGAGAGAAGAGGGAAGGAATAAGAAAAGTCTCAATGACTATATTATTGTTGATAGTGATGTGTTTCTCCCTGGTGCAGGACACACGAGTGTACAGAGGATTTGAAATTGGAAGTGATCACTAATTAGTCTTGAGCAGGATAAAATTGAATTTCATATTGAAAAGAATAACATTTAAGAAAGTTTTTAAATGAATAAAAGTTGAGCAGCTCTCAGATATGAACTGTACACTAAAATACACAAAGATTATTGAAGAAAAAATGAAAGAGTTTGAGAACAGAAATCAAACCTGGGAGATTCAGTGGCAAGCCTTGAAGAAAACCATGATTGATTCAGCCAGAGCCACATGTGGTGAGGTTGTCTGCAAGAATAGAAAAATCAGAACTCCATGGTGGACACAGGAAGTTAAAGAGGCAGTGAAGGAAAAAAAAAAGCATATCAAAAGTTCCTGTCAAATAAGTCAGCTTGTGCTCTTAGAGAATAAAGATACAAATGTAAGAAAGTTAAACACTGTGTAAAACTAGCTAAACAAAAGTCATGGGAGACTTTGGCAAGAACATAGAAAGTAAATATCACAAGAAGGTGGTAAGATATTCTGGAGATTGTTGAAGAAGCTTAGAAATGGAGGAAAGAGGGCTGTAAAAGGAGTTAGAGATGATAAAGGTGACATGAAAACGGGAGAAAAAGATATCCTTGAAATATGGAGTAATTACTTTGAAAAATTGCTAAATGAAACAAGCAGTGATAGCACAGTGGTAACAAACACTCAACAGGCATACAATCAGGAACACATATCCATACTTGAAGTAGAAAAAGCCATCAAAGGTTTGAAATGTGGAAAGGCAGCAGGAGTAGATAATATTTGACCAGAAATGCTGAAATATGGTGGTATAAAAGTCTTACAGTGGCTGCACTACATAGTTCAGAAAGCCTGGACAGAGGGACGAATTTCCAATGATTGGAGTAGAGCTCTAACAGTACTCATATATAAAAAGGGAAATAAAACTGAATGTGAAAATTACAGAGGTATTTCTCTACTGAGTGTTCCTGGCAAGATCTACGCAAGCATACTTGAGAAACGGTTGAGAAGAATTGTGGAAGAAAAGCTTGGTGAAGAACAAGCTGACTTCAGGCCAAAAAGAGGTTCTCAGGATCAGATCTTCACTTTATGTCAAATAGTTCATAAAGCATGGAAATATAACAAAGATCTGTATTTAAGTTTTGTCGATCTGGAAAAGGCATATGACAAGGTGCCAAGAGAGAAGCTATTCAATATGCTACAGTTATATGGTGTCAATGGAGCATTATATCAAGCAACACTTAGTCTGTATTTGAGTTGTAAGTCAGCAATTAGAATTGAAGGAAGTGCAGGAAGATGAAAGTTAAATCTAGTGTGAGACAAGGATGTAGTTTATCCCCTCTGTTATTCATTATCTATATGGATCACATTATGAAGGAAAGTGGTATTAAACATGATATCAGAATTGGAGATGTTAATGTCAGCTCTTTGCTTTATGCGGACGATGTTATACTTCTAAACAAATCCGCTACAAGTTTGAATTAAATTGAATAACTGTTGTAATAGATATGGTATGAAGGTGAGCATTAAAAAGACAATGAAAATAGGTAGAATTGTTGAAAATGTCAACTGTGTTGTGAACGGAGAACCTGTGGAACAAGTAAAACATTTCAGCTACATAGGCACGATTTTTAGTGAAGATGGTAAATTAAATATGGAAATAGAAAACAGAATCAACAAAACTGGTATGGTAGGAAGTCAACTGAATAAATTCATATGGAATAAGAGAGAAATTAGTCAAAACACTAAATTAGCTGTATACAAGACAGTGTTCACACCAGTTTCAACTTATTGATCTGAGAGCTGGGTCAGAAGTAAAACACTTGACCAAAGACTAGAGACTGCAGATATGAGAGTCCTGAAAAAGATGGCATCAATGGCAATATCATAATAAAAACAAGGATATTAGGAATGAACTTGACATTGTCGGCATCCAGGAATCTATTAGCAGAGCTAATCTCAGGTGGTATAGTCACTTAAACAGAATGGACGAGGAAAGATTAGCAAAATAAGTGTTCTCTGCCAGGTTGGCTGGAAAACGACCGAGAGGAAGACCAAGATATAGGTGGATTGATGCGGTACAATGTGCCTTAGACGATAGAAATATAAGATCTGATAATGTTGGAGTCTTGACAATTAACAGACTGATTTGGAGGAAAATTGTAGACAGGAAGTTAGTAATGATATAAATTTTTCATGTATTACTATTATATCCTGTATACCCTAGGGGGTACATGTCAGGAATTTGATGATGATAATTGCTATAATAGAAGCAGGCATGTTCTCACAAGTTGTGCTTTGTATTTCAGTGATGAGCATGATTCCAACTCTTGGAAACCATATGAGGAACTTATTTTCCTCAGCAGTTATTTCAGAGTCTTCTTTATCTTCATTTCTATTTTCTTTTTTTAAATTTCCAACCTATTCATTTATTCAGTCGATCCTACTTTTCTGTTGCCTTAGATCACAATAAAAGAAACTAAACATCTTACTTCTGTCATGCTTGCATGGCAGTCTAGTGAGATCTTTCCTATATGACCTGAAGTGTGCTATGAATATAATCACACTCATGCATATAAGTGCCTCTGTAGTGCAATTAGAAGAATGATGGGACATTGTCAACTGGAAATTACTCAAGTTCAATTTTTACAATTCATATACTGAGAAAAATCCTTGTGTGGGCTTTTTCAGTTGGAGGTGAGTTGTAGGTACTGTGAATACTTGCTAGTTCAGACATACTGTATAAACCTTAATTATTTTTTTTTAAGTTAAATCAACTGATTTAACTTAAAATCCTATATATAATATGTGTCACTGCTTTCCTCCACCACATTAGGGTGAACTTATAAACTAGAAAGCACAAAATGTAAAAATATCTGTTGTTAACTGAAAAATAATAAGTTAAGCATTTTTTAAAATAAGTAACAAACCAAGGTTATCAATTTATCACAGTTAATGGAATGCTCAGAAATGGCATCAATTTACTGTAGGCTCTAATACCTCTCATGCAGGAGTCATCAAAAAAAAAAAAAAAGTTAAGCTTTGCTTTTTCAAATAGCTCATAGGTGGTAATTGTTGTTGATGTACTCCAGTGTGCTACAAGACTAGATAAGTAATTCAGTGATTTTCAAACATCATGCATAATGAGAGTGTGATTCTGGAAATGACTGCCAATGAATTCAGAATGCCATGTGGCAAACAACTTTGCTAGACCCCCTCCTTGATGCAACAAGACACGGCCAATTTCAAAAGAAGGCATCAAAACAAAGGACCAATTCATGGTTTTCAGTAGATATGAGCATCAAACCCAGACACATCTCTGAGCATGAATAATGTTACTATGTTCATTCTATTGCATTTCGTAACTTTTCCCAGTGTCCAGGTACTATCATAAAACAGTAAATTTTATAGACACAAGGGTACTTCTAAATCTGGGTAGGGAAATCTTAAAACAAGTTTTTGAACTAGTTTATGAGATTGATGCTCACATCTTAGTACCTAAGTATTGTAAATCATTTTATTTTAATTCTATGATGTAATCATTATATATGGAAAAATCATGTAAGATTTTTCTATATATAATAATTTATAGATAGCAATTTTCTGAATTTATTCTCATCTTCTCCTAAAATAAAAATAGTAACAAAGCCAAACTTCTGTTCAGAATAGTGAAAAGATAAAAACATGTACCTGTGAGTGTGTTTTCTATAAACAAAGTAACATGTCACCTCCTGTTTTATGATTAAGATGTATAGAAAGTAGAAGTCTTGGTCATACCTTTCTATTCCAGGGTACTGTTTAGATCTTCCAAGCAATAAGGCTGCTTCTTCAAGAACAAGTATGTAATGGGGAACTTGCAGCTATCACTCAATATTATGTTGATGAAATATCCTGCACCACCATCCAAAGTAGATCGAATGAAAGCAATTAATTATTATTATTATTAGTGCCGCCTTATCTCAGTGTGATCTTAGAAGTTCAGTAAAGTACTTAGAGATGAGTATGCAATATCATGGCATACTATCATGCAGCTGTCACTCAATATTATGTTGATGAAAAATCTCGTACCACCATCCAAAGTAGACCGAATGAAAGCAATTCATTATTATTATTATTATTAGTGCCTCCTTCTCTCAGTGTGATCTTAGAAGTTCAGTAAAGTACTTAGAGAAGAGTATGCAATATCATGGCATACTATCATGCAGCTGTCACTCAATATTATGTTGATGAAAAATCCCGTACCACCATCCAAAGTAGACCGAATGAAAGCAATTCATTATTATTATTATTAGTGCTGCTTTCTCTCAGTGTGATCTTAGAAGTTCAGTAAAGTACTTAGAGATGAGTATGCAATATCATAGCATCAATCCTGATCAGAACAGTATATAAACTATGTTGGCAAGTAACATAACTTAGGGAGTGAGCATCAAGATTTTTTTTTTTTTAATTCAATAAGATCAGCTGAGCATTTTTTGATGCATTCTTGTTTTTCGGCTTAAAGGAATAAATTCCTCAGTAAGAAAAAAAAAAGAGGAGTAAATTAGGTATTTAGTAAAAAAAAAATGTAACTTATTTTTTTCAATGATTCAAACATTTTTACATTTTGCGATTTCTCATTGCAAATTCGCCCTAATGGTGCTTTCATGCTGTTTAAGTAAAAACAAAAAATAATATTGCAAATTATATTAGAATTATAACATTAGATTTATCTAACACAAATGTTGCTAATAAAATATTAATCCATAGAATAATTATGTAGAAGAAAGAGAGAATTCAAAAGGTTATCATTATACAGATAACCCTCTTATAACGAGGATGTTAGGTTCCATAGAAATGCCGTGTTATATAAATCGTGTTATGCGAGACTTGGATCACACAGAAAAAGTAGGGTTATGTTCCGAAATCATTTTTTTTTTAAATTATATAAACACATCCAACAAAAAAAATATTTTTATTTAATTCAGGTAATTCATGTAAGTTAAGAAAACATTAACCATGAAATGAAATACATAGCATAAAATTATCACCATCATCAAATTCCTGCCATGTACCCTCAAGGGGTGTACAGGATATGATAGTACTACATGAAAAAAATTACATCATACTAACTTCCTATCTACAATTTTTTCCAAATCAGTCTGTTAGTTGTCAAGACTCCAACATTATCAGATCTTATATTTCTATCATCTAAGGCACTTTGTACCATATCAATCCACTTATACCTTGGTCTTCCTCTGGGTCGTTTTGCTGCCAACCTCGCAGAGAACACTTGTTTTGCTAATCTTTCCTCGCCCATTCAGTTTAAGTGACCATACCATCTGAGATTAGCTCTGCTAACGCATTCCTGGATGTTGACAAAGTCAAGTTCCTTCCTAATAACCTTGTTTTTAATATGATATTGAAATTGATGCCATCTGTTCACGCTTATTGTCTTTCTGAGGATTCGCATATCTGCGGTCTCTAGTCTTTGGTCAAGTGTTTTACTTCTGACCCAGATCTCAGATCCACAAATTAAAACTGGTTTAGAAACTGTCTTGGCTAATTTAGAGTTCCGACTAATTTCTTTCTTATTCCATATGAATTTATTCAATTGACTTCCTACCATACCAGCTTTGCTGATTCTGTTGTCTATTTCTATATTTAATTTACCATCGTCAGTAAAAATCGGGCCTAAGTAGCTGAAATGTTTCGCTTGTTCCACAGGTTCTCCAATCACAACACAGTTGACATTTTCAACAATTCTACCTATTTTCATTGTTTTTGTCTATTTATTGCTGACCTTCATACCATATCTATTACAACAGCAATTGAATTTAGTCAGAGAATCTTGCAGACTTGTAGCGGATTTATTTAGAAGTATAACATCATCCGCATAAAGCAAAGAGCTGACATTAACATCTCCAATTTTGATATCATGTTTAATACCACTTTCCTTCATAATGTGATCCATAGAGATAATGAATAACAGATGGGATAATGTACATCCTTGTCTCACACCAGATTTAACATTAAACCATCTTCCTGTACTTCCTTCAATTCTAACTGCTGACTTACAACTCAAATAAAGACTAAGTATTGCTTGATATAATGCCCCATTGACACCATATAACTCCAGCGTATTGAATAGCTTCTCTCTTGGCACCTTGTCATATGCCTTTTCCAGATCGACAAAACTTAAATACGGATCTTTGTTATATTCCCATGCTTTCTCGACTATTTGTTGTAAAATGAAGATCTGATCCTGACAGCCTCTATTTGGCCTGAATCCAGCTTGTTCTTCACCAAGCTTTTCTTCCACAATTCTTCTCAACCGTTTCTCAAGTATACTTGCATAGATCTTGCCAGGAATACTCAGTAGGGAAATACCTCTGTAATTCTCACATTCAGTTTTATTTCCCTTTTTATATATGGGTACTATGACAGCTCTACTCCAATCATCGGGAATTCGTACCTCTATCCAGGTTTTCTGAACTATGCAGTGCAGCAACTGTAAGACTCTTATACCACCATACTTCAGCATTTCTGGTCAAATATCATCTACCCCTGCTGCCTTGCCACATTTCAAGCCTTTGATTGCTTTTTCTACTTCAAGTATGGATATGTATTCCTGACTGCATGCCTGTTCAGTGTTTTTTACCACTGTGCTGTCATCACTGCTTGTTTCATTTAGCAGTTTTTCAAAGTAATTACTCCATACTTCAAGGATATTTTTTTCTCCTGTTTTCATGTCACCTTTATCATCTCTAACTCCTTT
This sequence comes from Typopeltis vanoorti, assembly GCF_054136105.1. NCBI lineage: Eukaryota > Metazoa > Arthropoda > Arachnida > Uropygi > Thelyphonidae > Typopeltis > Typopeltis vanoorti. The sequence goes on from NC_143568.1 coordinate 36,180,897, forward strand.
TACAGCACTCTTTCCTCCATTCCTAAGTTTTTTCAACAACCTCCAGAATATTTTACCACCTTCTTCATATTTATTTTCTATGTTCTTGCCAAAGTCCTCCCATGACTTTTGGTTAGCTAGTTTCACACAGTGTTTAGCTATCTTGCATTTGTCACTGTATTCTCTAAGAACACAAGCTGACTTATTTGACAGGAACTTTTGATATGCTTTCTTCTTTTCCTTCACTGCCTCTTTAACTTCCTGTGTCCACCAGGGAGTTCTGATTTTTATATCCTTGCAGACAACCGCACCGCATGCCTCTCTGACAGAATCATTCAATGTTTTCTTCAGAGTTTGCCACTGAATCGTCAAGGTTTGATTCCTGTTTTCAAACTCTTTCAATTTTTCTTCAATAATCTTTGTGTATTTTAGTCTACAGTTCACATCTGAGAGCTGCTCAACTTTTATTCGCTTTAAAACTTTCTTAAATGTTATTCTTTTCAATACGAAATTCAATTTTATCCTGCGCAAGACTAAATAGTGATCACTTCTAATTTCAAATCCTCTGTACACTGTGGTGTCCTACGCCACAGAGAAAACATCACTATTAACAATAACATAGTCAATGAGACTTTTCTTATTCTTTGTCTCTTCTCTCCATGTGAATTTGTGCACATTTTTATGTTGGAACATGGTGTTAGTAATAACTAGGCCATGTCCTGAGCAGAAATCCAACAGATATTTGCCATTATTATTAGCTTTGCTCTTTTCTCCAAATTTTCCCAAAATATTTTTGTATGTCTCACAATCATTTCCTACTCTGCTATTTAGATCCCCAACAAAGACCAACTTTTCCTTTTTCATTGTGTCAGTTGCTTTTTTCTAAAGCCTCAAAAAATTCCTTCACTTCTACCTTAGTAGAACCTTCTGTGGGACCATAGGCACAAATAAGTCTCATTATCCAGCTCCCCATTCTCATATTTGCCCACATTACTCTACTTGAGACTGACTGCCATTCAAGAAGATTAGCCTTGTATTTTGTGTTGATACTATGGCTACGTCCATGCAGTTAGCCTGGTGGCTGTGTGTTTCGCAACCATATGCCTGGGGAAGGAGTGTCCTTGGTTCGATTCCAGTTGAAGACGTGAGGAGCTTAAGGATCTTCCTTAGCCATAGCCAAGTTAGCCGATCTTGGATGTAGACAGCAGGGTTTTTTCCCCAGTTTATCTGGGGTTTTTCATCCCGCAAGCAGGCAAAACTGGCCTTCAGAACTCAACACTACGGACATAGGATACACCGGGGCATAGGGCTGACCACCTTATCCTGTGAACGGTTTGCGGTCCGATGATTAACTAACCCTTGACACCGCAAGGTAAAAGAGGGTAAAAGGAAGATGATGATGATGATACTATGGCTACTCCTTCTTTTCCTTGATTCTCACTGCCTGAATATAACATTATGTATTTATTGCTCAGAAAGATCTCAACAGTTTTTGTCTTTTTTGTTGCAGTCACCCCTATTATGTCAATCTGGTACTTATCTAATTCCTCAACTAGCTCCATTTCTTTGCCATTCAGGCTTCTTATGTTGATAGTACTGATATTTAACTCTGGTGTTGTTGAGTTGGGGTTTGTTTTCAGATTTGTTCCAGTAGCTGACTTTTCGCTGTTCGCCCTGGTTCCCTGGCAAAAACATAGGGGCCTTGTTTAACCGGGCGACGCTACAGCTAGCATGAAATTTTGTCATGTCCTACTATCATTTTTTTAGTATTGGTTTCTTATTGGTATTCTTAATGGTTTAACCAATAAGAATACAATTTGGTCAGCTAAATCCCAATTTGCCAGCCCATCCTCGTTCGTTCAGTATCCAAGTAGATATCCAACAAGGTGCACCACGAGGTGAGGATTGGACATTAGGTCAGAAGCTATGGTTGGTTCTCCACATTCCTTTAAAGGCTATGTGGAGGTCTCCTCTCAGTTATACAGCTTTGACCATTAAGCACCCCGTAAATATTATAAAATTATAAAAATTACAAATTGAACGTAAACTTCATTGCATAAATGTTTTAGGCAAAATAAAATAAAGTGCATATTTTAATCGTCATCACTGTCTTGAAAACTAACATTTCGTAGATGTTCTTTATTTATGAGTGTCCAGACTGACTTCGTCATCACTTGAAATCTCTTGGACGTAATTTGTATAATTCTCTTTGCATACTTCGGCTGGTTTAGTTATCAAGAAGTCAGTAATAGGACCCTGCTTACCACTATGCTGCAATTTTTTATTAAGTTCATAATAAGGAGATAAACAAATATCAATTGTCTCATGAATTTTCCGGATCACTCCATTTAGGGATTATTATCCATAAATAACTTCCCAACTTTCTCCAAGTTGAATCCTTCTGCTAATTTCTTTAAACTGAATTCTTTAACAGATTCATCACAATCAGAATCTCTGGCAGAACTTTCCCCACCACTTGGTTTGACGTCATCTAGTGATTATACCAGTTCCTCCTCATTTAAATCTATTTCCTCATCAATTAATTCACTAATTTTGTATTCAACCATATTGCAAAATCCCTCTAAGTGTCCATTATTATAAAAATAAATTTTTTTACATAAAAAAAAGCATTGCATATTGCATGTATCTCACCAGAAAATAAAGTGCTCATCTTGAGATTAACACACTTAGGACTGGTAGTGGGAGGACTAGGGGCCATACATGGAAGCTTGGTAAGAGTGTGATTAGCAAGGGTGTTAGAGCTAGGTATTTTACTTGGAGAGTGGTAAATGAGTGGAATAAGCTGCCAGAGTCTGTTGTGGGTGCCATGACTGTAAACGAGTTCAAGGTGAAGTATGATAGATACTGTGTGAATGCTGAATAGTTGTTCTTGACATGATGTTGGTCCACCCTCGATGAGTCTAAGGACTCCTTGGAGCTGCCCATAATAATAATAAACACTTTATACAGTAAACAATTGATGTACATGCGTGCTAAAGGGTATTTCCCCTAATATAAATTCGCTACTTATAACTACATGTATGATACGAGAAGCAAATTTAACAAAAATAAAATTTTATTTTTAATTCACGGGGTAAAAATATGAAAAGATAAAGGGTTACTGCAATTTGTAAACCGCATTGTACGAGGGTTACCTGTATATAATTTCTGCCAAATCAAAATGTAGAGCTTATAAATGCATTTTTTAAAAAATGTAATGCTAAAGTATCATCTCATTCTCAAGCAACACTGATTTTGAATGTTTACAAAACTCGTACTTCAGAATTTTGGATGTTATAACTTGTATTTCTGAACTTGTTACTGTATAGTTTTATTATTTGATAACAGAGAATGCCCTGAATTTTTAAAAAAATTGCGCCATCAAAATAAAATGTATTCAAAATATATGTGAACATTAATAATTGTAATACTTACATCTCCTATCCAAAGTGTTCCACTTTTTGTATTCATTTCAAAAGGCTGTAAGACACAACAAGATGAAAACATCGATAATAAACATTTTGAACAATACAACAAATACCACATAAATACTGACTCTAATTTATAGATATATGTAGCTTACACATGTAGAAAAATATAGAATTTTAATAAAAGACCTCAATAAAAGTCGAAACTAGTCTGGGTAGTGGCCCTTCCCTTAATGCATAACATTATACATATCTGCAAGGAGATGTGTTTTGCATTATTGGAGATACTGGGATAGGAGTGATGTTAGCTTGGTCTACCTTTGCTATGAGTTGTCCGGTGTTGTACTACCTGACCCCAGTCCTGAAGATACTTTCAGGAGCAAACTTTGTTTGCTCACACTTGGATAAAAGATTAAACTAAATTTATTATAGTCTAACCAAGTGAAAAATAAACTTTCAATATAGAATTTTATTCAAAAACTCGATATGTTTCATCCATGTAACATCGACATCATCAAGAAGACTGGTAAATAAGTTGAAAAAATGATATCATAAGAATGAGTCATGTAACATGCAGTTGAGTAGACATGATTATACTATTAGAGTTCAAAGGAATAATTATAAAAGTTTGCACACATCTAATTTTTTTTTTTTTAATACAATAAAATAACTATGAACAGTTAAATATAGTAATCACTTCCCAAAATTTGGAGACAGGCAAATAGTCAGAATGGTTAAGGTTTGAATGATTTCATAGCATTTTTTCACGTATCTAGGAAAAGAGAAAATCTGGACCTGCTGGAATGAGGAATCTTTGTCTGGTTCCAAAGAACTCAGTGCTTAGTATCAATAGCATGAGAAACAAGACCGAAGTTGTTGCAATAGTCTTGATGTTTTTGGACTGTAATCAGAGCAGAGTGGCCAGTCTGTCCAAAGTAGCAAGGATGACATGAACATAGTATTTGAAAGACACCTGGTAAGAAGAGCAATGGTATTGTATCCTCTGATTTGAAAGAAGTCTATTATTATTATTATTATTATTTCAGGCAACTCCAGGAGTCCTTAGACTCATCGAGGGAGGCCCTAAACATCATGTCCACACAACTATACGATTACATTCTCACAGTATCTATCATACCTTGTCTTGAACTCGTTCACCGTCATAGCACCCACAACAGACTCTGGCAGCTTATTCCACTCATTTACCACTCTAAAAGTAAAGAACCCAGCTCTAACACCCCTGCTAACCACACTCTTGCCCAGCTTCCATAGGTGTCCCCTAGTTCTCCCACCACCAGTCCTGATCTATATATAGAGTATATAGACTAAATTTGAGAAGAATCTGTGCTACTTATTCAGCGGTTTCTTTAGGGTAGAGTATTCAAATTTTTTTCACATATGATTATAAACTGGTCAACAGGCAATTATCAATAATTTTCTGAATGGGAGTTTCATTGTATCCATTACACATCAGACTGTTTTTAATTTTATTTAATTCATCTAACAAAAATGAATCAGAAGAGCAGATGGCATGAACCCTATGTACAGGAATTTTGATAATACCTATCTTCTGTGAAGAATGATGGTGAAAGTTCAAGTGAATGCATCTGCGGTAAAGGTTGGTTTTCGATAAACTGAAAATTTCATATGACCCATAGGATTTAGAATTATTAAGGTAGCCAAAATGAGTAGACAGTTGTTGGATTCAAATTTGATAGCAAACCAGATAGAGGAGTACAGAGAGTTTATTTTTTCAGGAACCAAAGTAATTCTGACTGAGTAGGATCAGACCAAAAAGATTATTATTTATATTATTATTACGTGACACCTCTGGGGAGTCTAAGGATTCATCATGGGAGGGCACTCTACTTTGCTAAATACATCTCACCCTCTCCACTACTACTTAATTCTCCTACTACAATTAACACCATCTACCACTCATCATCACCAACAACAGTATTTTTTGTCTGTATGAGGGATGAAAAACTCGAGTTTCCGGGAGGGGAAAACCCTGCTACCTCCATATAAGATCGGAGAATATCAACAATATCAAATGATATCAACAAAACAAAGCCACACACGAAGTTGAGGAAAATAGTGTGGAAGAGTTGATCTTCTAGATGCTATATAAAATAATCTGCTAAAGCTAATGAGATAGGACTGCCCATTCCTTCAATTTGAATGAACTGTTTCCACCATGTAAAATAGCTTGTATTGATGGTGAATTTAAATAGGATAACGATGTCTTCCAGAAAATCTAACTGCAAAAATTGAAGAACCTCTTGTAGTAGGATGCAGTGAGATTCTAAAGATACAAGAAAGATATCTTGCAAGGTGGTAAGTGGAAGCCTCCAGTCTCTTCCCTCTTTTGCACATGCAGTGTGGTTGACACCCTTAATGGCATACTAAACAACACACCCAATTTAAGTAGGGAGTCGATATACCACCCTCCATCTGAGAGTACAACAGTCAAGCTGCTAGGAGGTCGATGCCATGCAACCGGCTAGTGAATAATCTTGATGACACTTATCCAACCAAATTTTATATGTATTATAAATTTAGTTTAATCCTTTATCCAAGTGTGAGCAAACAAAGTTTGTGCCTGAAAGTATCTTCAGGACTGTTGTACCACCTTACCCCAGTCCTGAAGATACTTTCAGGTGCAACTTTGTTTGCTCACACTTGGATAAAGGATTAAACTAAATTTATTATAGTCTAACCAAGTGAAAAATAAACTTTCAATTATGTGGAGGGAGCCAGAGTACAGCAGTACACATGGAGCACTGTCAAGGCTACACATAGATAACTGTGCATTTCCTGGGTGGGAGCTGTGTTCATGGGTCTTTCCCCCACCCTCCACAAATTACATGTTGCTTTAAATTTATATCATTATGTATTGTGGTTGGTTGGTTGGTTTGGAACTCATTAGTACACAGAGAACAAAGGTCATACTGCATTACTAACAAGATTAGAGAAGCATACAAGGTAATAAAAAATTACTATTATTAAGAGAGACCTCCAGAGAACCAGACTCATCGAGGGACACATGGAGCACTGTCAAGGCTACACATAGATAACTGTGCATTTCCTGGGTGGGAGCTGTGTTCATGGGTCTTTCCCCCACCCTCCACAAATTACATGTTGCTTTAAATTTATATCATTATGTATTGTGGTTGGTTGGTTGGTTTGGAACTCATTAGTACACAGAGAACAAAGGTCATACTGCATTACTAACAAGATTAGAGAAGCATACAAGGTAATAAAAAATTACTATTATTAAGAGAGACCTCCAGAGAACCAGACTCATCGAGGGAGGCCACATACTACACACATCAGCTATAGTACTTATTCTTGAATTCATTCCCACTGCTTGCACTCACAACATCCAAAGGCAATCTATTCCAATCACACACCACTCTCTGAGAGAAAAATCTAGCCCTCATACCCTTCATTCTCAGCTTCCAAGGATGCCCTCTCGTCCTTTCCCCCACCCTCCATAAACTGAAATCCTGTATGACCCTTTCAGAAGTTTGTAAGTCTCAATCATATCACCCCTCTTTCTCCTGTATGCTAGTGTCCCTACAAATTCTCAATCTGTCTTCATAATCAGTATTCTACAAAAATAGAGAGCTAAATAAGTAAATAACATTATTTAAATAAGTAATAAAAATAAGTAAATTAAGGGAAGTGGCCCTTCCCTTAATGCATAACATTAGACATATCTGCAAGGAGATGTGTTTTGCATTATTGGAGATACTGAGACAGGAGTGTTAGTATCTTGCTCCACCTTTGCAAGGAGTCGTCCTGGTGTTGCACCACCTTACCCCAGTCCTGAAGATACTTTCAGGCACAAACTTTGTTTGCTTACACTTGGATAAAGGATTAAACTAAATTTATTATATTAAATGACTATGGAAGGATGACTTTAATGAATGGTGATAGTAAGAAGGTAACAGAAGCAAATGAAATTAGTTCAGTTAATAAGTATTTTACAAGAGTGGGACATCCAGATGGAGATATTTCAATGCCAAATATGGAATTAACTGAGAGAATAGAGATAGATGAACTTAATGTGCTTACAGTAATTAAGAACCTTAATGTGAACAGTCATGGGATTAGATGACTCATTAGCCTTTGTATTATAATAACGTGCAAGAGAACTTGCACCTACTCTAACCAAGCCTGGTAATTTAAGCCTCAGTTCTGGGATCATACCAAGGGAGTGTAAAGAGGGCAAAATAGTTCCACAGCATAAAGGAGGTTGAATACAGAGTAGCAACTTGGGAGTGGTGATTAAAGTACTGAAGTTGATAAAAGACAGAACTCAGGACTGCGTGGACAGGAACATGACACTTTATAGGGCTAACATGGTTCTATGACAAGTAGGTCTTGTCTTAGTAATCTACACACTTTTAATAAGTGCAATTGGATTGGATAAAGGAAGTGGCTATTCAATGATACTGAAGAATTTGCAAATGCATTTCAGAGCATACCACATGGAACTCTGCTGCATGAACTGAAACAAATGAGGATGGATATGAGACTGATCATTTGGATAACAGGGTGGTGATGGTTAGATATCAAAAAGTGGTGCATGGAGAATTTGAATCCAGGAGAAGGCAGGTGACAAGTGTTCACTACAGATCTCTGTACTTGGTCTACAGCAAGAAAAACAACAGAACAGCAGATCTACATCATCAATGAAGATGATGTAGAGATCATGCATAGACTGGTGTATGTGCAAAAGTATATGGCTGACAGTTCAGGAAGTTCATGCACTTTGGGATGAAGATGTCACAAGCTGTGTATTATACTGCAAGAACCTGATTAAACCAGGGATATGAGGTGGACTGTGGACAGGGAGTTGAGGTTTAGAAGGCATATTACACAGGTAACCATAACACACCAAATTTGTGGATGCTGAGTAACCGAGTGATGGCAGGAATAGAGTGGTTATTGTTCCCCTATATGACTTTAATAAGCCACATCTGCACTACTGCAGAGATCTGGTCACTTGGATTCTGTTGGGATGAAGAGTATCCAGAGGCAAGCAACAAAGAATGAAAGCTGACAGGCAAAAAAAAAAAAAAGAGGAGACATGACAGTAGTATATATGTCTCAACTGAATAGTTTTTGGACAAAATGTGAGAAATTTTTAATTGATGTAAGATTCTGATGACCTTATGTAGTGTTCTAATAGATTAATTAGATGTTTAGATAAGGCGTAAGTTAGAGAATTTATGCCATCTACTACAGATCTGTCAGGTTGTGAATTTTTAGTAACGATAAAGTTGTGAAGGAACAGAATCTAATGACATTAAGTGGCTCCCAAAATGACTAGTCATTTTGGGGGCCAATTTGAGACATTTTTAAATAAATTGTTTTCTACTGACATCCTTGCAACTCTTGACATTGTATACCTCTTAAACAAAGTTTCTGTTGATGTGTTAGAACTCTTTACACCATATGCTATTGACTTATTTGAATATTGTCTCTGGTCAAATTTTTTTTTCCAGTGAATCGATACATTTTAGAAACAAAAATTTGGCCTTGCTATGGGCAGTCCCCTTCTATCCTACTTCAGCTGACCTTTTCATGGAGAATTTTGAGAATACTTTTGTAATAGAAACAAGACTAAAGCCAGCAGTACAGGGAGATAAGTGGATAATATCCATATTATTTGGAAACATGGCCTTCCAAGTCTGCAAAAATTTCTACATTCCCTTAACTCTTATAAACCTATTATGAAATTTACATTAGAGTAGAAAAGATGAAAACTTCCTTTCCGTGATGATCTCATCACTAAAAAGCTTGAAAGTGGTGTTATTCTTAGTGTATCATCAACTACCTTCATGCCTCATCCCTTCACCATCCTCAAAAATAAGGCATAATCCACACCCCTAAAGAACAGAGCAGTTTCTATTATACAAAATGATGAATGACTCAAGACAGAACTCCAGTTGATCAGATATTATTTTCAAACCCTACCACTCCCATTAACCAACATATCCAATACAAAGACCCCATCACAATACCATATATTGGAAGTCTATCAATTAAACTAGTTTCTCTTTTTAAACATCACAACATCAGAGTAACAATTCAAACTGTTCGTAGCCTCTCTCCTAAAGATAGTACACCTTTCTACAAATACCTACAAGTATATAAAATTCCATGGAAATCTAATATAATATTGTCAAAACATTAGAAACAATACTTCTGTTTTGGATAGAAATCGGTGCATATATTAATATTAATATAATACATATACATATTATATGTATAAGTACAGTTCCACTAATAATATATATTGGTGGAGCTGTACTTCAGGAAGTGAATGAGATTCAGGATCTTGGAGTGATGGTAGACAATGGACTGAAGTCCCAAGGGCACATCACAAGTGTTACAAAGACTGCACACTGTATTGCTGCTATGATAAAAAAGTGCACTGATATATAGGGATAAGGTGATGGTGCCGCTATATAAGGATTGGTCAGACCACATTATGGACAATTGTGTTCAGATTTGGTCACTTGGTTTTCATTGTGATGTGCTCACTGACAACTCTCCACATAAAAAAAAAAAATCTACTTCTCACACTCTTCTTCTTCACCACATCTTTATACAGCTTCCAGGATTGACCTCATATTCTTCCCATCTTAACAACCACTCTTTTCATAATTTCTTCTGTATAAATCTGATAAATTAATACAACACTCTGGAGTGTTTGTTATGAAGAGCGTTTGGGAGAATGCAGATTACAGAGGTTTGTGGTAGGAGGAAAAGAGGAGATATGATAGAGAACATCAAGTTAGTTAAGGGATTCTATAAAATTAATACAGAAGAAATTATAAAAAGAGTGGATGTTAAGATGAGAAGAACGAAAGGCAATTCCTGGAAGTTGTATAAAGACGTGGTGAAGAAGAGTGCGAGGAGTAGATTTTTTATGTGGAGAGTTGTCAGTGAGTGGAATGCACTGCCTGAGTGCATTATAAATGCAGGTAAATAACTTCAAAGCTCATTATGATAGATATGTTGCTGATTGAGTGGGTCTCCCACAATGAGTCTGTTGACTCCACTGAGATTACCAAAAATGATAATAATATTAGTCAATCTATAAGAAAGATTAAGAAATACTTCTTACAATATATAGTAGCATGCCTTAGTTAGCTCAAAGGTGTGATTCACCTGATCTCAGAATGGCCGACACTAACTTGCACTAGCCAAACTTATTTAGAATAGGATAAGGATAATCCCTTGCAGTCTTCTGTTTTACCATCTACTGAAAATGTTCTCCCACATCGATCCTATAAAATTCCTTTAGTGATTTATCTCTTTCTCTTTATATACGAGGGTGGTCTGAAAAGTTCTCAGCCTCGACCATAGATGGCAACACTATTGGCAGGATTTTTTTTTTTTCTAAGTTGGTACATCTGTCATAAGCATCAATGTGAAATTGCAAGTCATTCTATTAAATAGTTTGTTTTTATACAGCTGTCTGAAACAAAAATGTTGTCTGTATCCCTTGAAATGGATAAAATTGAGTATCATGCAGTTATAAAATTCTCTGTGAAAGAAGGTTTAATGGCAAAAAAATTCATTCCAAGTTCATAAAAGTTTATGGGTACTCTTCTCCTTTGTTTTCGACAATTAAGAAATGTGCTGCCGAGTTTAAACGTGGCCGTGCAAGCCTTGAAGATTATCCATGTGAAGGACGTCCAAAAAGTGTAACAACCAGAAATCACTGATCAATGCACAATATGGTACTGGATGACCGCAGAGTCAAACTGCGTGAAAATGCTGAGACTATAGGCAGTTCAAAAATAATGTGTAGGATACATTTTGCATGAAGAATTGCAAATGTGGACAGAAGCCAGTTGTTCAGTGTCAAAGAAGACAAAGTCGGTTCCATTAGCAGAAAAGGTCATGGCATCAATGTTTTGGGATGCTAAAGGCATTTTTGTTTATTAATTATCTTAAAAAAGGGTAAAACAATAACTGGGAACATTATTCCGATCTTCTAACCAGACTAGAGGAAAAAATTTATGAAAAAAGACCCGGTTTGCAGAAGGAAAAAATCATCTTTCATCAGGACAATGCACCTGCCCACAAAGGTGTTTTGGCAATGGGAAAATTAAGGGATCTGCACTATGAATTGTTGGAACATCCACCATATTCCCCAGATTTGGCTCCTCTGACTTCTATCTCTTCCCAAAACTAAAACTCTTCCTCGCTGGTCAGCGTTTTTCTTCGAATCAAGAGGTGATTGCAGCTGTAGGAGGAGTATTTTGCAGATCTTACTGAGAACCACTATAGTGGTTCTCAGTAAGGAGGACGTGATAATGGTGCTGGAGCATCGCTGGAATAAATGTATTAGTCTTAAGGGAGATTATGTTGAAAAATAAAAATAATTTTGAAATTATAAATTTGTTTTTTCATTGTTAGGCTGAGAACTTTTGAGACCACCCTCATACAGGGTAGTCATAATTAAAGAGGTGTTCAGAACCCTGTAGCGAAAAATGTATTGGACATAGTTCAATCAAGTTTTGTGTTAGTACTCTGGAACATGGTGTTTTTACAGAAGATAAAAAAATTGTACAAAATTCTGCCACAAGGGGAAATTTGGCACTATAAGCACATGATATTTGCATAATCTCACTGTTTCTTCTGATGAGTTGGTGGATATAAGGAAGGCCAAAACAGATTCGTGTCATTTTGATAAGACTAAAGTATTATGGATCTCACCTTACAGGAACATGTGTTGCTAGTCAAGCTTTACTATCAACAAAGTGGTAACACTAATGCTGCACTTCAAGAATTCTGGCATTTGAAGGATAGGAGAAAGGTCCAATGATAATAACAAATCTTAGAAAAATGATTTGAAAATAGCAGATTTTTAGCAGTAAGATGTTTCTGTTTGAAGGCACAAACAGATTATTCCTCAACAAGTTGATGATTACAACTGCCACTGTGGAAGATGTAATGAACACAGCACAAGGGTTCAGCAGTACTCGGCAATATGAAGGTAACTGAATATACCATACTCAACTATGTGGAAAATTCAATGTTAAATGCCGAGGTTTTTTCCTCTGCAAGATCTTCCATACTCAAGCTTTGCTTCATGGTGATGCAGAAACTTGACTGCAGTTTGCCCAGACATTCTTAGCTCGAATGGAGATGGATGATGCACGGTCATGAAAGATCTTGTAAAGTGATGAGGCCCATTTTTATCTGAACGGTAGTGTTAACTCACACAATTGCCGCAATTTGAACTGCAAATAACCCACATGTTCCATCAGACCCCCTTTACATTCATTGAAAGTCACATTGTGGCATGGTTTCACTGCATTGTTTATTATCAGTCTGTACTTTTTCGAAGAACTTCGCCAGATAGGATCAGTGACTTGTATCACCTCTGATGTTAGGTATCGAGAGAGAGAGATGCTCTGCAACTTTGTTATTCCGCAACTGCAGCAGTGAAAATGCCTTTACTCTACCATATTCATACAGGATGGACTATCTCACGTTGAATTGCCAGTACAGTGAATGTTGCAAAAAACTCTTCAGAGAACACGAAGTGATTAATCATGCATTTCCAACAGATCTTAGAAAATCATAGCCATCTGAAACACATGGTGTATGTTCCTGATTTAGCAACCTCAAAAGACAGAATGATGCAGTGTGTGAGGCAAATCAATGCTGATCTGCTGCATTTTGTTGTAGAAAATGTCATTCACAGAATGCAGTTCTTCAAACATCTGAAAGGAGGCTATGTTGAACCACATCAATAACTTATACAAACTTGAAAATTGATTTGTTGTGTCTCTTCTAGCCATTACTGTTTAATTAATCAAAAACCATGTGCTTATATATAGTGCCAAATGTCCCCTAGTGGCAGAATTTTGTACTATTTTTTATCTTCTGTAAATAAAAATGCCATGTTCCAGAGTGTATGCTAGCCTGGTTAGCATATCCACTCTCCGGCCATTTCCACTCTCCATTTCAGCTGCAGGTTCAACTCCCACCAAATGGATGTTTGTGATCATCCTACTAACCAATTACCATATGTACTGCTGTGGCCTATGTCCTGGTGCAATGTGATCCTTAATGTCTTTGCACCATAAAACATCAAATCAACCAAGTTTTGAATTTTGTCCAATACATTTTTTGCTACAGGGCTCTGAACACCTCTTTAATTATGGCCATCCTGTAGCCATAATTAAAGAAGAGGGTGCCATTGACAACAGGTTCTGCTTATGTGGCAAGACAGTCAGTATATGTTATATCAGTAGGTGAGGTAGCACAGCATTAAGATATACATCACGACTTTTCAAACATTTATAATTAAAATTATAATAAAAGGAATTAACTCACATAAAATATTATTTTCAAACATTTCTGCATCAAGTTAAACTTTTCCTCAAATAGTTTCAAATTTGAAAAAGAAAATAAATGAAATAACTTAGTGCACTGAACATGCCAAAAGCCATTTCAGCAGTATCCCAATTTACTAAATTTTGTAACCCACAAACTCTTAATTTATCCTCATCATGCTTACTCTAGCTCTCAATTCAATGCAGCACTTACTGTACTCTACTATGAAACCCAAGGAACCAAATCATATCTGGATTAGTACTATAATCGGGATATGATTTCATCACAGTCTTGGGATGCTACTCATCAATATTATTATAACATCTTGATAATGATTTGTTTTTAACACTTCTGTAGTTATCTCCTGAATTTCAATTCGTGATCACTTCAGTATCATCCTCATCAATGCAATTTGATTTGGTTTGTAAGCTGTTTACATTACAAGCTGGGTCATATTTTATATTAAAATCACGTGATAAGCGTTTAACAAAGGGCAGGTGGGAAGAGAACAAAAAGTTTGAAAACTGTCTACGTGGTACAAAAAGCATTCCATGAAAGTAAGAGGAAACATTACGAAAGTGTACTATGGGAATATTCCAGTTCTTAAATCTCAAAAGAAATCAAAAGATATATATATATATACAATTAAGAAACTCACAACAGATCAAGACTATATTTATGATTACTTGGGCAAAGGATTAAACAAGGATGTAATTTCTTGTCAAGTATAATTTAATACTATATTTATTTTAAAGAAAACTAAACAAATTCATCGTCTGAATGCACACACATATGTGAATGCGATGAGCTGCATGGGGAGGGGACACCGAATCTAAAAATATGTTTGTTGTTAGCATGTTTATTTTACTCATCATTAAAATGACTTATCAACATTACGTAATACATTTAATGAGTGAAGCAAACACCCATATATTCGGAGGGGGGGGGGATAAATATAAATAAAAACTTACCACTCTTAAACTACACTCGTACGTCCTAATTTCGTTTAGTTTGTGACAGCAGCCTGCAGGTTGCTAGAGGACGCTCTTTTCACACATACTCTCGAACTATTTTTTTTCACTTAAGTAACATTAATAATCTGCAATTGGTTTGTTAATAGATCTGTGTTTCGTTTAATCTGTGAATTCAAGCATCATCAAAAGCATTTTTTTTTTTATCAGACTGTCATCTACGGAAAGGTAATGAAGGATAACGGTATTTAGGGTACTTAGAAAAAAATCTTTAGAACAGCTTTTGACTAACATTTTAATAGTACGGAACGTAGCAAAATTTTCAAAGAATCTACTTTGATCCAGTAGCTTCTCAAAGTCATAGGGTATTCATGCCAAATAAAGTTTAAAAGTAAGACTATCGTTTATAAGAAGTGGCAGAGATAAAGTATTTCTTTCAACATAAAATTCTTAAAACATTTCTTCACTGTCGTCTCAGACAGAATAGCTGCCAGATCCCCTGATTACTATTCGTTGAGTCGGTTCTTACTGAAAAGGAATTGGATATTCTCAGGGTAGTGCTGTACTTTTATTGACATTTAAATGATTACTAGGAATGAAAATTCATCCCGTATATTTTAAGCCTTTGATGGTGTAGGAAAATATCTCCTCAGTTGCATTCTAGTAAAAGCACCTAATCTTGCTCTATCTGGATAATCTTTTTTTTTTTTTTTTTTTGAAAATTGTAGTATTTCTGTACGCCTTTAGATGAATGTCACATGTGCTTGCGAAAAACTCACTCATTCAACTTAATTTTAGGAACTGGCTTAATTTTTTGAGGTTCACAGCTGTGGCTTCTTTCCAAAATTTATCTTCCAAGCTGCCTGGTTGCCAGTTTCAATTCCACTGGCAGTTTATGAAATCTTAGATGATTGACATCACCTGACGTGACACTACCACCATGTGGGTCATCTTTCTTGCTTGACCTTTGTGCTGTTCATGAGATTGCTGGTTACCTTTCTCCTTATATACCCTGCACAACATTTTCTTTTTCTTCAGCTCATCCATCTAACTTCTACCTGATTAACTCTTCTTACATTGGGTATAAAGTTCGATATTGCTTCCTCTAAATGCTTTTTAACTATCTCCCATGCACTGCTAACATCTTTTCCTTGCAAGATTTTATGCCACGCCACAGCTTCAACCTTCCTCCTAATTTTGCTATAATCACTTGCCTTGTAGTTCTACATATACTTCTTCTTGACAGAACATTTCTCATGTTGTACAGTCACCCAGGTCAAGACTTTGTGCCACCTTCCCATTTGGAGGCAGTGTGGCAATGGCAACATTGGTTATGGAAAGCTCTTCTGAACCTATGGACTAAGTCCAATACTCTTGCACCCCAAGTCCCATCCATCGAATGCTACCTCAAGTAATTATCTCTCAGCGAGTGTATAAATTCCATTTTCTTCCTGCTATGTGATCTTTCTTCCTTCTAATCTATATCTCCATGGTTGAAGTCCCCCTCATAATAATTACTTGACCTGCACTTATTTTACTAATTTGCTGATTCATGCTTTCCGGATCATCCCTGAAACTCCCTGGCCTATAGCAGAAGTCTGCCATATATTTTGACTTATTAGCCTGAATCTCACACCAGACTGCTTCATATGAGCAGCCACTCATTCACCTGTCTGTTTCTTTTTAGCTGTAATTCATCTTCTATCATCAGCATTACCTTTCTCCATCCTAACTTCTCTGCCCTTTCTGAAAATATTAATCCCTTCACATTCTCTTCCTGAAACTACATCATCTGCCAGTTTGCTAAGTCTTGCTAATGCTTATAACCTTGCCAAAAGCTTTATCCTCTAAGTTGTATTTGCAGTTTTTTTTATATGTGTGACCTTTGACCTTCAAACTGCTATCCACTATAATGCCAAGATCCTGAGCCTTATCACTTTATTGTAGCACAATCCTGCTAATTAAATATTCATATTTACAAATTTAGGGACACAAAACACATGTGTTGAAATGATTATTTTACTTATTATTAATAAAATAACACTTGACATTTCGACCCCTGTAATGAGGTCATCATCAGAAAAATGCATGCTCTTGCACTCCACAAAGTAAAGTGCACCTATAAAGAAGCATGTGAAATGCTCAAACACAATCTTAATCTAAACAAAAATTACAGTCTAACCATTAAAAGAATATGAAAGACCCATTTACAACCATTATAGCAACCAGAACAAGCCAAAGAAAAATCTCCATACAAGAAGACTTGAAGTTTTTTTTTTAACATTCAATAGCAACCTGAACGGTACAAGTCTAGAAGAAAAGCTTAGTACAGGAGGACTTTAGCTGGGTTTATTGTGTGTGTTTTTTGTTTTTTTTTTACCACTAGAGGTCAGGCTAAGTAAAAGATCAATTAACAGCATAGATTCAATTTACTTTGTAGAGTGCAAGAGCATTTAGCTTGTCTTCATATACACATGTATTTTTCTGATGATGGCCTCAATACAGGGGTCAAAACGTCAAGTGTTATTTTATTAATAATAAGTAAAATTTCAACATGTGTTTTGTGTCCCTAAATTTGTAAATATGAATGCTGATCACTGTGTAACCTTAAAAGAAAGAGACTGCTAATAAAATATGCCATTGGAAATCTCATCATGCCAAAGGGCATATTTGCACTTACTAGCATTAAACGGACAGCCATTTTCACATGCCTGCAGTTCCAGCATTTTCAAATCTTTCTGTAACTACTCGATATCAGTAACATTCCTGATTGTCCTGTCTATCTTTGCATCAGTAACAGGTTGAACATCTCCTGTTAGATTCTTCTTAATATCATTAATGTATAGATGGAACAACAATGGTCCAAGGACTGATCCCTGGCATACACCACTGGTCACCTTAAATCTGCCAGATTGATAACCACTGTATATCAGTTTTTGATACTTGTCTGTCAACTGTCTGTTTATTGAGGTCAAGAGTTTATATTCCAAACCCGTATTCTCCAGTTTATGCAACAGCCTTTCATGTGATATTCTATCAAATGTCTTAGCAAATCCAACAATAACACAGTTATATCTACTCTCTTTATCCAACTCTGCATAACATTCTTATAAAATATGAACATATTACTAAAACATGGCCTCCCTTCAGTAAACCCATGCTGTTCTTGCTGACTATAGCTTGTCTGTCAACACCACACCAGAGATACTGATAGGTCAGAAGTGAGCCACATCGGTTTTTGCACCACTCTTGTACAATGGAACTATCATACATTCTCTCCATTCCTGTGGTATCTTTTCTGAGCTATGCTCAAATTATACAATCATGTCCAAGGCCTAGCCAGCTCAGCTGAACATTACTTTAGCATACATGCTGATATTCCATCTTTCCCTATTGCTGAATTCTTATCCAGGTTATGCAATGACTCTTTAACCTCATTCTTATGCAACTCTCTCTCTCTCTCCCTCCCTCCCTCTCTTTTCATCCAATATCTGGCTGCGGGAAAGGTGCCCAGGGAATGAAAGGAAGGTAATATAGTGCCATTGCATAAGGGTGGTAACAGACTGGAAGTGTGTAATTATAGGCCAGTCTTTGTGTCATCAGTAGTTGTTAAGATCTTGGAGAAAGTAGTGAGGGACTGTATATAACATTGAGTAGATGAGGGTAATGTTATCTGTGAGAGTCGACATGGATTTGTGAAAGGGCGCTCTTGTTTTAGCAATATGCTAGCCTTTTATAATAAAGTTACAAGAACATTAGATGAGGGGGAAAGGCATATACTGCAATTTTCTTAGACTTAGCAAAGGCATTTGACAGGGTGCCACATGATAAGCTGATATTTAAGTTGCAGCACATGGGTCTAGATGTCAGATTGGTCAACTGGATTCAGGATTAGCTGTCTCATAGGTATCAGAGAGTTGTGTATAGTGGAGCAGTTTCAAGGAGGCAGAGGGCTACAAGTGTGGTCCCACAGGGCTCAGTACTAGGACCTATATTGTTTAACCTTTATATCAATGACATTGCAAGGGGATATTCAGTTGTTTGCGGATGATGCGAAGCTGGGAAGGATTATTAGTAGTAGTGCAGATGCGGCAGCCCTGCAAGAGGATTTGAATAAGCTAGATAGGTGGGCAAATGAATGGGCGTGTCAGTTTAATGCATCAAAATGTAAGGTCTTGAGGTTTGGGAAACATAGATGGGATGCTGCATACTCTATGGGAAGAGTTATGCTGGAAGAAGTAGTGGAGACAAAAGATCTGTGGGTTGATGACTGATAGAAACCTGAAATTTAGGGGACATATTGCAAAGGTGGTGAAGGTAACACAGAGGATTGCTGTAACTGACCTGCAGAGATAAAAGGGTTTTCATTCTGTTGTATAAGTCTCTGATCAGACCACACTTAGACTATTGTTCTCAGATTTGGTCCCCAGGATTTGAAGGGGATAAATTAACTGTGAAAAGGATACAAATACGGATGACAAGGATGGTTTCAGGACTGTACAAGGATAGTTATGAGGATTGGCTGAGGGAATGTGGACTGCAGAGGTTGGTGGATAGAAGGAGAGGTGATATGATTGAGACTTTTAAACTGTTGAGAGGTGGTTACAGGGTTGACACTAGGGAGTTCTTTCGCTTGGTTGAACAGCAGGAAGGAGTGATGACAAGAAGCCATCCGTGGAAGTTGCGAAAGGAAACTGTGAGCAAGAGGGTGAGGAGTGGTTTCTTTGTGTGGAGGGTGGTTGAACCGTGGAATGCATTGCCTGATGGAGTGGTGAGAGCGAGAATGGTCAATGAGTTTAAGGAGTGGTATGATAGACTTTGTGTTTCTTAGGGGGGACCTCCCCTCGATGAGTCTTGACAGACTTTATGTTCTTAAGAAGGACCTCCCACGATGAGTCTTTTGACTCCATGAGGTCTGAATAATAATAATAATGTAGTAGCAGCAGCAGCACTATGTACCATATTACATACACCTGGTCGATATATCTTAGTGAAGTGAGCATATATTATGAACCATCATATGAAAAGTCACTCCCCAGACCATCTTGACCTTTATTGAGGTCTCATCAGTGTAAGCTAGACTTTGAGACGTGGGTAAAGGTCAAAACTTGTCTTAATAACGACTCTTCCCATAATGCATGGCAATATACAGTTACAAGTTGCGAGTTAAGTAACACGCAACTTATGTAAATTCGCAGTTATGTAATAAATCTACTAGCACGTATGAACACATTTGCTGCTTTGCGTAGGTGTGGCTTTGACAGCCTTATTGCAGTACAGTAGTATATTCCTTGCACAGTTAGCTCAGTCACTTGTTATCACTGCTAGTTTTGTTGTTTTTTTACCCTTAAAATGGAATGCAAACACAAAACCGAATGCGCTGGTAATAAATCTAAAAGCAAAGGTCTGCAATTACTTCAGAAGAAAAGTTGAAAATAATTCATATGTATGAAGGTGGGAAAATTCTATCAACAATAGCTCGGGAAATAAATCGACCTATTTCAACAGTTAATACAATAGTGAAGGATAAAGTTCTCATTGTTGAAAGCACGAAAGGTGCGGCAGCATTGAGGGGCACAATTATTGCCAAGAAGAGGCTGGGCCCGATATCAGAGATAAAGAAATTGTCTCACTGTATCGATGATCTGACACAGAAGCAGATACTGTTAAATTTACTGATTATCCTGGAGAAGACTATGTCCTTATATAAGGATTTAAAAGAGCAGGCCGGCATCATGAACACAGAGAGTACGCTTAAAGCTAGTGCCAGATGGTTCGAGCGATTCAAGAAACGTACAAATCTGCACAGCATCAAAATCACAGGTGAGGCAGCAAGTGTAGATAGAGATGCAGCAAGTCGATTTCCCGAACTTCTGGCAGAAATAATTGAGGAGGGGGAATATTTGCCTCAGCAAATATTTAATGTCGATGAAACGGCTCTGTTTTGGAAGAGGATGCTAACACAGACATTTATTGTAAAAGAGGAAAAATCTATGCCTGGATTCAAGGTTGCAAAAGATCGGATCACTGTTATAATTGACGGCAACATTTCAGGGGACTTAAAACTTAAACCGTTTACAGTGTACCATTCCCAGAGACCACGCACCTTTAAGAACATTAACGTGAGTATGCTGCCCGTGATTTGGAAATCCAACACCGCGGCTTGGGTTATATGTGCGCTGTTTGGAGACTGGTTCAATAACCACTTCGTTCACCAGGTGAAGGAATATTGTGCCAAGAAAGGAATCTCGTTTAAAGTGCTTCTCCTCCTGGACAATGTTCCCAGTCATCCAGAAGAGTTGGATGACTTTCATCCTGAAGTAAAAGTTGTTTGCCTTTCTCCAAGAACCACCTCACTATTGCAGCCTATGGATCAAGGCGTTATTGCAATGTTTAAAGCCTACCATCTGCAGTGTACATTTTCCCAAGCAATCAAGGCCATTGATTAAGGGCATTATTCTACCTATTTCACGGAAGTCTACCTTCCGTGAAAAATTATGGTCCATAATTTTAAGCATTTAACAGAAGGAGAACAATGACTGATACGGGTGCTGAGTCGATACAAGAATTATAGCAGGCGACAGAAACGTGTGCGCAATTGGCACAGCATTTAGAGCTGGAAGTGGATAACAGTGACATTAACAAGCTTCTTTTGAGTCACGTTGAAGCTAAGTAATGATGACCTTATTTAGTTGGAGGCATTCCGAATAAAATACTAAGTCAATTGAACCACCTGACAAAGAAATTTACAACGAAGGGACTAGCCGAGGTTTTTAACTTGATAGACATGCCGTTAGCAAAATTTGAATCGATTGATCCGAACACTGAGTGGTTCGGAAATGTTAGCTGCCATAATCTATTCCAATGTATCTAGCTACAAGCCATCTACGAGTACAAGAAGTGTGTGACTACACAATCTACTATAGACATGTTTGTGAGATGCCGTTCACAACAAAGTTAGGATGACAACTCAGGTGACCCCGACTACCCTCAGCCTTCAACATCAAAAGGGGTAAAACTTCTCACAGAACAGCCAACCTACCTGTCACAAGACGTTTTTTTATTTGAAAATGAATTTTTCAATTTGTTTTTATATTATTTATTTTTCATACTTTCATATTTATAGTATGTATATTATTCAAATATTTTTTATAATTGAATTTTTTTTTAATCACTCCAAAAATGAAAAATATTAAAATTGAAAAATATCTGATTAATGTCAAAAAAAATTAATGTAAGACAGCGATATGAGTAGCTATTGAACATTTTATTGTATGTATGTAATTTACAAATTTGACTTGCGTAAAATTCGAGTTACATAAAGGTTTATGAAATGCATAACTTATGTAACTTGGGGTGTACTGCACATGTCTGAAAAGAGGTGTGCTTGTGAAGTCATGTGCCTCCATATACAAGTATAGGTAACTCTTGTTATATGCAGAGGTTGTGTTTTCACCACATATATCAAAAATGCATAAAACAAGAGGCTTATAACAAGGGATAATAAACATTAAGTTTCCAAATGAGGAAGATTCCGATCTTTCAAGATTAATTTAATTGAAAAATGCACCTGTTTTTCATACATGTTATTATTCTTTTTCTTCTTATTATTATTATCCCAAGACCCCCATGACTCAAAGACTTATCTAGGTAAGCTACTCATCACCATGTGGTTGATCTCATGGCTGCCATTGTGTTATACTTAAAAAGGCAATTTAGACTAATAAATCTGGCAGAATTCACACCAAAAATCCTGCAGACACACTTTGTTGTCAAAAATAGATAATAAAATCCTAAATTCATGAAACACTGCCAATTATTATTCAAAATATCACTTATCTTTCTGACACTACACAACGTGAGGTTTTGAAATTTGGTAAGCAACGATGGGATGCAAAGTATGCACTTGGTGGGGAAACTTTAACGGAAGTAGAAATGAGAGACCTAGGAGTAATTGTGGACATAGACCTGAAATTCCAGTGGTCACATTGCGTGAGTTGTGAAGATGTCACATTGGATAATGGCAATGATGCAGAGGACCCTGACTTGCAGAAATAGAGAGATTATGATGCCATTGTATAAGGCCTTGATCAGGCCTCATGGATTATTGTGCACAGAGTTGGTCACCAGGTTTTTATGGTGACGAAGATATGTTGGAAAGGATCCAGAGAAGATTCACAAAAGTTATCAGTGGTCTAAATTGGAAAGCTGTGTGAACGGGGTGGGATGGGGTATGATTGAGATATATAAACTAGTCATTGGTTGTTATCAGGTTGACATGGAACAGATTTTTCATAGAATGGGAGAGGGGAGTAGAACAAGAACTATAAGGAGGTGTGAGGAGCAGGTTCTTTGCATGGAGAGTGGTTGGTGAGTGGAATGCATTGCCTGAGTGTGTTATGAATGTAGACACATTGAATCAGTTTAAAGCATTAGATGAGTATTGTGTGTAATAGTGTATACCTCCAGTAATGAGTCTCTAACTCCATGGAGATCAGATGTTCTGGAAATTCTGCTCTAGAGACCAAACATGGAACATTTTCAAGCTATTTCAGGCCTCCAATAAGCCCATTTGGATGGTGGTGTACAGTTGTTTGCAGATAATGCAAAGTTAGAAAGAACTATGAGGAGTACAGTGGATGTTGTACTAATCATAGCCTTGCACGTGGACTTGAATAGACTTTCTGAATGTGATAATGAATAGGGTTACCAGTTCAGTGTAGTAAAGAGTAAGTTTTCAAATTTGGGATGCAGAGTATAAGATTGGTTGGGATATCTCAGAGGAAGTGCAGAAAATGAGAGATCTTGGGGATGTTGGTGGATAAGAACTTGAAATCTTGAAGAAGACGTGCTAAAATTGTGAGGACAGCATAGCGCATTATGAAAATGATGTAGAGAACACTGACATGTAGGAATAAATATGTTATAATTCTTCTGTATGCATACTGGCCACTGAACTAGAAACTTTTATGCAGATGTTTATAAATGTCACTTATGCAGCATATATACAAAATACTTGGTCACATGCATCACCACATCTAGGCATCTATTTAAGAATACTGCTGGTCAGTAATTGTCAAGAGTGTTGATCACAATGGGAAAAAAACAAAGGATTATTATTTTCGTGACACCTCCAAGGAGTCCGAAGACTCATCGAGGGAAGACACCTACACTACAACTCTCCATCTTCACCATTATATCGAACCTCTACTACCATCATCAACACCATCTACTGCCCACCTCCACTAGTATTTTTTGTCTGTAAATTGTGTGTATTCTGAAGGACCAATTTGTCTGTATGCGGGATGAAAAACCCCAGTTTCCGTGAGGAAAAAACCTTGCTACCTCTGTGTGAGATTGGCTAACTCACCTTCAATTGAAAAAATCCATATAAAGATTCCTCCCATCACAACGAGAATTGAACCTAGACTTTTCTAATCGAAGACATTACTAATATATAATAATATATGATATATATATATTATTATATATTAGTAGGAGTGATGACAGTGGTGCTAGTAGTGTTTTTAACTCCTCAACTCTCTCACTCCCACCAATTATAATTTTTGCCAGTTAATGGAATTTTTTAGCATTTTTGGTTTTCCACTTAATTTTATTTTCATGCTGTTACATAAAATAATATCTATGAGACAAGAATTTGGTTTATACAGTTCTCATGATCAGATCAGCCTGGTATCCAAAAAATTGTTTGGCACTCCCTGCATCGTCTTTCAGAATTTGATAAAGGGCTTAATGTGGGTGCCCTTCTGGCTGGAGCCATGATTTTGAAAACAACTGATCTAACTTCTCAAAAGATAAGATTTCCTGGGTGTTTAATCAGTGGAAAATTAACTCTCGGTGCTTGTCTAAGAGGTGTAACTATAGTAGACAATCTGTCAGGATTGCTGTCATCTGAGAAGGCTTGTACAGACAAACAGAACTGCCTGCGTAGCAATTGATCGAAGCATTTAATGTTGACTGTGTGCAAGGAATTGAGGATATGTGTTAGCAGTTACATGCCTATATGAAGAACTAGAAAATTCATCTACAGTGGTGTCAGAAACACTGGAAGACTGGAAAAAAAAGTCATGTGGTGTAACGAGTCACAGTACACCTTGTTA